>NC_086107.1:111582529-112297529 GCF_963921235.1 Mobula hypostoma
CTCAAAACCGGGACCCTATGATTAGCTTTAATCAGGCGTCCATTAAATAATACAAGTAACGCAGAGTCCTCGAGCCTATATCAAAATAAACTTAACAGAAGGCATCACAAAGAGTGAGTGGCTCAAGAGAAAAACATGAGGAACTCTAAACGATTAGTCACCCTCGTTAAACAACAATTAACCATTCAGATGCTCTTAAAAACCTTGGAGCCCAGTACTGTCTTCTCCCCGTACTAGCCTGAAGAGCTCATTGCAATACCTGTTCACAATTGCAACTTGGATGGACAGTACTGCATTAGTAATCCCAGACTCTGTTTTAGTGATGCAGGGCTGAAAGTTCCAGTCCCATGATGAAGCTTGGGAAGTACAAATCAACAAACTAATGCACAGTGAGTGTTCGACAGCCTTCTTTCTTTCACAGGTTTTTTTTTGGGTTCTTTGTTTCACGGCTGGCTGTTGGGATACGAATCTGAAGGTTGTATTATGCATACATACTTTGATGATAAATGTACTTTGAACTTTGAAATTTTAAAGACTAATGCTAGTCTGTAAAATATGGGATTGTTGTAGAAATCTAGCTGATTCATAACTACAAGAGATTCTGCAGAGGCTGGAAGGATGTAAGAGGAAATCAGCAGCAACGTTCCCTATAAATTTTTTTCACAGTTGCTCTGAACAGGAAATTTTTACATGGCTTGAAAACTCAGTGACACTTTTTCTTTGTAATATGCACGCTATGAATATTTAGAATGAAAATTGAAAAATCTCATACTTGTCATTTTATTTATTAATTGAAGGGTATAATGAAATAAAGTACACCAAAGAAAATTTTTTACGTTGTGTAGATTTATTTTCGCCTGTCTTTATTCCAGCGCTGCAGCAACAAAGGCTATGTATGTGGGAGCATTTTAGTTAGTTCGCGGCCACGTACCTGTGCCGCTTAGAGGGAACGGTGCTCAGTAGGTCAGGGAACATCTATGGAAAGGAAATAAACAGGCCGAGGCCCTTCATCCGTACTTGAAAGGGAGGAAAACGCCAGAAAAGGAAGACTGGGGGAGGGGGAGGAGTACAAGCTGGAAGGTGAAGGTTGAGACCGGGTGAGGCGGGGGGAATGAAGTGAGAAGCTGGGAGGTGTTAGGTGGATAAGGTGAGGGGCTGAAGAAGAAGGAATCTGATAGGAGAAGAGAGTGGACCATGGGAGGAAGGGTAGGAGGAGAGGCACCAGTGATGATAAGCAGGTGAGGAGAAGAAGGGAGCCAGAATGGGGAAAGGAAGAGGAGAGAAGGGGGGTGGTTGAGAAATTGCCAGAAGCTGGAGATACTGATGCTCATGCTGTCATTTTGGAGGCTACCCACATGGAATATGAGATGTTGATCCTCCAACCTGAGAGCGGCCTCATTGTGCCAGTAGAGGATGCCAAGTCGGAATGGGAAAAAAGGGAAAGGAATTGAAATGGTTAGGCCTGATTTACAATGGTATCTAAGCAGCAGACACTGTTGACTTTATGAAAGCTGACTGTATGCAGCTCCAGGCCTACTTTAATGCAATTAATTTAACGGAGGCCCTCCATTGATCAGGGTCGACCATGGGTATTGTGTCCTAGATGCCTTTGTGATACGCAAGCCGGGACAGTACGATATGGAGAGCAAGCTGTTGCCCGTGCAGCAGGCTCACCCCTCCATGCATCTGATGAATCCAGAGGAACGGCGGAGGTCGATACGGTTTGGCACCAGCGGCATCACGGGATTCGCCAGTCAGTGTCAAACTCAATGTAGGGCTGCCTTAGAGACTCCGGCTGGGGATTTTGCCCTCCCTGTGAGTGGGTGTAGCTGCAAGGCAGTGGAGGTTGGAGATCAGAGTTTTCCTTCTCCTGGATCAGCTACCAACCATGGCTGACCAACCCCATCTGCCCAAGGCGATGGTTTTAAGGTGCCAGTAACCAACCTTTGCCCGTTCTCCTGTCAGTGGAAACAGCTCTGCCAGACTTAGTAACTTGACACACGTGAAGGCCAGCAGCTGGACTTAGTTGACAGAGGCTATTTGAGACACACTCCACTGGAGAATTTAAGGGGTGGTGGGAACTTATCCTCTCTAACCCCTCCCTCCACCTCACCACCAGCTAGAACAACCTTAAGGAACCAACTAATTTAACTAATTAATTTAAGTGAAATTCACTTGCAAATTAAATCTGAGGCAGTAACCAATACCTCATCCTCATCTCTTTCTTTGAAAATCCCCATCACCCTCCCTCTGCAGCCAAAGTCCAGGGTGCTTTCCTTGCTGATCTCACCATTCCCAATCTAACCACATCATCAGTTGCAAGTGCCTCCTCATTCTCAGTTACTTGAACCTCCCCCACTTTCGTGGATCTTCTTGACCCGTTCATTACTTTCAACTTCTATCTTAACTCCCTTTGCCCACACACGTGGCCATCGTCATTTCTAGCATGTCATCTGATGGCTTAACTGACAGGAACTTGGAAGACCAATTCAATGCCCCACAGAACTTGTTCTAGCAACACAAATGTACTTTTCACATAGCCATCTTGGTTTACCATTCCACATGAATTTTCTGTGACCCCCCTCCTCTGCATTGAAGATTTCTGCAAAATGCCATCTATGCATCTAGCATGGCCTCTTCTGACTTTCTCGAAGCAATCCCCATGATGCCGGAGAAATTCTTCTCTCAGCTACCATCGTGCAGGAGGTACTGAAGCCTCAAGTCCCACACCACCAGTGGGACTTGGCAGTGTGGAGGAACTGAGAGATCTTGGGGCAGTGTGGAGGGATTGAGAGATCTTGGGGTCCGTGTCGATAGGACACTCAAAGCTGAAGTGCAGGTTGAGAGTGTTGTTAAGAAGACATATGATGTGTTGGCATTCATCAACCATGGGATTGGGTTCAAGAGCCGTGAGGTAATGCTACAGCTATATAAGACACTTGGAGTACTGTGTTCAGTTCTGGTCACCTCATTACAGGAAGGATGTGGATACTATAGAGAGAGTGCAGAGGAGATTTACAAGGATGTTGCCTGAATTGGAGGGCATACCTTATGAGAATAGGTTGAGTGAACTTGGCTTTTTCTCCTTGGAGCAATGGAGGATGAGAGGTGACCTGAGAGAGGTGTATAAGATGATGAGGGGCATTGATCATGTGGATAGCCAGAGGCTTTTTCCCAGGGCTGAAATGACTAACACGAAGGGGCATAGTTTTAACGTGCTTGGAAATAGAGGATGTCAGGGGCAAGGTTTTCACACGGAGAGTGGTGGGTGTGTGGAACGCACTGCCAACGGTGTTGGTGGAAGCAGATACAATAGGGGCTTATAAAAGGCATATATGATAGGCAGCTGGGGGAGGAGGCAGAGTGACATAGGGATAGGGGAAGGGAGAGGGAGGGAATTACCGGAAGCCTATCACCTCCCTCATGGTTCCGCCTCCTTCTACTACCCGTTGTGTTTTCCCCTGTTCCTTCTTCACCTTTCCTGCCTATCCCCTCCCTGCTTCCCCTCCCCCACCCCTTTATCTTTCCCCTTACTGGTTTTTCACCTGGAACCTACCGGCCTTCTCCTTCCCACCCTCCCCCCACCTTCTTTATAGGGCCTCTGCCCCTTCCCTCTTCAGTCCTGACGAAGGGTTCCGGCCCGAAACGTCGACTGATCGTTTCCACGGATGCTGCCCGACCTGCTGAATTCCTCCAGCGTGTTGTGAGTGTTGCTTTGACCCCAGCATCTGCAGATTACTTTGTGTTCCTGAATCATGGAGCATGTGCCTTTTGGCTTCTTTACCTCCTTCCTGACGGTAGCAATGAGAAGAGGGCACATCCTGGGTGATGGGGGGCCGTTAATAATGGATGCCACTGTTGTGTGAGGCACCGCTCCTTGAAGATGTCTTCGATGCTACAGAGTCTAGCACTCATGATGGAGCTGTTGAATTTTACGACTTTCTGTGGCTCCCTTCGATCCTGAGCAGTAGTAGCCCACCCCCAACCCGATACCTTACGGTGATGCCGCCAGTCAGAATGCTCCTCACAGTACATCTGTAGAAGTTTTTGAGTGGTTCAAGAGCAGATGATTCCCTTCAACCATTCTTGAACCAACCTGCTGAGCCTCAGACCGCCTGATGAAGATTCAAAAGGGGTGACAGTCAGCGGCCAACTATGCGATCGAATTTTAGACCTTGGCCCAGGAGAGTGGTTGGAACAGGGAGGCCTTGGCCATGCTATACCGCCACAGACTCCAAGATGAACTGAAGGATGCCCTCACCTTGGGAGGGCTGGCAGAAAACTTAGAGGTTCTCACAGACCAATCCATCTGTCTTGATAATCGTCTGGCCAAGCGAAAGTGGGATCATTTCAGGTGGTTGAAGAGAGCCGGTCCAAGCCCGGTCCCTACACATCTCAGTTCCACTCCCCAACCTCGGGCCATCACCAGCCCGTCGCCTGTGCAAGATCCCGTCGAGCCCACGCAGGTTGGTTGCACTAGACCCTCCGCCGACGAGAGGTCTCGGTGTCGGAGTCAATGCTGCTTTTACTGTGGGGTAGCAGGTCACCTGCGGGCCGAATGTCTGAAGCTGCAGCCAGCTGGGGAACTGCTAAGTGTCAGGAGGGCTGTGGCAGTAGCAGCCACTATGCCCAATCCCATGGATCCTGGTTTTGTGCTGAAGGAGGAGTTCGCCTGGGGTAAGAACTTGAGGCCTTTGGGGGCAGCGAGTAATTCTCTGGATTTAGAAACCATCCCTCGGCTCGACATACCACTGCAAGATTTGAGCCAGTCATTGCCCACTAGGTTCCAGGCAGATTCAGCAACAAACTGCAGAATTACAAATGGGGAAAGGGGATCATGTGGAAGACATTAGTTTCTACATTATTGACTCTCCACTCATCCCCCTGATCCTCAGGCACCCTTGGCTGTCCCAGCATAACCCATCCATGGATGGAGAGAGGGAAGAATCATCGCTTGGTCCAGACATTGTGAGAGGCTTTGTTTACAGCGTGGTGTTCTGACACCCAGACTCTTTGGTGTCCAACGACCTATAAGGGGTCAGCCTTCGGTGCAAGGAAGCCTAAGTCCTTCTGGAGACCTAGTCCAGTCCTCAAGAGCAGACAAGCCGGTTCTGACACAGGACAGTGCCAGTCCTGACACAGTCTAGTCATAATCCCACAGGACCCAGAGAGAGGGAATTTCTAGGTCAGGAGAAGTCCAAGGACATGCCAGGCAGTCTGGGAGACTTGCCGCTGAGCTGAAGGGAACCAGCTGCCAGGTCTTGAGGAAGGGAAAGTCTCCTTTACGCCGATCCCATAATCACATAATAGGCGGGAGGAGAAGATGGCAGTGCGCCACGCGTGCGGAGCTCTCCGGTGAAAAATGATGTCGTATCTGTTAAATAGGGGCTGTGGACAATTCTGATTTGATGGAGAGTGGACGTGAAAGCACAGAGGAACATCTGGAGAAATTTCTGAAACGCTTGTCCGCTACTGTTGTTACTGTGTGGTCGGGAATCTTTCGGAGGGTAGGCCTCAAAATCCCCGGCCTTGCCTGCTTTTGGTGACCGAGAAGGAGGTCGAATCGTTCGGCAGAGATGCCGCTCAGCACTCGGTGTCGGAGAGCTGATCAGAGCTCAAAGTTTTCAGATGACTCAGAGTCGGATTGTGGTCGGCATGGCAGGGAGAGTTTTTCTTCCCTCTCCCGTCTGCGTGAGATGTGGGACATTTGAGAAACTTTGAACTTTACTGTACTCACGGACTTCTTCATCAAGTTATGGTATTGTTACACTGTTTGTAACTATATGTATGATTATGTGGTTTTGTCAGTTTTTTCAGTCTTGGTATGTCCTGTGTTTTGTGATATCACACCGGAGGAAATATTGTATCATTTCTTAATGCATGCATTACTAAATGACAATAAAAGGGGACTACGTGTCTTCATAATCTAATAATCTAACCCACTTTCCCAGCGATGCAAGAACGCTCTGTAAGGCCTTGCTGCCGCTGCCTGTGGACGCAGACGGGGAGTCGGGCCCTGACTTGGCCATTGTTTGCACAGATGAAGTTTGTGAGCTCAAGGAGAGATCTCTGAAACCTGTCGAAGCATCCCGTCACCAAACAAGGCTCAGTAGTCGCCCTTAAAGGAAGGTCCCGATGAGACTGCAATACCCAAACCGGCTGAAATCCCCTCTGTTTACAAGGACCCGTAGAGGAGGTCTTCAGCAAGGGAAAGGCCGCACTGACCCTATGACTGCACCATAGACCAGCTGCCCGGTACTTGTCCTCTGCAGGGTTGTTTGCACGCGCTCTTAGGCCCACAGAGAGACACCATGGAGGAATATATAAAGGAAGCTCTTGTCACGGGCTTCATTCAGCCCTCCAGCTTTCCCACTAGCACAGGTTTTTTCTTCATACAGAAGAAAAATGGGAGCCTGCTTCTTTGCATCGATTACAGGGGATTAAACCACATAATGATCAAGAATCGCTACCCTTTTCCTCTTATTATCTTGGAGGTGTTCCTAAGGGGGAGGGGATTCACAAAATTAGACCTCCAGAGTGCCTACAATCTGGTCTGTATGAGGGAGGGCGGTGAGTGGAAGACAGCATTCAATACACTGACAGGGCACTATGAGTACCTGGTTATACCCATTGGCCTTTTGAATGCCTCAGCCATTTTCCAAGCCTTTATAAACGACGTGCTCCGGGATGCTCTCCATTAGTATGCCTTTGTTTACCTGGGTGATATCCTAATCTTCTCGAAGTCCACGGAGGAGCACATCGCTCATGTCAGAGAAATTCTAAAGAGGCTTCTAGCCCATGGGCTTTTCGTCAGGTTGGAGAAGTCCGAGTTTCATGTGACGACTGTTTCATTTTTGAGTTTCATTATCTCTCATGGTAATCTCGAGATGGACCTTACCAAGACCCAGGCAGTCAGAGACTGGCCACCACCATCCAGCATCAAACAGGTCCAACAATTCCTGGGGTTTGCTAAATTCTACCGGAAGTTTGTCAGGAACGTCAGCTTGGTGGCGGGTCTGCTGGTGGCCCTAAGAAATCCCTTTTGTCTGGACTGCTGAAGCAGAGGTTTCTTTTCCAGAGATTAAACAGCAGGTTACTGCAGCTCCCATCTTGGTTTCTCCTAACCCAGACCTTCCTTCCATTGTCAAAGTGGATGCCTCAGACATTGGAGTAGGTGCCGTCTTGTCTGAACAATCACCTTTGGACAGTAAACTGCACCCGTGTGCATTCTTCTCTGGGTGGCTATTCCCGGCAGCGAGGAACTATGACATTGGGAATCAGGATTTTCTTGCAGTTAAATCAGCTTTGGAGGAATGGCATCTCTGGCTGGCGGGGGCCAAGAACCCTTTCACTGTTGGGACTGACCATAAGAACCTGGCCTATATTCAGGAGGCCAAGAGGCTGAATTCCAGGCAGGCCAGGTGGTCTTTGTTTTTTAACCGGTTTCATTTCATCCTGACCTATTGACCGAGGTCTGAGAACCAGAAGCCAGATGTTCTGTCCTGTCCATTTGACGAACCGGAATGTGAGGAGCAGCCTTCCATTGTTTTGTCCCAAGCCAGGATGGTAGTGCCAATTTGTTGGGGAATCAACACCCTTAATCACAAGGCCCAAGCACAAGGGGGGATTCCTGCGAACAGTCCTGTGGGTTGACTGTTTGTCCCTAGTCCCATCCGGTCCCAGCTACTGCAATGGAGGCATTTGTCAAGAATGACCTCACACCCAGGGATTGCTGAGACCCTCGGGTTTATCAAGAGGATGTGCTAGTGGCCTGGAATGACAAGAGAAGTTTGGCAGTACAGGCAGGCAACGAGGCGTGTGCCCAGAACAAGGAGTCCCATATCTGACCTCAAGGGCCCCTCCATCCCCGACTGGTTCCAAAAAGACCTTGGGCACACACCTTGATTTCTCGCCATTCTAAGGGGAAGTCAGTCATCATGGTGGCTTTTGATTAGTTTTCAAAAGCCTGCAAGTTCATTGCCTTGGAGAAGCTACCTTCTGTGCCAGAGGTGGCCCAGGTTGTCCTGGACCAGGCCTTCATGGTCCACAGATTCCCAGTGGGCGTTGTCTCTGGTCATGGTCCACAATTCTCATCACATTTCTGGAAGGCTTTCAGTAAGCTGACTGGGGCAACAGCAAGCTTTTCCATTGAGCTTCACACACTGTCCAACAACAAGACAGAGCAGATCAACAAGATTTAGAGCGTACCTTGAATGCCTGATCTCAGAAAGACCAGATGAGTGGTGCGGCCATTTGATGTGGGCTGAGATCGCCCACAACACCTTGCAGCATTTGGTGCACGGGATGTCTCCGTTTGAGTGCCGAATCGGTTATCTTCCATGTCTCTTTTCAGAACAAGAACTTGAGGTGGGGGTCCCTGCTGCAGAAGATTTTGTCCAATGCTGCATGGAGAAATGGTTGAAGGTAAGAGAGATTTTGCTGGCCTCTACCTGGAGAGCAGAGACTAAGGCAAACTGAAGGAGAAGTCTGGGACTCGCATTGCAACCTGGGCAACAGGTCTGGCTGCCTTTTCATGATATACCTCTCCATGAAGAATCTAGAAAGTTGGTGCCCAATTTCATTGGTCCCTTTAAGATCCTGAGGAAATTAAACCTGGTGGCTTATACCTTGCAGTTCCCCAAGACTCTAAAGATCAACCCCACCTCCCGCATCTCTAATTTAAAGCCTGACTTCAGCAGCACCTTAGCCCTGCCACCAGCAGCCCCACTACCACCCAGCTTTATCGATGGGAGCAGGTCTTCTTGGTGAAAAGACTCTTGGACTCGCATACTGATTGAGGTGTTCAGCAATACCTAGTGGACTGGGAGGAATTCGGACTGGAGAAAAGGTGCTGGGTGCCCAAAGTGACATCTTAGATCCAACTCCCATCCATGATTACCATCACCACCTCTCCAAGCAACTAGGAGTCAGCCATAGGGGAGGGGGTCCTGTTACGAGACACTCCCGACCTTGTCAGCTTCTGAGATTTAAATGCTCTAACTTTCTGGAGTACAGATAGCTAGAGCAGCCTCTTTAAGGGCTTAGGACATTCCTGTTAATTGATAGAAACATAGAAACATAGAAAATAGGTGCAGGAGTAGGCCATTCGGCCCTTCGAGCCTGCACTGCCATTCAGTATGATCATGGCTGATCATCCAACTCAGAACCCTGTACCTGCCTTCTCTCCATACCCCCTGATCCCTTTAGCCACAAGGGCCATATGTAACTCCCTTTTAAATATAGCCAATGAACTGGCCTCAATTGTTTCCTGTGGCAGAAAATTCCACAGATTCACCGCTCTCTGTGTGAAGAAGTTTTTCCTCATCTCAGTTCTAAAAGGCTTCCCCTTTATCCTCAAACTGTGACCCCTCGTTCTGGACTTCCCCAATATCGGGAACAATCTTCCTGCATCTAGCCTGTCCAATCCCTTTAGAATTTTACACGTTTCAATAAGATCCCCCCTCAATCTTCTAAATTCCAGAGAGTATAAGCCTAGTCGATCCAGTCTTTCATCATATGAAAGTCCTGCCATCCCAGGAATCAAGCTGGTGAACTTTCTTTGTTCTCCCTCTATGGCAAGAATGTCTTTCCTCAGATTAGGGGACCAAAACTGCACACAGTCATGATAATCATGTTTTGGGTGCCAAGGACTGAGTATTTAAGGAACACCTGAACATAGGTTCAGTGCTCAGTCATAAGGTTACCAGTGATTTTGTCTAGCATTTGCTTTATGCTCTGATTCTCGAACCCATTTGAGACCGTGTCTTAATCCCAGCCTCAGGTACTCCAGCATTAGGGTCGAAGACATCCTCATGAAGAACTCCCGTCACACAAGTTTTCATTGTGCTTGTGAATGGTACAATGGTCCCATTTACTATCAGAGAATGTATCCAGTATACAACCTGATATTCTTATTCTTCACAGACAACCAAAAAACAGAGGAAAGCACCAAAGAGTGAATAACAGAAAAACGTTAGAACTCCACTGCACACCCCCCCACCACACTGTCACATACGCAGCAACAAAGCATCAGCCTCTCCCCCCTCCCTCCCCCCCCCATTTGTTCCAGCAGGAAGCATCAACTCCCATCACCCCCGCCGAGTAAGCAACAGCAAAGCCCCCAAAGAGCCCATGATCTGCACTCCAACAAAAATTACAGTCTCTAACCCAGCACTTTGACATGTCACAGGCTCTCTCTCTCTCTCTCTCTCTCTCTCCCCCCCGCCTCTCTCTCTCTCACTGTGACTCTGTTCTTCAGCGAACAGATCATAGAATACAAAACATGAAAATCTACAGCACATTACAGGCCCTTCGGCCCACAATGTTGTGCCAACCATTTAACCTGTTCTAGAAACTGCCTAGAATTTCCCTAGCACATAGCCCTCTATTTTTCTAAACTCCATGTACCTATCTAAGAGGCTGTTAAAAGACCCTGTTGTATCCGCTTCCACCACCGCCACCGGCAGTGCATTCCACATACCCACCACTCTCTGTGTGAAAAACTTACCCCTGACGTCCCCTCGGTACCTATACCTATGCCCCCCCCCCCAAGTTAGCTATTGCAGAGCTGGGAAAAAGCCTCTGGCTATCCCCACAATTAATGCCTCTCATCATCTTATACACCTCTATCAGGCCACCTCTCATCCTCCATCGCTCCAAGGAGAAAGGGCCAAGTTCACTCAACCTATTCTCATAAGATACGCCCTCCGATCCAGGAGGACTTGACCTACCAAAATGAACCACTTCACACTTATCTGGGTTGAAGCCCAGCTGCCACTTCTCGGGCCAGTTCTGCATCCGATCGATGTCCCGCTGTAACCTCTGACAGCCCTCCACACTATCCACAACACCCCCAGCCTTGGTGTCATCAGTAAACTTACTAACCCACCCTTCTACTTCTTCGTCACTGTTTCAATGTTGCAATCTGAGACGATGCTTATTCGCCTGACTCAAGAACCAGCAGACTCTCTGCCCTCAACCCCCATTGAGAGACAGAGAGACAGAAAGAGAGAGAAAATGAGTGAGCCACCTCCCAAGTGCGGAGTCCTCTGACAGCCTCTGCACTCATGTGTGTGTGTACTTGTGCATATGACAATAAACTTGACTTTGACCACAACTCTTTAACCAGCCTCATCCTCCATATTAGCTTTCATCAGTCGTGTTGTCTATTCGAACGTGACTGTCCATACCTTTAAGCACCATTGGGCACATCTACAAGCTGTACTGCCTCAAAAGAGCAACATCCATCATCAAAGGTCATCACCCAGACCGTGCTCTCTTCTCACTGCCGCCATTGGCAAGAAGCCTCAGGACCCACACCACCAGGTTCGGGAGAAATTATTACCCTTCAGCCATCAAAGTTCAAATTACACAGTACAGTTATTTTTGGAGGATGTATACTATATACAGCTCTGAGATTTGTGTCCTTGCAGGCAGCCACAAAACAAAGAAACTCAATAGAACCCATTAAAAAAAACTGTCAAATGCCAAATATGCAAACAAAAAACAAATTATCAGACAATAAGCCGTAAGAGAATAACATTCAGAACTAAAGTTCACACAAGTGAGTTCACGGCCGCGAAGCCAGTCTCAACCAATCCGGAGCCCATTAATTGCAGGCCACAGGCTCAGTTCAGCGCCGAGATGGGTAAGCCTCCCAAACACTCACCTGTCCCTTGCCTCCGGCCCCACCAGACTGACTTTCTCAATCTGGCCTGGCATTTAAATTGGCTAAACCTCGGCTTGTTCCCCACGCTTGGACCCGGGCCCCACTGCTTTGATACGCTCTCGAGAGGCCCCCACCACCTTGGCTCACCTCACCTCCGATCCGTCAATTCAAATTGGCTCCAAGTCCACTCCAGCAGTGACCATACATCTGCTCGTTCCTCGCTTTCGGGCCCAGATCCCATCGCCTCAATTCGGCCCGTACACACCACGCTGCAATTGTCCAGCACCTTCGAGACTTACTGCAAAAATGCCAGGTTGTACAGGTGGGAACTGAAAGGGAAGTTACAGGCTCTTGACTACGGAGATTGTTTTCCAGAAAAAGTGTGATTAATAAAGTAGTAGTTTTGTTTGCTGCCAGTAAGTTGTCACTGTATTTCACCAGTGCCATCAGGCTCCTGAACCGGCGTGGATAGCTTCATTCACCTCAACACTGAACCGATTCCACAACCATGGACCCACTTTCAAGGATTCTACAACTCATGTTCTCAATATTATTTATTTACATTTTTATTTATTGTATTTTTTGTACTTGCATGGATTGCCTTATTTTGCATATTGGTTGTTTTCAAGTCTTTGCTTGCGTGTAGTATTTCATTGGTTCTATTGTATTTCTTTGTCTTGCTGTGAATGCCTGTGAGAAAATTAATCTCCAGGTCATATATGGCGACATATTCATACTTTGATAATAAATTTACATTGAACTTTAGGATATGTGTGTACTGGACATGTCACTCAATATATTGTTATAGCAGCACTGCTGTTAGAGTTCATTATCTTCAATAAACTCTATCCTTATTACTTGATTTACTGAACATGACTCATTAAAAATCCCTCCACCCACAACCACAACCTCATTCAACCTGTCATCTGAGAGATGAGACACATGGCAACATCTTTTGTCCATGCACTGCTGCAGTATATTAACGTCTGAGTGAGGAACCGCAAGGCTATCTGTGTCACCCACGGCCTAACCGGTCTAGATGACTGCCTGGCTGGTCTCTGCATCACCTACGCAATCATCTCTTACATCTTGGCCCCAAAACACCAGCGTACAGAAAAGAGGTTGGAAGTAGTTAGAGAAGAATCTCTTAATGGCACCACAAAGAAGTTCTCCATAGCCTACTGTTGGATCTCTGTTTAATTTCTGATCCAGAGTTCATCCAGGAGTCAAGAATGAACGAATGACACCTGGCTGCTGAGCTCCATGCCTGCTAGATAGATAGATAGATAGATAGATATACTTTATTAATCCCGAGGGAAATTTGGTTTTGTTACAGCCGCACCAACCAAGAATAGAGCGTAAATATTGCAATACAAAAAACCCCAACAATCAAACAACAAAGTGCAAAACTATGCCAGACGGAAAATAAGTCCAGGACCAGCCTATTGGCTCAGGGTGACCCTAATATGACAAATTGATAAGTGAGGCTTTGGGCCTACTCTGGGCTGCCCTGAGGTTCAGATCTAAAGACTGAATTTTGGTTCGGAATGCTGTTGTTCACTTCAGTTGTTTGCATGATTTGTATTTTTTTGCTCTCGTGCATCAAATGTTGTTTTTTAATTTTAATTTATTCTTTTTTTTCTTTAATTGGGTTCATTTGGGTTTCTTGCTTTGTGGCTACCTGCGAGCAAGCAAATCTCAAGGTGGTAAAATTTATCATCATCACCATCAGGTGCCATGCCCAGCTTGAGCTTTGACTGCCATGGCCCACACACTCCTGTTTCAGGTCAAGTGGATCAATTCATTGGTATTCATTTCCAGTTCTCTGGCTGCTGTCTCCATCATCATAAGTGTTTGTCTTCCTCTTGCTTTCTTCCTTTCAATCTTTTCCATAATTACCATGCATTCTAACTCCTCTTTCCTAATCACATGTCCAATGAAGACACATTGCCTTTTATGTTTACGTATAAATTTATATTATATAATTTATATTATATAACTTTATAATTTATATAAAGTTGCATTTATGTATAAATGTATAATTTATACATTCTTTGATAATAAATGAACTTGATTCGTGAATGCAGTCTTAATTCTAAGATTTCAATTCATTTTAGAGTACAAACAAACATACGGATCGTAAGAAAACTAAATAAAGAGCTGAGAAACAATGCTAAGAGGTGTAAGACAAAAGATTAAAGAGAAGAAACCAAAATGGCACCTCTGAAAAATCTATCACTTTTATAGATAAGATATTCCTTACATTAAGAATGAATTTGTTAATAGGCTACATAATTAAAACAATTACATCATGTGGGTAATGTGCTAACACTTAGCCAATGAAAAATGAGAAAGGTGACAAACTGTCAGTTTAATTGTTATACCGCTTTCTGCCAGTGAGTGTGGAAAGCATATGAGTTTGTTAAGAAGTACAAATCTTATTAAAATGATAAATCTTATTGAATGATAAAGGTGTGGGAGGTATAGGGTGTCCGCAGCAGTCTATGCAAGGGGATGTACCAGAAAAGCTCACAGGAGACACAATCTTTACAAAACAAGACAAGACTGACTATAATAGTGAGAGAGGGGTCACATGCCTGACTGCTTAATTCCTTAAAATTGCCACGTAAGTTGATAGCCTCCGAGAGGAACACAACCTTGTTGTACAGTTTAGTGGCTTGTGTGCCTCAGTCACCCTGGCTGGAGTCAGGGTGACTCTTAGTGGGGTCACCCATGCCAAACAGGTCAAAGGGTAGAGGCCAGACTAAGAGTGGTCTACCATCCTCCAGTTTCAGACGTTCAATTCAGGGCTAACAACCCTGACTGGTCAAACAAAACTGTTAAGGAAACAGTGATGAAGAATCCTTTTATATCTGTGTACAACAGTATGGTCAAGGATAGACGAAGATGGAGACCAGCAGTGTAATGAGCAGTAAGGAAGCAGGTTGATAAGGTGAAGAAGACTCGTGGAGTATTGGCCTTCATTAGTTGGGGAACTGAGTTCAAGAGCTGAGAGCTAATGTTGCAGCTCTATAAAACTCTAGTCAGACTATATTTGGAGTCTCTTGAAGGTCCCTAATGGATTTGTCTCTACCACTGCCCCTTCTGGTCTCTTTGTAAAGAAACTTCTGACATCACCCCCATTATGCTTCCCTGTAATCACCATTAAATTATGCCCTCATGTATTAACCATTACCACCCTGGGAAAAGGTAGCTGGCTAGTCACTCTAGTTATGCCTCTTACCATCTATGAAGTCATCCCTCAACCTCCTTGCAAGAGTCTGAAAGTATGGAAAGAAACTCCACTAAATCAAAGGCAGAGTACAAAGTTCTTAGCAGTGTGGAGGAACAGAGAGATCTTGGCGTCCACATCCACAGATCCCTCACAGTTGCCATGCAAGTTGAGAAGGTGTATGGTGTGCCAGCCTTCGTTAGTTGGGGGATTGAGTTCAAGAGCCAAGAGGTAACGTTGCAGCCCCATAAAACTCTGGTTAGACCACACTTGGAGTATTGTGTCCAGTTCTGGTCACCTCATTATGGGAAGGATGTGGAACCTTCAGAGAGGGTGCAGAGATTTACCAGGATGCTGCCTGCATTGGAGAGCGTGTCTTATGAGGATAGATTGAGCGAGCTAGGGTTTTTCAATCTGGTGCGAAGGAAGATGAGAGGTGACTTGATAGAAGTGTATAAAAATTATAAGAGGCATAAAAGACTGAACAGCCAGAGACTTTTTCCTGGGGTGAAAATGGCAAATACAAGGGGGCATAATATAGGGGTCCTGGGTAATGGGGGTCCTTAAAACCCTTTTGGTGGTGTCCTCAATGTTGGGGTGGCTAGTGCCCATGATGGAGCTGGCTGAGATAACAGCTTTCTGTACTGCTTTCCAATACTGTGCGGTGGCCACTCCGTACCAGATGGCGATGCAACCAGTTAGGATGCTCTCCACGGTACATCTGTAGAAATTTGCTTTGGCAACCTGCCAACTCTCCTCAAACACCTAGTGGAATATAGCCGTTGTTGTGCCTTCTTTGCAACTGCAGATAGATCTTCAGAGATGTTGACACCCAGGAAGTTGAAAATGCGCACACCTCCCTCACAGTTGATGCAGCTGGGAATATTTGGAGGGCAATATCTAAGTCTGTTGGGCAGCATGGTAGTGTAGCGGTTATCATAATCAGTGGTCGCCGGAGCACTCTGGAACACGTCCGGGACCTCTTTAAGAAAAAAGCCGAAATAAACAAGTTAATGAATTAGGTGCCCCAGGGTGATTTGAGTACCTCAGAAACTGCTGATCTCCTGGGATTTTTACGCACAACAGACTCTGGAGTTTACAAAGCATGGTGCCAAAAACAAACAAAAAAAAAACCCAGCGAGTGGATTTAACACGATGTTTTCACTCACAGAACAGCCACTCGCTGGATTTTTTTTGTTTTTGGCACCATTCTTTGTAAACTCCAGAGTCTGTTGTGCATAAAAATCCCAGAAGATCAGCAGTTTCAATCACCCTGGGTGGCACCTAATCAATTAGCTCATTTATTTCGGTTTTTTCTTAAAGAGGTGCCAGACGCGTTCCAGCGTGCTCCGGCTACAACACTTTCATAACACCTTCCAGCATCAGTGGAGGATCAGGTTTCGATGCCCTCTGCCATCTGTTCTCTCCATGTCTATATGGGCATTTCAAAAACGTGCAGATTATGGTTCTGCCCCCTACGGTTCTGAAAGAGGTAGTGTTAGAGATTGTGGTGGCATTAGAAATGACGTTTCAAAAAAAATCATTGCACTCTGGCATGGTGCCAGAGGAGTGGAAAATTGCAAATGTCACTCCACTCTTTAAGAAAGGAGGAAGGCAGCAGAAAGGAAACTGTAGACCAGTTAGTCTGACCTCAGTGGTTGGGAAGATGTTAGAGTCAATTGTTAAGGATGGAGTGATGGAGTACTTGGTGACACAGGACAAGGTAGTATGAAGTCAGCATGGTTTCCTTAAGGGAAAATCCTGCCTGATGAACCTGTTGGAATTTTTTGAGGAGATTACAAGTAGGATAGATAAAGGGGAGGTTGTATATTTGGACTTTCAGAAGGCCTTTGACAAGGTGCCACACATGAGGCTGTTTACCAAATTAAGAACTCATGGTGTTTCACAGGAAAGTTACTAACATGGTTAGAGCACTGGCTGATTGGTAGGAGGCAGCGAGTGGGAATAAAAGGATCCTTTTCTGGTTGGCTACCAGTGACTAGTGGTGTTCCACAGGAATCAGTCTTGGGACCACTTCTTTTTATGCTGTATATAAATTATTTAGATAATGGAATAGACGGCTTTGTTGTCAAGTTTGCAGATGATACAAAGATTGGTGGCGGGGCAGGTACTGTTGAGGAAACAGATAGGATGCAGAAGGATTTAGACAGATTAGGAGAATGGGCAAGAAAGTGGCAAATGAAATACAATATTGGGAAATGCATGGTCATGCACTTTGGAAGTATAAATAAGTGTGCTGACTATTTTCTAAACGGGGAGAAAATCCTAAAATCTGAGATGCAGAGGGGCTTGGGAGTCTTTGAGCAGAACACCCTAAAGGTTAACTTGCAGGTTGAATCAGTGGTGAGGAAGGCAAATGCCATGTTAGCATTCATTTCAAGAGGTCTAGAATACAAGAGCAAGGATGTGATGCTGAGGCTTTATAAGGCTCTAGTGAGGCCTCACCTTGAGTATTTTGAACAGTTTTGGGCCCTTCATCTTAGAAAAGATGTGCTGGCATTGGAGAGGGTCCAGAGGAGGTTCACAAGGATGATTCCAGGAATGAAAGGATTATCATACGAGAAATGTTTGATGGCTCTGGGTCTGTACTCACTGGAATTCAGAGGGATGAGGGTGGATCTCATTGAATGTTGAAAGGCCTAGACAGAGTAGATGTGGGAAGAATGTTTCCCATGGTGGGAGAGTCTAGGACAAACGGGCACAACCTCAGGATAGAGGGGCACCCTTTCAAAACAGAGATGCAAAGAAATTCCTATAGCCAAAGGGTGGTGAATTTGTGGAATTTGTTGCCACATGCATCTGTGGAGGCCAGGTCGTTGGGTGTATTTAAGGAAGAGATGGATAGGTTCTTGATTGGAAATGGAATCAAAGGTTACAGGGAGAAGGCTGGGAACTGGGGTTGAGGAAAAGAGAGAAAAAAAGCATCAGCCATGATTGAATGGTGGAGCAGACTCGATGGGCCAGATGGCCTGATTCTGCTGCTATGTTTTATGGTCTTATGGGTTAGTGAATTGTGGGTGTGCTATGTTGGAGCTAGAAGCATGGCGACTCTTCCGGGCTGCCTCAGCACACCTTGGGATGTGTTGGTCATTACCACAAAGCAAACACATCCCATTGTTTATTTTGACACACGTGTGACAAATAAAGCCAATCTTTCATCTTTAAACCATTGTCAGTTGCACATGAGATGCTGTGCCATTCTCTCAACATCTGCAAGCCAACTACCCTTTTCCACAAGCACAGGAAATTCTACAGATGCTGGAAATATCGACGGTTTATTCCTCTCCATAGATGCTGCCTGGCCTGCTGAGTTGCTCCAGCATGCTGTGTGTGTCCTTTACCAGACAGACCCAGCCTCGGAAAATCCAGGTTCATAATGTAGCAAAGTCCCAAAAAAGTGACCCATTTCTGCTTTCTCTAGTTTCTCCTCTCAGGAAAGGCGGGCAACCATAATGGTACAGACACACACACACACACACACACACACACACACACACACACACACACAATTTATTTATTTATTGAGATACAATGTAGAATAAGTCCTTCTGTCCCTTCGAGCCACGCCACTCAGGAATCCCTGATTTAATCCTAGCCTAATCACAGGACAATGTACCAATTAATCTACCAACTGGTACATCTTTGGACTGTGGGAGGAAACTGGAGCCCCCGGAGGAAACCTAAGCAGTCACGGGGAGAATGTACAAGCTTCTTACAGGCAGAGGCAGAATATCTATACAGTGTATTTAAGTTAAAAAACTAATGCAAAAAGAGAGGGGAAAAATACTGAGTTCATAGGTTCACTGTCCATAATTTTTATTGTGTTTTATTTTTATGCCACATCATATCCAGAGTAACAACCATTTTTTTTTCATTTCATTCTCCTTAACACTTATGCACTGTTGAATGACAATAAGCAATCTCAAATCTTGAAGCTTGAATCTTTTCCTCAAAAATCATGGGTTCATTGTCCATTCAGAAATCTGATGGCAGAGGGGAAGAAGCTGTTCCTGAACTGTAGGGTGCGAGTCTTCAGGCTCTTGTGTCTTGTCCTTAATGCTAACAATGAGAATAGGGCACGTCATAATTTTCTTACTGTAATTTATAGTTTTTTATCATTATGATTTACAATGTACTGGTGCCACAAAACAACAAATTTTACAACACACACCGGTGATATTAAACCTGATTCTGAAAGTCGTTATGCCTTCAGGAAGCCAGCACAGACTTAGTTTATTGTGGGAAAGGTAATTTGAAGATCAGGAGATCACACCAGAATTTGTACTTCCTTAGGAGTCTGCAAGGATTTGGCATTACATCAAAAAATTTGACAACCTGTTAAAGATATGTAGTAGAGATTGTATTGACTAGTTGTATCACAGCCCGGTATGGAAACACCAATGCCTTCGAACAGAAAATCCTACAAAAGGTAGTGGATTTGGCCCAGTACATCATGGATTAAACCCTCCCAACTATTGAGCACATCGAAGTGAAATGCTGCCATGGGAAAGCAGCATCCATCCTCAGAGATCCTCATCACCCAAGCCACGCTCTCTTTTCACTGCTGCAATCACATAGAAGGTACAAGAGCCTCAGGACTCGCGCCACCAAGTTCAAGAACGGTTACTACCCGTCCAACCATCAAGCTCTTGTCACAACCATGGTTTCGGCAGCTCAAGAGATGCGGCAATTGCTCTTGTGAATTTGCACGTGTCAGCTAATTATTATTTAATTGCGGTAGTATTTAACTCCATACTTGTCGTCGTAGTACTTGTCGAGACTTGGACAGCGCATAGCAACGCTTTGCTGCTGTTTTGCTTTCGGCCTTCCCTAAGATGTTGGACTTTCAAGCCCACTGACACTGAAGACTAGTGATATTCGTTTAATGTCTAGCTGTTTTTTTCAGCCGCAGTGTAGGCTTCGTGTTCCTTTTGAGAGTTTTAGTTAACGGCCTTGTTTGGCCTAGTGTTTATTCTTTATTTTCCCTTTAACACTGTTCTTATTAAAGTCCGAACCATCGACCTGCTTCAGTGTCTCTCACTCCGCACTTGGACCATTTCTGAACCTGGTAAACAGCTCTTGAACAAAAGGGGATAACTACACTCGCTTGCCCCATCATTGAGGTGTTCCCACAACTAATGATCTCACATTAAAGACGCTTTATCTTGTTATCTCACGTTCGCATTATTTATAACTATTTATTTATATTTGCATTTGCACAGTTTGTTGTTTTCTGCACTCTGGTTGATCTTTGATTGACTCTGTTATAGTCATAGTCATACTTTACTGATCCCGAGGGAAATTGGTTTTCGTTACAGTTGCACCATAAATAATTAAATAGTAATAAAACCATAAATAATTAAATAGTAATATGTAAATTGTGCCAGGAAATAAGTCCAGGACCAGCCTATTGGCTCAGGGTGTCTGACCCTCCAAGGGAGGAGTTATAAAGTTTGATGGCCACAGGCAGGAATGACTTCCTATGACGCTCTGTGTTGCATCTCGGTGGAATGAGTCTCTGGCTGAATGTACTCCTGTGCCCACCCAGTACATTATGTATTGGATGGGAGACATTGTCCAAGATGGCATGCAACCTGGACAGCATCCTCTTTTCAGACACCACCGTCAGAGAGTTACTATTCTTTAGATTTGCTGAGTAATAATATTAATAATATTAGGGCAGTGGAGTGATTAGCACAGCATCAAAACTCATAACTTTCTGTAGATGTGTAGTTGAAAGCATGCTAAAAAGCTGTGTCCCTATGTGGTATAGAAACTGCAGGAAAGCTCTACTACAGGGAATTAAAACTACCCAACGTATCACCAGCAGCTTACTCAACATCAAGAACTTTTATAAAGAAAGGTGCCAGAAGAAGGCTAGCCATATCATAAATGATTCGACCCATCCCAAGCAGTTCATGGACTCATCGGGGAAGAGGCTACGTAACATCCACGCCAGGACCACAAGACTCCAAAACAGTCCCTTTCCTCAAGCAGTAAGGCTGATCAACACCTCCACCCACTAACCCACCTCTACTTTATTATTTCCTGTCAGTCACTTTATGCGCAACCTAGTGTCACTTTATGGGTATACAATCAGCCGATTAGGAAAAGGGGAGGTGCAATGAGACCTGGGTGTCATTATACACCAGTCATTGAAAGTGGGCATGCAGGTACAGCAGGCGGTGAAAAAGGCGAATGGTATGCTGGCATTTATAGCGAGAGGATTCGAGTACAGGAGCAGGGAGGTACTACTGCAGTTGTACAAGGCCTTGGTGAGACCACACCTGGAGTATTGTGTGCAGTTTTGATCCCCTAATCTGAGGAAAGACATCCTTGCCATAGAGGGAGTACAAAGAAGGTTCACCAGATTGATTCCTGGGATGGCAGGACTTTCATATGAAGAAAGACTGGATGAACAGGGCTTGTACTCGTTGGAATTTAGAAGATTGAGGGGGGATCTGATTGAAATGTATAAAATCCTAAAGGGATTGGACAGGCTAGATGCAGGAAGATTGTTCCCGAAGTTGGGGAAGTCCAAAACGAGGGGCCACAGTTTGAGGATAGAGGGGAAGCCTTTTAGGACCGAGATGAGGAAAAACTTCTTCACACAGAGAGTGGTGAATCTGTGGAATTCTCTGCCACAGGAAACAGTTGAGGCCAGTTCATTGGCTATATTTAAGAGGGAGTTAGATATGGCCCTTGTGGCTACGGGGGTCAGGGGGTATGGAGGGAAGGCTGGGGCGGGGTTCTGAGTTGGATGATCAGCCATGATCATAATAAATGGTGGTGCAGGCTCGAAGGGCTGAATGGCCTACTCCTGCACCTATTTTCTATGTTTCTATGTTTCTATATTTCTATAAGCTATCTTATGTACTTATAATTAGCGTGTGCTTTTTATTGCATTTTTTAATGCTGTATCGGATTTGGAGTAACAATCATTTCATTCTCCTTTCCACTTGTGCACTGTTAATGACAATAAACAATCTCAAATCTTGAAGGTTGAATCTTTTCCTCAAAGCCCTATCATTCCCCCTCAAGTTCACATGCAATTTCTGTTGAAAGAGTCTGCCTCCAGGCAATGTAAAGCAGATTTTAACCATTAGGTGCAGAGGAAAGTTTTTCTTCAAGTTGCATATGGTTTTTGTTAGATCTGAACATATATAGAAGATGGAGGTTGATTTCTTCCTTTAGAACATTATGTTTTCAATCTTGCTGAGTGAAAATGCACTCAAATAAAATGGCTACTGCCAAGGACCAAAACACTGGCAATAGATAAACCCTCAAAATCACCATAACCCCTGCTGGTTTACAGAACAACTAACAACTATGTACACATTTTTTTTTGTGTACAAATTATATACATGACTACAGTTCTTTAATCAATCTCTTCCATTTTCTTGCCTTTGTTTCTTGCCCAGTCTCCTCTACTCTGGTCCAGAGTTCGAAATAACTTCAGAATCATCAGGTTTAATATCACCGGCATATGTTGTGAAATTTGTTGTCTTCGCTGCAGCAGCACAATGTGTTACATAATAAGTAAGATGATATATATTAAATAGTTAAATTAAGTAAGTAAGGTCGGAGGCTTGAAGTTTTCGGACGACTCAGAGTCGGACTGTGGTCGGGCATGGCAGGGAGAGTTTTCTTTCTTCTCCCGTGAGGCACCTTCAATTACTCTTCAATCCTCTCGACACTCACTGTGGAGGTCGTATTGTACAGCAAATAAAAGCCTTTCAGTATTTTACCAAACCTCAGTCTTTTGGAGTAATTGAAGGTGCTTCAATTTTATTCGCTGTACATTTTAAAACATGGAACAGGCCCTGAGACCAGAAAAATTAGACCTCGATCCGCAAACGCCTGACGCTGGAAATACTTTCGAACTCTGGCTGGCCTGCTTCAAAGCGTATCTAGAGGAGATTAAAGCGACCGACCCCGTAGCGAAGTGCAGAGTTCTACTCTCCAGGGTCAGTCCACGGGTTTATTCGCTGATCAGAGACCAGCCGAATTACGACAGCGCAATGAACGCACCCAAAAGACAATACCTGCGACCAATAAACAGCGTCTATGCTCGGCACCGTTTAGCGACACAGCAACAACGGTCCGGGGAATCGAGTGCTGAGTTTGTCCGGGCCCTACAGACACTCGTGCGGGCCTGCAATTGCCAGGAGCTGACGGCGGTGCAGCATGCAGAACTGCTAGTGAGAGATACCTTCGTTACGGGGACCAGGTCAGTGTACGTGCGCCAGCGGCTGCTGGAAAAAGCCGATCTTACCCTAGATTCGGCGATGGAGCTGGCTGATACGTTGGAGGCCGCTCTGCATAACTCCGAGGCTCTCCAGGCACGCGATCCCCCGATGGCTTCATGGGCGCCGCAGACCCTGCAACCCGCCGGCGAATCGACCTCGGCTGCAGCCAGTCGTGAGTCCGCGGACTGGAGAAGCACCCCCGGAAACGCTGCGCGGCCCGACAATCTACCTGTTCCAGCTGCGGAAAGGAGGGCCACTTCGCCAAGGTCTGTAAGTCAAAACCGCGAGCGGGATCGAGCAGTGCCGCGTGCGAGACGTGGGGGGTCGCCATCTTCCCTGCACACTGCCACCACGTGCGAGACATGGGGGCGGCCATCTTCCCTGCACACTGCCA
The DNA here is from genome assembly GCF_963921235.1 of Mobula hypostoma. Taxonomy (NCBI): domain Eukaryota; kingdom Metazoa; phylum Chordata; class Chondrichthyes; order Myliobatiformes; family Myliobatidae; genus Mobula; species Mobula hypostoma. Next base: position 111,606,094 of record NC_086107.1, read on the forward strand.
CCACGTGCGAGACATGGGGGCGGCCATCTTGGTCGGCGCCACCTCCCACCGCCTACGACCAACGGGTGCTCACAGGGCACCCCACCACGCCGGACCAAGACAGCGACCCCACCCTGGCTTCCGTAACCCTCGACCAAAGCGCTCCCCACCAGCTCGCAAGGTCAATGATGGACATCCTGGTGGAGGGGCACAGGACAAGCTGCCTGTTTGACACAGGCAGCACGGAGAGTTTTATCCACCCAGCCACGGTACAGCGAATAAAACTGAAGCACCTTCAATTACTCCAAAAGACAGGTTTGGTAAAATACTGAAAGGCTTTTATTCGCTGTACAATACGACCTCCACAGTGAGTGTCTGCCCCCGGACTGAGGGGGAGGGGCAAGGCAAACACCTTTATACAGGACTCTGTGGGAGGAGCCACAGGGGCAGTCAGCAGAGGGGTGTGTCCAGACAGGTAACCCAGTTACAACATATATACATGGTTTACCACATTCCGTCTGCGTGAGATGTGGGACCTTCGAGAGACTTTGAACTTTATTTACCGTGCCCATGGCCTGTTCTTCATCAAGTTATGGTATTGCTTGCACTGCTGTAACTATCTGTTATAATTATATGGTTTTTGTCAGTTTTTCAGTCTTGGTCTGTCCTGTGTTTCTGTGATATCACACTGGAGGAAATATTGTATCATTTCCTAATGCATGCATTACTGAATGACAATAAAAGAGGACTGCGTGTCCTCATAATCTAAAAAAAAATTTAAAAATGAAAGTAGTGCAAAAATAAGAATGAAAAAGTAGTGACGTAGTGTCCATGGGTTCAACACCCAAAAGACCAGAGGATCATAGACACAAGAGCAGAATAGGCCATTCAGCCCATCAAGTCTGCCTCACTATTTCACCACGGCTGATCCATTTTCCTCTCAGCCCCAATCTTCTGCCTTTCAATCCCCCCTTCTCCCCACTGTATCCCTTCATGCCCTGACCAATCAAGAATCTATCACCCTCTGCCTTAAACGTACGTAAAAATCTGGCTTCCACTGCAGCCTGTGGCAGTGAATTTCACAGATTCACCACACCCTGGCTAAAGAAATTCCCCTGTTCTAAAAATACGCCCCTCTATTCTGAAGCTGTGTCCTCTGGTCTTAGACTCCTCCACCATAGGAAACTTCATCTTCACACCCACTCTATCACATCCTTTCATCATTTGATGGGTTTCAATGAGGTCACCCCTCATTCTTCTGAATTCTAGTGAATACAGGCCCAGAGCCATCAAACACTTTTCATATGAGAAGCCATTCAAGCCTGGAAGTATTTTTGTGAAACTCCTTTGAATCCTGTCCAGTTTCAGCACATCTAAGATAAGGAGCCGAAAACTACTCAACAATCCTGGACAGTGAGAATAGAGAACTTGGTAGGAAGTTGAAAAGCAGGACCTCAAGGGTGGTTACCTCAGGATTGCTACCTGTGCTAGGTGCCAGTGAGGGTAGGAATAGGATGCTCTGGAGGATGAACAAGTGCTGAGGAACTGGTGTAGGGGGCAGGATTTCAGATTTCAGGATCATTGGGACCTCTTCTGGGGCAGGTGGGACCTGTACAAGAGAGACGGGTTACACTTGAACCACAGGGGGACCAATATCCTTTCAGGGAGGTTTGTTAGTGCTATTGGGGAGGCTTTAAACTAGATTTGCAGGGGGATGGGAACCAGAGTGCCAGAGCTGACAGTGTGGCTGGGGTGAAAATAAATGATGTTGAAAGTTCAAGCAAATCCGCTAATAGAAAGGTTGTGAGTGGTGGTAAAAATCTTCTGAGGTGTATATACTTCAATGCTAGGAGTATTGCAGGAAAGGCGGATGAGTTGAGGGCGTGGATTGACACGTGGAATTATGATGTTGTAGCAATTAGTGAAACTTGGCTACAGGAGGGGCAGGACTGGCAGCTTAATATTCCAGGGTTCCGATGTTTCAGATGTGATCGAGGCAGAAGAATGAAAGGTGGGGGAGTAGCATTGCTTGTTAGGGAAAATATTACAGCAGTGCTCAGGCAGGACAGATTAAAGGGCTTGTCTACTGAGTCCTTATGGGTGGAGCTGAGAAACAGGAAAGGTATGGCCACATTAGTGGGATTGTATTACAGACCACCCAATAGTCAACGAGACTTGGAAGAGCAAATCTGCAGAGAGATAGCAGGCAACTGCAGGAAACATAAAGTTGTGGTGGTAGGGGATTTTAATTTTCCATACATTGATTGGGACTCCCATACTGTTAGGGGTCTAGATGGTTTAGAGTTTGTAAAATGTGTTCAGGAAAGTTTTCTAAATCAATATATAGAGGGACCAACTAGAGGGGATGCAATATTGGATCTCCTGTTAGGAAACGAGTTAGGGCAAGTGACAGAAGTCTGTGTGGGGGAGCACTTTGGTTCCAGTGATCATAACACCATTAGTTTCAATTTGATCATGGACAAGGATAGATCTGGTCCCAGGGTTGAGGTTCTGAACTGGAAGAAGGCCAAATTTGAAGAAATGAGGAAGGATCTAAAAAGCGTGGATTGGGACAGGTCGTTCTCTGGCAAAGATGTGATTGGTAGGTGGGAAGCCTTCAAAGGGGAAATTTTGAGAGTGCAGAGTTTGTATGTTCCTGTCAGGATTAAAGGCAAATTGAATAGGAATAAGGAACCTTGGTTCTCAAGGGATATTGCAACTCTGATAAAGAAGAAGAGGGAGTTGTATGAAATGTGTAGGAAACAGGGGGTAAATCAGGTGCTTGAGGAGTATAAGAAGTGCAAGAAAATACTTAAGAAAGAAATCAGGAGGGCTAAAAGAAGACATGAGGTTGCCTTGGCAGTCAAAGTGAAGGATAATCCAAAGAGCTTTTACGAATATATTAAGAGCAAAAGGATTGTAAGGGATAAAATTGGTCCTCTTGAAGATCAGAGTGGTCGGCTTTGTGCGGAACCAAAGGAAATGGGGGAGATCTTAAATAGGTTTTTTGCGTCTGTATTTACTAAGGAGGCTGGCATGAAATCTATGGAATTGAGGGAATCAAGTAGTGAGACCATGGAAACTGTACAGATTGAAAAGGAGGAGGTGCTTGCTGTCTTGAGGAAGATTAAAGTGGATAAATCCCTGGGACCTGACAGAGTGTTCCCTCGGACCTTGAAGGAGACTAGTATTGAAATTGCGGGGGCCCTGGCAGAAATATTTAAAATGTCGCTGTCTACGGGTGAAGGGTCGGAGGATTGGAGAGTGGCTCATGTTGTTCCGTTGTTTAAAAAAGGATCGAAAAGTAATCCGGGAAATTATAGGCCGGTGAGTTTAACGTCAGTAGTAGGTAAGTTATTGGAGGGAGTACTAAGAGACAGGATCTACAAGCATTTGGATAGACAGGGGCTTATTAGGGAGAGTCACCATGGCTTTGTGCGTGGTAGGTCATGTTTGACCAATCTGTTGGAGTTTTTCGAGGAGGTTACCAGGAAAATGGATGAAGGGAAGGCAGTGGATATTGTCTACATGGACTTCAGTAAGGCCTTTGACAAGGTCCCGCATGGGAGGTTAGTTAGGAAAATTCAGTCGCTAGGTATACATGGAGAGGTGGTAAATTGGATTAGACATTAGCTCGATGGAAGAAGCCAGAGAGTGGTGGTAGAGAATTGCTTCTCTGAGTGGAGGCCTGTGACTAGTGGTGTGCCACAGGGATCAGTGCTGGGTCCATTGTTATTTGTCATCTATATCAATGATCTGGATGCAAGTTTGCTGATGATACAAAGACTGGAGGTGTAGTAGACAGTGAGGAAGGTTTTCAGAGCCTGCAGAGGGACTTGGACCAGCTGGAAAAATGGGCTGAAAAATGGCAGATGGAGTTTAATACTGACAAGTGTGAGGTATTGCACGTTGAAAGGACAAACCAACGTAGAACATACAGGGTTAATGGTAAGGCACTGAGGAGTGCAATGGAACAGAGGAATCTGGGAATACAGATACAAAATTCCCTAAAAGTGTCGTCACAGATAGATAGGGTCGTAAAGAGAGCTTTTGGTACATTGGCCTTTATTAATCGAAGTATTGAGTATAAGAGCTGGAATGTTATGATGAGGTTGTATAAGGCATTGGTGAGGCCGAATCTGGAGTATTGTGTTCAGTTTTGGTCACCAAATTACAGGAAGGATACAAATAAGGTTGAAAGAGTGCAGAGAAGGTTTACAAGGATGTTGCCGGGACTTGAGAAACTCAGTTACAGAGAAAGGTTGAATAGGTTAGGACTTTATTCCCTGGATCATAGAAGAATGAGGTGAGATTTGATAGAGGTATATAAAATTATGATGGGTATAGATAGAGTGAATGCAAGCAGGCTTTTTCCACTGAGGCAAGGGGAGAAAAAAACCAGAGGACATGGGTTAAGGGTGAGGGGGGAAAAGTTTAAAGGGAACATTAGGGGGGCTTCTTCACACAGAGAGTGGTGGGAGTATGGAATGAGCTGCCAGACGAGGTGGTAAATGCGGGTTCTTTTTTAACATTTAAGAATAAATTGGACAGATACATGGATGGGAGGTGTATGGAGGGATATGGTCCGTGTGCAGGTCAGTGGGACTAGGCAGAAAATGTTTCGGCACAGCCAAGAAGGGCCAAAGGGCTTGTTTCTGTGCTGTAGTTTCTATGGTTCTATGGTAATACACCAAGTGAAGCCTCACCAGTGTTTTATAAAGTTTCAACATTCCATCCTTGAGTTTATATTCTAGTCTTCTTGAAATGAATGCTAATATCACATTTGCCTTCCTTACCACGACTCAACCTGCAAATTAACCTTTAAGGAATCCTGCACAAGCACTCCCAAGTCCCTTTACGCCTCAGTTTTTTGGTATCTCCTCTCCATTTAGAAAATAGTCAACCCTTTCATTTCTTCTACCGAAGTGCATGACCATACACTTCCTGACAATGTATTCCATCTGCCACTTCTTTGCCCATTATCCTAATCCGTCTAAGTCCTTCTGTAGCTTCTCTACATCCTCAAACTACTTGCCCCTCCACTTATCTTTGTATCGTCCGCAAACTTTGCAACAGAGTCATTCAATTCCATCATCCAAATCATTAACATATAATATAAAAAGAATTGGTCCCAACACAGACACTTGTGGAACACCACTAGTCTCTGGCAGCCAACCAGAAAAGGCTTCCTTTATTCTCACTCTGCCCCCTGAGGTGTACACCATCTGGTCCAGGTGACGTATCTACCTTCAGACCTTTCAGTTTCTCAAGAACCTTCTCCCTAGTAATGGCAAATTCACACACTTCATGACCCCTCACACTTGGAAATTCCACCATACTGTTAGTGTCTTCCACAGTGAAGACCATATAACCATATAACAATTACAGCACGGAAACAGGCCATCTCGGCCCTTCTAGTCCGTGCCGAACTCTTACTCTCACAAGACTGATGCAAATTACTTATTCAGTTCATCATGCAATTTCCTTGTCCTCCATTAGTACCCTTCCAACATTGTTTTTCACTGTGGCCTCTCTTTTTCACTTTATGTGTCTGAAGAAACATTTGGCATCCTCTTTCATATTATTGGCTAGCTTGCTTCTGTATTCGTTCTTTATCTTCTTAATGACTTTTTAGTTGCCTTCTGTTGGTACTTGAAAGTTTCCCAATCCTCTACCTTCCCACCAATTTTTGCTCAATTATATGCCCTCACTTTGCCTTTTATGTTGGCCTTCGCTGCTGTTGTTAGCCACGGCTGTGTTATCTTGCCTTTAGAATACTTCCTCATCTTTGCTTCCAAATACTTCCTCATCTGGCCTTCCAAGTTGTTTCCAGAAATTCCAGCCGTTGCTGCTCTGCCTGTGTTGTTTTCAGGTCAATTCTAGGCAACTCTCTTTCATGCCTCTGTAATTCCCTTTATTCCACTGTGCTAATGATACACTTGATTTTAGCTTCACCTTCCCAAATTTCAGGGTGAATTTGATCATATTATGATCACTTTCTCCTAAAGGTTCTTTTACCCTAAGCTCTCTAATCAATTCTGGTTCATTTCACAATGCCCAAACCAGAATAGCTGATCCTCGAGTGGGCTCAACCACGAGCTGCTCCAAAAGCCATCTCGTAGGCATTCTAGAAATCTCCCCTCTTGGAATCCAGCACCAACCTGATTTTCCCAATCTACCTGCATATTGAAATCCCCCATGACTATTGTAACATTGTGCTTTTGACATGCATTTTCTTGCAGACTTACAACTGTTTGGGGGTCTGCATATAACTCCCATCAATGTCTTTTTACCTTTGCAGTTCCTGAGCTCTCTCCACAATGATGCAACACCTTCCAACCCTGTGTCACCTCTTTCTAATGACTTGATTTCAGTTTTCACCAACAGAGCAAAGCCACCCCCTCTACCTCCCTGTCTGTGCTATCGATACAATATGTACAGCTACAATCTTCTTTCAGCCATGATTCAGAGATGCCTGCAACATCACACAGTTACAATCTGTAACTATGCTACAACTTCATCTGCCTTATTCCATTTTCTGCGCACATTCAAATATAATATCTTCAGTCCTGCATTCACCCTTTTTGATTTTGTTCACCTTTTATGTTACAACTCATCCTGTTGACTCCATCTCTGGAGACAGACTGTCCACTGACATCTTCTACAAGCCCACTGACTCTCATAACTACCTCGACTATACCCCTTCCCACCCCGCCACATGCAAAAATGCCATTCCCTATTCCCAGCTCCTCCATCTCCGCCGCACCTGCTCCGAGGATGAGGTTTTCCATTCCAGGACATCTCAAATGTCCTCTTTCTTTAAGGATCGTGGTTTCCCTTCTACTGTCATCAATGATGCCCTCACCAGCATCTCCTCCACTTCCCGCACTTCAGCTCTCGCCCCATCCTCCCGCCACCACAACAGGGACAGAGTTCCCCTTTTCCTCACCTACCACCCCACCAGCCTCCAGATCCTGCACATTATCCTCTGCAACTTCTGCCACCTTCAACAGGACCCCACCACTAAGCACATCTTTCCCTCTCCACCCCTCTCCGCCTTCCGCAGGGATTGGTCCCTCCGCGACTCCCTGATCCACACGTCCCTCCCCACTGATCTCCCACCCGGCACTTATCCCTGTAAGCGTAAGTGCTACACCTGTCCCTACACCTCCTCTCTTGCCACCATTCAGGGCCCTAAACAGTCCTTCCAGATGAGACAACACTTCACTTGTGAGTCTGTTGGGGTCATCTATTGCATCCGGTGCTCCCGGTGTGGCCTCCTCTACATCGGTGAAACCCGACGCAGATTGGGGGACCGCTTCGTCGAGCACCTCCACTCCGTCCACCACAACAGACAGATCTCCCGGTAGCCACCCACTTCAACTCTGCTTCCCATTCCCGTTCAGATATGTCCATACATGGCCTCCTCTACTGCCATGATGAGGCTGAACTCAGGTTGGAGGAGCAACACCTCATATATTGTCTAGGTAGTCTCCAGCCCCTTGGTATGAACATAGAATTCTCCAACTTTCGGTAATTCCCTCCCCCTCCCTTCCTCTATCTCTATTTCACTCTACCCCCTCCCCCAGTTTCCTCATGGTTCCGCCTCCTTCTTCTACCACCCATTGTTTCCAGGGCTATGACGTTAATGCTTCCTCTCCCCCACCCCTTTGATTTTCCAAATTACTGGTCTTTCAACTGACGCTACAAGCATTCTTCAAATCCTTCCCTATCTTTCATTCTTCAGTCCTGACGAAGGGTTCCGGCCCGAAACATCAACTCATCATTTCTGACTGATGCTGCCCGACCTGCTGAGTTCATCCAGCGTACTGAAGTGTTGCTGTTGACTGCAACTTTGCCCTATCAATAGTCTCTCCTTGCTAGGAGTCTCACTACACATTGCCTGTTTGTAAACCAAGTACCTCATCTTCAGCACCATCACTCCAGTTTCCATCCCCCTGCCAAATTAGTTTAAGTCATAGTCATAGTCATACTTTATTGATCCCGGGGGAAATTGGTTTTCGTTACAGTTGCACTATAAATAATAAATAGTAATAGAACCATAAATAGTTAAATAGTAATATGTAAATTATGCCAGTAAATTATGGAATAAGTCCAGGACCAGCCTATCGGCTCAGGGTGTCTAACCCTCCAAGGGAGGAGTTGTAAAGTTTGATGGCCACAGGCAGGAATGACTTCCTATGATGCTCTGTGCTGCATCTCGGTGGAATGAGTCTCTGGCTGAATGTACTCCTGTGCCCAACCAGAACATTATGTAGTGGATGGGAGACATTGACCAAGATGGCATGCAACTTAGACAGCATCCTCTTTTCAGACACCACCGTGAGAGAGTCCAGTTCCATTTCCACAACATCACTGGCCTTACGAATGAGTTTGTTGATTCTGTTGGTGTCTGCTACCCTCAGTCTGCTGCCCCAGCACACAACAGCAAACATGATCGCACTGGCCACCACAGACTCGTAGAACATCCTCAGCATCGTCCGGCAGATGTTAAAGGACCTCAGTCTCCTCAGGAAGTAGAGACGGCTCTGACCCTTCTTGTAGACAGCCTCAGTGTTCAGTGTAAACCTTGTGTAAACCCACCTGAACAAGTCTAGCCAATCAGCTCGCAAGGATAGTGGACCCACTTGAGTTCATTTTTGACCCATCCCTTTTGTACAGGTCATATCTTCCTCAGAAGAGACTGCAATGATCCAGAAATCTGAACCCCTGCCCCCTGCACAAGTTCCTCAGCAATGTATCCAACTTGCAAGTCATTCTATTCTTACCGTCACTGACACTGGCAGCAATCCAGAGATCACCGCCCTTGAGGCCTGCTTCTCAGCTTTCTAACTTGCTCTGGAAAATCTCTCTTTAGGACCTCCTCACCTTGTCTACCTATGTCATTGGTGCTAATACCACCAAGACTTCTGGCTGCTTACCCTTGACCTTGGGAATGCCATGAATCCACTCCAAGACCTCCCTGATCCTGGCAACCGGGGAGGCAACATACCATCCGAATGTCTCCATTGCACACACAGAACGTTGCCTCTGTTCCTCTGACTAAGGAACCTCCTATCAACACTGCAGTCCTCTTCACCCCTCTGCTCTTCTGAGCCACAACACAAGATGCCGTGCCAGAGACCCGGTTACTGTGGTGCCCCCGGTAGGTTATCCCCCTCAATAGTATCTACTTATATACTGTACTTACAGATTATATACTAATCTAATAGTATAATTATTATTGAGGGGAACGGCTACAGGTGTACTCTGCACTGGCTATGCATATCCCCCTCCTTCTGGCAGTCCATTCTGAAATCAGATGGGAAAGGAGAATCGTCATCGTCATGACTATCCCTCGAGGTCGAGGATGATGGTCTTCATTCTGAAGAAGTGGCCCACAGAGCGAAGACGCCTGTGCGTGTATTTGTTTAACGTGTACTTGATGTTGCACTCCAAGAAGCACACCATACTTCACAAATCAACCAACTGATTCCAATGGCGTGGAAACTACGACGATTGGAGCTGATGGATTTGTTGCAGCCTTCATCCGCCTTCACAGCCATTGAGTTCCAAGTAACTTCGTCTGCCTGTTCCACCGTTGAGGTCTTGAGGAGAATGAGCTGTTCCCGAATTATTGAGTGTATGCCTTCAGGCTTCTATACCTCCTTTGTGATGGTCGCAATGAGAAGAGGGCATCACCCGAGTGAGGGGGGTCCTTAATAACGGACGCTGCCTTTTTCAGGCATCGCTCCTTGAAGATGTCCTGCATACTACAGAGGTCAATGCCCGTGATGGAGCTGAGTAAGTTCACAACTTTCTGCAGCTTCTTTTGACACTGTGCGGTGACACCACCCACCTGCCCACACCAGACAATGATGCAGCCAGTTAGAATGCTCTCCATGCTACATCTGCAGAAATTTATGAGGCCTTTGGTGGCATGCCAAATCTCCTCAAACTAAAAATGAAATACAGCCGCTGTCCTGCTTTCTTTATGGCAGCATCAATACGTTTGGCACAGGACAGATCCTCAGAGTTGTTGATGCCCAGGAACTTGAAATTGCGCACTCTTTCCACTTCTGATCCCTCTATGAGGACTGGTGTGTGTTCCCTTGTCTTACCCTTTCTGAAGTCCACAATCAGTTCTCTGATCTTATTGACGTCAAATCCACTTACAATCTCCTCTTTTCCAAGAACAAATGCAGTTTTTCCAGCCCATTCCCATAACTAGTCCCTCATTCCCGGAATCATTGCTTTAAAGCTCACAAAGCCTTCATAACTTTCCTGAAGTTTGGCATGGAACTGAACACAAAACCTTGTAAGCAGTGCTATATAAGAGATAAAAGTCCCATTATAGTCTATGCCTCTATTCAGAAAGATCAGGATCCCACATGCTTTTTAAACTGCTTCTCAATTTGCTCTTCAACTTTTGTAATGCACATAAGATGATAAGATGATAAGTCATAGGAGCATAAACAGCCATTTGGTCCATCAAGTCTGCTCCGCCATTCAATCAAGGCTAATATACACATGTAAACAACAGGAATTCTGCAGATGCTGGAAATTCAAGCAACATACATCAAAGTTGCTGGTGAACGCAGCAGGCCAAGCAGCATCTATAGGAAGAGGCGCCTCTTCCTATAGATGCTGCTTGGCCTGCTGCGTTCACCAGCAACTTTGATGTATGTTGCTTAATATACACATGTACTCTATCCGGTGCCTTTTAGAATTGCGCTCACTTGTTTAGTTAGCTTCTCCTCCCAATCAAAAAGGATATTTCATACTTTTGTCTGTGATATTTCATGAACCTGATTTCTGCCCATTTCATCAGCCCGAGTAGACTGTCTTAAGATCTATGTCTGTCTATCTTTCAGTTCACTACTCCTCCAAATTTTGTTGCTGCAAATTCATAACCAGTGCCTTGCACACCTGTCCTTTTCTTAATCTACAGCATGACAAGCAGTGGCACTTGTATGGGCTCCTAAAGAGTACAGAGAAAATTTACAAGGAAGTTGCCGGGACTTGAGGATCTGAATTATAGGGAGAGGTTAAGTAGGTTATTCCCTTGCGGCATAGTAGATTGAGGGGAGTTTTGATACAAAATTATGAGGATATAGATATAGGATAAATGCAAGCAGCATTTTTCCACTGAGGTCAGGTGACACCAGAACTAGAGGTCATGGGTTAAGGGTGAAAGGTAAAATATTTAAGGGGGAATTTCTTCACTCAGAGGGAGGTAAGAGTAGGGAGTGGGCTTCCAGCGGAAGTGTTGCATGCAGGTTTGATTTCAACATTTAAGAGAAGTTTAGAGAAGTGCCTAGATGCGGAGGGGTGTGGAGGGCTATGATCTGGGCACAGGTGGATGTAACTAGGCAGAATAACCACCCCATCAGCCTCTGCATCCAATGCGATATCCTTTGCAACTTGGGCCATCTCCGAAGGGGTTGAACCACTAAACATATGTTTACCTCCCCCCCACCACCCCTCCGATTTCCCCAGCGGTCTCTCTTTCTGGGATTCCCTTTTCCATTCGTCCCTCCCCACTAGTCTCCCTCCCGGCACTTATCCCTGCAAGTGGCCTAAGTGCTACACCTGTCCATTCACCTCCTCCCTCACCTCCATTCAGGGCCCAAATAGTTCTTCCAGGTGAGGCAACACCCCACCTGTGAATCTGCTGGGGTCGTGTATTGTGTCCGCTGCTCCCCATGCAGCCTCCTCTACACTGATGAGACCTGTCGTAAATGGGGGGGGGGCTGCTCTGAGCACCTCAGCTCCATCTGCCGCAAGCCGAACTTCCCAATGGCCAAACGTTTTAATTCCCGTTCCAGTTCCAACTTATTGATTTCTTCTTCCGGTAAAAAATGTTTCCCTCCCCCAGCTTCATCTTCTGTTCCCCACTCTGGTCTCTTACCTCGTCTCACCTGTCTATCACCTCCCCCTGGGTCCCCTCCTCCTTCCCTTTCTCCTATGGTCCACTCTCCTCCCCTATCAGATTCCTTCTTCCCAGCCTTTGACCTTCCCCACCCACCTGGCTTCACCTATCACCTTCCAGCTAGCCTCCTTATCCTCCCCACCAGCTTCTTATTCTGACATCTTTCCCCTTCCTTCTCAGTCCTGCTGAAGGGTCTCAGCCCAAAACATTAACGGTTTATTCCCCTCCATAGATGCTGCCTGACCTGCTGAGTCCCTCCGGCATTTTGTGGATGTTGCTCTGGATTTGCAGACTTTCTCGTGTTTAGACGTAGGTAGAATAATAATTCAGCATGGATTGAATGGGCTGAAGATCCTGTTTCTGTAACGTGGTGCTCTATAACTTTGCGTCTCTAAGACCACTGTACACTTCCCTCCAGTCTGACAAACAACTGTTCACTGCTACTCTCTCTAAGTTAAATTCACTTCATGGTGCTCTTGCCCCGTTTATTTCATGGGCTGCAATCACAAGGAGTAGTGTTTTACTAAACACCTTTACAATGTCCATGTATGACACATAATTAAATTTTCTTCAATAGCTCCATTTAATATCAGAGAATGTATATGATATTATACAACCTGAGATTCTTGTTCCTTGCAGACATCCACAAAAACAGAAGAATTCCAAAGAATGAGTGTCAGTCAAAGCGTTCAAACCCCAATGCCTCCCCACTCCCCCCTCCCTCCTCCCACGCACAAGCAGCAGCAAAGCATTGACTCTCCCCCTCCCCCTCTTATTTCAGCAAAAAGCATCAGCACCCTCCGCCCTCCAAGCAAGCAATAGCAAAGCCCCCAAGAAAGGAGAAGTCGGATCTCGGGCAGAAGGGATTTGATTTTGATGCTCGTACAACTGGCCCGGGTGCCGAGCTGATTTTGAAGAGCTAGAGAGCAGCTTCAAGCTGGGTGACAAAACCTCTGCCTGGAGCGAGTTGCTGGGTGGCGTGATCTAGGCCTGGGGCCTTTCACAGCAGCGGTACCTGGGTCCTAGTGCGAGGTACAATGGGCTGTTTAGACAGTTTAAACGCCGGCCCAGATCGGAGGCGAGGGCTGATTTCACTCACTCTCCACGATCTTCACTCCTCTCTCCAGGGTGCCAAAGACTTTCACTGTTCCGTTGTTCGGTCAATTTATACCCTGGCCCAAGTAGACTGAAAAGATAGGGTGTCGGTATGGACAAGAGCCGATTTCGCTCGTTATCTGCGATAGTCATCTCCATAGCACTGAGGTTACGAAGACTGTCCTGGCTGCTGTGCTCCATGCTCACTAATATGACGAACTGATAAGTGAGGCTTTAGGCCTACTCCGGGCTGTTTTCGGTTTCGGATCTGAGGACTCAATTTTGGTTCAGAATGTTATTCGCTTCAATTGTTTGCATGACCTGTATTTTTTTTCTTTCTCTTGCACGTCGGGCTTTGCTCTCTTATTTATTCTTTTTTTAAACTTTTTTTTCTTTAAATTGGGTTCCTTGCTTTGCGGCCACCCGTGAGTAAGTAAGGCTGTATAATTTGTACATTCTTTGATAATAAATGTACTTGAAACTTGAATCTTGAAGACCATGAACTGCAGTACTACAAAAACTAATTGCTCACACGACAATTCAACATACCACAGGCTCTCCCTAAAGGGACAGAGAGGTGTCACACGGCGAGAGGGGAGACTAACAGGACCAAAAGAAAAGACACTTGCTGCTTTATGAGATGCTTAATTGGTTGAGAAGTGGTATACAAAGGCAGTGAGGGTATGCTAGAGATACAGACATCACTTGTCTGACAAGAAGTTGAGAGCTGGTCAGCACGTTGCAGAAAACTGCAACAGCACTGGACAGGATGCAGAAGTGGTTGTAAGGCTAAGGACACCAATAGGATCTAAACAAATGTATTTCCTGAGAGAATTTTCTCACTCCAGAACTCCTTCCTATTGTTTACCCCTGGAGAGTTTGAGAAGGCTTTACCTACCATGAACCAATTGACGGTTGGAATATAGTTGCAATCTACACTTTGACCTCAGTCAGGTGGCCTTGCGACATGTTCAGAGAGCAAGTCACAATGCAAGATTTGAAGTTTCTTTTTTTTTTGGCGTGTGCCTGCGTGTGTGTGTGTCCGTGCGTGCGTCCGTGATGATGGATTTTTCATGGCTTTTTACAAGACGCAGAGCGAGCGAGAGAGAGACTGTGGCTCGCCATTCCTCACACAGACATTTTTGCCGTATTTTCCCTTTGTTTTACGAGGTCGAGTTGCGATCTCGACACTCAACCCAGCATGGATGGAAAGCGTGCTTGGGGGCGGACCCGACCGGTTTCGAACCCGGGAACCTCCGCTCCCAGGTCCAGCACTGATGTCATTGCGCCACCAGCCGGCCCAAGGTTTGAAGTTTTTTGCGGTTTTTGGTAGGGTGGGTATGAAATGAATTTTAACTTTTGGTAGACTGCTGTGGTCAAATGTGAATGAATCAGAATTTCCCTCAGTCTAATGGCAGACAACTGGAGAATGTCATGCTCCTCTTCACTGCCCTCTATGGTACAGAAATCAAATTAAAATTTAGCTTCCCAGAGCATAGAACAGTGGGATACAGGGTCAGACCTTTTGGCCACAATGCCAGGTAGGTCTTCATGCCAATTTTAAACTAAACTTCATGGTTATGAAACACAATCACATGAGCTTCTCTGTATTGTATTGTAATGACTGAAATTGTGCTCAATATTTCAAGTAAAAACTACTAATCATCCCCTTCCTTCTTATTCTGGCTTCTTCCCAAATCTGTTCCAGTCCCAATGGAAAGGATCTTGCCTTGAAACGTCAGCTGTTTATTCCACTCCACTGATGCTGCCTGACCTGCTGAGTTCCTCCAATACTTTGCCTGTGTGTTGCTTTCCCTCCCTGCTTTTCAATTATATATCCCAGTGCAAATACAGAGGTTTATTTTGATAATACTCCAACAGAACTGGACTCACAACTGAAATGAACTTGATGCCAGTATAAAGAATGACTCCTCCGCTCCATCTGCAAAAGCGGAACTTCCCAGTGGCCAAACACTTCAGTTCCCATTCCCATTCCCATTTCGATGTGTCAGTCCATGGTCTCCTCTTGTGCCAAGGTGAAGCCGTCCTCGGGGTGGATGAGCGACACCTCATGTTCCGCCCCCCACTCCCCTCTGTGGCCTCTTACTTCTTCTCACCTGCCTATCACCTTGCCAGTCCTCTCCTCATTCCCTTTCTCCACTCTCCTCTCCAGCCCTTTACCTTTACTACTTCCGTGCTTCAGCTATCATCCACTTCCCCTCACCCCACCTTTCCATTCTGTCATCTCCCCTCCTTCCAGCGAACGGTATGCTGGCATTCATAGCGAGAGGACTCGAGTACAGGAGCAGGGAGGTACTACTGCGGTTGTACAAGGCCTTGGTGAGACCACACCTGGAGTATTGTGTGCAGTTTTGGTCCCCTAATCTGAGGAAAGGCATCCTTGCCATAGAGGGAGTACAAAGAAGGTTCACCAGATTGATTCCTGGGATGGGCGGGACTTTCATATGATGGAAGACTGGATCGACTAGGCTTATACTCACCGGAATTTAGAAGATTGAGGGGGGATCTTATTGAAACGTATAAAATCCTAAAGGGATTGGACAGGCTAGATGCAGGAAGATTGTTCCCGATGTTGGGGAAGTCCAGAACGAGGGGCCACAGTTTGAGGATAAAGGGGAAGCCTTTTAGGACCGAGATTAGGAAAAACTTCTTCACACAGAGAGTGGTGGATCTGTGGAATTCTCTGCCACAGGAAACAGTTGGGGCCAGTTCATTGGCTATATTTAAGAGGGAGTTAGATAAGGCCCTTGTGGCTAAAGGGATCAGGGGGTATGGAGGGAAGGCTGGTACAGGGTTCTGAGTTGGATGATCAGCCATGATCATACTGAATGGTGGTGCAGGCTCAAAGGGCCGAATGGCCTACTCCTGCACCTATTTTCTATGTTTCTGTTTCTATGTTTCCTTTCCAGGACTGAAGAAGGATCTCAGCCGGAAACGTCAACTGTTCATTCCTCTCCATAGATGCTGCTGGTCCTGCTGTGTTCCTCCAGCATTTCATGGGTGTTGCTAAGGAGAACTTGTTCTCTTTCTGATAATTCTTTCTTCCCAGACATCTGTTAATACATGCTCATGAAAGATGCTTAGAGTGTAAATAAGTTACAAAGAGGTCTTGCACAACTTATTATTTTGATGGATGATCTTTCCAATGAAAGACTGCCTAATTAATCTCTCTGAAAGGAAAACAACCAACCAAACCTCCTGATTTGTTCCACCTGCAAAAGAAATAAATGGATTCTTTGATTAATTTCCTGGCACACGTCCAAGGCTCAGCTCTGTCTTTGAGCCAACACCCTTTGCTGTTGAATCACAATTAATTTGAAGTAGTCTTCTTGGTTTTCTTTCCGTAAAATTTTGCATCAGACTGGATCAGTTCATGACACTTAATGCTTAAAACCGTGAAAGGATGCGACAGTGGTACGCAGGAGACGATCTCCAAATGCTCAACATGTCGAACTTTGAAGTGAATGTTCTACAGCAGCAGAAGATCATGAACATGAACTCAGTGGCCACTTTATTAAGTACAGGAAGTAGGCTGAGGCTGTGGAATTCAGTAGTTGAATCAACAGCAACCCCATTGATTTAACATTGAACTAGATTGATGCTTGAAAAAAAATAGTGGGGAGAATAGTCTCAGGCTGCAGAAAGATTTTGATTGGCTCTAAACTGGGAAGAGCGAACAAGGGTGGAATCCAGCCTTGATGTGTGTGGGGAGAGGTCAATCTGAGCCTGAGGGAATATTGAGGAACTGAGGGACCTTGGTGTACATCTCCAAAGATTCCTGAAGGTGGCAGCACGTGCAGGTAGGATAGGAATGTGAAACATGGGAGATCAAAGACTCAAATCTTCAAAGTACATTTATTATCAAAGTATGTATATATTGTATAACCTCCAGATTTGTATCCTAAAAACAGAAACCCAGAAAAAAAATCGTCAAACACCTGATGTGCATAGAGAGAAAAAAAAATCATGCAAACAATAAAGGCAAGCATATAGCGTTCTGAACTGAAGTCCACAAAGAGAGTCCATCCTCAGACTCTTAGTTCAGCGCAAATTAGAGCAGTGAGCTGAACTGGTCTGTCCTTCACCTTGGGCCCCGACAATCTGGTGTTTTCAACCTGGCCCAGTGTTTAACTCATCGTTCGCACCTTGGATTCAACTGCTTCCATGCACTCCAGGCCTGGATCCTGCTGACTCAGTTCAGCCTGTATCTGACCTTTCCGATTTGACCCGGTGCTTAGACTGTCTTCCAAACATCGGGTTCAGTTGCTTTTGTACATTCTAGGGTCTGGGCCATGCCATCTCGATTCGGCCTGTACCCGGCCTTTCAGATTCAGTCCGGCGCTTAAATCAATCGAACCTCGGATCTTCCTCACTCTCGGTGATGGGTCCACTCTCCTCGCCCCGCCTCGGTAATACCACATCGAATTGCTTCCAAGCCCAAAGGGAAGTTACGGACCACTGCTTGCGATGACCGTTTGTCAGAAAAAGACTGACTTCATTCGCCAATGCTGAGATTCACCCGCACCTTCTTAAACTGGAAGGAATCTGCAGGTGCTGGAAATGCGGGGAAACGCACACACAGTGCTGGAGGAACTCAGCAGGTCGGGCAGAATGTTGGCCTTCATTAGCTGGGGCATAGAATATAATGGCAGGAAAGTTATAGTATAACTTTATAAAACATGGTGATGCCACACAGGGAATAGGGTGTACAGTGTGGTTTTTGTTTTGTGTTCCATCCAGACAATGCCATATATAAAGGATCAGGGTTCAGCTTTACTCGGCATTTCGTGTGACAGAAATTTGCTGTTTTGTGTTGGTCAGGGGGCAACATTCAATAAAAATCGACATCACAGCCTGGTATGGAAACACCAATGCCCTTGAACGGCAAATCCTACGAAGAGTAGTGGATACGGCCCAGTCCATCACGGAGAAAGTTCTCCCCACCACTGAGCACGTCTGCAAGGAGCACTGTTGCAGGAAAGCAGCGTCAAGGACCCTCACCGCTCAAGTCGTGCTCCCTTCTCGCTGCAGCCATCAGGAAAAAGGGAACGGAGCCTCAAGACTCACATCACCACGTTCAGGAACGGTTATTAACCCTCAACCATCAGACTCTTGAACCAGAAGGTATAACTTCCCTCACCCCATCACTGAACTGTTCCCACAACTTATGAACACTTCATCTCATGCTCTGGATATTTATTGCTTATTTATTTATTATTAATATTTCTTCTGTATTTGCATAGTTTGCTCTTTTGCACATTGACTGTTTGTCTATCCAGTTGGGTGCGGTCTTTCATTGATTCTGTTGTGGTTCATGGATTTACTGAGCAAACCCGCAAGGAAACAGATCTCAAGAGTTGTATACGGTGACAAATATGTACTTTGATAATAAATTTACTTTGAACATTGAATTTTGAATTATAAATAATTACATTAAAATAAAGTTAGAGGCTTAAGGATGTGGAATAAATACATGAATACATAAATACCAGCATGTATTTACAATATAAACAGGATTCTAAATAGTGGTTTAAAATGTTTACAGAACAGTGCAGTGATGGGGTAATAGACGGAGGGGGCGTGGGGGCTAACTAGAATGGTTGATCAGATTAGCTGTAACAAGGAAGAAACTTTTAAGACAGCATGAAGTTTTTTGTTATAATAGCCCTTCAGTGCTTTCAGAAGGGAGCTTTTGGAAAAGCTGTTTGCAGAGTGCATAGGGTCGGAAATAATTTTTCTGCCTGCCCCTTTGTCCTGGACACACCCGGGTCCTGCGATGATGGTAGGCTGCAGCCATTGACCTCTTCTGCTGACCTGACAGTTCACTGTAAGTTTTGTGTATGGTGAGAGGATGCTGCACCGAACCAGAATGTGACGGCTGATGTGAGGATGCTCGCTATGATGTCAGTGGAGAATTGCACCAGTATGTGCTGGGGAAGGTGGAATTTTACCAACCGCCACAAGAAGGGAAACACAGTGACTTTCATTAGGACATAAGTGTGGCTATTGTTAGGATGGGAAATAGCTTCTTCCCCCAGGCTGGGAGATTCCCTGCCACCACCCTGATTTCATTCTGTATACAGCACCAGTAGTGTTTACTTTTTAACAGACACTGACAGAATCAACAAACTCATTCGTAAGGCCAGTGATGTTGTGGGGATGGAACTGGACTCTCTCACGGTGGTGTCTGAAAAGAGGATGCTGTCCAAGTTGCATGCCATCTTGGACAATGTCTCCCATCCACTACATAATGGACTGGTTGGGCACAGGAGTACATTCAGCCAGAGACTCATTCCACCGAGATGCAACACAGAGCGTCATAGGAAGTCATTCCTGCCTGTGGCCATCAAACTTTACAACTCCTCCCTTGGAGGGTCAGACACCCTGAGCCAATAGGCTGGTCCTAGACTTATTTCATAATTTACTGGCATCATTTACATATTACTATTTAACTATTTATGGTTCTATTACTATTTATTATTTATGGTGCAACTGTAACGAAAACCAATTTCCCCCAGGATCAGTAAAGTATGACTATGATTACGACTACGTCATAAATGCACCTTATTATTTTGTAAACTTACTGGGGGTAATATTACTTTATGTGTTGTGTATGTGAGTTATAGTGTCACTTGGTCTGGAGGAACATTGTTTCGTTTAGCTGTATACACGTGTACGGCTGAATAACAATAAACTTCAACTTGAATTTGAAGTATGTCCTCTGCCGAGCCCTTTTCTCATGGAAGGAGATACGGTTCTCCCACATGAGGTCCTGTGAAATCATGCCACCCGTGAACCTGAATGTAAAAACAGTGCTAACTGTAGAGTTCTTGATGATGAGTGGATGGAGAGGAGACACCATTTCTCCTGGAGTCAATCTGCATCCCTACGGATTTGAGGGTGTTCTGCTCCAAGTTGTTGTGATTGCACCAGGACTTCCAGCTTGTCCACTTCCTGGTGGCTCTCGGATTTGTTGCCTCATTGAGATGGTGAGAAAGGTTTGCTTAATCTCTTACTTCATGATCCAATGCACCAAATCCAGGCAGGGGTTTCAGTGCCCGACTACGGCCATGCTTTCAAGTTGCGGATGATGCAAAGTTATGACGGAATGTAGGTATAAATAAACGATAGTATGTCCTGACCTTTTACAAATCAATCTGCATCTCTTATTAGCTCAGGAGTCTGCTGGTTCGATCTAAGGAAACTATACTTAGATTAAAACATAGGCACAGTTTTTACACCCTGTGGGTGACTTGGTTCCTCACTGATTTCGCCAGTATGGGAGACTGAAACATCGGGACGGCAGGTGGTGTGCGTTGCTGTCGGACGAAGATGCCTGTAGACATTCTCTCTCTCTCCCCCCCCCCACCCTTCTCCCTCTCTCTCTCCTTCTCCCTCTCTCCTTTATTTGTCACATGCAATCAAAACAAGCAGTGAATTCTGTCATTTTGCGTCAGTAGCCAACACAGGCCGAGGATTGTGCTGTGTGCAATCCACAAGTGTTGCCAAGCTTCTGTCGCTGACATAGCATGCCCGCAACTCACTACCCCTCACCTGTCTGTCTTTGGAAACCAGAGAAAACCCGCAGAGTCATGAGGAGTACACGCAAACTCCTTACAGACAGCGGTGGAATTGAATCCCAATCTGTGATCGCTCGCTCTGGAAAGTGATCGTTCTGACCACTATGCTACCATGCTGCTGCCCGCCTTCTTAGAATTAGATGTCAAAGAGATTACTTTTTCACAAAGTCTATTTTAAGGTTTATTTCTTTGAACAGAAACACATATGTACATCCTTTACAATACAATCATGAGAAAGTCTGCAGTTGTTGGAAATCCTGAGCAACGCAGACAAAATACAGGTCAGGCAGCAGCTATGGAAATGAATAGATGGTCATCATTTTGGGCCGACACCCTTCTTCAGGACTGACGAGGAAGGGGGAAGATCCCAAAATATAAAGATGGGGGGGACTCTAGGTACCCTCCAACCTAATGGTATGAATACCGATTTCACCTTTTGGTGAACAAATTTCCTCCCTCCCCTTCCTCTATTCCCCACTCTGACGTTTTATTTCTTCTCAGCTGCCTATCTCTTCCACCTGGATCCCCTTCCTCCTTCCCTTCTCCTATGCTCTACTCTCCCCTCCTATCAGATTCCTTCTTCTCTATCCCTTTACCCTTCCCACCTACCTGGCTCCATCTATCTCCTTCCCATCTGCCTACCTTTTTATTCTGGTGTCTTGCCCCCCTTCCTTCTCAGTCCTGATGAAGGGTCTCGGCCTGAAACGTCGACTGTTTATTCTTTTCCATAGATGCTGCCTGACCTGCTAAGTTCCTCCAGCATTTTGTGTGTGTCGTTTTACAGTACAAGGCCCATTCCATAGTTCACAAATCATTATAGGTTTAAGTAATGTTTACACCAATAGACTCGCCTGTACAGTTTTGGAGTAAGTATTCAAAAAAGAAGCATACTACATTGGCAAGTAAGTTTGCAACAGCACAATTACATCAAGAAAATAGGACATTAAATTGCTGTCATTCCCCAAATCCCTCTTGTGACAGTGACACCAAGCTCACTCCTTTTGTGCTGAACAAATAATTTTTTATTGAAATGCTCAAGATCAAAAGACCCATTCCTCAGAAAACTTCTCCATATTTAGACAAGTTGTCAGGGTGACATGATGAAATACGTCAGACCATGGTAATTAGTGCACCATTAAAAACAAGTCAAATTATTATTTGATTCCCTTAGGAGAATTCTAAGGCTTGTAATTCAACAAATGTTAATCAAAAGGTTTATGGGACAATGAATGCATGGGAGGATGGGTAAGCTGGGAGAACATGCAGTAGTTCTCATCGAGGGGGCCTCTGTAGAAAGGATGAGCAGCTTCAAGTTCCTGGTGTCAACATCTCTGGGGATCTATCCTGGGCCCAACATATTGATGCAATTACAAAGACAGCACGGGAGCAGCTATATTTCATTAGGACTTAAGGAGATTTGGTACGCCACCAAAGATTTCAGCCAATTTTTTTCTTCCATCGAAGACTCTGACAAATTTCTCCAGATGTACTGCGGAGAGCATTCTGACTGGCTGTGTCATCGTCTGGTATGAAGGCACCAATTCACAGCGGCGAATAAGGCAGCAGAATGTTGTAAACTCAACCAGCTTCATCATGGGCACCAGCCTCCTTATCATCAAGGGCATCTTCAAAAGGTGATGTCTCAAGAAGGCGGCTTTTCTCATTAAGGACTCTCACCATCCAGTTCATGCCCCTTTTCTCATTAATACCATTAGAGAGGAGGCTTAGGGGCCTGGAGACATACACCTAACATGTTAGGAACAGCTTCTTCCCCTCAGCCATCAGATTTCTGAACGGTCCATGAAATCTTGAACTCACTAGTTTGCTGTCTTTTTGTATCTATTTATCTTAGAATATATATATTCTTATTATTTGCTAATTGAAATTTGTAGTGATCTTCACAACGAGTTTCACAACATATGATGGTGATAATAAACCTGATTTGATGTCCATGGCAAATGACAATTATCAGGATTATCTCCACATCCCAGTTTTTAGCTTTAAATCCTGTAGGTCACCAAACATTAAGTCCTCATTCAGGTAGTTAAACAAGAGGAGGTTTCTGCCATTACTTTCAGACTGCAAGTGTTAGAACCCCACTATATTCCCGATGAAAATAAAACTATTCTTAACTTCCTTCTTAGCCTGAAATATACAATCACAGGTGCTGCCTTACCTGCTGACCTCCCCAGCTTCCAGGACATCTGCAAGGAGCAATGCCACAAAAAAAAGGCAGCATCCATCGTTAAGGACCCCATCACCCATGACGTGCCCTCTTCTCATTGTAACCATCAGGAAGGAAGTACAGAAGCCTGAAGACACACACTCAACGATTCAGGAACAGCTTCTGCCCCTCCGCCGTCAGATTTCTGAATGGACAATCAAACTATTCCAAAATATGCATTCCAAACTATTGGTCCTTTGGTTCTGATCCTGGATTTCAACCTGAAACATCGCTATGCATCCTTTGCCTCCACGGATGTTGCTTGATCCACTGAGATTATCCAGCTCTTTAGTTTTCATTTCCAGTTCCAGCATCTGCAGTCTCTTTCACCTTTCTTCACCACAGCTGGGTCTCAATTCCGAAATTGGCTAGTCACAAGGGTAGTACCTTAAACCTTGGAATCAAGCAAGATGGAGCACAAGTCTAGGTGTTGCCTCATACAGTTCTGGTATGGCGGTTCTGGTTTTAATGTTGCAGTCAGTAAGGAAAACAAATAATAAATCTTGTATTTCCATTGAACTTCAAAGGCAAACAGGTGCTTCCAAATGCAGCTGTTTCTCCAATCTTCTCATTTACAGTATGTAGGCCCTTTCCAGGATATGAATGTGTCTGACTTATGGACACCCATGCATTGATAGAGATCTCATAAATATTTTATTTTCAAACAAGAACTAAATTTGGAAATGAAAACCTGTTTGCGTATAACTTTCACTCAATTACACTGGACAACAATTTTTTTTCATAAACGTTGCTTCCTCAGAATCCTTTTTTTTTGTTTGTGATAGACTTCTTGAAGCTGAACACAAATATACTTTCAGATTACTTGTATCACGCAGGAATTTGGAGAAACAAGAAATTAACTTTTATTAAATATAATGTGTTTAATTGCATAACAGAGCTGACGTCTTGCAATGGTCAAACTAAGCTAAAAATGTTTTGTTGATGATTTATATTTGTACTCAGTGTCTGAGCCTTGTCGTTGAAGTGACCAACAATAATCAGCCAACATTGATGGATTTCCAGTTGCCCGGATATCGTTTCTCCATGACCGCAATGTCCTGGTGAAACCTTTCACCATGATCGTCACTGACAGCGCGAGGATTTGCAGGAAAGAAGTCTAAATGGGAATGCAGAAAATGAATCTTTAGGGACATGTTGCGCTTCATGGTTTTGAATGCTTGAAGCATGTTGTCAACCAGCTGCTCATAAGTTGGTGCTCTGTAGTTGCCAAGAAAATTTTCAACAACATCCTTGTATGCCTTCCATGCGATTCTCTCTGATTCCACTAGAAGTTCTTTGAATTGCCTGTCACTGAATTATGAATTGAAATTGAAATAACGAATATAGGCAATTTCTAATAAAATGGTACATGATAGGGAAATTTCATGATGAGTTTCATGATTAGCAGGGTAAAATCCATAAGTATTCAGGAAGCAATATCTTTGTTGTCCAGTGTTATTATATACCATTGCCTCTTAAGAACACAAATTGCCAGTTTCATCATGGGAGGCTACTTAAGAGGGTTGCTTTCGAAACTGACAAACAATCACTCTTATTAATACTTGTTCAACAATACCCTCTTAAACCATATAACATCCACTGATAATTCAAGTCCATCAAAGCCAGCAATTGAGTGTGAGACATCATGATCCTGTATCATTGTAACTAGGTAGAAGGGACAATAAATAAATATTCATGTAAATTGGCCCTCATCAACACCATTCATTCCAATGCTGTAAAGGTATGGTTACTGTATTGTGATTTTGAGAACAAAATCAACTTCCTGAGAAAATTTGACTTGTAGATTCCTCTAAAGATGGAACTCGTTTATTATCCAAGGATGGCCTCTATTTCTTTGTCCCTCTACCTTCTCAGACTTATTATCTCACTTGCTTTCCTGAGTGAAATACTTTTCTTCCACTCTGTTTTCTCTTTGCAGCCCAGAGCTTGCTTCCTCATTGCTAATCTATGCCAAATTTTTGTGGTATCTCACAACTTCTGCATTTTGACAAACTCTTTGCAGGGAGAAGCTCGTTTTGTCTTAATTTGGATGTAACTTCAGAGTTTACTTTGAACTAGTTTTAGGTAAAATCAGACACTTACAGTTACTAAAATGAAACACTCAATAGACTTTGTCAGTATAAAATATTGAAATCTGAACTATAGCTAAGCCCAAATTGTACTTTAATTATATCTGTAAGATCTTTTATTTTATGATTGCATACCTATTCTTTATTACTCTTTTCTCCTAAACTATTCACTCTGGTCACACAACTCATCAAATCAGTTTGGGTTAGATATCTGCAATGTTATGAAAGCTAACTGTGGTATCTAAACCAAAATATGTATTCTGAACATTTAAAATTTATTGCCAACAGATAAGAAAAAGAAACTGTTTTCCTTGCAAAACTTTGGATCCACCTTCCCTTGATCATAAAGACTTTACTTTTTCATGGGGCTTTTTCTCCAAATAGCATGTCCAACTATAAGCGTACTGTATAATGTGCTATCCTCTAAACTTCAGGGAATTTATATTCTTTCCAACACTGAAATTAGGTTCATTGGCTTGTAATTACCTAGTCTGTTGCCTTCCTGTGGAAATGATGGTGCAAAGGTTGCAAATCTAATCTTTTGCCATTGGCAGTGGTTGTGATAAAGTCAATGCACATCTTCCCCTTCTTACCATGGAAGAGCCCTGAGAGTCGATGCACCTTCCTTTGGCTGAATCCATGGCAACATCTTTAGCCAGAGGGGAATCTGTGGAATTCATTGCCACAGACGACTGTGGAGGCCAAGTTATCGGGTATATTTAAAGCAGAGGTTGATAGGTTTTCTTGATCAGTCAGGGCGCCAAAGGTGACGAGGAGAAGGCCAGAGAATGCAGTTGAGAGAGATAGTAAGTCAGCCATGATGGAATATTGAAGACTAGATGGGCTGAATGGCCTAAATCTGCTCCTATGTCATATGAGTTATGGGCTCTGCTGCTGGTTTTTTATAATTAGGAAATACTAGTTGCCTTGACAATGACGGCGATAAGTCTCTTAGGATATTTTCCCCAAATTCTTTCATTTACAAGAAAGATGCTAATACTTTGTATTGATCTATTGTGCTCATGTTCTCAATCTTCATTTCAAATTTGATCATGTTTTACTTAACTGATTATTATTCATAACTCTTTGGTCCTCTTCCCACTTGCCCCATCTTCAGAAGCATCTGAACATTTTATGGAGACCAATCATTACATTGCTAAAGCACTTGCATACTTTCTTCATGTCTATGTTAATAGCTCCAGGCAACTTTTTTCATTGTGGGCATTGCTGGTAAGACAATTACTCCCCATCTCTATTTTCTGCTGCATTCAGTGATTTGTTAGACCACCTGGCAGCTGTCGGACTGCAGCTCTGTTTATAAGTTCCAATAGGATGTCCTCCATTTTGTGTTTAATGCAAGGGCTGGAGATGGAGAATTTTTCCATACAAGGTGGCTTCCAGGAAGTTTGATATATTCCAGGTTTCTCCTGTATTTCATGCACCCTTGACTTCCTCCAATTGCAAAGCAGGCAGAAGATTTTCCAAGACAATCCATCCTGACTGGCTCTCAGATTTGCTTCAATCTGACTTTTAACAATAACAAAAATATGGAAACTTAGACTATCCATTCCTTTCATTTTTCTATTGCATGAGAGAGACAAAATTGTATTCTCTTTCTGGCATATTTAGTTTTTTTTTAAAAATCAGACATCTATTCCACCACAGTAAATCAAAGAGTTGATAAAATATGGAGGCATTCTGCTTCTCAAGCTTTGGGGCACATTTTGGGCGCCACGTTAGCGAGGCGGTTAGGGCGATGCTATTACAGCTCGGGCCGTCGGAGTTCAGAGTTCAGTCCTGGCGTACTCTGTAAGGAGTCTCTGTACGTCCTCCCCGTGAAATGTGTGGGTTTTCACTGGGTCCGCTGGTTTCTTCCCACAGTCCAAAGACGTACCGGGTAAGTTAATTAGTCATTGTAAATTTGTCCCGTGATTAACTTAGGGTTAAATCAGGGTTTTCGGGGGTTTGCTGGGCAGTGCGTTCGAAGGGACAGAAGGGCCTGTTCCAAGCTGTATCTCAGAATAAATAAATTTACAGCAGCTTTATTGCTCCAAAGAATGTCCCGTCACCATTTAATGCAATCTGTGCCTGTATCCGCGGTATTACAAGTTCAAGTTCATCTCCTACTTCAAGCTGTGCGATGCCAGCAGTGAAACAGGAGTTGTTTGGACAGCAGGCAGACATGTTCTGAATGCACCGAAACAAAATCACCGAGTGCGGCTCGTTGCCAACAATATTGGCCTTGTATCTTTTTATAAAGTGCCCCATCGTAAACGTATTATCCTTGTACCACACTTGGCTGTACACCAGAAAGTAACCAGCTTCTATCACAGAGATCTTATTACCTTTCTTGTCGAGAGCCCTTCCTTTTTTCAAGCTCAGAATCCAGGGGACGGAGGTGGCTTCCATTTGGTTTTGATTCCCATCGGCTCTCCGTTCAACTCGACAGGATTGCTGTGGTCTTCCCGGGATGCATTTTTGGCAATTGCTCACTCTTACGGTGCGCTTTGGGACATTGGAAGCAATCAGTTGTACACAGGCCTGCTGTGCCTGTTCAGGGAGTGACCTGTGTATTCTAAGCTTCATCCCATCTCTTGATTTAGCCTCGTGGTACAGTTGCTCCTCAAAAACCTCATCAAGCTGGTTCACTGAAATGCTCCAGTTGGCCGCTTGGGCCTTATTTAATTTTGTCAGGGCTTCCAGGTGGAGTTTGTACGTGTCCAGTTCCTCTCTCATCGAAGAGATTTCTCCTTTCAGTGCAAGGACGTGGTGTAAAGCGACCACTGCCACATAGGTCGACATCAGAGCTACTGAAATTAAGATGCAGGCAGAGTAGATCAAATGTCTGTGCTGAATATCGTAGCCAGTCTTTTCTTGTTCTGTGCTCATTTTCATTACAAATTCCCCCTTGTTGCGGAACTGCTGCAACAACTCATCCAAAACACAAGTGCCGTTTCCTGTCAGCTGGTATTTGCAGAACACTTCACTATATCTGCTTCTGTTTTGTAATCTGGCAGGTTTTACAGTCTGCGGATGAAAGCAACAATTCACATTCTAAAACTAAACATCTACAAACGAGGAGAGTTGAGCTGGTATCTTCTTTTGCATTCCTGATGTTATCAGATTAACTGTTCCTAAGATAGGAAATGTAACTATAATAGGCTTTTTCATCTGATCTCAGGAGAGCAATTGGGATTTGGAATTCAATGCCCAATAGATTCACTTCTTTCTTCACTTATGTCCGTCACACCTCCCAGGGCATAAACCACTGACAGCAGCTCGCCAGAATCCTCTGTCCTGGTTCAGCCTTTCGAGTTGTTCCCCATTTTCAACGATCCTTTCTCTTCCAGGGATGAGGCCTTTGGAGGTTCTTTTGGTGATTCTCTGGCTCTGGGTTTACACCGGATGGGGTTGCTAGCCCCATGCCCGATAGCTTCACCTTTTGCAGCGGGCTCAGGACTGGCCTCTGGCAGAGTTGCCCAATACGGTAAAGAGCCATTATCTTTCCCAAAGACCTCGCTTGCTCTCTTTGTCAAGCACCCGGATCACTAAGGCACGTTTTAACAGGACGCACCACGAACCTCACCCAGGGGCGTTACACTTGGTGGCATAACCAAGTTCTCAGACAGCTAGCATCAATCTTGGAACAGAGGCGAATCATCACAAATGCTCTCCCACAAACATCGGCAGGAAATGTCCACATCACACGATTTGTACCAGCAGGCCAACTTCCAGAGCACCATATAACATCAAAAGATGTAAGCATTCTGCAGGTTGCTCAGGATTGGAAAATGGACATGGACTTGGAAAAAAAGCTTGTGTTTCCCCCAGACATTGCAGCTACAACACTCCGGCCAGACATGGTCCTGTGGTCCACAACAGCCAAGCTGGCGTATGTTGTGGAATTGACAGTACCATGGGAAGATGGTGTCAAAGAAGCTTATGAGAGGAAAAAGACCAAGTACTCTGAACTGGCAACTGAAGCTGCCCAGAATGGCTGGAAGACCAAGATTTTCCCTGTAGAAGTGGGACGCAGGGGATTCGTTGCTACATCTACCACCAGTCTATTGAAGAAGATGGGTGTGAGGGGTCACTCCCTCCAACAAGCAATCAAGTCCTTGTCAAATGCAGCAGAAGAAAGCAGCAATTGGATTTGAATTAAAAGGAAAGACAACAACTGGGCTGCAAGATGAAGACGGGAGGGTATGGAACTGAGGGGGGTGTATCTGGGACGCCAGGTCACACCGTTGAGCCCTCTGGAGACGTTGTGGGCTTATCAACGAAACGTCAAAGAAGGAGGGTGCCCACCTGATGACCCCGATGACGTACCTACCCTCCCTCCTTGTCACCTCTCCAAACCCACTGCCAATATCGAGAGTGCCAACTTACCATAGGGATTGAAACACCAGGTCCTAATAGCTCTACTACCAAATATACCCAGATGATCACTAAAGAGCCGCAGGCTGCAGGGGCAATGGGCAGGGTTAGAGAATGGAATAAAAACAAAGCCCACTTTGGTGATGGGTGGAATAAATTCTTCTTGTACCATATGCATAAGATTCTTCACAATTTGATAATGCATTTATTACAATGCATGTTCCTGCTTCAGATTCAGCCTTTCTTGGGTTATAGTCTTTACAGACAGAAGGTCTCATACAGTGATTAATTATGAAATGGGCTGAATATTTTGTTGGTGAGCATGTACACCAGATAAAATTAACAGTTACTACTGGTGTAAGAATTCTGGTTCTCTCAATCCCCCATAATCAGCATCCCACATCAGCAGGTGGAAGTAGAAACTTAACTGGATAAATTCTGTGTTTATGAGAAAAGCTCTGACTCCAGGGGGATCTGCACTGAATGTCTCACTAGAGGCCATGCTCTCTACCTGCTTCTGCCAATGGGAATGAGGTACAGGAGCCACACCACCGGTTATTACCCCTCAACCATCAGGCTCCTGAACCTGTATGGATGCCTTCACTCACCTCAACAATGAACTGATTCCACAACTTACAGACTCACTTTCAAGGACTCTACAATGGCATGCAAGAGAATTCCTAGAAGCAAGGTTTTCCAAAAACAATTCCATAAATAGGCACGTAGACTTTGTGGGCAGGATTCCAGACAGCGCACAGAGTTCTCCACGCCACCAATCAGTGACGAGACCCCCTCCCTATATCACAATTGAGTTTCCATAATGACAACCAATCAACTGATTGATAAGTATATAAAGGTCAATCATTCAGAGGACACACCACAAGGTGGCGGTAATGCACCATTAAGCTGGGTGCCAACCACTGTAAAACAAGAAGAAGAAGAGGACGCACCACAAGGGAACAGTGCACTGATGATGTCCCCTTGTACAGTGACAGAACATTTGCAAATAGATTGCCAAGATTGGAGATCTCGACCCAACCGCTCTACAACTCACGCTCCCAGTATTATTTATTTATTTATCGATCTATCTACCTATCTGTTTATTGATTTGCTTGTTTGCTCAGTTTGTTTTCTTTTGCATATTTGTGGCTTGTCCGTCTTTCAGTGTTGCTTTTCATTGATTCCAATTGTATTTCTCTGTTCGACTGTGAATACCTGCAAGATAATGAATCTCGAGGTATATGGTGTATGGTGATATATGGTATATGGTATAGTATATATCACTATAGTATATGGTGATATATAAACATTTTGATAATAAACTTACTTTGAATTTTGAATTTTGAACCAATTTCCATTATCTTGACATCACAGAAGTGGACACTGGAATAATCTCCAGTTGCTTAGCTGACAACAGCTCCAACTACTCTGAAGGTTAATGAACCAGGACAATGAAGCCTGTTTGACTGCTACCAGAGCCACCATACAAAACATCTTCTCCCCCATCCACTGATACAGCAAACCAACTACAGCAATGTGGGCCACTAACAAGATGCATTATATAGATATCACCTCCTAAATCATGCAAATAGTAATAATGAGTAAATAACTATTACAGGTACTGAATTGTAGCGTCCTTCCTCCAAGAGGACCTTAACCTTGTCAGGGGGTGTGGAGGCTTGTGTACCTCAATGACCCGGAGAGCTGTGTTGGCTGGAGTCAGGGCTTTAGGCTTTGACCCTTGGTAGAGTTACCCATGCCAAACAGGTCAAAGGGTAGAGGCCAGACTAAGAGTGGTCCACCAGTCCTCCAGGTTCGGGGGTTCAACTCAGGGCTAACAACCCTGACTGGTAAAAAAAAAACTGTTAAGGAAACATCAATGAGGAATCCTTCTACATCTGAGTGTGACTGTGTTCCTGAGTCTCCACCTGGACCGTACATGACTGACAGTAGTGAAAACTGAGCTATAGACATGATGAAGGAAGCCCCGAATAAAGCCAGAGATGGAGGACCTTTAGTCGCTGCCCCAAATGCCAGTGGCGTAACGAGCAGTACTGTAGCAGTAGAGTCCTCCATTGATTCCACAACCTATAGAAACACAAACAAGAGAAAATCTGCAGATGCTGGAAATCCAGACCGAATTTCGGACTGAAATATCAACTGTACTCTTCTTCATAGATGTTGCCTGGCCTGCTGAGTTCCTCCAGCATTTTGTGTGGGGTTTTGGCCCAAGCCGTCGACTGTACCCTTTTCCATAGATGCTGCCTGGAAATCCTTTTGTAGGAATTTCCATTCAAGGGCATTGGTGTTTCCATACCAGGCTGTGATGCAGTCAGTCAATATAGTCTCCACTACACATCTATAGAAGTCTGTCAAAGTTTTAGATGTCATACCAAATCTCCACGGCAGACTCCTGTACAAAGGTGTTTTCTCTACCACTCGGAAAATTTCTTTCCTTTAGTTTTGGTCCCCTAATCTGAGGAAAGACATTCTTGCCATAAAGGGAGTACAAAGAAGGTTCACCAGATTGATTCCTGGGATGGCAGGACTTTCATATGATGAAAGACTGGATCGACTAGGCTTATACTCTCTGGAATTTAGAAGATTGAGGGGGGATCTGATTGAAACGTATAAAATTCTAAAGGGATTGGACAGGCTAGATGCAGGAAGATTGTTCCCAATGTTGAGGAAGTCCAGAACGAGGGGTCACAGTTTGAGGATAAAGGGGAAGGCTTTTAGGACCAAGATGAGGAAAAACTTCTTCACACAGAGAGTGGTGAATCTGTGGAATTCTCTGCCACAGGAAACAGTTGAGGCCAGTTCATTGGCTATATTTAAGAGGGAGTTAGATATGGCCCTTGTGGCTAAAGGGATCAGGGGGTATGGAGAGAAGGCAGGTACAGGGTTCTGAGTTGGATGATCAGCCATGATCGTAATGAATGGCAGTGCAGGCTTGAAGGGCCGAAAGGCCTACTCCTGCACCCATTTTCTATGTTTCTATGTTTATACAGAAACAGCATTCTGTCATGTAAGGATCATAGGGGTCTCCCTACCATCCTTCGGGGACACTTATCAGAAGCGCTGCATATGCAGGGTCCTTAGTGTTATCAAGGATCCCACCCATCCATCCAGCATTCTTTTTGACTTTCTACCATCAGGCAGGAGACTCCGATGCACAAAGACAAGAACGGTCAGGATGGGAAACAGTTTCTTCCCTCAGGCCATTGGGCTTCTGAATTCCCTAACGCATTTGAAGTGTCACTGATTAATCTGTTCTGTACCCTACAATATTTAATTGATGCACTTTCGTTTGTTATTTATGCATTTAATCTGTAGATTTCATTCTTACTTTGATAAGTTATTGTCTATTAAATGTATGTTATGTGTACTACTGTGCTTTACACCCTGGTTCAGAGAAACTTCTCATTTGGCGGTATACATGTATATAGTTAAATGAAAATAAACTTGACTTGACTTGACTTGACAAATCCTCCTGTCACAGGTGAGTTAGGAAAGGATAGAATTAATTTTACTTGTCAAATACACTACATTTATTTGTATTAGGAATTTGCCATGGTGTGTTGGTCAGGACACGACATGCAACTGTGAACAACCAACATTCAACAATTATGAAGAAAATAGAACTCTATAAAATAAAGAATTATATATAAATATAAAAGCTAATAAAGTTCAAATTTAAAGGTATTTTGACTTTCACACTGTTACAGTAAACAAGCTGTAGTTAAAACGGGAGGAGAAGATGGCGCCACACCGTGCGTGCGCAGCCCTCCGGTGAAAAATGATATCGTATCTGTTAAATAGGGGCCGTGGACAATTCTAATTTGATAGAGACAGACATGAAAGCACAGAGGAACATCTGGAGAAATTTCTGAAACGCCGGTCACTGCTGTCATTACTGTGTGGTCGGGAATCTTTCGGAGGGTAGGCCTCAAAATCCCCGGCCTTGCCTGCTTTTGGCGATTGAGAAGGAGGTCGAATCATTCGGACAGAGATGGCACTCAGTACTCGGTGTCAGAGAGCTGATCGGAGCTCGAAGTTTTCGGATGACTCAGAGTCAGATTGTGGTCGGCATGGCAGGGAGAGTTTTTCTTCCCTCTCCCGTCTGCATGAGATGTGGGACATTTGAGAAACTTTGAACTTTACTGTGCTCACAGACTTTCTTCATCAAGTTATGGTATTGTTGCACTGTTTGTAACTATATGTTATAATTATGTGGTTTTGTCAGTTTTTTCAGTCTTGGTCTGCCCTGTGTTTTGTGATATCACACGGGAGGAAATAATGTATCATTTCTTAATGCATGCGTTACTAAATGACAATAAAAGAGGACTACGTGTCTTCATAATTTAAAGCTGCTAACTACTACTACAGTAATGGATGTAAAACAATACTAGTTGCAGATGTAACAAAGTGTCAATATATTAACAATATAAAATCTACTTCCCCATTTCCTGCAAGGGCCTCTCAAAGTCTAACCCTACTTCCCAGACGTGAGAGTGGAAACGGGTAAGGCTGGCCAACAGGACTCTGGTGAAGCTCTGTAAGCCAATCCCCCGTACAGCGGACACAATGGATTACAGAAACATTGATAAACTCCAGCCGTATCATCGACTTCATGAGGACGAGGGAGATGGGGGGTCATCGATGGCCCATGCTCCACTGGGAGCTGAGGGCCCAGGATGAAGAAGACTTCCTGCAAGGAAAAGCAGACGCTTAAGAGATCTGTCAGGAAACATTAATCAGAGCTAGGCTCAGAGTCCTAAACAGTGTGACAAAATACCAAGTTATCAGAAGATTGAGGCCGATAAGAAAGACAATGGGGGAACATTCAGAAATGTTAATGAGAGACGAGAGAGATTACCGAAAAGAGACACAGTTCCGAGTATTGTCAGACACCGGTTGCTTTGAAGCTGAACTGATTGAAGTTTGATGGACAGGCGATACCCCAGCAGGGGGATAAAAGGAACAGGTTCGCTAAGGCAAGCAGACACCACGACACCACGAGATAACGAGACCCTGGAAAAGTGGTGTGCCCCCACAAGTTGGTGGGAGTTTTGGAAGTCTGGTCGCGGGACCAACCATAGACGCACAGGGTGAGAAGGTACGATCGGCGGGAACCTGGTGTGTGTGTCCGCCCTTGCCTGGGTGCCGGGTTCACCACAGAAGACCGATTGTATCCGGAACGGAGGGGTCACAGTCGGTGACCTCAGAAGACATTACAAAGGGCTCGCCCGAAAGCTAACTGCGAGGAATAGCAAAGGTCTGTTGAATCCGATTTGAATATCATCATTTGCTCTCTCTCTCTCCCCCCAACGGCACAACAGCGATTACTGCGAACTGAACTGAACTGAACTGAACTCTGAGTCACTTGAGACTGATCATTTT
This sequence comes from Mobula hypostoma, assembly GCF_963921235.1. Lineage (NCBI taxonomy): Eukaryota > Metazoa > Chordata > Chondrichthyes > Myliobatiformes > Myliobatidae > Mobula > Mobula hypostoma. The sequence continues at coordinate 111,640,795 of NC_086107.1, forward strand.
ACCCCTAGACTTCGATAGAGCTTGATTGATCCTATTATCCTAGTTCTGTGTACATGTGTGTTTTATCATTGCTAACCTGTTGCATTTATATCCTTATAATTAGAGTACCGTGTTACTTATTTAATAAAACTTTCTTAGTTTCAGTAATCCAGACACCAACTAAGTGGTCCATTTCTGCTGGTTTGGCAACCCAGTTACGGGGTACGTAACAACAGCAAGTTTTAACAAAGGATCTGTTGCTCAACTGAGTGACCGTCAACAGTACCATGTGATATCCATCACTTTCATCAAATCTGCTTATGATTTACCATTCTCTGCACCTCCTTTGCTGTTTCTGGTGTAAATCACTTGTTCATCAGTGATATTCCCTCTGAAACCAAAGGGTCAGTGTTGTGACAGGAAGGTGTATTGGTGACTGAGGTCAAAATGGAGGTTGCTTCATCATCTCAAAGTCTTGACCAATGAAACACAGGGTTTGAACTTGTCATCACCTAATCCAGAGGTGAATGAATGAAGCCAGATCATGTGACATTGGTCCGGCTAATGACCAACATAAAAGGCAAACGAACTATGGGACGGGAGAGGGGTACTTAGCTGTAGTATAGTGTGCACGGCCCAGTGAATAACTGTAGCAGATTCAACATTGATCTGCAAGAGGCAATCAATAAATACCCGAAAGAGAAAGAATTGCAAAGAAAGCAGATCACAGGGCAAAACTGGAATACTGCTTCAAAGAGTAAGCACAAGAACAGGACCACATTTCATCTTTCTGTTCTGTATGATTACATCTATGTTGAGTGAAATGGGTCAAGCGCATCACTGTTTTGAGAAGGTCAAAAAATTCTTCATTGCATGCTGGGTTGGGTTGTTCTCTGATCTTGGTAATTTACAGTATTTGCAAACGTTTTGTCACCATGTGAGGAGACATTGTCAGTGAGCTGTTGATTGTGGTGTGTCCTCCAACTGGCTGTTAAGCAGCGGAACCAACTCTCCCTGGTCTCTACCCATGAAGATAGAGAGGGGCACAAATTCAGTTGGGCATCAGAGAAAGTCGTGGCGCAACCGGACACATGGCATGCAAGACAGTTCAGCGAAAAATTCTGTAAACAAACATGTAGGCCCCGATCCTATTTATCAACCAATGTGGGCAAAATTCCAGACCACAACACACGAAGTTCACCACACAGTCAATCAGTGAAGAGATTTCCTCCCCACAGCAGAAATGAGTTTCCAAAATGACGTCCAATCAGCGGATTGAAAAGTATATGAAGGCCAAGCATTTGGAGGGCACACCACAACCAATATCGCACCGACGATGTCTCTTCGCGTGGTGACGAAACATTTGCAAGTAAATTGCCAAGATTGGAGAACAACTCAACCCAACCATCAATCACCTGAGCTATGGAATTGTTTTCAATTCGCCATGGAATCCAACAAGAACTGAGGTTGAATTTTACCATGTGGCATTCCACTTGAACGCACCCCAGAGTAGTGAGATGTACCACTACGCTATATACTATGAAAGCCCATTTTAGAAAAAATACAAAATCAATAATATTTGACCTACTGTTGCGATATTTTGGATGTAAAGCTAGAACAACTACCATTGGGGAGAAGATACAGGAGCCTGAAGACACACAATGAAAGTTCAAAGCAAATTTATTACTGAAGTACATACTACATGCCACCATATACAACCCTGAGATACATTTTCTTGTGGGCATTCACAGTAAGTACAAGAAACACAATTGGATTAGTGAAAACTGCACCCAACAGGAAGGACAACAACCAATGTACAAATATATAAAGAAATAATAATAATAATAATAAATAAGCAATAATATTGTTACTTCATCATCATGGGCGCTAGTCTCCGTAGTATCCAGAACATCTTCAAGGAGTGATGACTCAAAAAGGTGAATATCTATCATTAAGGACCCCCATCACCCAGATCATGCCCTGTTCTCATTGCTACCATCAGGAAGGAGGTACAGAAGCATGAAGACACACACTCAGTGATTCAGGAACAGCTTCTTCCCCTCTGCCATCTGATTTCTGAATGGACATCGAACCCACGAACACTACTACACTAATTTTGCTCTTTTTGTACTGCTTATTAAATTGAATTTATGTAGTACTGTAATTTATAGTTTTTTATAGATTACACTATACTGCTGCCACAAAACAACAAATTTCGTGTCCGCTGTCAGTGAGTCTGAGCGAGATTCTGATTCTTAAATATATACAGGAGCTGCAATTTTCTATATTATACACAGCAGCTGCTTTTCTCCCAATGAGACACAAGGATTTATATTTCCTGTAATAAGTACACAAACTATTACTCTCCATAACATACTATGCTGTTATCGTGAAGACAGAAGATGACATCGCTAACATACACATGCATTGCTGATCCCCTGATTGTACAGGTGGACTGCCATTCCCTGTGAAAGAGATGTACTGTCGAGAGCACTCTAACTGGCTGCATCACCGTCTAGCATGAGGGGTGGGGTGGGGGGCTACTGCACAGGATCGAAGTAAGCTGCAGAGAATTGTAAAATGAGCCAGCTCCATCACGAACTCTAGCCTCCGTAGTATCCAGCACATCTTCAAGGAGCGATGGCTCAAAAAGGCAGCGTCCACCATTAAGAACCCCCATCACCCAGGTCATGCACTGTTCTCATTGCTACCATCAGGAAGGAGATACAGAAGCCTGAAGGCACACACTCAGTGATTCAGGAACAGCTTCTTCCCCTCTGCCATCCCATTTCTGAAAGGACATTGAACCCATGAACACTACCTCAGTATTTTGCACTGCTTTTTTATATCTTTTATTTCTTATATAACATGTAATAAGTTTTATGCCTTGCACTGTGCTGCTGGTGAAAAACAACCAATTACATGACATACTTTAAGTAAATGATAATAAACCTGATTCTGATTCTGACAGAGAGATTAACCTGGGAGGTCTATTCTTTCCCCTCCAAGAGGATCACAACCTTGTTGAGGGGTTTGGGGGCTTGCATACCTAAATGACCTGGCGAGCTACATTGGTTGGAGTCAGGGGTTTATGATTTGGCTCTTGGTAAGGTCACCCATGCCAAACAGGTCAAAGGGTAGAGGCCAGACTAAGAGCAGTTCACTGGTCCTCAGTGAAGGGTTGACAGCCCTGGACTGGTCAAACAAAACGGCAATGAGGAATCCTTCTGCATCTGAGTGCGATGGTATTCCTGAGTCTCTGCCTGACAATTACATGACTGACGGTTGTGAAAATTGAGAGGAAGCCACGGGCATGATGAAGAAAGCCCTGAACACCATCAGAGGTGGAGGACATCTGTTGCTACTCCAAACGCCAGCGGCGTAACGGGAAGTAACATAACTATACTTCCTATGTTTATCCCTCCATGCTGAGTCTTTCATTCCTTGTGAAGAATTTGAATTATATTCCTTGTTGTGAGATGCTGGGGCCATTTGTGTACAGCAGAATGCCCATGAGTTAAAGGCCTGTTCTTTCCACTAGCTCAATTCATTAAAGGGCTTTGATAGTGAAACTTGCTAATGACTACTTTGATATTTTCTCTAATTATCCTCTATGTTCAGTGGGGTCTGTTGATGAGCCACTGGTGGTTATACAGTGTTATCAAAGCTGACGTAATTTTTTGTTTTGACTTCCATGGGCATGTTTTCACAGATCGTGTGCAAACAATAATTTTAAGCATATCCTTTTTCTTCCCAATTCACAATAAATCATCAAATAGTCCCGTGTCAGAAACTCAACTTGGGACACCTGCATGAGTTTCTGATAGCAAGGGGATCATTATTTCCCAGCTGAGGTTTAATCGGTTCGAGAGGTCACAAGTCTATTTGGAACTTGGGACTTGGCATAAAGTGACCACCATTATTTCTTATAGACCAGTTGAGAGTTATGAAATGAGATACAATATAGAATATAAAAGGCGAAATCCATCATTAAGAACTCCCCATCGCTGAGGTCATACCCTCTTCTCATTGTTACGAACTGGGAGGAGGTACAGGAGCCTGAAGACACACACTTAATATTTCAGGAACAGCTTCTTCCCTTCCACCATTAGATTTCTAAATGGGCACTACCTCAGCATTCTCCCTCTATTTTTGCACTGCTTATTCAAGATAATTTTCTTTTATTTATTTGTCTGTTTCTTTCTTTATTTATTTATTGAGACGCAGCACAGAATAGGCCATTCCACCCCTTTGAGCCGGGCTGCTCAGCAATTCTTCAAGTTAATCTGAGCCTAATCACGGGACAATTTACTACGACCAATTAACCTACCAACAGGTATATTTTTGCACTGTGGGAAGAAACCAGAGCACCTGGAGGAAACCCCTGCAATCTTGGGGAAAACGTACAAACTCCTTACAAGCAGCGGCGGGTATCGAACCTGGGTCACCCGTACTGTAAGGCGTTGTGCTAACCACCATGCTACTGTGCAGCCCATGTATTTTATATGTGCTTGCTGCAATTTATAGTTTTTATTATGATGTATTGCAATGTACCGCTGCCACAAAACAACAAATTTAACAACTTACTGTATGCCAGAGATATTAATCCTGATTATGCATTTTGACAGCTAGGCAGGGATGTTTGATGCCTCTCAGGGAATGGTTGTAAATCATGGTTTCTACCCTGCCTTGAGGCAGCACGAAAGCGTAGCAGTTAGTGCAACCACTTTGCAGCACCAGCGATTACCAATCGGAGTTGAGGTCCCACCAGTGTTTGTAAGGGATTTTTTTCACATTCTAAAAGTGACTGTGTGGGATTCTTCCAGGCGCTCCCAGTTTCTCCCACATCCCAAAGATGCACGGTTAGAGTTACGGTTCAATCGTTCAATGGTTCCATTTAATCTTAGAGAGTGCATACGGTATATAACCTGAAATTCTTACTCTTCACAGACATCCATGAAACAAGGAACACCAAAGAACGAATGACAGGAAAATGTTAGAACCCCAAAGCCCTCTCTCCCCTTCCCACGCACAAACAGCAGTAAAACATCAACCCTCCCCCTCCCCCTGACTTATTTCAGCAGGAAGCATCAGTACCCACTACCCACCAAGCAAGAAACAGCAAAGCCCCCAAAGAGAGACCACGATCGGCAGTCCAACAAAAACTAGTTGTTCACCCAGCAATTCGACATACCACCGTCTCTCTCTCTCTCTCTCTCTCTCTCTCTCTCTCTCTCTCTCTCTCTCTCTCTCTCTCTCTCTCTCTCTCTCTCTCCCTAACAAGGGACAGGGAGGTGTTGCCCCTTTTCCACAGCAAGAGGGAGACCAACAAAGCAAAAAATCTTGCAGGTTATGATGGTACAGTCTGCCGTGTCGCTTTTATTCTGGGTTCTCTGACTCGAAAATCCTCCCCCCCCCACCATCGAGAGAGAAAGAGAGAGAGTGATCAGCCAAGTACAGGGGCCTCCGACAGCCGATCTGCTGTTCGTGATGTTCTGGTTAGCGAATTGCGAGCATTCTATGCTGGAACCGGAAGCATGGTGATGCTTGTGCGCTGCCTCTAGCACAACCCCCACACTGCGTTATCACTGACACAAAGCGACGCATTTCACTGTTTGTTTTGACGTGTCGCCGTACATCTGACAATAAAGCGAATCTTTCCTTCTTTAAATTGGATGCAGCATGGTCAGCTTACCCGTTGGAGTTGAGAATTTCTTTACTGTAATTAACTGAATTGTAGTTTTTTGACTCTCTCCACAGTCTTCATAACTTGTGACCCGGGTGAATCACATTGCTGAGTTCATCTGGAAGCAGTCACACGAGGAACGGGAGCACGCCGAGAAACTGATGAAATTCCAGAATCTGTGTGGAGGCTGGATCTTGCAGCAGGACATTAAAGTTGGGCTCAACAATGTCCTGTTCCATCAAAGACTTTGACTAACTCTGTCTGCAGCAAATGATAATACTTGACAACTTTATTTTGGTTTATACAGTCTTAGACCGTAGGAGGAAACCAGAGCACTCAGAGGAAACCCACACATTCACGGGAAGGATGTGCAAACTTTTTACGGCGTTGGAACTGAACTCCAAACTCTGACGCTCTGAGCACTCACTGCTACACTGTTAGGGCACCCTATTTAGTTTATTTAATTTACTTTTTAAATATTTCTTATTGTAATTTAGAATAGATTATGAGAACACTCAGTCCTCTTTTATTGTCCTTTAGAAATGCATACATGCATTAAGAAATGATACAATGTTTCTCCGGAGTGATATCACAGAAAACAGGACAGACCAAAGACCAACACTGACAAAAACCACATAATTATAACATATGGTTACAGCAGTGCAAAGCAATACCATAATTTGATGAAGAACAAACCATGGGCAGGGTAAAAATAGTCTCAAAGTCTCCGAGTCGATGGACCCCTGAGTCCCCAATAGCAGGCGGCAAAAGGGAGACACTCCCTGCCATAAACTTCTGGGCACCGTCAACTTGCCGATACCTTGGAAGCAGCCGACCACAGCTGACACTGAGTCCAACCGTCCAAAAACTTCGAGCTTCCGATCAGCCTCTCCGATACAGCCTCCTGAGCGCCATCCTCTGCCGAGCACCTTCGACCTCGCCCCGGCCGCTGAAACACGCAAAGCCGAGGGTTTCGGGGCCTTCAGCTCCAGAGATTCCGGTTACCACACAGTAGCAGCGGCAGCGAAGCGGGCATCTCAGAAGTTTTCCAGATGTTCCTCCATACTCTCAGGTCTGTCTCCATCAAATCAGAATTGCGCACGGTCCCCTACTTGACAGATTACAGATATCACCACCGAAGTGGCCGCGCGCACTGCCATCTTCTCCTCCTCCTGATCTATCATTTGTTTTTATGTAATTCACAGTACGGGTGCTGCAAAAATAATAAATTTCACAATGCATGCCAGTGATATTAAACCTGATTCTGATTCGGATTTCTCAACAGGGAAGAGGCTTATCCCACCTCTGTTTCGTCCCCCCACCCCCCCACTCCCATTTGCCTCACCGTATTAGCACCAAAACAACCACCTACTCAGCTTTTGATTTTGCAGGGCTGTGACCCAGTTGATCATCTGCCTCTTGGGGCTTAACATCAATGAGTTTCAACTTCTTCTTTAGCATATTTTTCACCCAGCTGATAGGTTTTCAGGTAGCTGGGTGGAGATACGTCTCTACCAAAGGCGGTGTAAGGCGCTCCTTCCCTCTGCTGGCTTGCAGGTCAGCTTGGGCAAGGTGTAGCACCTGCTTAGGCCCCACCCAGGGTCATTTGAAACCATGGGAGCAGGTGGTGGATGGTCATTTGAGCGGCTGGTGCACATCACAAGTCCTGGCTTATGCAACCATGGACAATCTCTGAGAGCATTGATAATGGCTGGTTTTATATTGATAAAGACACTGGTAAAGACAGTGCCCAGAAGAAGCCGATGGCAAACCACTTCTGTAGAAAAATTTGCTAAGAACAATCATCTCCCTTTTGAAAGATCATTTGAAACCAAGCCACTGCTGCATTGGGTTAGACCATAAGACATAGAAGCAGAATTAGGCCATTCAACCCATCGAGTCTTCTCTGTCATTCCACCATGGCTGATTTATTATGCCTCTCAACCCGCTTCTTTCCCATAAGTGGAGGCATGGTAGCGTAGCGGTTGGCACAATGCTTCACCGTGCCAGAAACCCGGGTTCAATCCCACTGCGGCATGTAAGAAGTTTATACGTTCTCCCGATGACCGCATGGATTTCCTCCGGATGCTTCAGTTTCCTCACGTGGGAGGTTAATTGGTTATAGTAAGTTGTCCCGTGATTAGGATAGGGTTAAAATTGGGGGATAACTGGGTGGCATGCCCTGAAGGGCAGGAAAAGCCTATTCCACGCTGTATCTGAATAAATAAATAACCTTTGGCGCCCTGACTAATCAAGAATCTATTATGCCGCAAACCATTTTACTAATAGAGTTGCTACTTTCTACTAATATTTATGCCTCATCTGGAAAACAATGATCCACTTGCAATCAGACACTCATGCAGGTGTCCAAGTTGCCTTCTGACATGGGAGCTTTTGGTAACTTATTGTGAAGAAAGAAGAGGCTTTGAAGCATTTTTTTTACACGTTGCCCACGAAAGCAGGATCACAGAAGTCAAAACAAAAAGGAGGATCATTCTCAAGCTTAGATAACTCAGTGTAAATACCTGTGGCTCAAGGCAGATGTCAATTAGAGAGTCTCATTTGCAAACACTGCTAACCAGAAGCAAGTCTCACTTTCTAAACTCTTCAATGCATTACAACGAGACTACTTAGCTCTGTTCTTCTTCAAACACTTTTCCATTTATGCCCATGGTGTGCTTTCTCTGCAATTGCTCTCCCCTTCTAGCTTTTTGGTAAATTGTGCCCTCCACAAAACTTTCGTTTCTGCTCCCAGCATCTTTCTGGCACAGCATTCCAGAATTTTCTGCCTTAAAAATAAATTCCCCTCTCCTGTCCACTCCCAAGCTTTGCCTTTCACCATTCTCAGCTCGCATCCGATTTCCGGCCACTCTCTCCTGGATTAAGTGATGGCAGGATCCATCATCAAGATTCAAGATTACTTAATGTCGTTTCCTGTACACAAGTGCAAAGAGGATGAAATAATTGTTACTCCGAATCTGATACAGCACCAAAAAAACCCCACAAAAGATAAAGGACACAATAACAAAAACACACCCACATTAAATACAAATACAGAAGATAGCTTACATACATTGATTGATTGTGCATCCATTAAGTGACACTGGGCTGTACATAAGACGACTGACGGGAAATAATAAAGTAGTGGTGGAGTTAGTGGGTGGAGGTGTTGATCAATCTTACTGCTTGGGGAAAGGAACTGTTTTTGAGTCTGGTGGTCCAGGTGTGAATGCTAAGTAGCCTCCTCCCTGATAGCAGTGGTAGGAACAGTCATGAGCAGGGTGGGTGAGATCCTTTAGGATATTACTGGCCCTTTTCCGACATCTTTCTGTATACTTGTCCTAATGGCGGCTAGGCTGGTGCTAGTGATGGTTTGGGCAGTTCTGACTACCCATTGTAGAGCCTCCCTTTCCGTCCATTTCTGGCGTGAAGGGAATCTTCTGATTCACCCTATCCACAAAATCTCAGAAATGAGTATCATTCCTTGCAGTGATAAGGCAGGTAGTTGAGCAGAGATGATCCTTTACTGATGAAACTGCCATCATTTCTTCTTTTCTCTTGAGGCACAGTTTTACAAGGCTGTTCCCCAAAGTGGGCAGTGGACTTAGAGGTCAGGCTAATTAGGCACGAGCTAGGGTGTTCAGAATTCAAAGGACTTTTGCTGGGAGTCAAAGACATTGTATATTTTCAGCTGGATGTTTTTTCTTGATTATGAAGACACGCAGTCCTCTTTTATTGTCATTTAGTAATACATGCATTAAGAAATAATACAGTATTTCCTCTGGTGTGATATCACAAAACACAGGACAGACCAAGACCGAAAAAACTGACAAAGCCACATAATTATAACATATAGTTACAACAGTGCAACAATACCATAACTTGATGAAGAAGTCCATGAGCACAGTAAAAAGTTTGAAGTCTCTCAAATGTCCCACATCTCACGCAGACGGGAGAAGGAAGAAAAACTCTCCCTGCCATGCCCGACCATAATCCATCTCTGAGTCATCCGAAAACTTCGAGCCTCCGAATCAGCTCTCCGACACCAAATACTGAGCGCCATCTCTGTCCAAACGATTCGACCTCAATCTCGGTTGCCAACAGCAGGCAAAGCCGGGGATTTTGAGGCCTTCCCTCCGGAAGATTCCCAACCACGCAGTAACGACAGCAGCGAATGAGCGTTTCAGAAATTTCTCCAGATGTTCCTCTGTGCTTTCACGTCCGTCTCCTTCAAATCAGAATTGTCCTCGGCCCCTATTTAACGGATACGATATTATTTTTCACCGGAGGGCTGCGCACGCGCGGCGCGCTGATCTCTCTCCTCCCGCCGTATGTCGGGAGAACCTAAGATTAAATTTTTCTGTTTAAAAGTGGGTCACCAATTTTAGACAGAGGTAAAATTGTCGCTAAGTGCTAGAATCCCTGTACACCTCCTCCCTCACTTCCATTCGGGGCCCCAAACAGCCCTTCCAGGTGAGGCAACATTTCACCTGCAAATCTGCTAGGGTCATCTATTGTGTCGGTGCTCCTAATATGGCCTCCTCTACTTTGGTGAGATCTGTTGTAAATCTTTGTCAAGCAGCTCCACTCCATCTGCATAAAGTAGAACTTCCCGGCAGTCAAATGCTTTAATTCCTATTCCCATTCCGTTCCAACATGTCAGGCCATGGTCTCCTCTTGTATCAAAAAGAGGCCACCCTCAGGGTGGAGGAGCAACATCTTATATTCTGTCTGGGTAACCTCCAGCCTGATGGCATGAATACTGATTTCTCCTTCAACGTTCTGGTAAAAAAAAATTCCTCATCCACTATTTCTTACTCTGGCCTTTTCGACATGTCAGTCCATGGCCTCCTCTTGTAGCAAGAAGAGTCCACCCTCAGTTTCTCCAGCTACCCTCCTCTCTCTTTTTCTCCTACGGTCCACTCTCCTCTCCTATCAGATTCCTTCATCGCCAGTCTTTGACCTTTCCCACCCACTTGACTTCACCTATCACCTTCCAGCTAGCCTCTTCCCCCTCCCTCCCACCATTTTATTCTGGCATCTTCCACCCTTCTTTCTCAGTCCTGAAGAAGGGGCTTGGCTCAAAACGTCGACTGTTTATTCATTTCCATAGATGTCGCCTGACCTGCTGTGCTCCTCCGGAATTTTGTGCATTTTGCTTTGTTTCATTTGTGTTTGGAGCACTTTGTACGACCCTCTGACTATTCTGCACTCAGAGTTATAGAGCACTACAGCATACAGAAACAGGCCCTTTGGCCCATCTACTCTGTGCCATACTGTTACTCTGCTGAGTCACATTGACCCACATGTATGGCCCTCCATACCCTTCCCATCCTTACCTCTCCAAATTCCCCTTAAATGTTGAATCGAACCCACATCCTGCACTTCCACTGGCAGTTTGTTCCATACTCTCAGCACCCTCTGAGTGAAGAAGTTCCCCCTCAGGTTACTCTTAAGTATTTCACCTTTCACCTTTAACCCTTAACCCCTGGTCCTTTTTTTTCCAGCACAGAGGTCGATCCCTTCTCAGAGAAATGCAACGCATGAAGACAATATTCAAAGTTAGGTTTGGATGCATTTTCCCGTGCATCAATATGCAAGCTCAAGTATTATAAAGTTCTTGTCAAAGAAAATTATACGTGTAGATGCTTATTCAGTTTATTCTCCTCCCTGCCCTTTTGCATGCCTTTGGTGGAATCTCTGATGGCTGTTCAGTCTGGCCAACCCTCACCCAACTTAATTTCAACCTTTTCCACAAGATCCTTGAACTGAATCTCTCTCCCTGTAGCAAATGAGGAGGTAGATAGTTGAGCAAGGCTCAAATCTAGATGCTTGCCTTCGAGAGCAGAGATTTGATAGCGACTGCCAGGCTATGATCTGCTAGGGTTAAGGATGTAAGTAGGCTTTACTTAGAATGCGTTAAAGCTACCTTCTATGCATTTCTTGGGTGGAAACTCCTTGATGGTTGCTCAGTTTGGGAAATCTTTACCCAGCTTAATGTCAACCCTTTCCAGAAGGTCTCTGAACTGAATATCTCTCCCTGCAACAAGTACGGAGGAAGATGGTTGAAGAAAGTTCAAGTCTAATTATAAATACAAGAGATTCTGCAGATGCTGGAAATCTCACACACAATATGCTGGAGGAGCTCAGCAAATCAGGCAGCATCAATGGAGAGGAATAAACAGTTGATGTTTCAAGCCCAGATGAAGGGTCTCAGGCTGAAACATCACTCACCTCCACAGATGCTGCCTGACTTGCTGAGGTCTTCCAGCATTTTGCGCGTGTTGCTCAAGTCTAGTCAATTACTTTTGAGTATGCAAAATTGGTAATGGACGCCAGGATATAATCTACAGTGCATCCAGAGTTTAACGCAGAAGATGACAAAAAATTTTTACAATAAAAATGTGTTAAAGCTTTTAGATACAGGGGTTGACTTGCTCAGCTCTGGCACCTCGTTCCAAGCAACAATCAGCAGTTTTAGAAGTTGTCACCAACTGTATACCACAACTGTGCTGTTAGCAGTTCATACTACATGTTCACCACAAATCTCCGTCTCAATAAATCCCAGTTTCAAAGAGAATACACCCTGCTGGCTGTAGAACGAAATACAACTGCCACTCAGCCCAGAAATGAAAACAAACTTTAAAGTCAAAAAACATACATCAAAGTTGCTGGTGAACGCAGCAGGCCAAGCAGCATCTATAGGAAGAGGTGCAGTCGACGTTTACTTTATTTGTCACATGTGCATCGAAACATACGGTGAAATGCAACACACACAAAATGCTGGAGGAACTCAGCAGGTCAGCCATGACTGGAAAAGAGTAAACAGTCCATGCTTTGGACTGAGTTCTTTCTTCAGGACTGAGAGGGAAGTGGGGGGAGATGTCGGAATTAAAAGTTGGGGCAAGGGGAAAGAGGCTAGCTAGAGGGTGATAGGTGAAACCAGGTGGATCAAGGGCTGAAAAAGAAATAATCTGATAGGAGAGTAGAGTGGACAATAGAAGAAAGGGAAGGAACAGACAGATGAGAAGAAGTGAAGGGTCAGAGTGGGGAATAGAGGAAGCGGGAGGTGGGTTTTATTTCACTGGAACAAAAATTTTTTTTTCTTCTTAGCCAAGAACGCCAGGCTCAGTGCCAGAGACCCGGTCACCATGGGCGTCCCCTGTAGGTCATCCCCCTCAACAGCATCTAGCCCTAATTATGACTGTCTCACCAATGTAGAGGAGACCGCAATGGGAGCGCCAGATGCAGTGGACAACCCCAGCAGATTCGTAGGTAAATACCGCCTCACCTGGAAGGACTGAATGAAGGTGAGGGAGGAGCAGCTGCAGTACTTAAGCCACCTGCAGGGGTAAGTGCCTGGTTGGATATTAGTGGGGAGGGTCAAATGGACAAGGGAAATGGAGGGGGATGAGGTACAGATATTTTTAGAGATAGGGTCAGCTTGGAGATGGCAGAAGATGAGGAGGATGATGTGTGGATGCGGATGCTGATGGGGTGGTAGGTAAGGACAAGACGGACTCTCTCACTATTTTGGTGGTGAGGAGTTCCTCCAGCGTTTTGTGTGTTTTGCTTTGGATTACTAGTGTTGTAATGTCAGCATTATTTAAAGTAAGTTAATACTAATTAGGATGATGGGGGGTTTTACTTCCGTTCTTTTTACTTCCGGTGTGCTTTGTATATAGTGAAAGCCTCTGTATATACATAATGGCTTTGAAATTCGAGATAAAGTTGTTTCTTGGGCATGAAGTTGTCAAGTGTGCCTTTTTCAAAGTAGAAGTTACTACATATTTTTGGCGACGAGGTGAACTGGTTTTGTGAACGCATCGGCACGTTTTTCAAACGGGAGCTTCGCGTTTCAGATGGCTACATTTGGAACTATCGGTGAATTTCTGGAAGGAAACGAGACTAGACGTTATTGAGCCCGTCCAGTTTTCAAGGTGGGCGACTCCCATTGTTCCAGTTCTGAAGGCAGACAAAATGGTGAGGATATGTGGGGATTATAAGCTTACGGTGAATCAGGTCTCTAAGCTGGAGGAGTACCCATTGCCACAGGTGGATGACCTGTTTGCGACCATGACAGGGGGTAAGCTGTTCACAAAGCTGGACATGAGCCACGCCTACCAACAGCCGCTGCTCGACGAGAATTCAAAGGAGTACGTCACAATTAATATGCACAAGGGATTATTCAAGTACAATCGCCTGGTGTTTGGAGTGGCGTCCAGCTCTGCCATTTTCCAAAGGACAATGGACACTTTGCTGCAAGGGATTCCGCAAGTAGCAGTGTACCTTGATGATATTTTGATCACGGGGACTATGGAGGTGGAGCATCTGGCTAATTTAGAACGGGTGCAGAAGAGGCTCTCAGACGCAGGGCTGCGGTTGAAACGTGGAAAATGTGTTCCTGGCATCGACTGTGACTTTCCTGGGACACAAGATCACAACTGAGGGGCTTTTCCCAGTGGAGGACAAAGTGAGAGCTATAAAGGAGGCCCCAAGCCCTAAGACCGTCACGGAACTCAGAACATTTTTGGGCATGGTGAATTATTATGGCAAGTTTCTTCCTGACCTCTCAAGGGCTTTGACCCCACTGTATAAGCTGCTTCACAATGACACTAAGTGGCAGTGGGGTGAAGAGCAGGAGAAAGCTTTCAAGGAAGTGAAAGAACTCCTCCACTCAGCGAAGCGGCTTGTTCACTATGACCCAGACAAGGAGATCACCCTTGCATGCAATGCCTCGCCCTATGGAGTCGGGGCAGTTCTCTCACATGTAATGAAAGACTGTTCAGAGAAGCCTATTGGTTTTGCTTCATGTACCCTGACAGCTGCTGAGAAGGGATATTCACAGCTAGACAAAGAAGGTCTGGCCATTGTTTTTGCGGTCAAACGCTTTCATCAGTACCTTTATGACGTGTATTCACAATTTATATGGACCATAAACCACTGATGAGCCCGTTCAGCGAGACTAGATGCATCCCACTGCTGGCCTCAGCCAGGATACAGCGTTAGGCTCTTGCATTGTCAGCCTACCAGTACACCATAGTGTACAGAGCGGGTGGGAATAATGCAAGTGCTGATGCACTGAGCCGACTACCATTACCTGAGACACCTGTTGCTACATATAGAACATAGAATATAGAATAGTACAGCACAGTACAGGCCCTTCGGCCCACAATGTTGTGCTGACCCTCAAACCCTGCCTCCCATATAAGCCCCTACCTTAAATTCCTCCATATACCTGTCCAGTAGTCTCTTAAACTTCACTAGTGTATCTGCCTCCACCACTGACTCTGGCAGTGCATTCCACACACCAACCACTCTCTGAGTAAAAAACCTTCCTCTAATATCCCCCTTGAACTTCCCACCCCTTACCTTAAAGCCATGTCCGCTTGTATTGAGTAGTGGTGCCCTGGGGAAGAGGCGCTGGCTATCCACTCTATCTATTCTTCTTATTAAATTGTACACCTCTATCATGTCTCCTCTCATCCTCCTTCTCTCCAAAGAGTAAAGCCCTAGCTCCCTTAATCTCTGATCATAATGCATACTCTCTAAACCAGGCAGCATCCTGGTAAATCTCCTCTGTACCCTTTCCAATGCTTCCACATCCTTCCTATAGTGAGGTGACCAGAACTGAACACAGTACTCCAAGTGTGGCCTAACCAGAGGTTTATAGAGCAGCATCATTACATTGCAACTCTTAAACTCTATCCCTCGACTTATGAAAGCTAACACCCCATAAGCTTTCTTAACTACCCTATCCACCTGTGAGGCAACTTTCAGGGATCTGTGGACATGTACCCCCAGATCCCTCTGCTCCTCCACACTACCAAGTATCCTGCCATTTACTTTGTACTCTGCCTTGAAGTTTGTCCTTCCAAAGTGTACCACCTCACACTTCTCCGGGTTGAACTCCATCTGCCACTTCTCAGCCCACTTCTGCATCCTATCAATGTCTCTCTGCAATCTTTCACAATCCTCTACACTATCTACAACACCACCAACCTTTGTGTCGTCTGCAAACTTGCCAACCCACCCTTCTACCCCCATATCCAGGTCATTAATAAAAATCACGAAAAGTAGAGGTCCCAGAACAGATCCTTGTGGGACACCACTAGTCACAATCCTCCAATCTGAATGTACGCCCTCCACCACCACCCTCTGCCTTCTGCAGGCAAGCCAATTCTGAATCCACCTGGCCAAACTTCCCTGGATCCCATGCCTTCTAACTTTCTGAATAAGCCTACCGTGTGGAACCTTGTCAAATGCCTTACTAAAATCCACATAGATCACATCCACTGCACTACCCTCATCTATATGCCTGGTCACCTCCTCAAAGAACTCTATCAGGCTTGTTAGACACCATCTGCCCTTCACAAAGCCATGCTGACTGTCCCTGATCAGACCATGATTCTCTAAATGCCCAGAGATCCTATCTCTAAGAATCTTTTCCAACAGCTTTCCCACCACAGACGTAAGGCTCACTGGTCTATAATTACCCAGACTATCCCTACTACCTTTTTTGAACAAGGGGACAGCATTCGCCTCCCTCTAATCCTCCGGTACCATCCCAGTGGACAACAAAGACATAAAGATCCTTGGCAGAGGCTCAGCAATCTCCTCTCTCGCCTCGTGGAGCAGCCTGGGGAATATTCTGTCAGGCCCCGGGGACTTATCTGTCCTAATGTATTTTAACAACTCCAACACCTCCTCTCCCTTAATGTCAACATGCTCCAGAACATCAACCTCACTCATATTGTCGTCACCATCATCAAGTTCCCTCACATTGGTGAATACCGAAGAGAAGTATTCATTGAGGACCTCGTTCACTTCCACAGCCTCCAGGCACATCTTCCCACCTTTATCTCTAATCGGTCCCACCTTCACTCCTGTCATCCTTTTTTCCTTCACATAATTGAAGAATGCCTTGGGGTTTTCCTTTACCCTACTCGCCAAGGCCTTCTCATGCCCCCTTCTTGCTCTTCTCAGCCCCTTCTTAAGCTCCTTTCTTGCTTCCCTATAATCCTCAATAGACTCATCTGATCCTTGCTTCCCAAACCTCATGTATGCTGCCTTCTTCCACCTGACTAGATTTTCCACTTCACTTGTCACCCATGGTTCCTTCACCCTACCATTCTTTATCTTCCTCACCGGGACAAATTTATCCCTAACATCCCGCAAGAGATCTCTAAACATCGACCACATGTCCATAGTACATTTCCCTGCAAAAACATCATCCCAATTCACACCCGCAAGTTCTAGCCTTATAGCCTCATAATTTACCCTTCTCCAATTAAAAATTTTCCTGTCCTCTCTAATTCTATCCTTTTCCATGATAATGCTAAAGGCCAGGGAGCGGTGGTCACTGTCCCCCAGATGCTCCAGAGACTGTGTTTTCATTGGAGAGGCTGTCAGAGACACCTGTAAAGGTGATCCAGATCAGGCAATGGACAGAGAGGGACCCAGTCTGGTCCCAAGTCAAGACTTTTCTTTTACTAGGCTGGCCCAGAGTAGTGGAAGGGGAGGAACTGAGGCCCTTATGCCAAATTCAAGACAGAACTCAGTCTGCAGGATGGCTGCATTTTCTGGGGGACGACGGTCATCGTGCCTCCCCCGGCCATTCACAGATTGTGGAGGAAATTCATGAGACTCACCCAGGAGTGTCTCGAATGAAAAGCCTTGCAAGATTCTACATTTGGTGGCCAAGAATGGATCACGATCTGGAGAACAAGGTAAAATCATGCACGTAATGTCAGACTAATCAGAATGTGCCACCACCAGCTCCTTTGCGCCAATGGGAGTGGCCAGACCACCCCTGGTCTAGGCTACAATTGGACTTTGCTGGCCCTTTTATGGGGCAGATGTTTCTTGTAATGGTAGATGTGCATTCTAAATGGATTGAAGCTCACACCATGAGCAACATCACAGCCCCCTCAACCATAGACAAACTCAGGCAAATGTTTGAAGTCCACGGGTTGCCTGTCACTCTGGTCACTGATAATGGCCCAGCGTTCGCCAGTGAACTGTTCAGTGAGTTCATGCAGCAGAATGGCATTCATCACACTCGGACGGCCCCTTTCCACCCAGCCTCCAACGGTTTGGCTGAGTGGGTTGTTCAGAAAATGAAGGAAGACCTGAAGCGGATGACAGAGACTCTCTTAGCATGGGGCTTTCACATTTCCTGTTTAAATACCGCCTTACACCACAGACTATGACTGCCCACACTCCAGCAGAGATGCTGATGAGGCATAGGCCCAAGTCAAGATTGGACCTACTGCGCCCGGACATGAAGGCAAAAGTGGAGAGAAAGCAGGAAAAGCAGAAGGAGGGACATGATCAACATGCGCGAGAGAGACAGTTAAAACCGGATGACAATGTCTTTGTGAGAAACAATCAGCAATGGCTGCCTGGGGTTATTCTTCAGCAGAGTGGTCCCGTCTCCTATGTTGTTAAGCTGACTGATGGGCGTGTTTTCCGCAGACATCAGGACCATGTGCACCTGCATCATGATACCGGCTCAGAGGCAGACAGTTCCACGGAGTTTCCATTTGTGAGTCAGACTACGGTGGAAGCATGCCCACCAGTGACTTTGCCAGAGGGCGAGACGCTGGCAGAGGCGTCAGGGTCCCCTGAGGAGGACGGACATCCTCATGCAGACACACAGACTCCTCTCATGCCCCCAACACCAGATCCACCCAAAACACCCTCACCAGCAGTGCCTGCTGGGTCACCGGGGGTAGTGCGCAGATCACAACACACTCGTAAACCTCCTGACAGACTGAATCTTTGATGGGACAGTTCTTTTTTGTTGTTGTTAGATTGAATGTTGAATCTGTCACATTTTCCAGATGTTTTGTATTGATAAGCTGTTGCTGAGATACTAGTATAAGTTATTAGGAGTACGCAAGTTAACAACACCACTGTTTTTATTTCCTAGTTTTTTACATTGGGGAGGTTGAATTTTAAAGGAGGAGAAGTGTCATAATGTGAGCATTATTTAAAGTAAGTTAATACTAATTAGGATAATGGGGGGTTTTAGTTCTGTTCTTTTTACTTCCGGTGTGCTTTGGTATATAGTGTTCCTGCCATGTCGTGCGGGTTGTGAAAGCCTCTGTATATGCATAACAGTTTTGAAGTTGGAGATAAAGTTGTTCCTTGGGCATGAAGTTGTCGAGTGTGCCTTTTTCAAAGTAGAAGTTACTACAACCAGCATCTGCAATTTCTCGTGTTTGTGATATAGTGAAATGGATTGCTTGTGTCAAATCAGATCAGTGAGAATGTGCTGGGGGAGCTGTCTTCCGGCACCAACACTCCATGCCCACAACTTAATAACCAGAAACTACGTCACTGTGAATATTAATAACCCTAAACTTAACTTAACATCTCAATGACCCCAAACCGTGCGTCTTTGAAACTTCCTTTGGAATGAGGGAGGAAACTGGGAGCAATCACAAACGATTATGGTGAGAATGGTTCGGGCGGTGCAGTGGCATAGTGGTTAGCATAACCCTTTAGAATACTGGCGACCCGGAATTCCCACCGCTGCCTGCAGGAATTTATATATCTCCCCATGACCACGTGGGTTTCCTCTGGCTGCTCCAGTTTCCTCTCACAGTCTAAAGACGTGCCAGTTGGTAGGTTAATTGGTCATTGTAAATTGTTCTATGGTTAGGCTGGGATTAGATTGGGGGATTGCTGGGCAGTGTGGCTTGAAGGGCTGGAAGAGCCTGTTTTGCACTGGATCTCAATAAATAAATAAATATACAAACGGACAGCAGTGAGAATTGAAACCTGATCAATTGGCGCTGTAAAGTGAATGTAACTAACTGCCACACTACTGAGCCACCCAAATGGCCACCAAGACAAAACATAAGTACACTGTTGAAGCTCATTTTCAGTTCACGTCACATTCCAAAATCTCTGTACAAGCGACAAGTGAGAATTCACATAAATATTTCATAATTCTGACAGGTTGCAATATTCAAGTCCATCTGTTCCCTTTCAGGGAGAGCTTGTCAAACAGATACTCTCCCAGGCCATACTCAGGGGCTCCCAGTCTCCTCAGGCTGGTGATCTGATCTCCAAGCTTCTTGATCGTCTTCATTTCAAAGGTCAGAAGTTCAAAGGTGAAAGTCGCATTTATTATCAGAGTACCTACATGTCACCGCACACGACCCTGAGAGTCTTTTTCTGCAGGCCTGCTCAGCAAATCTATAGAATTGTAACCGTAAATAGGATCAATAAAAGAGCAAGAACATTGAAGACAACAAACTGTGCAAGTACAACTATAAATAAATAGCAATAACTAACGAGAGCATGGATTGCCTACGGAGTCTCTGTGGGTGCAAATTAGGAACAGGAAGGGGTCAATAACTCTACTGGGTGTTTTTTATAGACCACCCAATAGTAACAGGGACATCGAGAAGCAGATAGAGAGACCTTTCTGGAAAGGTGTAATAATAACAGGGTTGTTGTGGTGGGAGATTTTAATTTCCCAAATATCGATCGGCACCTCTCTAGAGCAAGGGGTTTAGATGGGGTGGAGTTTGTTGGCTGTGTTCAGGAAGGTTTCTTGACACAATATGTAAATAAGCCTACAAGAGGAGAGGCTGTACTTGATCTGGTATTGGGGAATGAACCTGGTCAGGTGTCAGGTCTCTCAGCGGGAGAGCACCTTGGAGATGGTGATCACAATGAAAATGAAAAAATGAAATATCTTAATTGTCACTGCATTGTACAATTTGTCACACACCAATACAGAGAAAATGAGTTTGCAACTCTCATACTCAATGCTATAAAACAACAAATAAAATAAATAAACAATAAATAAAATCAAGTAACCAGCCAGAACAAGCGATGTCCAGCAGTACAACAACGCAACTCAGATGCATGACATCCATAAAACCATATTAAAGTGGCAATATAACAAATTTATGGATGATGCTTGATCGATTGGTTCAGAGCAATTATAGCTCTGGGGAAAAAGCTATTTTTCAGTCTGGAAGTGGGGGCATAGAAAATCTTATAACGTCTGCCAGATGAAAGAAGTTCAAACAGATGATTGCATGGGTGTGTATTGTCCTTACAGATGCTTGTAGCTTTCCTTAGGCAGCGAGAGCTGTAGGTGTCCTCCAGGGCTGGGAGCTGTGTCCCCATGATCTTCTGTGCGCTAGAGACGACCTGCTGAAGGGCTTTCTTATCAGCTGCTGTACAACTGAGATATCACACAGAGATGCAGTACGTTAAGATGCTCTCTATGGTACAGCTTGGCGAACTACTTCACCATAGCATTGGGGAAGGATAGGAACAGACAAGTTAGGAAAGTGTTTAAATGGAGTAAGGGGAAATATGAGGCTATCAGGCAGGAACTTGGAAGCATAAATTGGGAACATATGTTCTCGGGAAATGTACCGAAGAAATGTGGCAAATATTCAGGGCATATTTGCGTGATGTTCTATATAGGTACGTTCCAATGAGACAGGGAAAGGATGGCAGGGTACAGGAACCGTGGTGTACAAAGGCTGTTGTAAATCCAGTCAAGAAGAAAAGAAGAGCTTATGAAAGGTTCAAAAAACTAGGTAATGATAGAGATCCATAAAATTATAAGGCTAGCAGGAAGGAGCTTAAGAAAGAAATTAGGAGAGCCAGAAGGGGCCATGAGAAGGCCTTGTGGACAGGATTGAGGAAAACCCCAAGGCATTCTACAAATATGTAAAGAGCAAGAGGATAAGATCTGAGAGAACAGGACCAATCAAGTGTGACAGTGGAAAAGTGTGAATGGAACGGGAGGAGATAGCAAAAGTACTTCATGAGTACTTTGCTTCAGTATTCACTACAGGAAAGGATCTTGGTGATTGTAGGGATGACTTACAGCAGACTGAAAAGTTTGAGCATGTAGATATTAAGAAAGGGGATGTGCTGGAGCTTTTGGAAAGCATCAGGATGGATGAGTCACCGGAACCAGATGAAATGTACCCCAAGCTACTGTGGAAGGCGAGGGAGGAGATTGCTGAGCCTCTGGCGATGATCTCTGCATCATCAATGGGGACGGGAGAGGTTCCGGAGGATTGGAGAGTTGTGGATGTTGTTTGATTATTCAAGAAAGGGGGTAGAGATAGCCCAGGAAATTGTAGACCAGTGAGTCTTACTTCAGTGGTTGGTAATTTGATGGAGAAGATCCTGAGATCCTAGTGGAGAGGCATAATATGATTAGGAATAGTCAGCATGGCTTTGTGAAAGGCAGGTCGTGCCTTACGAGACTGATTGAATTTGTTGAGGATGTGACTAAACGTGTTGATGAAGGTAAAGCAGTAGATGCAGTGTATATGGATTTCAGCAAGGCATTCGAGAAGGTACCCCATGCAAGGCTTATTGAGAAAGTAAGGAGGGACGGGATCCAAGGGGACATTGCTTTCTGGATCCAGAACTGGCTTGCCCACAGAAGGCAAAGAGTGGTTGTAGATGATTCATAAAGGTCGGACACCAGTGATGTGCCTCAGGGATCTGTTCTGGGACGCCTACTCCGTGATTTTTATAGATGATCTGGATAAGGAAGTGAAGGGATGGGTTAGTAAATTTGCTGATGACACAAAGGTTGGGGGTGTTGTGGATAGTGTGGAGGGCTGTCAGAGGTTACAACGGGATATTGATAGAATGCAAAACTGGGCTGAGGAGTGCCAGATAGAGTTCAACCGAGATAAGTGTGAGGTGGTTCATTTTAGTGCATCAAATATGATGACAGAATATAGTATTAATGATAAGACTCTTGGCATTGTGGAGGATCAGAGGGATCTTGGGATCCGAGTCCATAGGACACTCAAAGCTGCTGTGCAGGTTGACTCTGTGGTTAAGAAGACATACGGTGTATAGGCCTTCCTCAATCGTGGGATTGAGTTTAAGAGCTGAGAGGTAATGTTGCAGCTATGTAGGACCCTGGTCAGACCCCACTTGGAGTACTGTGCTCAGTTCCAGTCGCCTCACTACAGGAAGTATGTGGAAACCATAGAAAAGGTGCAGAGGAGATTTACAAGGATGTTGCCTGGATTGGGGAGCATGCTTTATGAGAATAGATTGAGTGAACTCGGTCATTTTTCCTTGGAGCGACGGAGGGTGAGAGGTGATCTGATAGAGGTGATAGATGATGAGAGGCATTGATCGTGTGGATAGTCAGAGGCTTTTTCCCAGGGATGAAATGGCTAGCACAAGAGGGTACAGTTTTAAGGTGCTTGGAAGTAGGTACAGAGGAGATGTCAGCAGTAAGTTTTTTACGCAGAGAGTGGTGAGTGCGTGAAGTGGGCTGCCAGTGACGGCGGTGGAGGTGGATACGATAGGGTCTTTTATGAGACTCCTGGATATGTACATGGAGCTTAGAAAAATAGAGGGCTATGGGTAACCCTAGGTAACATTGAAGGTAAGGACATGTTCAGCACAGCTTTGTGGGCTGAAGGACCTGTATTGTGCTGTAGGTTTTGTACATTTCTATGTTTCTATCTAGATCAGGAGTCTAGCGAGAAAAGAGCATGGTCTTGGTAATGAGAATCTTTGATGGTGGATGCTGCTTTCCTATGATAGCGTTTCATGTGGATGTACTCAATGGTTGGGAGGGCTCCACCCATTATGTTCTTTGCTGAATCCATTACCTTTTGTAGGATTTTCCATTCAAGGGCATTGGCGTTCCCATACCAGGCCGTAGAACAGCCAGTCAATTCACTTTCCACCACACGTCTATAGAAGTTTGTCAATATTTTTCATGTCATGCCAAATCTCCGCAGCTTTTGCCATTGGAGTGTAACATAAACAGAAGTCAAACTCCAGTGTTATTATTTGGTCTTAGTGACAGCTTTAAAGTTTGTTTTCATATTTCAGTGGTGAGTAGCAACTGTACTTTGCTCTACAGCCAGCAGGGTGTATTCTCTTTGAAACAGGGATAAATGAGTAATTTATTGAGATTGAGGGTCGTGGTAAACGTGTAATGTGAACTGCTAACAGCACAGTTGGTAACTACTTCTAAAAATGCTGATTGCTGCTTGGAATGAGATGCCAGAACTGACAAATCAGTGGCTGCATTTAAAAGATTTAACATATTCTAATGTAAAAACCTTCTTGCGTCTTCTGTGTTAAACTTGGGGTGTACTGCAGATTATATATCCTGGTGTCCATTATCAATTCTGCATACTCAGAGATAATTGACTAGACTTGGGCGACATGCACAAAATGCTGGAAAAACTCTGCAATTGAGGCGGCATCAATGGAGCTGAATAAACAGATGATTTTACGGGCTGAGACTCTTCTTCGAGATCCTTCATCTCGGCCTGAAACATCAACCGTTTATTCCTCTCCATAGATGCTGTCTGGTTTGCTGAGTTCCTCCAGCATATTGTATGCGTTGATCAAGATTTCCAGCATCTGCAGAATCTCTTCTGTTTATAATTAAACTTAAGCTTTGATCAACCATCTTCCTCCTTACTTGTTGCAGGGAGAGATATTCAGTTCAGAGACCTTCTGGAAAGGGTTGATGTTAAACTGGGTGAAGTTTACCCAAAATGAACAACCATCAAGGAGCTTCCACCCAAGAAATGCATAGAAGATGGCGTGGGGAGGAAAATTAATCGAATAAATAACCATACTGAAAATTCTCTAGGGAGAGAGGGAACATGTGGCTTGTCAAATGTCGGTTGAAATGCGAAGCCTTTGGGGTAACTTTGATCTGTGTCTTTGCTATTGCTTAGCACACGCTTGGGCTCGGTGATGGTACCGATGAGCATTTTTTTGGGGGGAGGGGGTGATCGTTGCTTGCTGCCGCTCACGCACGGGAGGGGGAAGCTGGGGGGGACTTTAGGGTTCTCACGTTTAACTGCCATTCATTCATTTGGGCACCTCTCTGTTTTCGTGGACGTTTGCAAAGAAAAAGCATTTCAGGATGTATATTGTATACCTTTCTCTGACTTTAAATTTAACCGTTGAGCCTTTGAACAAGGAGTGCATAATAATTGAGCATGCTGACTGAAACATGGAAAAATACATCCAACCTCAACCTTCAAAGACCACCCTTCAAAAGCAAGGCCTTACTCGGAGAAGCCGTTCTTTCCTGGTTTTTTCAAGGATCAATTTTGCAATGTAAAATAGTTGAAGTGTGGTACAAATTCCTCCACAACTGATTCAATTTTGCCTCTGTCTAAATTGGGTAAACAGAGAAAATATAGTTCTATATTCTCCCCTCATTCAAAAAACAATATCCACACTCCATCGCACTCTCTTAGTCTCCTAGCAACAGTCATTTCAGTTCTGCACTCTGATGTCTGAACCTCTTTTATGAGACCACTGCTCAACTTCAACAGCATAATTAAAAACCTCACACCAGACATTCTCTCCTCTCCCCTCCCCAATGGGTAGAAAATACAAAGGCTTGAAAGCAGGTCCACTAGGTTCAAGCAACACACATCAAAGTTGCTGGTGAACGCAGCAGGCCAAGCAGCATCTATAGGAAGAGGTGCAGTCGACGTTTCAGGCCGAGACCCTTCGTCAGGACTAATTGAAGGAAGAATGAGTAAGGGATTTGAAAGCTGGAGGGGGAGGGGGAGATCCAAAATGATAGGAGAAGACAGGAGGGGGAGGGATGGAGCCAAGAGCTGGACAGGTGATTGGCAAAAGGGATATGAGAGGATCATGGGACAGGAGGCCCAGGGAGAAGGAAAAGGGGGAGGGGGGGAAACCCAGAGGATGGGCAAGGGGTATAGTCAGAGGGACAGAGGGAGAAAAAGGAGAGAGAGAGAAAGAATGTGTGTATAAAAATAAATAACGGATGGGGTACGAGGGGGAGGTGGGGCCTAGCGGAAGTTAGAGAAGTCAATCAAGACGCAGGTGTCCAACCTGGTGAGACAAAGGAGGGGCCAGGCCCGGAGTCATCCCTATAGTGCCCGGAACCTCCAAGTGTTGCAAACTAATCTCTCGAACATGAAGTCTAACAGGAGGTGGATCAAATGGCCTGCAGCTAACATGACTTCACTGTGGAAGCAGTTTGATGAAGATGTTAACCAAATTCTGGAGGCAACGGCGAAGGGAGGGGTTGACAGGAAGCTGCAAGCCATGACAACAATTATTGTTAGCATCGAGCGAGGTGTCTCCCAGTGGAGGGTGGTTGTAGGGGATTCATAGCCCGTTCTTTAGTTAGAGCCTTCAGCATTTTGGGCATCGAGGGAGAGAGGAAGAGGAGAGCCATCCGCAGTACCACCGATGTGGCAGAGCGGGCCTCAAGATGGCTGTGGCTCAAAAGAGGGGAGCCATGGAGTCATAAGTAGCTAGCCATCTGGACACAAGCTGGGGTCTGATGTCTGATCAGCCCCGGCTGGGTCACCTGGAGGAGGTTGTGTGATGTTGAAAGACCCGAAACACCCGCTGATTCCAGGAACATCACTGAAGACGTGTCCAGAAGCATCAACAGACGTACGTACACAGGGAGGTATAGAATGAGCTGAACTCTCTTCGATAACATCAGGGTCAGGATCAGGTTTAATATAACAGGCATATGTTGTGAAATTTGTTGTTTTTGCAGCAGCAGTACAATGCAATATATGATAAATATATATATAAATGAATTATAGTAATTATATACAGTATGTATAATCAATAGTTAAGTTAATAATATGTAGAGCAAAAACAATAAAAAGGTAGTGAGGTAGTGTTCATGGGTTCAATGTCCATGCAGAAATCGGATGGCAGAGGGGAGGGAGCTGTTCCTGAATCGCTGAGTGTGTGCCTTCAGGATCCAGCACCTCCTTCCTGATGTAACAATGAGAAGAGGGCATGTCCTGGGTGGCGGGGGTTCTCAATGATAGACACTGCCTTCCTGAGGCTCTGCTTCTTGGAGTTGTCTTGGATACTGTGGAGGCTGGTGCCAACGACAGAGATGACTAATTTTACAACTTTCTGCAACTTACTTCAATCTTGTGCAGTAGTCCCCCCCCCCCACACACCCCAATACGAGACCATAATACTTTGCCTATTGGAGGCAGGATGTTTTCGGAAATGTGTAAACCCAATTCAAACTTCCCATCTGAATTGCTACATTCATACACCTCAGGAACAATACTTAGTACATGCACCCAAACATGTCCTGTTAACTCAATACCAACCCTTGCTCTCAGATGTGTGAGGGCCATAGTCATGATCATTGTCTTTGAATCTTACTGGGTTGTCTTGCAGCTAGAACTCAGCTAAAACTGAGCACTATCTGTGTAATTCTAGCTACTGTGCCGTCTCCAATGGTCATTTCACATGCTTATGCCTTTAACATCTCATCTCAGTTTCCGTGTGAACTTAATCTTTGTGAAAAATTATCTCCTAAAATGTGTTCCTTGTTAACTTGAGCCTTTAGAAACATAGAAACATAGAAAATAGGTGCAGGAGTAGGTCATTTGGCCCTTCGAGACTGCAACGCCATTTATTATGATCATGGCTGATCATCCAACTCGGAACCCTGTACCTGCCTTCTCTCCATACCCCCTGATCCCTTTAGCCACAAGGGCCATATCTAACTCCCTCTTAAATATAGCCAATGAACTGGCCTCAACTGTCTCCTGTGGCAGAGAATTCCACAGATTCACCATGCTCTGTGTGAAGAAGTTTTTCCTCATCTCGGTCCTAAAAGGCTTCCCCTTTATCCTCAGACTGTGACCCCTCGTTCTGGACTTCCCCAACATCGGGAAAAATCTTCCTGCATCTAGCCTCTACAATCCCTTTAGAATTTTATACGTTTCAATCAGATCCCCCCCTCAATCTTCTAAATTCCAGAGAGTATAAGCCTAGTCGATCCAGTCTTTCGTCATATGAAAGTCCTGCCATCCCAGGAATCAATCTGGTGAACCTTCTTTGTACCCCATCTATGGCAATAATGTCTTTCCTCAGATTAGAGGATCAAAACTGCACACAATACTCTAGGTGTGGTCTCACTAAGGCCTTGTACAACTGCAATCGAACCTCCCTGCTCCTGTACTCGAATCCTCTTGCTAACTATCGACATCTCTACCTCTTCCACTGAGTGACTCTGAATTCATATCCTGTTCGAACGATTAATGTCTTGGCCATGAGTTTATTGAAATATTCTGGTGTCCAACGGAGTGACTGTGATAAGTGTCAGTTTGGTCGGATGAGCTTTGGATTTGATGCATCTTTAATTGTCCGTGACCATTGATGTAAATACTCGGTTATTTCTGCACTGGTGAGTGGCGTGGGCAGGGTTGTCAGTGTAATTGATACAGTAATGCGGGTTAGTTGGAAGCAGTTTCCAACATGAAACTATGAATGAGGTGATTGTTGAATGGGGATAACAGGGGAATTTGAAGAGTAGTGGGCCTGTCCAGCAAGCCCTCTCTGGAAGATAGTGGGTCGATGAACTTGTAGCTTGAAATAGTTCTTGACTTAGTAATCTAACCATAAATGCCATCCCATTTGATTTTATACCAAGGTGACGGGCGCTGCCTAGGTACTGTAGTGGTTAACACGATGTTATTATAGCTCGGGGTGTTGGAATTTGGAGTTCAATTCCAATGGCATCTGTAAGGAGTCTGTATATCCTCCCTGTGGAACGCATGGGCTTTCCCCAGGTCATCCGGTTTCCTCCCACAGTCCGAAGACGTACAGATCAGTAGGCTAATTGGTCATTGTAAATTGTCCCGCGATTAAGCTAGGGTTAAGTCAGGGGTTGCTGTGTGGCACAGCTCGAAGGGCCGGAAGGGACCATGCTGCACTATATATCTCTATAAATAAATAAATATAAAAGATAAAGCCATTGAATGTAAATAAGCAATTCAAACATGGACAGAAATGGTTTCAGTAGCTGTTTCCTTTCAATTTTGAGAGGTTTGGTATGGGATGGGTGGGCTACTGCAGAAGAAGGAAGCTGCGGAGGATTGTAAAGAACTCCATCATGGGTACTAGCCTCTGCAGTATCCAAGACATCTAAGAAATTAGATTATGAGGACACGCAATCCTCATTTATTGTCATTTAGTAATGCATGCATTAAGAAATTATACAATGTTTTTCCAGAATGATATCACAGAAACACATGACAAACCGACTTAAAAACTAACAAAAACCACATAATTATAACATATAGTTACAAAAGTGCAAAACAATACCGTAATTTGATAAGAACAGACTATGGCACGGTAAAAGTCTCAAAGTCTCTCGAAAGTCCCATCATCTCACGTAGACGGTAAACCTCCAGCACCGCCAACTTGCCAATGCAGCATCCTGGAAGCATCCAACCACAGTCCGACTCCGAGTCCGTCCGAAAACTCTGAGCCTCCGACCAGCTCTCCGACACTGAGCACCGAGCACCATCTCTGCCGAGCGTTTCGACCACGGCTCCGACAACAGGCAATAGGCAAAGCCGAGGATTTGGGGCCATCCCCTCCGGAGATTCTCGATCGCACAGTAGCAGCAGCAGTGAAGCGGGCATTTCAGAAGTTACTCCAGATGTTCCTCCGTGCCTCTCACGGCTGTCTCCATCAAATCCGGATTGTGTACAGCCCCCTAGTTAACACATACGATATTCATTCGGAACGGCCGCGCGCGCTGTGTCGCGCCACCATCTTCTCCTCCCACTTTCGTGCCTCAGGAAGGCAGCATCCATCATTAAGGACCCCCACCACCCAGGACATGCCCTCTTCTCATTGTTACCATCAGGAAGGAGGTACAGAAGCTTGAAGGCACACACTCAACAGTTCAGGAACAGCTTCTTCCACTCTGCCATCTGATTTCTAAATGGACATTGAACCCACGAACACTACCTTACTATTTTTTTTATTCCTGATTGTGCATTAACTATCTAATATTTATATATACAGTACATACACTGACTGTAATTCACAGATTTTTGTCTCTCTATTATTGTCATGTATTGCATTTTAATGCTGCTGCACAGTTAACAGATTTTACAACATATGCTGGTGATATTAAACCTGATTCTGATTCTAATTTTGAGATCTTAGGACTAAGTAACAAATTTGTCTTCTTGGACACTAAACTGCACTTTTCTCCTGGGATTAAATATGAGGACTTTGACTTGATGAATAACGCAATCCACCTCTGACTTAAACCTTGTGTGGTCATGGTGACCTTCCCGTTAGTAACTGATTTGACTGATTCCATATTTGAATGGACTGAGCAAACCAGGTATGGGATTTGATATTTCAATTTTACAGAAGGTACCTGTGCCTTCATACTATGCAAAGCAGACTGCAGCAGAGTTGATATAGAGGAAAGAACCAGAAAGAACCAGACTTGTACAGTAACCAGGTGCTATTGGTTAACCATAACAATCAGCTAGTTATGAACCAAACCGATTGCTTCGAATTACAAACATCAGATCTCCAGACCTGATATCCAAGAAGAAAGAATAGATGATTAAGCTAGTCCTTAAAGGATCTACCTCTCATTTGATTTGAAAGGACAACACTTGTCCTCAGATGTACAATCCTCAGCTTGTCTTCTGTTTGAATGTATAACCCTTGTTTAGAGAGACTCAGAACCAGATTCTTGCCCACAAGTCGAAGTATTCCTTCCACATTCACTCTCTGAAACTTTCAGGATTTTGTGTTCCAAATCAGTGCCCATTCACTCTTGATTTCAATGTATCTGAGAAAGGACTGGTTGAGTATGTACCAGCCTGGTAACATCAACTGCAAATGAATAGACTGCAAAGTGATAATTTGGTACATTTACTAATATGAAGGGGCAATGTTTTAAGGTGATTCAAGGAAAGTATAGTGGTGGGGAGGGGGGGAATTGGATGTCAGGAGTAATTTTTTTTGCACCAAGAGTTGTGGGTGCATGGAGCACCCTGCCAATGGTGATGGTATAGGCAGGTACGTTAGGGCTGGGGTCCATGGACCCCTTTGGTTAATGGCATTGGTCCATGACTTTAAAAAGGTTGGGAACCCCTGTATTCGGGGCATTTAAGAAACTCTTGGATAGGCACATGGATGATAGAAAAATAGAGGCTATGTAAGGGGGAAGGGTTAAATTGATCTTAGAGCAGGTTAGAATAGGCCCACATTGTGGGCCAAAGGGTCTGCATTGTGATGTAATGTTCTTACCAAGGCTCTCCATCGGTCAGAGTCAACCATGGATGCCTACGTGATACACAGGCCAGGGCAGTATGATGTGGAGAGCAACTGCTGCCCAAACAGCAGGCTCCCCCTCTCCACACCGCTGATGAATCCAAAGGAACGGCAGAGACTGATACAGTTTGGCACCAGGGGTGTCGCAGGAGTTTCCAGTCAGTGGTGAACTCAATGTAGGACGGCCTTAGGGACTCCAGCAACAAGCTTTTCCACAAGGGAATCTGCAGATGCTGGAATTTCAAGCAACACACACAAAAAATGCTCAGGACGAAGGGTCGACTGTACCTCTTCCTATAGATGCTGCCTGGCCTGCTGCGTTCACCAGCATTTTTTGTGTGTGATTCCAGGCTTTCCCTTGGGATTTACCTCCAAAGCTTTCCCCATGAGTAGGTATAGCCGCAAGGCAGCGAAGGTTTGAGATCAGAGTTTTCCTTCTCCTGACAAGCCCCATCTGCCTAAAGTGACTGGTTTTGAGGTGGCAGTAACCCATCTTTGCCCCTTCTCCTGTTAGTAGAAAATATTCCACTGGGCTTACTAAACCACACGTAAAGGCCAGGAGCTGGGCTTGTGATATTGTATATTCTTTATAAGGGATACAAGTGTTAGTGAGATTTGGATAAATTTCTGGAAAGAGAGAATTATCCATGAGGCTAAAGTCGTTAGAGCTCTTCTTTGAAGAACTGAGGCATGATACAGATCCTAGGGGCCACAATGGTAGACGTCCAGATGGTTCCAATAGTGGATCATCAGTCACAAGCAAGGGGTTGTCCATTAAAACCTGAGTTTAGATGAATCTGCTTCTCATAGAGGGTGGGGAATATCTAGAATGTTCTAGCCCAGAGGAATTACGGAAGTTAGAACAATGGAGTAGTTAAGGAGTAAGGAGATCAATTTTTGAAAAAATTGTAATGGAGGGCCACATGAAACTGGTACTAACAGCTTGACATCTGGAGCACCATGGTAGCCTAGCGGTTAGCGTGATGCTGTT
Source organism: Mobula hypostoma (assembly GCF_963921235.1). Taxonomy (NCBI): domain Eukaryota; kingdom Metazoa; phylum Chordata; class Chondrichthyes; order Myliobatiformes; family Myliobatidae; genus Mobula; species Mobula hypostoma. Next base: position 111,672,570 of record NC_086107.1, read on the forward strand.
CCAGCTCGGGCATCAGAATGTGGAGTTCAATTCCAATGTTATCTGTAAGGAGTTGTACATTCCCCGGGTGCTCCAGTTTCCTCCACATTCCAAAGATGTACCGGCTAGTAGGTTAATTGGTGATTGCAAGTTGATTACCTAGGATTAAATCAGGTGTTACTGGGCAGCATAGATTGAAAGGGCAGAAGGGCCTGTTCCATGTTGATCTCTAAATAAATAAACATCTAGGTAGATCAGGCACAATCGGTATTAATGGTGGGGTAGGCCTGGGGCCAGGTAACCGGACTCCTGCTCCTGTTTCCTTGTGGAGTGTTTGTTCTATTTTTAGATGAGGGGAAGGAATGCACTTTATGGTGGTAGCAACAAGTTGAGTATGGTGGAAGTTAGGATGCTCTGCTGAAATTTGAGGCAGATGGAGCGGAAGGCAAGGGCAGGAGGAACGCTTGCTCTAGATGGAAATGTGGCAGGGTAAAAGATCAGGAAGTGGAAGCGATTGGGGTGAGAGTTCTGTAAACTGGATGTCGATGGTGAAAATGAGCTGGATGGGATGAGGAAATTGGAAACTTGCAAAGCAGCAGAGATGTGAAAATTATCTCAGATTTAATTGGGAAGAGTCTAGAGAAATGGATAGAAAATGGAGTCAAGATAGGATTAGAAATTCTGTGGGCTAAGAGAGCAAGCAATGGAAATGGATCTTAGTGGAGGAGATAGAACTGGCCAGTGTGTAGCTGGAGATTATGAAGATGTCAACAGTGAAGGAAAGACTTCCTCAGGAATTAAGTCAGAAAGCATCTAGGAGATGCTAAGCTGATGTTTGCAGGCAGGATCATGGTCCGAAAGGAAATACATGATCCTATACAGTCCCTAACAACAATCTACTTTCCCTGAAAAGTCTATGAGTTTGATGTTGTGGTGTTCACCGAGTTTGGCAATTAGCTTGCAGACATTTCATCACCAGTCGAGGTGGCATCCTCAGTGCACAGTTGTTGGTGTTTCTCGCTGGGAGTGCTCGCGTTTATATAGGCCCCCATTCGCTTGCCTCAGTCCTGATCGACTACCGCTTCATTTGACCTTTGAATTCCATTTGGCAAAAGAAACGTGAGCCGGAATAAAGAGTTGACACTTCGGATGAGTCCTGCTGAAGGGTCTCAGCTTGAAACTTCGACTTTTTACTCCTCTCCATAGATGCTGCCTGACCTGCTGAGTTCCTCCAGTACTTTGCGTGTGTTTCTCAAGAGTTCTGATGAAGCGTCTCGGCCCAAAACGTCAACTGTTTATTCTTTTCCATAGATGAAGCCTGGCCCACTGAGCTCCTCCAGCGTTTGTGTATTATTTCAGTCTGAAGACATTTTCTATACCGCTCGGAAAATTTCCGTCCTTTATACAAACATTCTGTCATGTGACAGTCCTTCTTGACACTGACAAGTTACTACAACTCTCTGAAAGAAGCTTTAGTTATACTGTTTAATGCACAACCTGCTCCAACCTTATGGCATGAACATTAACTTCTCCTGGTAATTTTTAAATGTTTCTCTTTTTATTTGTTTGCCCTCCTCCTTCCTCCTTCTTCTATTTCCCATGCTTGCCTCTTTCCTCCTCCGCACACCTGCCTATCACCTCCCCCTGGTGCCTCTCCTTCTTCCCTTTCTCCCATAGTTCACTCTCTATCAGATCCCTTCTCCTCCAGCCCTTGACTTTTCCCACCCGCCTATCTTCACCTATCACCTTTCAGCTTGTCCTCCTTCCCCCTCCACCCACCTTGTTATTCTGGTAGCTTCCCCCTTCTTTCTCAGTCCTGAAGAAGGGTCTTGGCCTGAAACGTTGACTATCTATTCATTTCCATAGATGCTGCCTGACCTGCTAAGTTCCTCCAGATCTAACCACACTAACTTAGTAGACAATCTTTCCACTTTTTCAGGTGTGATGCAATCCTTGGTTAGCAATGCCACTCCTCCTGCTCTTTTACCTCCCTTCCTGATCCCTTTTGAAACATCTGAACCCCAGAACATCCCGCAGCCACTCCTATCCTTGCAACAGCTAGACCCCTGTAACTTTCAGTGTTAAACTAATTAGGTTCTTGCTGGCCTACCTCTGAAAACTTTTGTTATACTTTTCCCATAGCAGTTCTGCACGGTACCACTTTGATTTTTTGGACATCATGCGTCCACTTCTCAATGACTGGCCAAAGGTGACAAGTGGTACCACCTCACCACATGCCTCTGACGTGGTTCCTTTGTATTTTTGCCGAATCATATCATTATATCTAGTTCAAGTCAGACACGGGCTCAGAACAGTCCAGCTCACCGATGCGGACTAGTCATCTTTAAGCTGATGTTGATTCTTCAGCCTTATCAAAGAGCATCCTACAAGTAACTTATTTGGACATGATCTCTGACTAGAAGATTAGGACCTTAATTATGCCCCCTTTTACCCAGAAAGAGTTAATTCAGAAAGCTCCTTCCACCAGCTGGCGACAACTAAGACTTTTGTTTTGTCTACTCGTGCACTGTCCTTGACTTTTTCCAGCTAGCGATTCTGCGGATTTTTTTTACTTCTCCAAGCCAACACACAGGTTGTTTCATCCATCTCTCCAATAGTTCATTCGAAAAGTCACACAGAGCTCTTGCTTGGTTTGAACAATGGATGTTGCATAGCAACCTTGGAAAGTTTACCTCAGAATCTATCTTATTCCGTTGTCCCCTTATTGTTCACCTGCTCTGCACTTTTTCTGTAGCTGTTACACTTTATTTTGCCTTCTGTTATTGCCTTACCTTGTTCTACTTCAATGCACTGTGTAATGATTTGATGTTATGAATAGTATGCAAGACAAGCTTTTCGCTCTATGTCAGTGCATCTGATGATAATAAACCATTTCCAACTTAGAATAAATGTAAATATCATAATATTGCTCCTAAAGTTGCAATTTCTAAGGAAGAAAACAAGAAAATACTCTCAGATGTAAAGCCATAGAGGACAGCCAAAGGTGGGCACATCACAGAACCTAATTTTCCAGAACTTCAGTTTTTGCAAACTCCTGATTGGCTCCTTGACACCTTGATTTGATGTTCCACTTTCCCCCTATTTTCCATTGGTTATGGATCCATGAGCAGCTCCTAATTGGCTACCAGGGAATGTCAATCATCATGGTGAGGTCAACCCTCACTATCCTGCAGGCTGATCTAGCAGTATAAGTACGAGGAACTGAGGAGGGAAGGTTCTTCAGCAGCTTCCCCAGGTGAGAGCGAGTTGTAGTTGTCCACTGAACAGGATGGCTTCCCAAGTCTGTCAGAATTTCCACAAGGAATGTGAAGATGCAGTCAACAGGCAGATTAACATGGAGCTCTATTCCTCCTATGTTTATCTCTCCATGGTGAGTCTTTCGTTTACTTGTGTGAGGTTGTAATTCAATAAAGAATTATATTCCTTGTTGCTAGAAGTCTTGAATTAATGGTTTAGATCTTTCGCTAGTTATTGAAGGGCTTGGAAATTCTAACTTATGACTGTGTGTGTTTGTAAATGAGGTCCTCTGTATTCAATTAGCTCAGTTGCTGAGCCCTATTGCAGCTTGTAATGGACATATACTACTGGTGTACAGGTTCTCTTGGAAATCCTGGTGGTCTTTGCAACATGGGTGTCTGATACCAAGTGGACCATTATTTTAAACCTGAAACAAACAACAGTAAGGAAAGGTAGCATCTCTATTTCTTGTGATTTGCTACTTGGCATAATGTGACCACCACCAGCATTCATTCACTGAAGAGCTGCAGTCTATAGTGACATCCAGGCTATTTGATACAGTTTGAATTGATATTCAAACTAGCTACAGTTTATTAATGAAAGACTAGGATTACTATATTGTGATGAGCCTAACTGAAGCCCTTCTAATCTTTCCACAGTCCTTTTACTTTGATCGGGATGATATTAGCCTACATCACTTCGCCACGTTCTTCAGGAAGCAGTCCCATGAGGAACAGCAGCATGCCGAGAAATGGATGGAATTTCAGAACCTGCGAGGAGGCCGGATAGAACTGGAGGACATCAAGGTTTGGCGTGACAAATGCAGAGCAGTCTGAATGGTTCAAATAATTGTCAGCAATTAGTAATTCTAATTTCCATCCTCCCATTTCCCACACTGACCTTTTATTACCTCTCACCTGCCTTACTTCCCCTGCAGCCCCTCCTCCTTCCTTTTCTCCTCTGGTCTACTCTCCACTCCATCAGAATCTTTCTTCTCCAGCCCTTGACCTTGCCCACTCATCTGGCTTCATCTATCACCATCCAACCAGCCTCCTTCCCCTCCACCCACCTTTTTATTCTGGCATCTTCCCCCTTCCTTCTCAGTCCTGAAGAAGGATCTCAGTTGGAAACAGCTATTCATTTCCACAGATGCTGCCTGACAGCATTTTGTGTGCATCGCTTTTGATTCTAATTGATGCCTTGGTTTTGGCTGATACAGTATCTCTAATATTCTGCACTGATAGTGTTTGTGACTGTTCCACATATAAGTAAGCTACTCCAAATGAATTGTATAACTTTCCCTTTTCAGAAGCCAGAGCAGGATGATTGGAGCAATGGTCTGGAGGCAATGCAGAGAGCTCTGCAGATGGAGAAGGACGTGAACCTGAGTCTCCTGGATCTGCACAAGCTCTCCAATCAGCATGGTGACCCTCATGTAAGTTGCTATCCATCTATGAAGTTTGGCTAATATGATCAGGGCTTTGCTTTGCTTGGTCTTCAGCTCGAGCTTTGGCTTCTGTAACATCTAAATCCAAGAGGTAAATTTCTTTTTGAGAGAGCTGGGAACATGCTCCCAGGAGTGGTGGTAAAGGCAGACACATTCGAGGCATTCAAGAAACTCTTAGATAGGTACATGGATGATGGAGAATTCTAAGGAAGGGTTAGATTGATATTATAGTAGGTTAAAAGGCTGGCACAATATCATGGGCTGAAGGCCTGTACTGTAATGTTTATGTTCTACTGATTTGGTGAAGATCAGAGGCTGGCTGACAGGGTATTGAAACATGTCCCAGTAAAACTCTTGATGGGATAAGTGGAAATTCCCATCAATGTCATCTGCACCATTTCATGATGATCACATTCAAATATAGGGTGAGTTGCTTTGTATCTGGTCCAAGACGTAACTACATTCTCTCTCTATTCACAGCTGTGCGACTTCCTGGAGAGGAACTACCTAGATGAGCAAGTGAAGATGATCAAGAAGCTTGGAGATTACATCACCAACCTGAGGAGAGTGGGGGCCCCTGAAAATGGCCTGGGAGTGTACCTGTTTGACAGACTGTCCCTGGAGGAGAAGGAATAGAAGGACTTGATGTTATTATCTGTTAAAGTTGTATAAACAAACTCTCTACTTATGTGAATCTTAACATGACTAACTATAAACGTATTGGAATGGTGTATCAACTGTGAAAATAAACGTCAAAATACTTACTCTACCTCAGTGACTGCTTGTTTTCAAATTCAGTTCTGGTTTTCTGGGCTGAATAACAACTGGACTTTTACATTTTAAAACTAGGATAAATGCATTAATTTGCCAGTAGATTGACAATGGCAATAAATTCAATATTAGCTAGGTTGTGTGCACAATTAGTGCTATCCTGTTAGTGATTTTTTTAAAGGGATGATTTTCCTATGGATTTTAGTGCCTTGGATGAGGTAAATTTCAGAATCAGAATCAGGTTTAATATCACCGGCATATGCCATGAAATTTGTTAATATTGTGCCAGCAGTCCACTGCAATACATGATAAATATAGAAAAATACTGAATTATATTAAGTATTTATATGTATATTATATAGTTAAATTAAGACAGGTAGTACTAAAACAGAGACTGAAAAAACAGTAGGGAGGTAGTGTTCATGGGTTCAATGTCCATTTAGGAATCGGATGGCAGAGGGGAAGAAGCTGTTCCTGAATCGTTCAGTGTGTGTCTTCAGGCTTCTGTACCTCCTTCCTAAGCATGTAGGTTTTTTGAAAATAACATGACATGAGGCATTTTAAGTTTAATAAAACTGTAACAATACATTTATTAAATTTATTAAACTCCAAAACCTGAACACAAAGCAGGTTTAAAGTCCTTTACGTAAATATCTCACCACATCAGACTGGCCTTTTAAAGTGAATCCCAACCCAGTATCAGTCGTCATGAATTCTGTACATTTCCACCAATTACATTACCCTACAATGGTAACAATGAGAAGAGGGCATATCCTAGGTGGTGGGAGTCCTTGATGATGGAAACCGCGTTTCTGAGGCATCGTTCCTTGAAGATGTCTTGGATACTAAGAAGGCTGGTACCCATGATGGAGCTGAGTAATTTTATAACTTTCAGCAGCTTACTTCGATCCTGTGCAGTAGAGCTACACCCGCCTCCCCTATACTCCATTCGGATCTGCATTTAAATATGCATTAATTTTATTTGCTGCGATAACCTACTTGCAGCTGCAGGCTTTAACTTGGTGCTTAAAGCAGACAAGGTCATCGTGATACCCATTATCCATTTGTAGCGAGTGCACTTGTCAAGAAATGGTGCAGCATATATTGTTTGAATCCAGTTCCTATGAGGTGCAGAGGAAAGATCGAATTGCTAAAAAGCAAGTTAAGATATCACTGCCACCGGAATGTATATAAGCGTGTATTTGACTTTCTGAAAAGCATTATACTTTTTGATATTATTTGCTTTGGGGGATGAATTTAGTGGGTATACTTTCTGTCTCTTTGCTCCACACTCTAACTAAGTAGGTGGCAGTAAAGTTCCTTATGTTGGTCACCCAACTACCATTAAACTTTACAAGAAGAAGGTGGTATTCACCATCAGTCCTCCATGCTTTTAAAGGAAATCAAGAAGACTTGAGCCTTGCTTGATCATCTACCTCCTACCTGCTTCCAGAAGGCAGATTCAGTTCAGTACTTCTGGAAAGGGTTGAAATTAAGTTAATTCAAAGTTCTAAGTAAAATTTAGTATCAGACTTGTCACCACACACATCCCTGAGATTCTTCTTCCTGCAGGCATACTCTACAAATCTAGAGAATCTAGAAATCTATAAAATTTATATAATAGTAACTTTAAACAGGATCAATGACAGATCAGGTAGAGCATAGAAGACAGCAAACTGTGCAAAGGCAAATCTAAATAAATAAATAGCAATAAATAACAAAAACATTAAATAACAAGATAAAGAGTCCTTGAAGTGAGATCATTGATTGTGGAAACATCTCAATAGATGAATATAATTATCCTCTTTTGTTCAACAGCCTGATGGTTGAGGGGTAGTAACTGTTCTTGAACCTGATGGTGCGAGTCCTGAGGCTCTTGTACCTTCTAGCAATGAGAAAAGAGCACGCAAACACGAGGAAATCTGCAGATGCTGGAAATTCAAGCAACACACATCAAAGTTGCTGGTGAACGCAGCAGGCCAGGCAGCATCTCCAGGAAGAGGTACAGTCGACATTTCGGGCCCAGATCCTTCGTCAGGACTAACTGAAGGAAGAGCTAGTAAGAGATTTGAAAGTGGGAGGGGGAGGGGGAGATCTGAAATGATAGGAGAAGACAGGAGGGGGAGGGATGGAGCCAAGAGCTGGACAGGTGATTGGCAAAGGGGATACGAGAGGATCATGGGACAGGAGGCCCAGGGAGAAAGAAAAGGGGGGGGAACCCAGAGGGTGGGCAAGGGGTATAGTCAGAGGGACAGAGGGAGAAAAAGGAGAGAGAGAGAAAGAATGTGTGTATATAAATAAATAACGGATGGGGTACGAGGGGGAGGTGGGGCATTAGCGGAAGTTAGAGAAGTCAATGTTCATGCCATCAGGTTGGAAAAGAGCATGGCCTGGGTGGTGAGGATTTTTGTTGATAGATGCTGCTTTCCTTCAACAGCATTTTATGTAAATGTGCTTAATGGTTGGGAGGGTTTTACTGGTAACATACTGGGCCGAATATTCTACTTTTTGTAGGGATTTCCGTTCAAAGGCATTGCTGTTTCCATTCTAGGTCATGATGCAACTGGTTAAATTCACTGACCATCATAGAGCTTCCACCCGAGAAATGCCCCAAGAAATATAGTAAGGTAGTTCGGAATATGAAGTATTCAATTCCCATGAGAATGCACTCACGCTACAGTAGCATGCATTCTGAAATACAGAGAAATAGATCCACCTAGCCCCCTTGCACCTGATCCCCAAATTCCGCCCTTCAGAAAAATAGAGCATTATCCCCAGAATCCTTTCCGTTCCTGGTTTAGCAGCCACATACCTTTTAAATGAGAAAATAATCAAAAGCTAATTTTAAAGAAAAGAGTCTCAATTTTGTATCATTGTAAAATGGTTGAACCTTATTTAAAACAGAAATATAATTCTAGATTCTTTCCCATAACAGGAAATAATTTCCATCCACCCTCCAGCATACTCAGTGTGTCTTAAATTATAAACTCTAACAGATACAGACTTACAACAGACATACAATGCTGGAAGAACTCAGCAGGCCAGGCAGCATCTATGGAAAAAAGTAAGTCTCCAGTCCTGATGAAAAGTCTTGGCCCAACTCATCAACTGTTTACTCTTTTCCATAGGTGCAGCCTAGCCTGCTGAGTTCCTCCAGTGTTTCGTGTGTGATGCTTTAAATTTCCAATACCTACAGAGTTTCTTGTGTTTGAGATACAGACATAACCTGTCCAACCTTTTGGTAAGATGAGTGCCTTATCTAGGCAATATGCTAGTAACCGTTTACAACCAAAAAAGAAGTGAAAGTCTCAGCTGCAAAGGATGCTCCTTGCTTACCTGAGTTTTGCTCAACTATCAGCCTTGTTTCAACAAGGAAAGATACCTGGTTCAGAGATCTTGTTTAAATAAAACAGTTAATCTGAAGTGTCCTTAGGCCCACAAAAGGCAAGTCTTATTGGACAGTTCTGCTGTCCAACTCAGCAGCCATGTGAAGAATGATAAATTGAGCAAATCTACTTCTGATTTTCTGCTTTTTGGATCTCCTTTGGCCTTTACTGCTATAAGTAGCTAAGTTCAGTTGCTCATCATTCACAGTTTAGTTACAAACACTTCTCTTGGTGAGACAAAGACTGATTATGGTCAGTGCCCTCCACTCCAATTGAACAGAGTCAATTGTTCAAGAGTCAAAGAATCTTGTACAACAAAGAGTAACTCAGTCTCTCAATTCACTTTTGGTGTGGCATGGTAGCATAGCAGTAAAAGTAACCTGTCTGTAAGGAGTTAGTACATTCTGCCCATGATGCTGTGAGTTTCCTCCAGGTGCTCTGGGTTCCTCCCTCTTCCCAAAGATGTACGGGCTTGTAAGTTAATTAGTCATAGTCATACTTTATTGATCCCGGGGAAAATTGGATTTCCATTACAGTTGCTCCATAAATAATAAATAGTAATAAAATCATAAATAGTTAAATAGTAATATGTAAATTATGCCCGGAAATAAGTGCAGGACTAATTGGTCGCATGGGTGTAACTGGGCGGCTCACTCCAGTTGGGCAGGAGCGGTTGAATTGCTAAATAAAATAAATAAATAAATCATAATGCCCTGTGCAACGGATTCAAAGTACATTTATTATCAAACTACGCATAAATTATACAACCTTGAGATCCACCTGCTTACAGGCAGCCACACAGCAAGAAACCCGAAAGAATCCAATTAAAAAAATGACCAACACCCAATACTCAGAGAGAGACAAAAAAAACACAAATCATACAAACAATAAAAGCAAGCAATAGCATTCCGAACCAAATTGAGTTTGTAGACCCCAGAGCCCAGAGCACCTGGAGTAGGCCCAAAGCCTCAGTCTATCACACATCGAGGCAAATCGTTGCAAAGCTCGCAGACACAAAGCACAGAGCAGCTGGAGCAGTCTCACGGCCTCAGTGCACTGAACTTTCCCTGTACCGGTAACAGTATATTCTGCATTCTTTTATTTTCTGATTGACGACATTGATGCACTTATGTATGGAGTGATATATCTGGATGGCATGCAGACTAAAGCTTTTCTCTGTGTTTCAGCAGATGAAACAGTGGCCATTTCTGGTCTTAACCATGAGGTGAATGATGAAATAATGACAATTTCATGAATGAATAAAGCATGAATCTGGCATCATTTATTAAGACCATAAGACATAGGAGCAGAATTAGGCCATTAGGCTCGTTGAGTCTGCTCTGTCATTACATAATGGCTGATTTATTATCCCTCTCAACCCCATTTCTTTCTCTCCATAACCTTTGACACCCTTACCAAATCAAGAACCTTCTAATCTCTGCTTTAAATATACCCAATGACAAAGCCTCCACACCATCTCTGGCAATGAATCTCACAGATGCAGCATCCTCCAGCTAAATAAATCCCTCTTCATCTCTGATCTAAAGGGATGTCCTTGTATTCTGAACCTGTGCCCTCTAGACTTCCCCCACTGTATGAATCATCCTCTCCAAGCCCACGTCCATGTATAATCCCGAGGGTTTATAGTGGGGCGTCTAGGACCAGAGTGCACAGAATAGAAGGACGTCCTTTTAGAAATAGATGATGAACACAGTTCAGTATGGAAGAGGCGGTTGGTAAATACATCTAGGGAAAATCAATTTCATAAAAAGCACATCAGGGCATAAATGGAAAATTGTTGCAAGGAGTAAGCCAAAGAATAAGGCAAAATGGTCTCCCTCTGCTCTGTGGATTTATATTGGGTCACATGGTTTGAGAACATCTGAGGTCCACTATTTCACTGAAATCCTAGTTGAACAGTTCAGTATATACTCACAATTCTGGATGTTATGATGGGAAACAGCATCTTCCCTCAGGCTGTGAGACTACTGAATTCCCTGCCACCATGTAGGTCTTGTCATGTGTGAAACACTATACTGTTTACCTTTTGACTTGTGTTGTAAATCCACCTCATTATTTGTTAATTTATTTGTGATAATGTTACCTTTGTGTTGTCATAAAGTTAAAGAGCCAGAGAAAACGACAGGAAAGAAACAGGCCCTTTGGCCCATCTAATTAATGTCAAGTCCCATCGACCTGCCCCCAGACTATAGCCTCCCTCATACCCCTCCCATTTACCTACCCATCCAAACTTCCCTTAAAGGTTGGAATCAAAATTGCATCCACCACTTGCACTGGCAGCTCGTTCCACACTCTCACCACCCTTTGAAGAAGTTTCCCCTCATGTTCCCCTTAAACATTTCATCTTTCACCCTTGGCCTATGACTAGTTGTAGTCCCACCCATCCTCAGTGGAAAAAGCCTGCTTGCATTTATCCTATCTATAACCCTCAAAATTTTGTATACCTCTATCAAATCTCCTCTCCATCTTTTATGTTTGAGGGAAACAAGTTTTAAGCTATTCAGTCTTTTCTTGTAACTCAGATCCTTCAGATTCAGCAATGTCCTTGTAAATTTTCTCTGTATTCTTTCAATCTTATTTACGTCTTTCCTGTAGGTAGGTGGCCAAAACTGTCTACAATACTCCAAATTAGGCCTCACCAATGTCTTATAAAACTTCAACATAACATACCAACTGCTGTACTCAGTACTTTGATCCATGAAGATCAATATGCCAAAAGTTTTTCTTATGACCCTATCTATCTGTGACGCCACTTTCAATGAATTATGGACCTTTGTTCTCAGATCCCTTTGTTCTACCATAATCCTTGGTGCCCTACCACTCTCTGTGTGTGAGACCTACCCTGGTTGGTCCTCCCAAAGTCCCTCACACTCGTCTTCATTAAATTCCATCTGCCATTTTCAACCCATTTTTCCAGCTGGTCCAGATCCTGCTGCAAGCTTTGACAGTCTTCCTGGTTGGCATCATCCACAAACTTGCTGATCCAGTTAACCACATTATCATCCAGATCATTGATAAAGATGACAAACAACAGACCCAGCATTGATCTCTGCAGCACTCTACTAGTCACAAACCTCCAATCAGAGAGATAAACATCCACTACCACTCTCTGGATTATCCCGCAAAGCCAATATCTAATCCAAATTACCACCACATTTTGAACCTTCTTGAGCAACCTCCCATGTGGGACCTTGTCAAATGTCTTACTGAAATCCATGTAAACCACATCCACTGCCTTGCCTTCATCAACTCAACTTGTGTGTCAGTTCTTTATTTATTTTATTATTTATTTATTGAGTTACAGTGCAGAATAGGCCCTTCCAGTCCTTCAAGCTATGCTGCCCAGCAATCCCCTGATTTAATCAGACCCCAATCATGAGACAATTTACAATGACCAACCAACCTGCCAACCGGTACATCTTTGGACTTTGAGAGGAAACTCACACAGTCATGGGGAGACAAACTGCTTTTGGGCTGCGGCGGGAATTGAACCCGGGCCGCCCATTCTGTAATGTGTTGTGCCGTACTGTGTTATGTAGCTTGGTCTGCAGGAATATCCTTTCGTTTGGCAGTACCGTATACACGTGTATGGTTGAATGACAATAAACAAACTTGAACTTGAAATCAGACTGAATGTTAGTAGATAGCATTCACTGGAATAAATTATGATGGAGTATGACTTCTCACTGTGTATGGCACTGTTGCTGCCCCCTGCAGCCAATGCTCAGTCACAAACCCTCTGCCCAGGATAGAATGGGAACCGTTTATACCATCCACAGTCAAGTCTTCCCATCTCACTTTGTCATGACTGATTTGAACACTCATTAAAACCATTTGAATGCAAGTGAGCTATTCAAACATAGAGAGAGTTAAGTCTTATGGAAGATTATTTGAAATGCTTTGAGATTTTGGGTAACACCTGTATTATCCTTGAGAAACTAGGCTATACTTCTCTCCCCTGAAATTTAGCTAAGAGAGTATTGTCACAACTATGTGTGGAATAAGAATGTAATGCACTCTTGCTCTGGATATCAGCTTCTATGCACCACAGTGGATTTTCAACTAATAACCGATTCAGGAGCACTGTGTGTTATAGAAAGACATGTGTTAAATAGCTGAGTTGTTGGGCTGTACTGCATCTCTAAATAAAATAAGAGATGAGAATTTGCCAGGTACTAACCAATTGAATTCCAGATTGCTCAACATCAGACCTTCATACATAAAATCAAAACATAAGGCAATGGCATTGAATATGTTTATTTATTTATTTAGAGATCTGCCACAGAACAGGCCCTTCTGGCCCATTGAACGGTACCACCCAGCATCACACCTACTTAACATTACCTTAATCATAGGACAATTGACATGATCAATTAGCCTACTGACCAGTACATCTTTGGACTGTGGGAGGAAACCAGATACCTGGAGGAAACCCTCATGCTCCCACGAAGAACGTACAAACTTCTTACAGAAGACACTGGAACTGAACTCTGAATTCCAACACCACAAGCCGTGAAAGTATTGCACTAACCGTTACACTACTTGCTTATTCAACTCCTTACAAAATATTTCCTTTTAGGTAAGGAAGTGATGCGTGCTGTTATGTGAATTAAAATGTGAAAAGCATTTCCTCGCCTTTGTCTTTGCACCCGGAACCCACATCCCACTGTTCAACATCATGATTGAACACGTGCTTACTCACAAGAGGAAAATGTCGCATTCCACATTACCAGGTAAAGAACTCAGAATCTTGTTTTCTAATAAAGTGGCCCTTCACTCTTCTAGATCCCAATAGATACATGCTCAACCTGCCCAATACCTATGGGACTACTAGTTCTCTCCAGCTATCAGTCTGGTAATAAGCTTTCAAGCACATGATTATCCCTATCATGTGGAATTTTCAGTAGCAAAGTTCGCCATTCACATCTTGAGCTTTTCCGAACAATTTGCATGACTGCTTCCTGCAGGGCATGATACTGTTTGAAAAATTTGGGGAAAAACTTTACGGCCCTCAGAGGCACACAAATTCATGCAAGGTTCTGCTCTCCCAAGAGGACCTCCATTTTAAATAGAACCTCCCATTTTAAATGCACAAAATCTAAACCACAAGAGGATTTTTTCCATCTTGTGAAGTTCTCAGAATGTTGTATTCAAACCAATTACTCATTAACTCTTCTACATATCTGCTTAATGTCGTTTCTAGGCACCAAACTGACAGCAGGAATGTGAATTGGCTGCAAGCAATTCTAACTCTGAGATCTCAATTGTGAGTTATGGCTCAATATTTTCACCTCAGTGTCTCAATCTCTGCACCAATTAAATACAGAGTTTTAGACCAATACAGAGCCTGTCAACAAGTAATTCAGAAGTGAATGACTCAAGCCAGATGTGATGCTGGAACTGAGAAAAAACAACAATGCAAGTCCAAGAATCCAGAGGGCACTGGACAGTGCAATTTATTTTTAAGTTAAAAATGTTGTGACTCTCTATACGGCATTCTCTATAAAGAGGACTCCACTACTCTGTACAAGAGGCAACTGGTAACTTAAGGACAAAAAAAAAATTCAGGAAAGAAATTGGAAAATTGTTTCACAGAGCAAGCACAAGGATGAGGGCCAAATATCCTTCTTCTATTCTTTATGAATCTATATTGGGTCAGATAGATAGACAATGCCAAATGTCCTCATTTCAAACAGGTTAAATTACCTTTTAGTCTCACTGAAATCTAACCAGATCTGTGTACAGTATCCTCAGAGTTCAGGCTGAATTTTACCAGACACCATTTCAATAGAATATAACCCAAACAAATTCAACTTCCCGCAATGCTTTCAACTGTTCCCTCTCCCTGGAGCCAATACTCAGACATATACACTCTAGTGGGGAAGAATGAAACTGTCACACCACCCACACAGGTGTTTCTACCTTTCTCTGATAGGTAATTTAAATAAGGAATTGTTTGATTTGATTGCTTTGAATAGGGTATATACCACCAGTACAGCTTCTGACAGTTTACAACATTGGATATCTAAGAAAGACCATTGCAAATTCAATAATTTGAATATTCAACCTAAAATTGTAATGACTAGTGTCAGAAATCAAAAACAAATCACATTCTGGCTTCTTCCCCTTTATATTACTCCCCTCTTCCACTCTTGTTTGTGTTGCTCAGATTCATGGACAATTCCCAGTTGGTTATTGGGAATGTCAATCATCGTTGTGAAGAAATCTTTTAATTACACTGCAGGCTGATCCAGCAGTATAAGAACCAAAGAACTGAGTAAGTGATATAACTTTTTTTTTGTTTGGAGCTTCCTGAGTGGTTGTGAGGTGGATTCTTGTAGAGAAGAGGATGGGTTCCCAAGTGTGTCAGAACTACCACATTGAATGTGAGGTTGCTGTCAACAACCAGATTAACATGGAACTCCATTCCTACTATGTTTATCGCTCTATGGTGAGTCTTTCATTCCATGTTTGAGGTTGTCCCTTGCTGAAATATTTGTATACTGTAGGATTCCATTAAGTAAATAGTCCTAACTTCACCTGTAGTCCATAAAGGGGAAAGTGAAACTTTTTGTAATTAAAGTTCTCTAATTGCCTGGTATTCAATAGATTCTCTGGAAACCAACTCCTCCAGTGGATGTGAAGCCTGGTGTTCAGATTGTCCTTAAAGGCATAGCTATAGTAGTTTGCATGATGCTATTATAGCTTGAGGTGTCTGAGTTTGAATTCAATCCTGGTGGCCTTTGTAAGAAGTCTTTGTATGTCCTCCCTGTGGAATATATAGGCTTTCTGAGTCCACTGGTTTCCTACCACAGTCTTAAAATCTGACTAGTTAGGTTAACTGGTCACTGTAAATTGTTGTGTGATTGGGGTAAAACTGAGGATGGTGTAGCTTGAAGGGAAGGGTCTATTCTGTGCTGTCTCTCTAAATAAATTGTTTAAAGAGCATTATTTCTTTCAGTTAAAAGGTATAAAACTTTGATAATGTTTCTTATGTCTACTAGGATCACTGTGTTTCCCCTGTCTGCTCATCAATCCCCCCTTCAAGCACTTATTCCTGTAACTATTTTACCTGCCCTACACAATCTCCTTCACCATTGTTCAGGGCCCCAAACTGTCCTTCCAGATGAGACACTCCACATAGGACTCTATTAGGGTTGTTCACTGTATTGGTGTTCCTGGTGTGGCCTCCTCTACATCAGTGAGATCAAAAGTAGAATGGGGAAAGTGCTTGATCAGGTACCTTTAACTCAATCTTTTGCAACAACCAATAGCTCCTGGTGACTAGCCACTTTAATTCCACTTCCCATTCCCACACTGTCTATCCACTGCCTCCTATGCTATCACATTGAGGCCAGAAGAAGATTGGAGGAGCAGGACTTCATTTTGTCTTGATGGTTTCCAACCTGCTGGCATTGACATTAATTTCTCTAACTTGTAAATGTTCCCCCTCTGATTTCTTCTCTCACCCCCCTGCCCCTGTTTTCTCTAGTTCTGTCCCTTTCACCTTCCCTCTCCTTCTGGTTTCCCCACCTCCTTTTCTTTATTCCACAACTGTCCTCAAGGTTCCTTCTTTAATCCTTCCCTCTTCCACCTATCACCTCCAACTTCTCAAATCACTTGCTTTCTTCCACCCCCCCCCCCCAAAAACACGAGTTTTATATGCCTCCCCTGACCCCATGACTCTTTCCAATGTTGATGAAGGGACTTGGCTTGAAATGTTGACTGTCCACTTCCTTCTAAAAGTTTGACCTGGGTGCTACTGAACCAATTGCAGTACATCATTTAAAATGACATTGGGGTTCAATTCCTCAATGTACTTCAGGGATAGTTTATATTCAATGCTGATACTAGTAACAGGAAAGTTCAGTTTGTATTAATCAGGAGTGCTGCATACACAAGGTCCTTGGTATTGTCAATGATCCTTTGCAGCAGTCCAATGATCTCTTTGACCCCTACCATCAGGCAGGAGGTACCATAACATTAGGACAAGGACTGCTAGGATGGGAAATGGCTTTCCTTTCCTCCCCCCTGTCTCCCACCCCCTAGGCAGTGAGATTGCTGAACTCACCACACCATCCAGGTATTAATGTATGAAGGGCCAATAGCATTATACTGTTTGCTCTTTAAACTTGTGTCCTAAATGTACCTTGTTTATTTGGTAATTTGTGTGGCAATATTACCTTGTGTCAGTTGTATGTACTTTGTACACCTTGGTTTGCAGGAACATTGTTTTGCTTGCTGGTATACATGAATATGGTTGATGACAATGGACTTGATCAGAGCAGTAAACTGAAATCCAAATAAAGGTATTCTAATCTCTCTCCACAGTCCTTGTACTTTGACCAGGATGATGTTGCCTTGCACCGCTTTGCTGACTTCTTCAGGAAGCAGTCCAATGAGAAATGGAAGCGTGCTAAGAAACTTCTAGCATTCCAGAACCTGCGTGGTGGCCAGATCTTGATGGAAGACATAAAGGTTTGCCTTGACAAATTGAGTGGTGCCATAGTGTGGCTATTAGTGCAATGCTTTGCAGTGCTGGTTGTAAGATTGGGGTTCAATTCCTGCTACTGTCTGTAGGGAGATTGTACAATCTCCCCATTACCGTGTGGGTTTCCTCCAAGTGCTTGGGATTTCGAAGGCTGAAAGAATTCTGGCTAATGAGTTGTGGACATGCTACATTGGTGCTGAAAGCATGGTAACACCTGTGGACTGCCTTGCTGATTTAATGCAAACAGCACATTTCACTGTCTTGATGCACATGGGACAAATAAAGCTGATCTCTAAATGCAAAGCAGTCAATCTGATTCCATCAAACTCTTTATCTAATCCTGTCTAAATGATACCCTTTTTGGCAACAGCTTCTATACTCTTGTTGTATTGTCTTTGTAGTGGTTTGCTTATTTGTTTAACATGCCTAGTTCATTTCAATTGAAGTGTTGCATTTCTTGGCAGAAATCCGAGCAGAGTGATTGGGTTAATGGTCGTCATGCAATGCACAGAGCTCTACAGATGGAGAAGGATGTGAACCTGAGTTTACTGGATCTGTACAAACTTGCCACTCGGCATGGTGACCCCCAAGTAAGTTGCGAGCCCTCTGATGTAAGGGGAAACTGGTGGGAGCTCCATTCAGAGATGTGGTTACTTAGGCTTGCTGTGTGTGTGTGTGTATAAGACTAGACACGGAAGCAACAATGGATAGGATTTGATAAGCAGTCCCTACAGCTTCAATTCCACCAATATGTAATGTTCCAATCCAAAGGGCTTCAAATCTAAGGAGGGGAAACCTCAGGGTGGTTATGTACATATTTCCATAAGACAAAGGAGCAGAATAGGGCTATTTAGCCTATGAGTCTGCTCTACCATTTATCCATTGCTGATTAATTCTCTCAACTCCATTTTTCCTGCCTCCTCTCTGTAATTTTTGATGTTCTTGCTAAGCAAGAACCCATGTACATCTGCTTTAATATACCCAATGACTTGATCCTCACAGCCATCTGTGGCAATGAATTCCAGATTGTCCAACCTCTGGCTAAAGAAATTTCTCATCTCAATTCTAAAGGGATGTCCTTCTATTGAGGTTCTGCCCACGAGTCCTAGATGCTCACACTATTGAAAACATCTTTCGATGTCTATTCTATCTAGGTTTCAATGAGATTTTCCCCCTCATTCTTCTAAACTCCAGTGAGTTCAAGCCCAAATCTATCACACATGTTAACCCTTTCATTCCTATGATCATTCTTGTGAATGTTCCCCTGGACACTCTCCAAATGCCAGGACACCTTTCTTGGATTTCTTAAGGGCCAGAAACTGCTAATACTCCATAATAGTCTGACCAATGCCTTGTAAAGCTTTGGCATTAGTCCTTGCAAAATTAATGCTAACATTGCATTTGCCTTCCTTACTACTGACTCGGCCTGCAAGTTCATCATTAGAAAATTCTGTACTAGGACTCCCATGTCCCTTTTTGCAGCACAATGTCTGAATTTGCTTTCCATTTAGAAAACAGTCTACACCTTTATTCCTTCTACCATGTGCATGACCATACACTTCCCTACACTGTTTTTCATCTGCTACTTTGCCCATTCTCCTAATCTGTCCAAATCCCTCTGCAGAATCCCTGCTTCCTCAACACTTCCTGTCCCTACACTGTCACAAAGCTATCAGTTCAGTTACCCAGGTCAGTGACGTATAACATGAAAAGAAGCAGTCCCTATGGAGTGCCTCTAGTCACAAGCAGCCAATGAGAAGCATCACTGGCAGGAGTGGAAATATTCAAGATTTCTGGATGTAACTTCCAACTTTCCTTCCAGCTGTGTTCCTTCCTGGCAAGACATCTGCTGGATGAACAAACAATGATAATGAAGAGACTTGGAGATCACATCACCAACCTGAGGAGACTGGGAGCCCATGAGAATGGCCGGGGAGAGTACCTGTTTGATAAGCTCTCCCTAGGGGAGTGAACAAGTAGACTTGATGTTGAAACCTTCTGTCAGAGTTCTTGTCTAATGAAATGTGACATGATTTATGCAAAGCTGAGTCTAATGTCAATTGGAAATAAACTATTCAATAGTATTCTCATTTTGGTCATGTTGGTGGCTTATTTTTAACTCCATGTTCTTAATTTTGATCTGATAGTGGGCTATATTTTCGTAAGATAAATGGGTAAATAGTCATAGAAACATAGAAAATAGGTGCAGGAGTAGGCCATTTGGCCCTTTGAGCCTGCACCGCCATTTATTATGATCATGGCTGATCATCCAATTCAGAACCCTGCACCAGCCTTCCCTCCATACCCCTTGATCCCCGTAGCCAGAAGGGCCATATCTAACTCCCTCTTAAATATAGCCAATGAACTGGCCTCAACTGTTTCCTGTGGCAGAGAATTCCAGATTCACCACTCTGTGAAGAAGTTTTTCCTAATCTCAGTCCTAAAAGGCTTTGCCTTTATCCTCAAACTGTGACCCCTCGTTCTGGACTTCCCCAACATTGGGAACAATCTTCCTGCATCTAGCCTGTCCAATCCCTTTAGGATTTTATACGTTTCAATCAGATCCCCCCCTCAATCTTCTAAATTCCAACGAGTACAAGCCTAGTTCATCCAGTCTTTCCTCATGAAAGTCCTGCCATCCCAGGAATCAATCTGGTGAACCACCTTTGTACTCCCTCTATGGCAAGGATGTCCTTCCTCAGATTAGGGGACCAAAACTGCACACAGTACCCAGGTGTGGTCTCACCAAGGCCTTGTACAACTGCAGTAGTACCTCCCTGCTCCTGTACTCGAATCCTCTCGCTATAAATGCCAGCATACCATTTGCCTTTTTCACTGCCTGCTGTACCTGCATGCCCACTTTCAATGACTGGTGTATAATGATACCCAGGTCTCGTTGCACCTCCCCTTTTCCTAATCTGCCACCATTCAGATAACAATCTGTTTTCCTACATTTGCCACCAAAGTGGAAAACTTCATTTATCCACATTAAATTGCAACTGCCATGAATTTGCCCACTCATCCAACCTATCCAAGTCACCCTGCATCCTCTTAGCATCCTCCTCACAGCTAACACTGCCACCCAGCTTAGTGTCATCCGCAAACTTGGAGATGCTGCATTTAATTCCCTCATCCAAGTCATTAATATATATTGTAAACAACTGGGGTCCCAGCAGTGAGCCTTGTGGTACCCCACTAGTCACTGCCTGCCATTCTGAAAAGGTCCCGTTTATTCCCACTCTTTGCTTCCTGTCTGCTAACCAATTCTCTATCCACATCAATACCTTACCCCCAATACCATGTGCTTTAAGTTTGCACACTAATCTCCTGTGTGGGACCTTGTCAAAAGCCTTTTGAAAATCCAAATATACCCCATCCACTGGTTCTCCCCTATCCACTCTACTAGTTACATCCTCAAAAAATTCTGAGATTTGTCAGACATGATTTTCCTTTCACAAATCCATGCTGACTTTGTCCGATGATTTCACCGCTTTCCAAATGTGCTGTTATCACATCTTTGATAACTGACTCCAGCAGTTTCCCCACCACTGACGTTAGGCTAACCGGTCTATAATTCCCTGGTTTCTCTCCCTCCTTTTTTAAAAAGTGGGGTTACATTAGCCATCCTCCAATCCTCAGGAACTAGTCCAGAATCTAAAGAGTTTTGAAAAATTATTACTATTGCATCCACTATTTCTTGGGCTACTTCCTTAAGCACTCTGGGATGCAGACCATCTGGCCCTGGGGATTTATCTGCCTTTAATCCCTTCAATTTACCTAACACCACTTCCCTACTAACATGTATTTCACTCAGTTCCTCCATCTCACTGGACCCTCTGTCCCTTACTATTTCTGGAAGATTATTTATGTCCTCCTTAGTGAAGACAGAACCAAAGTAATTATTCAATTGGTCTGTGATGTCCTTGCTCCCCATAATCAATTCACCTATTTCTGTCTGTAGGGGACCTACATTTGCCTTTACCAGTCTTTTCCTTTTTACATATCTATAAAAGCTTTTACAGTCAGTTTTTACGTTCCCTGCCAGTTTTCTCTCATAATCTTTTTTCCCCTTCCTAATTAAGCCCTTTGTCCTCCTCTGCTGAACTCTGAATTTCTCCCAGTCCTCAGGTGAGCCACTTTTTCTGGCTAATTTGTATGTTTCTTCTTTGGAATTGATACTATCCGTAATTTCTCTTGTCAGCCACGGGTGCACTACCTTCCTTGATTTATTCTTTTGCCAAACTGGGATGAACAATTGTTGTAGTTCATCCATGCAATCTTTAAATGCTTGCCATTGCATATCCACCGTCAATCCTTTAAGTGTCATTTGCCAGTCTATCTTAGCTAATTCACGTCTCATACCTTCAAAGTTACCCCTCTTTAAGTTCAGAACCTTTGTTTCTGAATTAACTATGTCACTCCATCTTAATGAAGAATTCCACCATATTATGGTCACTCTTACCCAAGGGGCCTCTCACGACAAGATTGCTAATTAACCCTTCCTCATTGTTCAAAACCCAGTCTAGAATAGCCTGCTCTCTAGTTGGTTCCTCGACATGTTGGTTCAAAAAACCATCCCGCATACATTCCAAGAAATCCTCTTCCTCAGCACCTTTACCAATTTGGTTCACCCAATCTACATGTAGATTGAAGTCACCCATTATAACTGCTGTTCCTTTATTGCACACATTTCTAATTTCCTGTTTAATACCATCTCCGACCTCACTACTACTGTTAGGTGGCCTGTACACAACTCCCACCAGCGTTTTCTGCCCCTTAGTGTGATGCAGCTCTACCCATATCGATTCCACATCTTCCTGGCTTATGTCCTTCCTTTCTATTGTGTTAATCTCATCTTTAACCAGCAATGCCACCCCACCTCCTTTTCTTTCATGTCTATCCCTCCTGAATATTGAATATCCCTGAATGTTGAGCTCCCATCCTTGGTCACCCTGGAGCCATGTCTCTGTGATCCCAACTATATCATAATCATTAATAACAATCTGCACTTTCAATTCATCCACCTTGTTACGAATGCTCCTTGCATTGACACACAAAGCCTTCAGGCGCTCTTTTACAACTCTCTTAGCCCTTATACAATTATGTTGAAAAGTGGCCCTTTTTGATGCTTGCCCTGGATTTGTCGGCCTGCCACTTTTACTTTTCTCCTCACTACTTTTTGCTTCTACCCTCACTTTACACCCCTCTGTCTCTCTGCACTGGTTCCCATCCCCCTGTAGTGAACTAAGCTCCTCTCGTCTAGCCTCTTTAATTTGATTCCCACCCCGCAACCATTCTAGTTTAAAGTCACCTCAGTTGCCCTTGCTAATCTCCCTGCCAGGATATTGGTCCCCCTAGGATTCAAGTGTAACCCGTCCTTTTTGTACAGGTCACGCCTGCGCCAGAAGAGGTCCCAATGATCCAAAACCTTGAATCCCTGCCTCCTGCTCCAATCCCTCAGCCACGCATTTATCCTCCACCTCATCGCTTTCCTATTCTCACTGTCGCGTGGCACAGGCAGTAATCCCAAGATTACTACCTTTGCAGTCCTTTTTCTCAACTCCCTTCCTAGCTCCCTATATTCTCCTTTCAGGACCTCTTCCCTTTTCCTACCTATGTCATTGGTACCTATATGTACCACGACCTCTGGCTCCTCACCCTCCCACTTCAGGATATCTTGAACACAATCAGAAATATCCCGGACCCTGGCACCAGGGAGGCAAACTACCATCCGGGTCTCTGGACTGCGTCCACAGAATCGCCTATCTGACCCCCTTACTATCGAGTCCCCTATCACAACTGCCCTCCTCTTCCTTTCCCTACCCTTCTGAGCTACAGGGCCGGACTCTGTGCCGGAGGCATGGCCACTGTCACTTCCCCCGGGTAAGCTGTCCCCCCCCAACACTACTCAAACAGGAGTACCTATTGTTAAGGGGCACAGCCACCGGGGTACTCTCTATTACCTGACTCTTCCCCTTCCCCCCCCTATCTGTGACCCACTTGTCTGCCTCCCGTGGCCCCGGTGTGACCACCTGCCTGTAGCTCCTCTCTATCAACTCCTCACTCTCCCTGACCAGACGAAGGTCATCGAGCTGCAGCTCCAGTTCCGTAATGCGGTCCCTTAACAGCTGCATCTTGATGCACTTGGCGCATGTATTGACAATTGTGGAAAGCAAACAATGACTTCATAACATAATACATTAGGTGCTGGAACTGGCGGTAATCACCAACTGCAAGGATCTCAGCAAGAAACTGGATCTGTTTGGGAAGTGGGGGTGAACATTGAGATTTTATTCTGTGACACTGCATCCGAGCTGTGAAGGAAGATTTGGTATTACAACAAATACAATTGTGGGTTTCCAGATGTGGACAAGTCTTTAAAGTAGATTCCTTAAGAGAATGTGGTGCCTGGGCTGAGCAAATTTAGAATCTGTATTAAAATAGGTCTACCTATTTTGCAATAAAACATCTCTTAACGGTATCAATCCATCAGCTTGTATTGGTCAACATCAAAGTTGCTGGTAAACACAGCAGGCCAGACAGCATCTCTAGGAAGAGGTACAGTTGATGATTCCTTGTTTGTATTGGTCAGCTGGGTAAGGATTGGATGAGCAGCATGGAGCTTCCTAAACAAAAAGGGTAATGAAATGAAAGCTTAAATTAAGGAACTATTGGCTGAATGTGTGATCCCAATATACACACTGAAATGAGGGGGGAAATTTCAGCCCACTCATAATACTGCTTCCCACCGTCAATAAGATCATTTGCTTGAATATGGGTTGGCAGTGTTGTGGATAGTGTAGAAGGTTGTCTTGGGTTATCATGGGACATTGACAGGATGAAGAGCTACGCTGACAAATAGCAGATGGAGTTCAATCCAGAAAAGTGAGGTGATACACTAGGAAAGTTGAATTTGATTATAGGGTACAAAGTTAATGGTGGGATTCTTAGTTTAGAGAAAGAGGAGGATCCTGGTGTCTAAGTCCATAGATTCATCAAAGTTGCCACAAAAATTGACAGGGTTGTTAAGGTGTATGGTGTTTGCCTTTGTTCAGCAGGGATTGAATTCAAGATCCATGAGGTAATGTTGCAGCTCTATAAAATTCTGGTTAGACTACACTTAGAATATTGTGTTTAATTTTGGTCACCTCCATTATAGGAAGGATGTGGAAGCTTTGGAGAGGGTACAGAGGTGATTTACCAGGATTGTACATGGATATAGAGCAGATCCTTTGAGAAAAGGTTGAGCAGAGCTTTTCCGTTTGGAATGAAGGAGGATAAGAAAGGAATTGATAGTGGTGTAAAAGAGGCGTAGATAGTTGATAGCCAAAGTTTCACAACCTCCCCCCCCCCAATAGAAATGGCTAATACATGAGGATGTATTCTAAGATCATTAGAGGAAAATGCAGGGAGGAGACCAGAGGTAGGTTTTCACAGGGAAACAAGCACATTGAATACACTACTGGGGATGGTGATGGAAGTAATTATGTAAAAGATGCTTAAGACACGCTTATGCAGGCACTTGGATGAAAGAAAATGGAGGGCTAGGTGACAGAAAAGAATTCAGTTGAACATAAGAATTGGTTAAAAGGTCAGCACAACATTGTGGGCTGAAGGGCTTGTACTGGTCTATGATATTACAAGACATCAGGTGGCTCATCTTATGAGGGGTGGCTCATTTTGGTAGGTCAAATATGACAACAGAATATAGTATTAATGGTAAGACTCATGGCAGTGCAGAGGATCAGAGGGATCTTAGGATCAGAGGGATCTTGAGATCAGAGTCCATAGGGCACTCAAAGCTGCTGCGCAGGTTGACTCTGTGGTTAAGAAGGCATATGGTGTATTGGCCTTCATCAATCGTGGGATTGAGTTTAGGAGCCGAGAGGTAATGTTGCAGCTATATAGGACCCTGGTCAGACCCCACTTGGAGTACTGTGCTCATTTCTGGTCACCTCGCTATAGGAAGGATGTGGAAACCATAGAAAGGGTGCAGAGGAGATTTACAAGGATGTTGCCTGGATTGGGGGGTATGCCTTATGAGAATAGACTGAGCAAACTCAGCCTTTTTTCCTTGGAGCGACAGAGAATGAGAGGCATTGATCAAGTAGATAGTCAGAGGCTTTTTCCCAGGGCTGAAATGGCTAACGTGAGAGGGCACAGTTTTAAGGTGCTTGGAAGTAGGTACGGAGGAGATGTCAGGGGTAAGTTTTTTACGCAGAGAGTGGTGAATGTGTGGAATAGGCTGACAGTGATGGGATATGATAGGGTCTTCTAGGAGACTCCTGGACAGGTACATGGAGCTCAGAAAAATAGAGGGCTATGGGTAACCCTAGGTAACTTCTAAGGTAAGGACACGTTTGGCACAGCTTTGTGGGCCGAAGGGCCTGTATTGCGCTGTAGGTTTTTTTGATGTTTCTAAGACTATTGCACATATCAAGTAATTCCTGGGAACCACCTTTCCAAAGTAAAGATCAAAAAATGGTTAGAAAACTCCAGCATCAAAAATCATTCCTGTAATTAACTGGAGCTTTTCTCAACTATTTGCCTTCCTGCCTCAGGGAATGATGGTCAAGTTGGAGAGCTTGTGGGAAGGGTTGAACACAAGAGCCACAGGGGTTGTGTGAGGAACGTTTGTGAAGTTGGGTTTTCTTGTGGGTTGTATCTATCATGTTAAGATGCTGTCATCCAAATTTCAGGGGATGGGCATTCGTCTTCCTTGGACATAGTATATGTCCTCTATGAGATAACTTCATTTCCTCCCTCCCTCCAGCTATGTCACAATTGCGTAGAGGTTAGCACTGCTATTACAGTACTGGCTGTCAGAGCTCTGAGCTCATTCCCGGCGCTCTCTGTACGTCCTCCCCGTAGAATGTGTGGGTTGTTTTTCCAGGTCCTCTGAACACCCTGCCGCATCACATTTGACCAGCTAAACTGTTCTGTACCTGATAATATTTAATTTACGTTCTTCACTTTATTCTTAATTCATTTGAAGATTTTTATCCTTATTTTCTTAAGTTATTGTGTGTTTATGTATGCTACTGAGCTTTACACCCTGGTTTGGAGAAATGTGGTCTCATTTGATGGTACACATGTACATAGTTAAATAACAATAAACTTGATTTGAGTTGAAGTGAAGATAATCTAGAATCCTGAAGATCACATCATCAACTTGGAGAGACTGGGAGCCCCTGAGAATGGCCTGGGAGAGAATCTGTTTGACAAGCTCTCCCGGGAAGAGAGTAAATAGAAGGACTTGAAGCTGAAACCTCATGTCAGAATTTTAAAATTCTCAATTTGTTTATCATGCAATCAGTACAGAGCAACTGTAATATAAAACTGTTCAATCAAGTATTTGATGTGGGTTTCAGCGAATGCTTATTTTCAAATTTAGTTTCATGTCTGTGGGTTAAGTGACAGCTTTATTTTGCTTATCATACAAGGCACTATTTTCCAACGGGACAGATTGCACGTGGGAATGGAATGGTTAGGCTCTGTATTTAAATATGCTGTAAATGATTTAATTTACAAAACACCACTGCTTTCTGCAAACTTTAAGCTTCATGGGTAAAGCAGTCTTGACATTCCTCTGTAGAAATCTACCATATTTACATTTAGCAGCTAGAGGTGGATTCAAGCAAGATGTAGTTTCCAAGTTATTCCCCAACTTTAATTATTAGATAAGAATCATTACATTTCCATACAAGAAATTATTGCATTGGAAAAAACTAAATATTGACTACCCATTCCCACTTATTGGTCTATGGCCCCCTCTACTGCCACAGTGAAACCACATTCAGTTTGGAGGAGCAACTCCTCATATTCTGTCCAGGAAGCCATCAAACTGATTGTATCAACATCAATTTCTCTAACTTCCAGTAGTTTCTCCCCTTCTGCCTTCCCTCTTCTTTCATTTCCCACTCTGACTCCCATCGTACCTTTTCCCTTCTCACCTGTCTATCACTTCCCCCTGGGGCCCCTCCACCTTCCCTATCTCCCATGATCCACTCTCCTCTCCTATCAAATTCTTTCTTCTTCGAGTCTTCACCTTTTCCACCTATCACCTCCCAGCTTTTTACTTCAAAACCACCCCTCCCCCACCAACTTCTGGTTTATATTCCTTCAATTATAACTGTTTGAATAGCACATCAGGAGCTAAGGACTTTTTTTGATGCCTAGTCTTGGGCAACATATCTTGTAATGATGTTCCAAGCTCACCTATTGGTTCGGTTAGATTCCATGATTTTTCTCCAGTCCTGTGGTTAAATTGTAATAATTAGTAAATGAAAGCATTGATCAGTGACAAACTAGTGTCATAGAGCACTACAGCAGAGAAACAGGCCCCTTGGCCCATCTAATTCATACTATTATTTTGCCTAGTTCCATCAACCGGTAACTGGACCACACACTTCCCATTTACGAGGCACACACAAGAATTTTTAGGAGTGTGGTTCTCTTTTGATACCTCCATAAACAAACATATTGAAATAGACGCCATCTATGAACCCCTAAGAGCCAAAGAAACATGAGCTAACAGATCTCAAAAAGGTCAACTGAAGGGGTAGCCGATCAGGACCGAGGCGGGGGGGGGAACTATATAAACGCGAGCACCAGAGAGAAACACCAACAACTGCGCACTGAGGATGTCACGCAACTGGTGATGAAAAATCTGCAAGCTAATTGCCAAGCTAGGTGAACACTACAATACCTCAACGCGAGCTACCAACATTCACCACCATCCTAAACTTTCCACTTATGTACTTAGCTAAATTCTTCTTAAATGTTGAAATAGAATCCACTGGCAGCTTGTTCCATGCTCCCAATACCCTCTGAATGAAGAAATTGCCCCTCAGGTTCCCCTTAAATATTTCACCTTTCACCCTTAATGTAGAATATATGAAGTTTATTGACAGACGTGAACAATTTGAATATCTATTCAGCATGGGATGGGCTGGGTGGTACAGAATGGAAAGATGTTGTTGAATAAATGAGGTCCTGATGCTGTATTAACTATATTTCCCGATGTGTGTTTGTTGAATAGATATTCAGCTATTTCATTCCAGGGAGCACCAAGATGATGCAAGTTTGTAATGTGGACCCTGTTAGGGCATATTCTGGAGTTAGCAAATATTAACTGCACCAGCAACCAATCTTCAGGCATGAACAAGGATGTTAGGTTGAATTTAAAATGCAGCCCTGAACAATTGTTTTCCTGGAGCTGTGCACTGGAATTGATTGCAAACCAGACAATGCTGATTAACGCAAACACGAGGAATTCTGCAGATGCTGGAAATTCAAGCAACACACATCAAAGTTGCTGGTGAACGCAGCAGGCCAGGCAGCATCTCTAGGAAGAGGTACAGTCGACGTTTCGGGCCCAGACCCTTCGTCAGGACTAACTGAAGGAAGAGCTAGTAAGAGATTTGAAAGTAGGAGGGGGAGGGGGAGGGGGAGATCCAAATTGATAGGAGAAAACAGGAGGGGGAGGGATGGAGCCAAGAGCTGGACAGGTGATTGGCAAAAGGGATATGAGAGGATCATGGGACAGGAGGCCCAGGGAGAAAGAAAAGGGGGGGGGAACCCAGAGGATGGGCAAGGGGTATAGTGAGAGGGACAGAGGGAGAAAAAGGAGAGAGAGAAAGACCTTACAACACCTTATATTCCGTCTGGGTAGCCTCCAACCTGATGGCATGAACATTGACTTCTCAAACTTCCGCTAATGCCCCACCTCCCCCTCGTACCCCATTCGTTATTTATTTATATACACACATTCTTTTTCTCTCTCTCTCTCCTTTTTCTCCCTCTGTCCCTCTCACTATACCCCTTGCCCATCCTCTGGGTTTTTCCCCCCTTCCCCTTTTCTTTCTCCCTGGGCCTCCTGTCCCATGATCCTCTCATGTCCAGTCCTGACGAAGGGTCTCAGCCCGAAACATCGACTGTACCTCTTCCTAGAGATGCTGCCTGGCCTGCTGCGTTCACCAGCAACCTTGATGTGTGTTGCTTGAATTTCCAGCATCTCCAGAATTCCTCGTGTCTACACTGTAGCTATATTGTAACTATAGAATTGTTCTACTGTTAGCTTTGATATTTGGCATAGTCTTGACTTGTTTTTCAAAATATTGAGTATCCAGAAACTCACACAACTGTAAGAAAATGAAATTGAAAGCAGTTTAGTATGAATAAGCATAGAAGCCAATTATCATGCATAAACCACTTACATTCCAGGCAGTTTTATCATTCACCAAGATTGTGAATGATCTTTAAAGTCAACCCTGCTTTCTAACGTTGAACACGTTTCCCTTTATTCCTTTTACTAATCAATAATCTGTATTTCTCCAAACTAAGTTTACTCCTTGGACAAACATTTACAGGAGGGATTAGTGTTCGGGTGTTTTTGATTTGCTTTTTAGCTGGTTCAGCACAACACTGTGGGCCAAATGGCCTGTTCCTGTGTTGTACTGATCCGTGTTCTGGGGTTTAAATTTCCAAATAACGGTAAAACTCAAAGTGAATAAATTCCTTCTCATCTTAATTCTAAACATCAGTCTCAGCTAGGAAGAGAAAAAAAAACTCCACCATGGACAGTCCCAAGCTCAGTAGGAGGAGGGCTGAGCATGGAGATAGCAAACCCATCTTGTAAAAACCCAGTGCTACAGAAATGGCAACAGAAACTCCAAAGACCTCATCCCTAGGAAGGAAGGGTATTTGCCTGGAAGAAATATGATACACCTGGGGACTACTTGAAAGACTAACCTTGGACAGAAGACTCTGGTGAGCTGCTGTCAGCCGCTTATGCTCAAATAGGAGTGATGGGCTTAAGAAGAATGTTTTAAAAATCTCATTTCATCCTGCGAAATCATCTGCAAATTTTGCTTAGTTCAAGGAAGTTGTCCATGTTCTGATTTCCTGAGAATATAGGCCCATTCTGCTTATAGCAGGGGTTCCCAACCTGGGGTTCAGGGACCCCTTGGTTAATGGTGGGGGTCCATGATATGATAAAGGTTGGGAACCCCTGACTTATGGCCTACTCAACCAAGTGATATAATCTCCTGCATCCATCAATGAAATAGCATTGTGAAAACCACATTTTTCAGAGTGTCATTGCTAAACCAATGAAGCCACAAATGGGAAGT
This sequence comes from Mobula hypostoma, assembly GCF_963921235.1. Lineage (NCBI taxonomy): Eukaryota > Metazoa > Chordata > Chondrichthyes > Myliobatiformes > Myliobatidae > Mobula > Mobula hypostoma. Next base: position 111,703,056 of record NC_086107.1, read on the forward strand.
GAATTGTGTTACCTCATAAGATGGGTACATCAGAATCAGATTCAGGTTTAATATCACCGGCATATGTCGTGAAATTTGTTGTTTTGCGGCAGGAGTAATGTGGGCACGTGGCCAAGTGGTTAAGGCATTGGACTAGCAACCTGAAGGTCGTGAGTTCGAGCCCCAGCCGAGGCAGCAGGTGTGTCCTTGAGCAAGGCACTTAATCACACATTGCTCTGCAATGACACTGGTGCCAAGCTGTATGGGTCCTAATGCCCTTCCCTGGGACAACATTGATATCGTGGAGAGGGGAGACTTGCAGCATGGGCAACTGCTGGTCTTCCATACAACCTTGCCCAGGCCTGCGCCCTGGAGAGTGAAGACTTTCCAGGCGCAGATCCATGGTCTCACAAGACTTCAGAATACATAATAATTTTAAAAACGATAAATTACAATAAAAATATATATTATAAATTAAATAAGTAGTACAAAAGGAGAGGCGAAAAAAGAGAAAAAAATTGTGAGGTAGTGTACATGGACTCATTGTCCATTCAGAAATCTGATGGCAGAAGGGAAGAAGCTGTTCCCAATATTGTTGAGTGCGTGTCTTAAGGCTCCTGTTCCACTTCCTTGATGGTAGCAAATGGAAGAGGCCGTGTCCTGCATGATGGGGGTCCTTAATGATGGATGCCATCTTTTTGAGACATTCCCTTTTGAAGGTGTCCTTGAGGCCGGGGAGGCTAGTGTGCATGATGGAGCTGGCTAAGTCTGCAACTTTTTCCAGTCCTGTGCAGTGACCTCCACGTACCAGACGGTGATGCAATTAGTTAGAATGTACCCCTTGGTACATCTGTAGAAATATATGAGTCTTCGTGACATACCAAATGATGGCTTCTGTGACTGACAGCTTCTGGATAGATCATGAAACCAATTTTTTTCACTTCTATTATGTATGTGGTTCTGGAACTGTCAAAGCCTGCGTTTTGCTGTTTGGAGATCGTTCAGGTGCCTCTGCGCTCTGCGATCTCCGAAATTCCAGGAGGCAGATACAGCATAAGCAAACCTCGTGGTGAGAAAGCTGCAGGATGGCACGCGAGTTTGACCACATTTTGCCCATTATAGCTTCCACTGTTCACTAATTAAAGCGACGAGGACAATTGAAACATCAAGCCATGTGCAGAAGCTTGGAAATCATTTGGGTGTTCCAGTGCTCTGCAGTCTCTGAGAAGATTCCAGGAAGCAGAGACAGCATGCGTGAACTCGTAGCGGACAGGATGCAAGCCAAAGTTTGGCTCCAGTTCTCCGATTAAAGCTTCCATTATTCGGCAAGTCAAGTAACAAGGGCGAATGAAGCATCAACATGAGTGCAGAGGGTGAGCGCTGGCTGCCTGTCTTTTGATTGCTCTGTAGCAGAGAGGGGAGAGCCTGCTACTGCATCCAGGCCCGAAAAGTGTTGTCCAGATTTTTTCTGCGTTTTGGCTTTGGACTTTGGACTATTGACTCTATTTTCAGTCTTATAGATTTTATATTCTGTGTTTTTTCACTGAATCTTCTTGCTTTTTTGTGTGGGGGGGATTTGGGGGTTAATGTGCCTGATATGCTTTGCTTGTTTCTTTTGTGGGGGTGGAGGAATTTGGGGAGGTCAATGTGTCTGATCTGTTTTGCTTGTTTTTTTTGTGCGCGAGGGGGAATTTGGGGTTTGATGCTGCTGATCCATTTTGTTCGTTTTTCTGTGTGGCGAGGGGGATTTGGGGGTTGATGTGCCTGTTCTGTTGTTGTTCATTTTTTGTGTGGGAGGAGGGATTTGGGGTCGATGTGCCTCATCTATTTTGCTTGTTTTTTTGTGTAGGAAGGAGGGATTTATGGGTTAATGCACCTGTTCTGTTTTTGATTTTTTTTTTTGCCTGTTCTGTTTTTGATTTTTTTTTGGGTGTATTTGGGAATTGTGTTGCCTTTTTTTTCTTTTTCTTTCTTGGTTTCATGGCTACCTGGAGAATTGAAGAGTTTCAGAGTTGTATACTTTGATAATAAATGAAGCTTTGAACATACCGATTCTCCTCAAAATCCAAATGAAATATCACCACATTTTCTATTGCTCACATCATTAAGGGGTCAATTTACATATCTAAAGGAAATAATTCACTAAATCAAGTGGAATGAATTCAAAAATCTCATTAAGATGTAATTTGAGCACACTGTAAATGTATTAGTCTAGTGTGTACTCCTGTGTTGTAAATGGACTGAACTTCAAACAAAAATTCCACACCAGAGATCTGAAGAATTTTGAAACCATGATAATCCTTTATAACAACCCCATCAAAGATATTGGCAACATTGGTTGAAAATCTAAATTCCTTTTCACTGACAGATTTTCTTCCTCATGCATGTTGAATTTTCAAAAATTGTAAAGTCTGTTTTTTTTTTAATACTTACATGAGGGTCAATTCAATCCTTGGACAACTTATATAACTCCAGAAGATGTTGATTAAATTTCTTCTCAACTTGCAGTGCACTTTGCATTGTCTGCAAACCATTATCCCAGACTTGCTCTGGCTTCTAAAGAGGGAAAAAAATGCAATTATTCTCATTTGGCTCAGATTCACATACAAAGAAGACACAAATTCACAGGATTCTTGTATGATCTGCTTATGCTATTAAATTGGCATCTACCTCACTTACCTAGGCAGTTTTTCTCTGGGAAGTAAATATACAGAGGTTGCTGGTGAAAACAGAAATGTACACTGAGTGTATATTGTTGCTTGCTGGGTCTAAAGTCATAGAATTCCCTCCTTGAGAGCATTTTGAAAACACTTCACCAAAAGCCCTGCAGCAGGTCAAAAAGTTTTATCACTGCCTTCAGGGTAATTAGGGATTGGGCACAAAATGCTGCCTTACCTTTGATGCACACATCCTGAAAAATCAATAAAAACCCTATACAACAGCCTCTAGGTATATTCCCAACATCTCTATCATTAATTAATTATTCAAAGGATTTGGACTAGCTTATGTAACAATGTGCTAGATAGACAGGCCAAATATTATCTCTTAATGTCGGCCTGATTATATAATTCTAATAGAACTATAATGTGAGTTTGCTTTCAATGTTCCTGTGCTCCATTTAGCTAGGATGGTTGTAGCAGTGTCTAGAATTCATCCAGCGGCCTGTGCAAAATATGGTTAAAGCTCAACTGGAGTGTTATGTTTTTAATTGTGAACACTGCACTTTGGAGAGGAGGTCAAGGCTGTGGAGAAAGTAGAGAGATTAACTGGAATGGTCTTGATGGTGAGGGGCTTCAATAATGAAAGAGGTGAGGCTGAGGTTATCAATTCATACCTGCAGTTAACTAGCATTGTGACCATTCAGGCTACAATCTGATACAAAGGCTCTGCAGACATGCTTTCAGGTAGGAATCAGAATCAGGTTTATTATCACCGGCGTGTGACGTGAAATTTGTTAACTTAGCAGCAGCAGTTCAATGCAATGTATAATATAAGAAGAAAAAAATTCAAAATAAAATAATAATAAATACATAAATTACAGTATACATATATTGAATAGATTAAAAATCATGCAAAAAAATCAGAAATATATATTTAAAAAGTGAGGTAGTCTCCAAGGGTTCAATGCCCATTTAGGATCGGATGGCAGAGGGGAAGAAACTGTTCCTGAATTGCTGAGTGTGTGCCTTCAGGCGTCTGTACCCCCTACCTGATGGTAACAGTGAGAAAAGGGCATGCCCTGGGTGCTGGAGGTCCTTAATAATGGAAGCTGCCTTTCTGAGACACCGCTCCTTAAACATGTCCTGGGTACTTTGTAGGCTAGTATCCAAGATGGAGCTGACTAAATTTACAACTCTGCAACACACACAAAAAATGCTGGTGAACGCAGCAGACCAGGCAGCATCTATAGGAAGAGGTACAGTTAACATTTCGGGCCGAGACCCTTTGTCAGGACTAACTGAAAGAAGAGCTAGTAAGAGATTTGAAAGTGGGAGGGGGAGGGTGTGATCCAAAATGATAGGAGAAGACAGGAGGGGGAGGGATGGAGCTAAGAGCTGGAAAGTTGATTGGTAAAAGGGATATGAGGCTGGAGAAGGGACAGGATCATGGGACCGGAGGCCTAGGGAGAAAGAAAGTGGGAGGGGGGAAAAACCCAGAGGATGGGCAAGGAGTTATAGTGAGAGGGACAGAGGGAGAAAAAAAGGGGAAAGAAAAAAAAACAATAATAATAAATAAATAAATAAGGGATGGGGTACGAAGGGGAGGAGAGGCATTAACGGAAGTTGGAGAAGTCAATGTTCATGCCATCAGGTTTGAGGCTACCCAGACAGAATATAAGGTGTTGTTCCTCCAACCTGAGTGTGGCTTCATTTTGACAGTAGAGGAGGCCGTGGATAGACATATCAGAATGAGAATGGGATGTGGAATTAAAATGCCACACTCATTTTGGAAGAACAACACCTTATATTCCGTCTGGGTAGCCTCCAACCTGATGGCATGAACACTGACTTCTCTAACTTCTGTTAATGCCCCCCCGCCCGCCGTACCCCATTCCTTATTTATTTATTTTTCTTTCCCCTTTATTTCTACCTTTTTTCTCCCTCTGTCTCTCTCACTATAACTCCTTACTCATCCTCCGGGTTCCCCCCTCCCTTTCTTTCTCCCTAGGCCCCCTGTCCCATGATCCTCTCTCTTCTCCAGCCTCGTATCCCTTTTGCCAATCACCTGTCCAGCTCTTGGCTCCATCCCTCCCCCTCTGTCTTCTCCTATCATTTCGGATCTCCCCCTCCCACTTTGAAATCTCTTACTATCTCTTCTTTCAGTTAGTACTGACGAAGGGTCTCAGCCCGAAACGTTGACTGTACCTCTTCCTATTGGTGCTGCCTGGCCTGCTGCGTTCACCAGCATTCTTTGTGTGTGTTGCTTGAATTTCCAGCATCAGCAGATTTCCTTGTGTTTACAACTCTGCAGCTTCTTTTGGTCTTGTGCAGCAGCACCTCCATACCAGACATTGATGCAGCTTGTCAGAATGCTCTCCACGGTACAACCACAGAGGTTTTTGAGTGTCTTTGTTGACATACAAAATCTCTTCAAACTGCTAATGAAGTATAGCCACTGTCCTGCCTACTTTATAACTGCATCGATATGTTAGGACCAGCTTAGGTCCTCAGAGATCTTGAAACCCAGGAACTTAAAACTGCTCACTCTCTCCACTTCCTGATCCCTCTATGAGAATTGGAGACAAGTCCACCAACAATGATGCATTCCTCGAGAATCCTACCAGTTTTCATAATTACCAAAAATTCTGGGTAAAATCTGCTAGGCTGTAAGATCAATAAGAGAATTTGACATCATAAGCAGAGAGAAATTTCATTATCATAAGGATTCCAGCGATGAAGGATTCAGTTATGTGAAGAGACAGACGGAGCTGGAATTGTCAGTGAAAAGGATGCAAATGGTTCCAGTGATGGTTATCAACTTGAAATATTAACAATCTCTCTCTCTCTTCTAATGTTACTTGACCTCCTGACTATTTTCAGCTACTCCTAACATGACAACAAACTTCTAATTATACAGCAAGCCTTTAGGATGTGGGGTGTGCTGTGAGAGATGGCAGTGCACACAGATTTAATTGTACAGTTCGAAAGGGAAATGGATAAGTTTCTGAAAGAAAAGATATGCAAATTTATGAGCAAAAGGTTAGGAGTTTGTACTAGTTGCATTATTCATTGCTCTTAAATAGAGATGGCATATACTTAAGGAATTAAATCTTCATTTGGTGGGAACTCCAAAACTGCTCTGAATGCTTGATATCAACAGCCTGGTCTTGCCACCCGAGGCACTGATTCAACAGTTACCACCTCAGGTGTTGTCTTACCTCCTCAAATTTTCCAAGTGCTCCCTTTGAATTCTGAGCTGAGTCCTGCTCTCTGCTTAATTTAATTCCCGACCATCGAGTACACCTACATGGGAGCACTGTCACAGTAAGGCAGCATCGATCATCAGGTACCCCCACCAACCAGGTCATGCTCTCTTCTCAGTGCTGCCATCAAAAAAAAAAGGTACAGGAGTCTCAAGACTCACACCACCAGGTTCAGGATCAGTTATTACCCCTCAATCATCAGGCTCTTGAACCAGAGGGAATAACTTCATTCAACTTCACTTGCCCCATCACTGAACTGTTCCGACAACCTATGGACTCACTTTCAGGGTCTCTTCATCTCATGTTCTTGACATTTATTGATTAGGTATTTACTATTATTATCATGTCTTTCTCTTTTTGTACAGGTTGAGTACCCCTTATCCAAAATTCAAAAATCAGAAAACCTCCAAAATCCAAAATTCTTTTGAGCGCTGACATAATGTCATGAATGGAGAATTCCTCATGGCGCTGGGAAGGTTGCCACGCAATGCGTAGGTTTCTGCAGATGACAGTTCCAAGGAGTGACCTCACATATTTAATTTGCTGAAGCTAATGAAAAATAGAAACATTGCATAAAGCGAAAACTGAAGATCGTGATTGTTTATAGAGAGTGGATTTATCAGCCTTGGGAGTGAGCATATGCTGCTTATTGGTACACTGATCATGACACAAGTGAAAACCTATCACGATGAACTGAAACTTTAAGAAAATTATGAATATTCAGCAGGTCGGTTGCAGAATTTTAAGAAAAGGCGTTAATTTTTTAAAGATTGGCGGTGATAAAGCATCTGCTGATCACAAAGAAGCAAAGAATGAGCATTGATGAGTTTGCTGAAAGATCTTCGCTAATGAAAATCACGCTGAACAGCTGCATCCATACACATGTGTGATGACATTGACTGCTTATTGGTAGCACATAAATTCAGAGTTGAAAATGATGGCGATCCCAAGCTATCTCATTATATATTCCAAAAAAACTTACAGCCCCAAGCAATTTGGATTAGGGGTGTTCAACGTGTATTGCACAATTTGTTGTCTTTTGCACATCGGCCGTTCATCCATCCTGTTGGGTGCGGAATTTCATTGACTGTATTCTGTTTCTTGTACTTACTGTGAATGCCCGCAAGAAAATGAAGCTCAGGATTGTAAATGGCGACATATATGTACTTTGATAATACATTTACTTTGAACTTTAGATGCCCCCTTCATAGCTAGTCTTATGTCGATTGGAAAAGTGCAAAACATTTTTACTTCCACTACTTCAAGGTCTTGCCCTGGAACTTCCAGGGCCACACTCAAAATGGCGACCCCGCCTCTGAGCTCCTAAAATGGAGGATCAAGAGACTGCAGAAGCTGGAATCTGGAGCGGAATTATATAACGCCAAAATACTGTAGATAAATATCGGTGGACGTTTCGGGTCGAGTCACACTGCATCAGGACCGAACTGGCGGACTGGGGAAGATTCAGCGCGGACACCGCATTCAAATTCTGGCAAAATTCGGCGGGGAAAGGAACCAGGCACAAAATGCTAGAGTCATCGGGCAGTGTCTACGGAGGGAGATAAACAGTCGATTTTTCGGATCGAAACCCTTCACTAAGACTGGAAAGGAAAGGAAAGCGGTGTTGAAGAATTAGCTGCCACTCTCAAGATGGCGGTCGCAGGTTCCCATTCCCTACGACCCTCCAAATATGGTGGTGCGCTGACAAGGACTAGCCAATCAGGGACCGTGTTGTGAGACGGCGGGCTGTCGTTGGCGACGCTATGGGGAGCTTGTGGCGAGCGTGGCCGGCTGTGGCGGTGGGCTTGTTCCCGAAACGGGGCTTGCCCTGTCGCCTCCAGTGCAGGGTTGGCCCGCCGCTCTGGACCGAGGGGCGGGGGCAGCCCCGGAGGGCAGCTCAGTGCGGGCAGAGCCACGGTCACTCGGTGCGCCAGAACTATTCCAGGGAGTGCGAGGAGGCGATCAACCAGCAGATCAATCAGGAGCTCAGCGCTTTCTACGTCTACCTGTCCATGGTGAGAGAGAAGACAGGTTCTCACTCCCCAGCGGGGTGGTCACAGACTCCCGGCCCAGCAGGGAGAACTAGACTGTCTTAACACATCTTCTGAAAAAATCCCAGCAGCGAGAACCAGACCTCATTAATTTGAACACATTTCCCTAAATACCAGCAAGAGAACTAGACAGTCTCACCACACTTCCCGAATACCAGCAGAGAAACAGGACCTCCTAATTTGAACACATTTCCGAATACCAGTAGGGAGAACGAGAATGTCTTACCACATTTTCTGAAAAGTCCTAGCAGGGAGAACCAGACCTCATAATTTCAACATACTTCCCGAATACCAGCAGGAAGAACTAGACAATCTTATCACATTTACTGAAAGATACCAGCAGAGAAAACAGGACCTCATAATTTGACCATAGTTCCCGAGCACCAGCAGGGAAAACCTGACCATCCCAGTAAAGAGACTGGACACGTTCCACTTAACAAAATCCACCAATGTACATTATATCCCGGTAGGGAAACCGTCACACACCAGCAGGAATATCCAGCATAGCCCACGTAGAGCCATAAATCACGACCTAGAAGCAGGCCCTTCAGCCGGTCTAGTACATGCCAAACAATCACCAGGTTATTCTGGTGAACGCAGCAGGCCAAGCAGCATCTCTAGGAAGAGGTACAGTCGACGTTTCAGGCCGAGACCCTTCGTCAGGACTAACTGAAGGAAGAGTGAGTAAGGGATTTGAAAGCTGGAGGGGGAGGGGAAGATGCAAAATGATAGGAGAAGACAGGAGGGGGAGGGATAGAGCCGAGAGCTGGACAGGTGATAGGCAAAAGGGGATATTTTGCCTATCACCTGTCCAGCTCTCGGCTCTATCCCTCCCCCTCCTGTCTTCTCCTATCATTTTGCATCTCCCCCTCCCCCTCCAGCTTTCAAATCCCTTACTCACTCTTCCTTCAGTTAGTCCTGACGAAGGGTCTCGGCCTGAAACGTCGACTGTACCTCTTCCTAGAGATGCTGCTTGGCCTGCTGCGTTCACCAGCAACTTTGATGTATGTTGCTTGAATTTCCAGCATCTGCAGAATTCCTGTTGTTTGACCAGGTTATTCTGCCTTGTTCTATCTGCCTGAGCCTGAATCATAACCCACCATACCCCTCCTATTGAAGTACTTATCGAACCTCGCACTTCCAAATCCCCCCTTAAATATTTAACCTTTTCCCTTAACCCATGACTTCTTGTTCTAGTCCCACCTAACCTCAGTGGAAAAAGTCTGCTTGCATTGACCATATCTATACCTTTCATAATTTTGTATACCTCTATCAAATCTCCCTTCATTCTCCAACACTAATTAAGTGGTGAAGCAAGCATATAAAGGCTGCATAGTGCCTCTAATCCAAGGGTTCCCAACTGGGGTCCATGGACTCCTCAGTTAATAGACTCCATGGCATAAAAACGTTTAGGAAACCCTGCTCTAATCCTTTCATACAGTCTCAATAACTCCAGGAGGATACAAATACAAAAATGTCACCTAATCCCAGCAGTGTTATGCATCGTATATGCTCATATAATCTAAATGTCACTCCTTAAAATTCAATACATTGCCTCTCAACACCATTATCAATTCATACTATCGACTGCCATAGTGTCTTGGCTCGTGGCCCAGGTTTCACCCCTTTTCTTACAGCATCACAACTCCGGTTTAGCCTTTGGTGCTGTCTCTGTGGAGTTTGTACATTCTCCCTATATCTGAATGAATTTATCCTGTAGTTCCACCCCACATCCTAAATATATACAGGTTGGGAGGTTAATTGGCCTCTGTAAATTGCCCCAGGTGTGTAGTTCGACATCAGTGTATATGGGGAGATTAAAATGAGATTATTGTAAATGGGTGCTTGAAGGTCAGTACAGACTTGTGTAGGCCAATAGGCCTGTTTCTGTGCTGTATGACCCATTCTACTGCAATCCAACAGGTTTGCAAATCATAAACACAAAGGATTCTGCAGATCCAAAGGGCTGAAGGAACTCAGCAGGAAAGGCAGCATCTATGGAAATGAATAAACAGTTGACATTTCAAGCCAAGACCCCTCATCAGGACTGGAAAGGAAGAGGGAAGATGCTGGAATAAAAAAAGTGGGAGGAGGGGGATGAGAATTAGCTAGGAGGTGATAGGTGAAGCCAGATGGGTGGGAAAGGAAAAGGGTTAGAGAGGAAGGAATCTGATAGGAGAGGAGAGTTGACTATGGGAGAAAAGGAAGGAGGGGAACCAGAGGGAGGTGATAGACAGGTGAGGAGAAGAGGTAACAGACCAGATGGGGAATGGAAGGGGGGAGACTAAAAGAAAAAAAAAGTTGCCAGAAGTTGGAGAAATCAATGTTCTTGCCATCAGGTTGGAAGCATGATAAATCAGCCATGATGAAATGATGTAGCAGACTTGATGGGCCGAATTGGTTAATTCTGCTCCAATATCTTGCCTAGACAGTATATTAGGTGCTGCTCCTCCACCCTGAGAATAGCCTCAACCTGCCAGGAGGAGACCATGAACCGAAATGTTGGAACAGAAATGAGGATTAGAATTGAAACAGTTGGCCCCATTTTACAAATACAAAAATAAAGTGTGAGCAATTACTTTAGAAGTGACATGTAATAGAGCATTTGTTTCAAATAAAACATTTTCAATAGAAACTATGGCAACAGATAATTCTCGGATGAGATTGAGGCCAAACTCAGTGGCTATCTTTGCAAAAAAGGAACAGGATGACAGAAGCAAATGCTGTTTCCTAGACACCTGAACTAAAAGTAGATGTAATATACTACAGACATCATCCTTAAAGAAAGAACAACTTAACCTTTTAAGTTGAAGACCAATTACCGAATTAGATGTCTGAAATTACCATTTTTGAACAAACATTTTGGATTATTAAAATACGAGCCAGAGGTAAACCCAACAAAGTTGTTTTGAGGTATTCGATGTCATGTGCATAATTGATGCTACATACCAAAGTTAATACCACCTATAGGGTCACATGTCAACTTTCAGTGCTAAGAAGATTAAAGTTTATTTAGCGTGAAGATTGTGGAATTTCCACAATTAATGCAGTGCCACTGAACGATATTATAGTAATGGTTAATAACTGTTTGTAATATAAGAAGCGGTTTAGCTAATTTATGCGTAACATGCTCCCGACAGCAGCATGGGAGTGTTAGTGTGCTTTTAGTATTGGAAGTTGAAGGAGAAATATTGTCCAGGACACTGGGAGCAAAAATCCTGCTCTTTCTCAAAATTGTACCAATTGGATTATTTTCAAAAGTGTCTGGCAATGGCTATCTCCAACAAGAGATTCAAAGCATTTACGGTTGGCATTTAATGGCATTACTTGCTGAGTTTTCATCAGTACCCTGGAGGCCAAATTTGACCAGAAATTCAAATGGACCAGTCACAGCTTCAGGAGAATTGACTCATATCCTGACACCTCAAAGCTCTTCCACATTTTGAATGTTTCACTAACTTGGATGTGTATGGCTCCATCATAACTCAAGAAGCTTGTACCTACCCAGAACAATAATTGGTTGGCACCCTATCCACCACCATAAACATTCATTCTCTCCACCACCATTTCACTGCGTCTGCACTTTGTGTCATTTACAGCAACTGCCGAAGCTGTGATCTCAATCAGCAGGAAGGGCACACACAACAAAAGAATGGGAATATCTTCCCCTCCATGTAACACACTATCCTGACTTGTCATTGCTGTGATCAAATCATAGAACTTAACCAACAACCAACACTCTTATCAAAAATATGATAAATAAGGGTGTGCATTCTGAAAGTGAATTAAAAAATACACCACCTGGAGGGCAGATGAGTATTAACATCTTATCTGAAAGAAGACATTTTCAACAATGGATAGCACACTCAATACAGGGACTGAAACCCACAACCTTCTGATTCAGAGGAGAGAGTGCTACAGCTGAGCTTCAGTAAACTATCTTTAGGAGTGCTAAGAAGCTGGTCGGGTGCCCTGGTTGTAGATAGAAACACAGAAGTGCTGGTTAGGATTCATGAAGTATTACAGCACAGTACAGACCCTTCAGTGTACAATGTCACACTGACCTTTTAACTCACTCTAACCCTTCCCTCCTACATAGCCCTCCATTTTTCTATCATCCATATGCCTATTTAAGAGTTTCTTAAATGTCCTTAGTACATTTGACTCTACAATCACCCTTGGCAGGGTGTTCCACAGAGCTACCAGTCTCTGTAAAAATTATCTCTGACATCCCCCCTAAACTCTCCTCCAAACACTTTAAAATAATGCATCCTCGTCTTAGCCATTTCTGCCCTGGGAAAAAGTGTCTGGCTATCCACTCGGTCTAGGCCTCTTATCACCTTGTACACATTCCTAGGATCTTGACCAACAACAGTGAAAGGAAGATGGGTTATCCCAAAGTGGTGTGCACTTTGAGAACGTTACATATGATATTCAGGAGCTACAGTTGTCAGGGGCAGGAACAACATGTAATCCTCATTCCTGATTCCCTTTGAAAAGGTGATGGTAGTTTGCCACATGAAGTACTGACTTATTGGTGAACGTGCTTCCACAGTGTTGTTGCGTAAGAAATTCCAGGTTAAGACCCAGTGACAGAGGAGCAATCAGACAATTTACCTCAAGCCAGGATAGTATTCAACTTGGAGACGGACAGGATTGATGCCTTTGCCAAACATCATCAGCCCTTGTCCTCCGAGGTGGTGGTGGTTGCACTTGTGGAAAATACTGTTGAAGTATTTGTGATTGCAGTAGGTTTATTAGATGCTACAATGCAATGTGATGGAGTGTGTAAAAAATTAGGGTGATATTGGTGCTCCAGTGAAATAGGCTTTATCTAGGATTGTTATGATTTTCTTCAGTGTTGTAGGTCTACTCACCCACGCAGATGGACAGTTTTCCATTATCCTCCTGACGTATGATGCTGGAAGGGCTGTGGATAATCAAACCTCTTCACTTAAGCCCATCACCCCTACTGAGCCATAGGCCGCTGACAGCAGCTCGCCAGAGTCCTCTGTCCTGGCCCAATCTTTCAAGTTGTCCCCAGGTGTAGACCTTTATCTTGGTCTATGCTTATCCTTCCTCTTCCTGGGATGAGGTCTATTGGCCTTACAGTAGCTCTAGGGTTTTACGGGATGGGGTTGCTAGCCTCCGCCTTTTGGAGTTGAGATTGGGACCGTCCTTGGCGGAAGATGTGGGGAGTCAAAAGTTGTCCAATAATCTTCCTACTGACTAAGCTGCAGTTACAGCCACAAGGCTTTATGTGACTCGTCCCACTAAATTTACAGTACCAACATTGCTTGTTTTTGTTTCAGTCATATTACTTCGACCGTTATGATGTTGCTTTGAGAAACTTTGCCAAGTTTTGCTTGGAGCAGTCTGCTGAAGAGCAGAAGCATGCTGAGAAGCTGATGGAGTTTCAGAATATGCGTGGAGGCAGCATTGTCCTGTATGATATCAAGGTTAGTGGGAGAGAAGTATCCCCATCATCTTCATCACTTTTCTCATCCCGTCTTTTGAAATAAGAATAACTTTACAAGATGAGGGTGTTGGATAGGTGATCGTAAGTCATTTTCAGTATAACTTCGGTAATAGTGTCGGTGTGCAGAGTGACCTGTGTGTCAATCCAATTGAATCCCTGAAGTCAAAGTGCGGGTAACTTAATTACTTACTGTCCATTATGCCGCTGGTGTTTAGGGAAGCAATGAAGATCCTCTATCTCCGTCTGTACAGAAAGGTTCTTCATTGCTGTTTCCATAACAATCGCTTTTTGATAAGTCAGGGTTGTTAGCCCTGAGCTGAACCCCCAAACCCAGAGGATTTGTGGACCACTCTGAGTCTGGCTTCTACCCTTTGACCTGCTTGGCATGGGTGACCCTACCAGGAGCCAAAGCACAAGACCCTGACTCCAGCCAACATAGCTCTCCGGGACATTGAGGCACGCAAGCCTCCAAACCCTATGACAACGTTGTGCAGGGAAAGCAGAGGTATAAAAGGTCATGAGGGACACACAATGTGAAAGCACGTAGTGTTTTCCTGGGGAGGGGTGTTAAAAACAAGAAGGCATGCGTTTAAAGCCAGAGGCAAGAGATTTAAGTGGGACATCAGGGGCAGCTTCTTCTCACAAGGGGTAGTGTGTATTTGGAGTGGGCTGCCAGTGGGTTGAGGTGGGCAAATCTTGATAAGGATATGAATAGGAGAGGTTTAAAGGGCTGTGGGCCAAATGCAGGTAGATGGGACTAACTCACTGGACAATGCAGTCAGCATGTTAGGATGAATGCTGTATGATTGTAATAAGGAACACAAATAGCGCATTGGGCTTTATGCAAGAGAGTTTGAGAATAACAGTAATGTCTTCTTACTGGAATTACATCAGCTCTGATTAGCCATGTTCTTAATGAATGGTAGAACAGATACAAAAGATCAAAATGGCCTTTTCTACTTAATTTCTATTTGTGAACAGAAGGGCCTGTATATGGCAGCATTATTTGCCATTATCATTCTTGTTGAAAGAGGTTGGGAGGAGCTTTAGCCGACACAAGTGATATAGATTTTATACACGTTACACAGTACAGGCACTTTGTGTCAGAGGTGGAGCTGGAACCTGTTTGTTAATAGAGCCCCAATCATACATTCTATTGGACGCTGTGAAGCTTCTCGTGTTTTCAGAAACCTTTCCAGGATGAATGGGGCAGCGGCTTAGAGGCAATGGAGCATGCATTGGAGCTTGAGAAAGAGGTCAATCAAAGCATTCTGAACCTGCACAAGCTGGCAAGTGAACAGAACGATCCAAATGTAAGTATGTAAACCTCATCAAATCATGGGCAGAGTGATTTTATGCTCAAATTTATTGTGCGTAGTTTGGAGGAGTATTCAAAGGCAGCAGTTGGAAATGCAAAGGTCTACGGAGAGTAAAAGGCCTGAAGGTGGTGTCCAAGGAGACATCATCAGGAAACACGGTTTCAATCTGAAACATTGAGTATTTATTTCCTGCCACAGATGCTGTACGAGCCACTGAGTTCTTCCAGCACTTTGTTTTGTTGCTTCAGAGGTACTTCAATTGACTCAATTCTGGAGAAACAGATTTAAGATAACTGGCAAAAAAAATCAGTCTAGCCATAACAGTGAAAATAAAAATGTTTTGAGATCTGAAATGTTCTGGTTGAACATTCAAGGAAGCAATTTCAACAGATACGTTCAAAGGGGAACTGAGAAACAGCTTGAGAAAAAAAGTCCAGAGGATGATACCAAAGTTCTGGGTCTGTGATTTATGAATTGGACCGTGGTTCTCAGCATACATTTATCAATCCTTGTCAGAATCACAAATATGTTGTGACATGGGGAAAGAGAATGAAGAAGATAGTGATGTACTGGTTGTGGGTTGGTTTATTGTTCGTTCAGAAATCTGATGGTGAAGAGAAAAAAGCTGTTCCTAAAGCACTGAGTTCGAGGTACATTCATTATCAAAGTATGTATGCAGTATACAATTCTGAAATTCATCTTCTCGAGACAGCCATGAAGCAAAGAAAGCATGGAAGCCACTCAAAGAAAAGCATCAACCCCCCTCCACACAAAAAAAAAACAAATTGTACAAATGGCACAGCAACAGGAACTTCAAACCACTGTCCCCCATTCACAAAAAAACAAATACCTGTAGTGCAAATGGAAGCAAGAAAGAATGGGTGAAAACACAGAATATCAAAAACAGAAAACAGAAAAAATCCAAGCGAACCATGGTCCAATTCATAAATCGCAGACCCAGAACTTTGGTATCATCCTCTGACAGCACTGAGGGAGAGACAGAGACCGTTCGAATGCAGTGCCCTTCCCTTAGGACCAGCATATGCAGTGTGTGTCTTCCCAGACAGTACCTCCTCCCAGATGGTAGCAATGAGAAGAGGGCATGTTCAGGGTGATGGGGATCCTTAATGACTGATGCTGCCTTTTTGATGCATCACCTTTTGAAGATGTCCTCGATGCTGGGGAGGCTAGTGTTTGTAATGGAGCTGGTTGAGTTTGCAACCCTCTGCAGTTTTTTTCTAATCCTGTGCAGTGGCCCCTCCGTACCAGACCAGTTAGAATGCTCTCCGCGATACATCTGTAGAAATGTTGGAAGAGAAATTTTATAATTCTGCCTGATGTCATTCACCTTGGAAGAGTATACTTTAAATTCCCCCCAGCCTTGATTACCAACAATGAACCTGGAAGGAGAGCACACATCGTTTCCCTCATGAGAGGTAGACAAAAGTTACACACAATAGAGCAAAACCTGGACTGAATTTCCTATCAATAATTTACAAAAGCCAGTCCCGCATCAGTTACTCTGCATTAAATACCAGGTAATAAAACCAATGATTGAAACCTCCTCAACAGTTTGCTCTCCTTAGTAAATTTCTCTGCACCATGTAGTGAACTTGGCACTTCTTGATTATTTGAAGTGTATAAAGAAGCTTTTCCATTTTCAAGAAACAAAGTATTATTATTATTATTATGTCTGTTGCCTATACAAAGGGATCTGGGAGTACAGATCCACAATTATTTGAAAGTGGTGTCTGTTATGTTTTGTAACTTCAAAATATTAAACTCATTTAGAGGAAGACATGTGAGTCTAACTTCGGGTTTACTTTAAGCGAGGTGCGCATTTATCAATTGGTAGCATAATGATGTAGGCAATTTGCGTATTTATACGTACAGTATAACCCATAATGAATTATTGAAATGAACCAAAAATGCTTAACCTATATGTTTGTGTGTGTGTATATATATACACACAAACACACACACATACATTAATACAAGATTATTCAAATAATAAAAAAAATTATATACACAACAGTCTCACAGGTAGATAGGGTCGTAAAAAGCGCTTTTGGCACATCAGCCTTCAGAAGTGAGAGAGTGAGAGTATTGAATACAGGAAGTAGGATGTTATGTTGAAGTTGTATAAGACATTGGTGAGGTCTAATTTGGAGTATTTATGTGCATCTATGTACAGGAAGTATATCAATAAGATTGAAATACAGAGAAAATCTACAAGGATATTGCCAGGGCTTGAGGATCTGTGTAATAGGGAAAGGTTGAATAGGTTAGGACTTTATTCCCTAGAGCAGCCGTTCCCATCCTTACTTATACCATGGATCAATACCATTCAGCAAGGGGTTCATGGACCCCAGGCTGGGAATCCTTGTCCTACATTATAAGAAAATGAGAGGAGATTTGATAGAAGTATACAAAATTATGAGGGGTATAGATAGGGTATATGCAAGTAGGCTTTTTTCCACTGAGGTTGGGTGAGACTAGAACTAGAGGTCATGGGTTAAGGATGAAGGGTGAAATGTTTAAGGGCAACATGAGGGGAAACATCTTCACTCAGAGGGTGAAAGCGTGGAATGTGCTATCAGTGGAAATGGTGAATGCAGGTTCTATTTCAACATGTAAGAGAAATTTGGAAAAGTATATGCATGGGAGAGGTACAGAGAGCTATGGTCCAAGCGCAGGTTGATGGGATGAGACAGAGTATCAGTTCAGCATGAACAAGATGGGCTGAAGGGCCTGTTTCTGTGCTATAGTGCTCTATGACTTATTGATATTCATCTTAAGGTTAAAATATACTGGTCTCATCCCCAAGTGAGCAAACTGCACCTTGGAATTTATGTAGATTTTTTTTTAATTCTAGCGTCTGGCAAAATATCAAATAAAATTTTGCACCAAACCACATATTAGGACAGAACCATCAAAGTGTGTTTCTTTCGATCATAGGGATTTTGGTTCAAAGCCCACTGAATTTACAGGCAATTTTGGTTTATTTTTGCACAAATTGGGATAGAGCCCAGTTTTATATTTAATAAATAAAATTACATTAGCAATATTTATATATTCAAAGATCCAGTTGGAACTTCAATGTTTTGTAACTCTCCATAAATATATTTATGTGTAGCAGGATATCAATACCTTAAATTTCATCTGAGTAGCCTCCAACCTCATGGCATGAATACTGATTTCTCCCTTCTGTAAAAGAGATTTATTCCCCATTCTGATCTTTTACCTCTTCTCACCTGCCTATCACTTCTACCTGGGTCCCCTCCTCCTCCCCTTTCTCTGTGGTGCACTTTCTTCTCCTATCAAATTCCTTCTTTACCAGTCCTTTACCTTTCCTACCCACCTGCCATCACAAATCACCCTCCAGCTAGCCTCCTTTCCCTCCCTTCAACTTTTTATTGTTGCATCTCCCCCCCCCCACCACTTCCTACTCAGTCCCGAAGAAGGTCTTTGCTCAAAACGTTGACTGTTAATTCGTTTCCATAGCTCCTGCTATGAGTTCTTTCAGCATTTTGCGTGTGTTACTTTGGATTTCCAGCGTTTGCAGATTTTCTCATGTTTATGAAAAAGTTTATACTTTTTGATCAGTAGATGGCTCTCTTACACATAGAAATTAATAGAAGCTAAAAGTGTTTGGATGTAATATCTTTCAGATGAGATGTGCACAGAAACTGTCAGACCAAATGCTTTTAAAGGGTAAGTATAGCTAGATGGTCAGCCAAAACACGTTGGGCCAAAGGACCATTTTCTGTGCCGTATGAATCTGAGATGACCAGAAGCTCAGTCGAGCTGTCCTTTAAGGAACATACTAAGAGTAGTAGAGGGAGAAAGATTTGAAAATAAATACATTCTTAAGGACAAATAAAGGCACATTAACACTGATAGATAGTGATTAAAATCAGAGGAGTGCCAGTGAGAGATATCAGAAAAAGATTGCTTATACAGAGGTTCAGAGACATGATAACCAATCTGATTTGTGAGAAGTTTAGAACTTGAAATTTGTCTCACCATTCTTCTTCAAACTTGGATGAGTATGCTGCATTAAAACCTGTGTGGATGAGTGTGTGCCTACAAAGACCTACTATACATTCCCAAACCAAAAGCCATGGATGAACCAGGAGGTACATTGTCTGCTGAAGGCTAGATCTGTGGCATTCAACTCTGGCGACCCAGGCCTGTACCAGAAAACAGGTATGATTTGTGGAGGGCTATTTCAAGGGCAAAAAGGCAATTTCAAATGAGGCTGGAGGCGACATTAGATGCGTGACAACTCTGGCAGGGTTTGCAAGACATTACTTCTTACAAAGTAAAACCCGATAGCATGAATGGCAGTGATACTTCATTACCAGATGAACTCAACGCCTTCTATGCCCGCTTTGAAAGGGAGAACACAACTACAGCTGTGAAGATCCCTGCTGCACCTGATAACCCTGTGATCTCTGTTTCAGAGGCCTACGTTAGGCTGTGTTTAAAGAGAGTGAACCTTTGCAAGGCAGAAGGTCCCAATGGAGTACCTGGTAAGGCTCTGAAAACCTATGCCAACCAACTGGCCGGAGTATTCAAGGACATTTTCAACCTCTCACTGCTACGGGTGGAAGTTCCCACTTGCTTCAAAAAGGCAACAATTTTACCAGTACCTAAGAAGAATAATGTGAGTTGCCTTGATGACTGTCGCCCGGTAGCACTCACATCTACAGTGATAAAATGCTTTGAGAAGTTTGTCATGACCAGACTGAACTCCTGCCTCAGCAAGAACCTGGACCCATTGCAATTTGCTGAACGCCACAATAGATCAACAGCAGATGCAATCTTAACTGCTTTAGACCACCTGGGCAACACAAACACCTATGTCAGGATACGATCATTCCCACAATCCTGATTGAGAAGTTGCAGAACCTGGGCCTCTGTACCTCCCTCTGCAATTGGATCCTCAACTTCCTAACTGGAGGACCACAATCTGTGCGGATTGGTGATAACATCTCCTCCTCGTTGACTATCAACACTGATGCGGTTCAGGCGTTTGTGCTTAGCCCACTGCTCTACTCTCTAGATACCCATGACTGTGTGACTAGGCATAGCTCAAATACCACCTATAAATTTGCTGATGATACGACTATTGTTGGTAGAATCTCAGATGGAGACGACACAGCGCACAGGAGTGAGATATGCCAACTAGTGGAGTGGTGTCGCAGCAACAAGATTGCACTCAACGTCAGTAAGACGAAAGAGCTGATTGTGGACTTCCAGAAGGGTAAGAAGAAGGAACACACACCCATCCTCTTAGAGGGATCAGAAGTGGAGAGAGTGAGCAGTTTCAAGTTTCTGGGTGTCAAGATCTCTGAGGAGCTAACCTGGTCCCAACATATCGATGCAGTTGTAAAGAAGGCTGTTATACTTCATTAGGAGCTTGAGGAGATTTGCTATGTCAACAAATACACTCAAAAACTTCTATAGATGTACCATGGAGAGCATTCTGACAGGCTGCATCACTCTCTGGTATGGAGGGGGTGAGGGGCTACTGCACAGGACCAAAAGAAGCTGCAGAGGATTGTAAATTTAGTCAGCTCCATCTTGGGTACTAGCCTACAAAGTACCCAGGGCATCTTCAGGGAGCAGTGTCTCAGAAAGGCAGCATCCATTAGTAAGGACCTCCAGCACCCAGGGCATGCCCTTTTCTCACTGTTACCATCAGGTAGGAGGTACAGAAGCCTGAAGGCACACACTCAGCGATTCAGGAATAGCTTCTTCCCTTCTGCCATCTAATTCCTAAATGGATATTGAATCTTTGGACACTACCTCACTTTTTTTTTAATTATAGAGATTTTTGTTTTTGCATGTTTATTTTAAATCTATTCAATATACATAATTGATTTACTTGTTTATTTATTATTATTATATTTTCCTCTGCTAGATTATGTATTGCATTGAACTACTGCTGCTAAGTTAACAAATTTCACATCACATGCCGGTGATAATAAACCTGATTCTGATTCAGTCAAAAGAGCAGTGATTGATACTCCTAACAGTCATAGCATGTGGTGGTTTTGGAGTTTGTGTTTCCCGTGTTGGATGAATTAAGCGATGATGTTGAGAAACTCCTCATGGTTACGTTTTCTTCCTGTTACAGCTATGCGAGTTCTTGGAGGCAAACTACTTGAATGAACAAGTCATAGCCATTAAGAAGCTTGGGGATCACATAACCAACCTGAAGAAATTGGGAGCTCCTGAGGATGGTATGGGAGAGTACCTGTTCGACAAGCACTCTCTGGGTGGGGACAGTTAATGACATGCTTTGATAAATGCATCCTCTTAGGGAATGCCCTGTGCTTGGCTTTTATCATTTTCTGCAAATCTTTCCAAATCTACAGAAAAGATTCCTATATTCACCTGAGAGATGTGTTGCGGTAGATCCCAGTGCCCCCACTGTTAAATTAGAACAATTGTTGCCAATCTAATCCTGGTTAATGTAGGGCCAGATTAAAGATGACTTTGAAAAATACTGTGTGTAGAACATGTTGCCATCTGTTTCCAAATAAAACCTGATAAACTGGACCACTTTGTCTGCTGTTTTTGTTGGATCAGGAGGAGAACTTAGTCAGTGCATGAGTATGGCAGTTATGTCCTTATTCAGGAAGGGTAGATTTGCAGGATTAACTCCTGTAGTAGTAGTAGTATGCAATCACTCAAGTCAAAAATGATCATACCACCATAAGACATGGGAATTGGGCTGCTCGGCTCATCAAGTCTGCTCTGACATTCCATCATGGCTGATTTATTATCCCTCTCAACTCTATTCTCCTGTCTTCTCCCTGTAACCTCTGATGCCTTTAATAACAAAGAACCTATCAACCTCTGCCTTAAGTGTACCCAATGATTTGGCCTGCATGGCTGTCTATGGCAATAAATTCCATCCTATGGCTAAAGAAATTTTCCCTCATCTCTGTTCTAAAAGCACATCCCTCAATTCTGTGCCCTCTGGCCATAGACTCCCCACTATAGGAAACATCCTCTCCACATTCACATTATCCAGACCCCCCAATTTTCAAAGTTCAAAATAAAATTTGTTATCAGAATACATACATGTCAGCACATACAAACCCTGAGATTTTTTTTCTACGGCATACTTGGCAAATCTATAAAACAGTAATTGTAAACTGTAAACATCAGGAACTATAATCTGTAAACAAACTGTGCAAATGCAGATATAAACAAATTCAATAGGTTGCAATGAGATCCCTCCAACTCATTCTTCTAAACTCTAGCAAGTACAGGCCCAGAGCTATCAAACGCTCATTTGTTAACCCTTTCACTCCTGGAGATCATTCTCATGTACCTCCTCTGGACTCTCTCCAATGCCAGCACATCTTTTCTTAGGATAAGATGCCCAAAACTGCTTATAATACTTCCAAGTGTGGTCTGATCAATGCCTTATATAGCTTCAGCATTATATCCTTGCTTTTGTATTCTAGTCCCCTTGAAATGAATGCTATCATTGCATTTGCCTTTCTTACCACCGACTCAGCCTGCTAGTTAACATTTAGAGAATCCTGTACGAGAACACCCAAGTCTCTCTGAACCTCTGATTTTTCAACTTTCTCCCCAGTTAGAAAATAGTCCAGTTAAGAGATTGTCTACTTGTGGCTGTAGAGACTGATCTGGGATCACCACGGGACATAATTCAGGATGTTATGGTGGATTTCCTTAATGGAAAATTGCTATGTGTGATTTTGTTCAATGTGGGGAGGCTGATGCATGGCAGCCACCAGACTGTACTTGATAGATGGGTGACCCTACCAAGATGTAAGTTCCAGACAGCATACAAGAATTCACAAGCCACTGTGACTATCCTAGAAGAAGTAACTCCTGTAACTGGTGCAACACACACAAAATGCTGGAGGAAATGAATACACAGTCGACATCCGGCGCCGAGATCCCTCATCAGGAAGGGTCCTGCATTTTGTGTGTGTTTGTCTAGATTTCCAATATGCAAGATTTCTTATGTGCTGTAATTGGTGTGGCCTCCTGTATATCAGTGAGACCCGACGTAGATTGGGAGACTGCTTCGCCGAGCACCTACACTCTGTCTGCCAGAAGAAGCAGGATCTCCCGGTGGCCACCCATCGTAATTCCACTTCCCATTCCCATCCCGATATGTCAATCCATGGCTTCCTCTACAGTCGCGATGAGGCCACACTCAGGTTGGAGGAACAACATCTTATATTCTGCCTGGGTAGCCTCCAACCTGGTGGCATAAACATCGATTTCTCAAATGTCCGGTAATGCCCCACCCCCTCTCCTTTACCATTCTCTCACCTTATATCCTTGTCTACCCATCACCTTCCTCTGGTGCTTCTCCCCCCATTTCTTTCTTCCATGGCCTTCTGTCTTCTCCGTTCTCCAGCCCCGTATCTCTTTCACCAATCAACTTGCCAGTTCTTTACTTCATTCCTCCCCCTCCCGGTTTCAACTATCAGGTCTCCCCACCCCCCCCCCCACCTTTTAAATCGAATCCTCATCATTTTTTCTCCAGTCCTTAGCCCAAAACATTGAATTAGTTTTTTTCCTCAGATGCTGCCTAGCCTGCTGAGTTCCTCCAGCATTTTGCTGCCATTTCAGTGGTCACTTTCAAATTCTCGCCTGAATGTTTCACAGTGTTTTCCAATTACAATATTCACTGTTAAAATGTGGGAAACATGTCAATAATTTTGTCCAGAGTAAGCCCTCACAAATACATTGTGATCATAGCTTAGAAATTTGATCAAATAGGTTGAGTACTCCTTAACCAAAATGCTTGGGGCCAGAAATGTTTTGATATTTTGGATTTTTTTTGCACTTTGGAATATATAATAAGCTTGGGTTTGTCATCATTTCCAACTGTGAATTTATGTGCTGCTGGTCAGCTGTCTTTGTTTTACACTTGTTCATCACACATATGTACTTAACAATAAACATTATTACACACCATTCATATAATGAAAATATAATGTGTGCAGGGTAACAAAAGCAGCATTGGGAGAATATCTGAATCTGCTGTTGAACAATAACAAACAACGGCAGGCTTTCAGTCCCCACCTACGATGCTGCGTTTTGAGCAAAAGATTACAGTACACTCTATTTGTATTTTATTATTTCTTTTGGTTTTATGAAAGGTATAAAACCAATCAGCAACATAGACTTGTTGTGGTGCTAGATTTTCGTGATCAGCAGATGCTTTAAAAATTTAATGCCATGCCTTTTCTTAAATTTCTGCAACCAGCTTGCAGAATATTCACAATTACCTTCAATTTTCAGTTCATCGTGACAAATCTTTGTTTTATGATCAGCATACCGTTAAGCGGCACATATTCACTCCAACATTAATGATACATGATCAAGATCTCCGTTCCTCACTTCATGCAATGTTTTCCTATTTTTCAATTAACTTCTATTCATTACATGTGACATCACTTCTCAGAATTGTTTGTGATGTGCTGAGACCTGGGAATTTTCCATTTGTGATGTCATGTCAGCGTTCGATAAGAATTTGGATTTTGGATTTTCAGATAAGGAGCTTTCAACTTGTCGCTATTACGAGATGGAATTGTCTTTATCTTGAAGGAAACAGTTCAAATTTGGGTCTCAGATAAGTTAGTTGCTAGTTTCAGGAGTGGTAAATTGGTCAATTTAGAGCAAGAGGATTAGGTAAAAATGGATTATTTGAGGAAGTCTCTTCCACAATTATTTTTCAAATATTAGAAAGCGATTGGCAAGTCGTGATGGACATCAACACAAAATGCTGGAGGAACTCAGCAGGCCAGGCAGCCTCTATGGCAAAGAGTAAAGTCGACATTTCGGACTGAGAGTCTACAGCAGGACTGGAGAAAAAGGAGATAAGGAGTCAGTTAGAAGGTGGGTGAGGGAGGGAGAAACACAAGGTGATAGATGAAACCCAGGGTAGGAGGTGTTAGGTTGACTGGTGAGAGAGATACAGGTCCGGAGAAGGGGGAAGCTAATAGGGGAGCACAGAAGGCCGTGGAAGAAGGGAAAGGGGGAGGGGCACCAGAGGGAGGAGATGAGCAGGCAAAGATAATCTGAGAGAGGAAAAAAGGGATGGGGAATGGTGAAGTGGGGGCATAACCGAAAGCTCAAGAAATCAATGTTCTTGCCATCAGGTTGGAGGCTTCCCATACAGAATACAAGGTGTTGCTCCTCCAACCTGAGTGTGGCCTCATTGTGACAGTAGAGGCCAAAGACTGACACGTGAAAATGGGAAGTGGAATTAAAATGGGTGGCCTCTAGGTGATCCTGCACTTTCTGGCTCAGCGAAGCGGTCTCCCAATCTACATCAGGTCTCACCAATATACAGGAAGCCACAATGGGAGCACTGGATACAGATGACCCCAACATCTGAGTGTCACCTCTCCTGGAAGGACTGTTTGGGGCCCTGAATGGTAGTGAGGGAGGTGGTGTATAGGCAGGTGTAGCACTTGTTCCATTTGCAAGGATAAGTGCCAGGAGAGAAATCAGTGGGGAGAAAATACTCTTTAGATGCTGAGATCAACCAGCATTTTTGTGTGTTGCTTAGATTTCCCAGCATCTACAGATTTTCTCATTTTTTGCTGGTCAGGTTTGTCCAGTCAGATGTCCAGAAGTGGTTATTTTATGTCATTCTGGAAATTTACAGCATATGTTGGAGTGCTTCTTGCTTGCCATATGAGGCTTTCCCCCCCAAGGCTGAAATAGCTAGCACGAGGGGGTACAGTTTTAAGGTGCTTGGAAGTAGGTACAGAGATGTCAGGGGTAAGTTTTTTAAAAAAAAAATGTAGACTGGTGAGTACATGGAAGGGGCTGCCAGTGGCAGAAACAACAGGGTCTTTTGAGAGACTCCTGGATGGATACACGGAGCTTAGAAAAATAGAGGGCTATGGGTAAGCCTAGGTAGTTCTAAGGCAAGGACATGTTCAGCACAGCTTGTGGGCCTGTAGTGTACTGTAGGTTTTCTACATCGACACCCTACAACAATGCCCAGCCAAGTGCACTAGAAGTTGAGATGAAAAGGTTGCAAAATGAGAAAAATGCTAACACTCAATCATGAAGTAGTTTACATCCCCCAAGAAAAACCCAACAGCATATGCATATTGCTATATTTATACTCTATTCTTGGTTGGTGCAACTGTAATGAATTCCTATTTCCCTCAGGATCAATAAAGTATGACTATGTATTCTTGGAATGAAATAAGCCTCCTGATTCAACCAAGGCTATGGAATTTCTACAGGGAAGATAGAGTCGCAAGACAACCTAGACTTCTGTGCACTAGTGCCTGGAAAAGCACTGGAACCCATTTCCAAAAGCAGCATAAATTAAGAGGCAAAACATTGAGAGATTCAAGGTAGCATCGTCTATTCTCCAATAGGGAGCTGTAGCCTATTATTGGATCATACAACACCACTAATGTTGGTTGGATTCTGTATCAGTCCTCAGGAACCAAAGCAGTTTTATTAAAAAAAAATCATTCTGCAAGGCCTAAAAATCACCAACCCAACTTCTAGCACCTTCAAAAGTCATTTCCTTCTTAGTGGCAGAAGAGGAAAATATCTATCGATACCTTTCCTTGTTTGTGCTGTTGAAAGTGTCCTAATGAAGGGTCTTGGCTAGAAACAATCCCTTGTTTATTCCTCTCTACAGAAGCTGCCTGACCTAGCAAATTCATGCATTTTGTGGGTGTTGCTCTGGCTTTCCAGTATCAGCAGACCTAAAACTTCAAGGCAAACAAGTGGACACTTTCAATGAAGGAAATAGTAAAAGCATTGCTACAACCCACTTTTTACCAACTTTTATTTAAGCAACAAATCCTCAGTTGTGCCACATGGTTTACAAATGTCTTTTAGAAACCAGGTACAAAGATTGAAAATCTCACAGTAGAAATACCTTTTCACTTATTTCACAAACAAGTGAACACCCAATTCAAAAATGACAATTACCAAAAACCGACTCAATTAAAAGAATCATCTATCAAGAGAAAGGTATTGAAGTATGCTGAAAATAGAACAGGCACACTGATTTCCTGAGGTTTGGCGTTTTAGCTGCTCTCCTCTCCCAGTGTATGCTTGTCAAAGAGGTACTCGGCCATGCCGTTCTGGGGCGCCCCCATGCGGGTCAGATTGGTGATCATGTCTCCAAGCTTCTTGATGGCTTCGACCTGCTCATGCAAGAAGTGGGTTTCCAGGAAGTCGCACATCTAAAAGAAAAACGAACAGCATTTGTCTTTAGACCCAATTATCAAACTAAAAATAAGTAATGCCTTTGGAACTAACAAAGCACGAGGCCAATTAATTATTGTTCGAGTTAAAAATGATCCCCTACATTTAAAATTCAGAACTTAACTGATAAAGTTTCTACCGTTTATTGAGAGAAAAGCAAGTACCATCGTGATGTACTACGTGATCCGCGCTGTAAACATGTTTACAGTTTGCACGGTCTCGCTCGATTAGTTGTGGGAGATGCTTAATTTCAGATTTAAAAAGCTAGCTCTTGTGTAGCAAACGGGTCAATATTTACATGAGGGTCGTTCTTGTCAGAAGCGAGTTTGTGGAGCTCCAGGAGAGACTGGTTCACGGTCTTCTCCAAGTGAAGAGCGCACCGCACAGCTTCCAGGCCATTGCTCCATTCATCTCGGTCAGGTTTCTGTATGGGGAGGGGGACAAGGAAAAGTTTGAAATATTAAAAAAAATTAAACTTGTTCAGGAACAACTTCAAAAAGAATGCGACTATAAGTAGCCACTGACCGCAACGTCCTGGAGGATAACACGTCCTCCACGTTGGTTTTGGAATTTGACCAGCTTCTCTACATGTTCCCGCTCCTCGTGGGACTGATCCTTGAAAAACTTGGCGAAGTTCTTCAACGCCACATCATCCCGATCGAAGTAAGCAAACTGGAAGTAGTTAAAGACTGAAATCAGCTTCTTGAAACACGCCGGAGATACTAAAGAGTACTCAGATGCACCAAAGCTCGGCGCGGAGCAGAACAATCACAACGACGGGGCCGGGCTATTTACAAATTATTTAAGATTAGAAATCGTGCACTTTCACTACAAATCGTCAGCGGAGTCGCAACTCCCTTTGTACAACCCTCCAGCGGCCATTATCTAGTGTGCGTGTGGAGCTGCTATAGTGCAGCAGAGAACAAAGACCCATGAACCATGAAACAAAAGCTCTTGGCATAAAGTTTCTTTCCCCGTTCGACACAAGTGTTCAGTAGTACCAGAGAGACTATCCCCTCACCGCCGAGGCCAGACACACATGCATTTTAAGAGTAGCTTCCCCACTGGGTTAGTTAGATGACTTACCATCGACAGGTAGACGTAAGAGGCATACAGCTCCATGTTGATCTGCCGGTTGACGCTGGCCTCGCATTCCTGGTGGTAATTCTGGCGCACTTGAGCAGACATCCTGCACGAGTTCGGTACAAAAAAGGTTGCTTCAAAAAAAGTTCTTTTTTAGTTTTTAAAAAAAAGGTAAGGAGGTTTTGGCGCGGTCTGGGTTCTATTCCGTTCAAACACTGTTGAAGCAAGAATACAACCCGGATTCTGAGCTCCAGCCCCCGCCGCTCCTCTATTTAAAGAGCTGAGCCACCACCCACCATGAGACCGCCCATCATTATGATTCAGCAAAAAAAATCTGCCGGCTCGTTAACTCCTGCAGCGCCGGTTTCGCAACGCAGGCGCCACGGATGCTGTTCGACCCACTGGACAAGGTTGAGAGCAAAAAGAATCAGAGTTGAATTGGAATGAGTGATGCAGGGATACAGGGACATAAGGTCACCCCGAGGGATGAGTGAGGAGCTGGCCAGAGATGACTGGTAGGGTACGCGAGCCGGGTAGACAGTAGAACAGTAGTGACAGGAGTGACTGGGACCCAGAGAGTCTGATTCAGACACCAATGCCCAGATTCCAATGACACAGCAGAATTTCGTCCCGTGCTGCCAATTTTATCATGTGCTTCCAGGTCACCCTAAACCTCATCCTTAATAATGTACAGTGGAATCCGGTTAATTGGGACATGTCGGGACCAGTTAAGCCCCTGCCCCAATTAGCCAAGGTTTTGTGCAAAGAGTTAAATAAACTCTTCTTGGGTATCAATTATAATCGATGTTTCAATGACAAATTTCGCCATCTTCATCAAGGATGATGTGTATTAGTTCCTAATAGTAATCGACTGAGGAATTCATCCTGTGTATGCAATGAACAAAATCAGCGCAGACACTGAATGGACTGCCATCATACTATGCTCCTCCAAATCTTTGTTTTTATTGTAACATTCAAGATGAGTTCAAAGTATTATCAAAGAGCGTTTGTGTCACCATACACATCCATGAGATTCATCTTCTTGTGGGTATACTCAATAAATCCTCAATAGAATAATAACTACCAATGAGAAACTGCATCAACTTGGATGTTCAACCAGTGTGTAAGAGACAACAAACTCTGCAAACACAGAAGAAAAAAATGCACAATTATAAATAAATAAGTAAGCAATGAAGATCAAGAACATAAGATGAAGAGTCCTTGAAAGTGAGTCCTTAGGCTGTGGGAACGTTTCAAGGAAGGGGCAAGTGAAGTTGGGTGAAGTTATCCTATTTGGCTCAGAAGCCTGATGTTTGAGGAGTGATAACTCTCCCTGAACCTGGTAAGTGTGAGTCATGAGGCTCCTGTACCTCCTTCCTGATGGGGGCAGCACGAAGAGAGCATGTCCTGGATGGTGGGGATCCTTGATGATGGATGCTGCTTTCCTGCAACAGCATTTCACGTGGATGGGCTGTACCTGTGATGGACTGGGCTGTACAGTACCACTATTTTTTGTATTTTCCATTCAAAAGACGTTGGTCTTTCCAGATCAGGCAGTCAATATACTCTCCACATCTTTAGAAGTTTGTCAAAGTTTTGGGTGTCATGCTGAATCTCCACAGAATCCTAAGGAAGTCAAGGCATTGCCATGCTTTCTTTGTAATTGCACTTATCTGCTAGACCCGGGTTATTTTCTTGGTTTGCTTTTGTTCTATAAGAATTGTCCCAATTAACCGAAGGCCCGATTAACCAGAATCCACTGTACTCTAAGCTTGTCCAAGGCATTGGTGAGGCTAAATGTGGAGTATTGTGTACAGTTTTGGTCACTGAATTATAGGAAAGATGTCAACAAACTAGAGAGAGTACAGAGAAGATTTACTAGAACGTTACCTGGGTTTCATCACCTAAGTTACAGAGAAAGGTTGAACAAGTTGAGTCTTTATTCTTTGGAATGTAGAAGGTTGAGGGGGGACTTGATAGAGGTATTTAATATTATGAGGGGGATAAATAGAGTTGACGTGGATGGGCTTTTTCTATTGAGAGTGGGGGAGATTCAACCAAGAGGACATGAGTTGAGAGTTAAAGGGCAAAAGTTTAGGGGTAACATGAGGGGGAACTTCTTTACTCAGAGAGTGGTAGCTGTGTGGAACGAGCTTCCAGCAGAAGTGGTTGAGGCAGGTTCGATGTTGTCGTTTAAAGTTAAATTGGAGAGATATATGGACAGGAAAGGAATGGAGGGTTATGGGTTGAGTGCAGGTCGGTGAGACTAGGTGAGAATAAGAGTTCGGCACGGACTAGAAGGGCCGAGATGGCCTGTTTCCGTGCTGTAATTGTTATATGGTTATATAAGATCTCACCAACTACTGAAATCAGGCTAATCTGCCTATAAGTTGCAGTCCTTTGCCTCCCTACCTTCTTAGAAGGTGGCGTGACATTAGTAATTTTCCTAGTGGCTCTTGACTCTAGTGATTCGTGAAAGAAATCTCTACTAATGCCTCCACAAGCTCTTCAGCTACCTCTTTTAAAAACTCTGGATGTGGTCCGTCCAGTTCGGGTGACATTTATTTATTGAGATACGGCACGGAATTGGCCTTTCCAGCCTTTTGAGCCACGCCGCCCAGCAATCCCCCCCAATTTAGTCCTCGCCTCATCATGACTAATTAACCTACAAACTGGTACATCTTTGGGAGAAAACCAGAGCAACCAGAAGAAACTCACACGATCACAGAGAGAACATACAAACTGCTTACAGGCAGCGGTGGGATTCGAACCTGAGTCGCTGGTGCTGTAAAGCATTGTGCTAACTACTGTACTATAGTCTAGCCTTCGACCTTGCAGCTTCCCAGCCACCTTCTCCTTGGTATAGTGAACACACTCACTTCTGGCCCCTGACACTCTCAAATTGCTGACACGTTGGTGTCTTCCACAGTGAAGACGGCTCAAAATACTTATTCAGTTCATCCACCATTTCTTTGTTCCTCATTACTACCTGTCCTGTATTATTTTTCAGTGGTCTGATGTCCACTCTTGCCTCTCTTTTACTCTTTATACAGTCCTTTGCAAAAGTCTTAGCCACATATACATAGCTAGGGAGCCTTAGACTTCTGCACAGTACTGTGGTAATTTTATGTATCACTCTGTACTGCCGCCGTGAAAAAAAACAAATTTCATGACATGTATGAGTGACGATAAACCTGATTCTGATATGGGTCTCTATTGTGGGCTGAGAGTGGGGAGGGGGCAGGGAGAGGGGAATCATGGTTGGGAAAAGGGGAAGGGAGAGGGGAGGGAGTGGGAAGCACCAGAGAGACATTCTGTAATAGCTATAAACCATTGTTTGAAATCAAATGACCTTGCCTGGTGTCTCAGGGCTGGGTGTGTCTGCACTCGCACCAATTCCAACCCCTAGGCACTCCCTCTCTGCCACCTTTCCTGTACCCCTCCCACAGGTCTCTGCCATCGCCATTCCCAACATGGTTTGTTCCCACCAGATTTACAAACACGCTCTCCCCTCCATGTTGACAAATACAATGTAGAGCAAAAGTCTTAGCTATATATATGTGCCTTAGACTTTAGCAGAGTAATTTATATCTAAAAACTAAAAATTTTAACATCCTCTTTTACATTATTGGCTTGTTTACCCTCATTTTCAACTTTTTTCTCTTTTACCACAGGAAACTGTTGAGGCCAGTTCATTGGCTATATTTAAGAGGGAGTTAGATATAGCCCTTGTGGCTACCGGGGTCAGGGGGTATGGAGGGAAGGCTGGGGTGGGGTTCTGAGTTGGATGATCAGCCATGATCATAATAAATGGCGGTGCAGGCTCGAAGGGCTGAATGGCCTACTCCTGCACCTATTTTCTATGTTTCTATGTTTCTATTGTCTTTATAGTTGCTTTCTGTTGGTTTATAAAAGCTTCTCAATCTTCTAGATTCCTGCCAGCTTTTGCAGTATTGTACTCCCTCTTCTTTGCTTTTATGCTGTCTTTGACTTCCCTTGTTAGCTACGATGATCTCTTCTTCCCTCTAGGTTGTTCCTTCTTCTTTGTGACGAAATGATCCTGCATCTTCCAAATTACTCCCAGAAACTCCTGTCCTTGCTGGTCTACCATCACCCTTTCAAATCAAATTTGACCGCCTCCTCTCTCATGTCTCTGTAGTTACCTTTACTTGATGATAATATCTGCATATCCCATTTAGCTTTTCCTGCTCGAACTGCAGGGTAAAGGCTGATTTATACTTCTGCGTCAAATCGACGCCGTAGGTATGGCGTAGCCGCGAACCCTGCGCAGTACCTACGCGGATCTCTACACCATAGCCTGACGCGCACCTCTCCCAAAATGTAACTATGCGTCACGGCAACGCAGACCGTAACAGCTGTGATTGGTCCGCTTGGTAGCATCGCATTTCCTCCTACGCTTCAACAGCTTCCCATTGGGCGACTGAAGGGCAGGGAAGGAACTCTGGCTGCAATGCTTTCCATAAAGCTTTACAGACCTCCGAAATTATGGAGGACACATTTTGCTTTTACGGAAAAAGACGGTTGCTTAAAACTTGTTTACCCTGAGAAAGACTACCATGACCATGAAGCCTTGCGCGGGCAGGTGTGTGCGCATGTGTGACATGCGCGAATTGCA
The DNA here is from genome assembly GCF_963921235.1 of Mobula hypostoma. Taxonomy (NCBI): domain Eukaryota; kingdom Metazoa; phylum Chordata; class Chondrichthyes; order Myliobatiformes; family Myliobatidae; genus Mobula; species Mobula hypostoma. Next base: position 111,735,784 of record NC_086107.1, read on the forward strand.
GAACGACGCAGACACACCAGACACAAGTATAAATGCTCACAACGTGTGTAGGCCACTTGCGTAGGCTACGGCATTGATTTGACGCAGAAGTATAAATCAGCCTTAAATTGTTTCATATTATGATAACTACCTCCCAGGAGGTGCATTACTTTAAGCTCCCTAATCTTCTTAATTAAATTTGGTTCATTGCACAATGCCAAATCCAAAATTGCCTTTGCCCTAGTGCTTGATCACAAGCTGCTTTAAAAAGTTATCTCTCGAGCATTCTACGAATTCTTTCTTTTGAGATCCAATGCCAACATGATTTTCCCAATCTACCTGCATATTCCTCCAAGAGGAGCACAACCTTGTCATTTGAGTTTGGGGGCCTGCATGCCTCAATGACCCAGAGAGCTGTGTTGGCTGGAGTCAGGGCTTTACGTCTTTGTCCTTGGCAGGGTCACCCATGCCAAACGGGTCAAAGGGTAGAGGCCAGACTCTACCAGTCCTCCAGGTTTGGGGGTTCAGCTCAGGGCTAACATTCCTGATCAGTAAAACAAAATTGTTACGGAAACAGCAATGAAAAACCCTTCTACATCTGAGTGTGACGGTATTCCTGAGTCTCCACGCTAGACCTGCATGGCTGACAGTAGTGAAAACCGAGAGGAAGCTACTGACATGATGAAGGAAGCCCTGAACACCATCAGAGATGGACGACTTTCATTGCTGCCCTAAATACTAGCGGTATAAGGCACAGGTAGTACTGTAAGTAAGTAACTACGTATTGAAGTCACAATGACCAGTGTAACTTACTAACTTAAGTTTCTTTACTTACCTGCCTTTTCTATCTCCTTCTGTAATTTCTACCCCACTTCCTGGCTACTCATAGATCTGCATATACACATAACTCCCATCAAGGTCCAATCACCTTTGCACATTTACCTACCCACAAGCATTCTACACCTTCCAATCCTGTGTCACTTCTTGCTAAGGATTTTATTTTATTTTTTACCAACAGAACCACCCACCTTCTCTTGCCACCCGCCTTTCCTTTAGATGGGATGTGCATCCTTGAGTGTTTCGCCCCTACCTGTGATCTTCTGTCAACCATGTCTTTATGATACCTTCAATGCCACACTGGCCATTTTCTAACTGCACTGTAAACTTATCTAACAACACACATCAAATTTGCTCTTGAACGCAGCAGGCCAGGCAGCATCTCTAGGAAGAGGTACAGTTGACGTTTCGGGCCGAGACCCTTATTTTGTTTGCTTTCAAATATAACACCTTCAGTCCTACATTCACCTCCCCTTGTCTCAAGTTTGCTACCATTTTGCCTGAAGTTAAATTCTTACCCCTTCCCATACTTTATGTCCTTTTTTGAATTCTGTATACTTCAGCAACCTCTCCTGCACTTACATCGTCTTTTACTTTGTTTAGACTTTTCCAATCTGTTGAAGCCACCCCAGCTGTTTAGGTTAAAGCCCTTTTCACGGCCCTAGTTAGGTGATTTTCCAGTACTCTGATCGCATCCCATTGTTAAATCTCCTTCCTGCCCTAAGACTTGTGCCAATGTACTAGGAATTCAAACCCACTGAGTTCCTGCAGCATTTTGTGTATGCTGCTCTGGATTTTCAGCATCTGCAGAATCTCCTGTGTTTATGGTTTGCCAATTCTCCCTGTGACTTTTTTTTACCTTATAGATATTCCCGGTTCCTCTGCATCATAAAGGCCTCAGGGCTGCTAGGCTGATTGGTGACAAAGTTATCTCTGTGTAGGCAAGTGGTAAAATCTGGGGTTTCTCCAAGGATCATCTCCTTGTCGCGGTGGAGCAGTCTGTGAGTTTTTGATTCTGTTATTCTTTCCCATTGATGCTGCCTGGCCCGCTGAGTTCCTCCAGCATTTTGTGTGTGTCGCTCTGCATTTCCAGCATCTGCAGAATTTCTTGTATTTGTGCCATGTTACAGACAGTGCATAAATACAAGTTGTTTGCATTCTGTTTTGTTCCTCTGTAAAAGGACAGGATGTGACACGTAAACATACCTGAATCATACAATACGAATATCTGGGAACTCATCCATTTTAAGTGATGTGGGTTCAGCATATCAGCAGAGTTGACGCAGTCAGGCATGTGACTGCCCAGTATCAGGTATCTTTCGCTGTGTTTGTATGAGCTGTACAGGTTGAGACTGAGAGCAATGTGACCTCAGCAGTCGCGCTGCCTTACGTAGACAATACTCACAAATGCTAATTTTCGAAAGCCCAGCTCCAACCCATTGTTCACTGAAACACTTGAATCAAAATCAGAGTCAGCTTTAATATCACCAGCATATGTTGTGAAATTTGTTGTCTCTTTGGCAGCAGTACAATGAAGTACATAATAATAGAAAAAACTGTGAATTACAGTAAGCATGTATTACAGTTGAACTAAATAAATGGTGCAAAAATAGAAATAAAAAAGTAGTGAGGTAGTGTTCATGGGTTCAATGCCCATTCAGAAATCAGACGGCAGAGGGGAAGAAGCTGTTTCTGAATCATTGAGTGTGCACCTTCAGGCTTCTGTACCTCCTTCCTGATGGTAGCAATGAGAACAAGGCATGACCTGGGTGATGGGGGTCCTTAATGATGGTTGCCGACTTTTTGAGCCATCGCTCCTTGAAGACGTCCTGGATATTATGGAGGCTAGTGCCTATTGATTCCCAGGATGGCAGGACTTTCATATGATGGAAGACTGGATTGACTAGGCTTATACTCGTTGGAATTTAGAAGGTTGAGGGGGGATCTTATTGAAACGTATAAAATTCTAAAGGGATTGGACAGGCTAGATGCAGGAAGATTGTTCCCGATGTTGGGGAAGTCCAGAACGAGTGGTCACAGTTTGAGGATAAAGGGGAAGCCTTTTAGGACTGAGATGAGGAAAAACTTCTTCACACAGAGAGTGGTGAATCTGTGGAATTCTCTGCCACAGGAAACAGTTGAGGCCAGTTCATTGGCTATATTTAAGAGGGAGTTAGATATGGCCCTTGTGGCTAAAGGGATCAGGGCGTATGGAGGGAAGGCTGGTGCAGGGTTCTGAGTCGGATGATCAGCCATGATCATACTGAATGGCGGTGCAGGTTCGAAAGGCCAAATGGCCTACTCCTGCACCTATTTTCTATGTTTCTATGATGGAACTGACTAACTGACTGAGTTTACAACTCTCTGCAGCTTATTTCAATCCTGTGCAGTAGACCCCCCCCCCAACACGCGCGCGTGCGCGCACACGCACACACACACACACACATACACACACACACACACATATATATCAGAGTGATGCAGCCAGTTAGAATGCTCTCCACGGTACATCTGTAGATATTTGCAAATGTCTTTGGTGACAAACCAAACCTCCACAAACTTCTGATGAAACATAGCCTCTGTCGTGCCTTCTCTGTAGCTGCATCGACATGTAGGGTCCAGGATAGACAGTCAGAGATATTGACACCCGGTTTTGCCCTATCACTCAACCCCTGCAAAAGTAGCCTTTCTTTTTAATTTCAAAAATTATCTTTATTCATGAAAAGGAAAAAAATGGTAGCAAAACAACCCTTTACATTAAAGGTTAGTACACTCTTATAGAAAAAAAAATTGCCCATTAGTTGCTGAGATGTTACTTTTTTCATTGTTTGAGGGGCATCCCCACCTAACTTTGCCCCTCCATTTCTGGTAGCAGAAAGAGCCTATATTGATAGTCTTTCCCCATTGAGCCTTAGCATCAGCTACACTGAACATTAGTATGCCCCCCAGCATGTACACCTGTGACTAGACCTTGGCAGCATCCCCCTACGGAAGTCTCACTGTGATGGAGTAACTGGTTTTGGGCCAAACGGGGTGAGGTGGTTTGAGTAACTCAGAAACCGCTGACCTCCTGGGATATTCACGCACAATGGTCTCTAGCGTTTACAGAGAATGGTCCAGTCTGTGGGCAAGAATGCCTTGCTAATGAAAGAGGACGGAGGAGAATGCCCCACTGGTTCAAGCTGACAGGAAAGTGTCGGATAACCACGCACATTTATTTATCTATTTATCTAGCGATGCAGTGTGGAACAGTTCCTCCCGGCCCTTCAAACCACACCACTCAACAATCCCCTGAGGCTAGGATTAAAGAGACCTCTTTCTCTTTAATCCTAGACTAATCACAGAATAATATACATTGACCAATTGACCTACCAACCAGTATGTCTTTGGATTGTGGGAGGAAACCAGAGCATCTGGGGAAAACTCATGTGGTCACAGGGAGAACATATACCAGGTGAGACAATCTCACCTGGTCCAGGAACACCACTGGGATTGTGAAATGGGCCCAGCAGAGATTGCACTTTCTGAGGAAGCTTAAACAAGCATCACTCCCCACTAACATCTTAACTACGTTCTACAGAGGCGTGGTTGAGAGTGTGCTGACCTTTTGCATCACAACCTGGTACTCCAGCTGCAGTGCTGTCGACAAAAAAGCCTTGCAGAGGGTGGTTAGGGGAGCAGAGAAGGTTATTGGGGTCTCCCTACCTTCTGTCCAAGACCTCTTTCAGAGTCGATGCCTCCAGAAGACACAGTACATCATTAAAGACCCCTCACACCCTCTCCATGAACTGTTTGTTCTTCTGACATCAGGCAAACGTTACAGGAGCATCAAAACTAAAACCACAAGGCTACTAAACAGCTTCCTCCCACAGGCAGTCAGACTGCTAAATAGCTGCTCTACCTGACTCTGCTTTGGACACTTTTAACTTGCACTGGACACTTATAACTGATTTTAACTGACATGTGGCTGTTGTGTTTTACTATTTATTGTTATGTTTATTATTTATTATGTTATGATTGCACCGCCCCTGAGAAACGCTGTCTCATTCTGCCCTGCAGAGCTGATGTATGGTTAGAATGACAATAAAGTTTTTTGAATCTTGAAATCTTTGAATATACAGTATTCTAATAACAGGCAACGGTGGGAATTGAACCTGGGTCGCCTGTACAGTAAAGCATTGTGCTAATCACTACACTACCCGGTTACAACAGCGGTGTGCCGAAGAGCATTGCTGAACGCACAACACATCGAACCTAGAAGTGGACGGGCTACAGCAGCAGAAGACCATGAACGTACACTCAAAGGCCACTTTATTAGGTACAGGAAGTTATTTGCGTGCATGATGCTTGTAGGTAGCTGAGCAGAGAGAAAAAAAAGAGCTACAGAGAATGGGGGATTTAAACAGCAAAAGAGATTTGGTTTAAGCGACAATGTGAAGTGGAACCCGGCTAACATCTGAATGTTCGATCAGTGTCAAGGTAGAAATGTAGCTGGAATAATCTTCTTCCAGAAACAGTTCTCCCCGCCGTTCATGACACCAAGAGAGACAGACGATTTTGAAATACTATGTGTCAGGGACAGTATTATACAAGACTAAACACTGATAGCTGCAGACCAGGTGGCTTAATTGATTTGAAGAACCAGCATGAATTTGATAGTTTTGAACAAGAAGTATAGTCATAGTCATACTTTATTGATCCTGGGGGAAATTGGTTTTCGTTGCAGTTGCACCATAAATAATAAATAGTAATAAAACCATAAATAGTTAAATAGTAATGTGTAAATTATGCCAGGAAATAAGTCCAGGACCAGCCTATTGGCTCAGGGTGTCTGACCCTCCAAGGGAGGAGTTGTAAAGTTTGATGGCCACAGGCAGGAATGACTTCCTATGACGCTCTGTGTTGCATCTCGGTGGAATGAGTCTCTGGCTGAATGTACTCCTGTGCCCACCCAGTACATTATGTAGTGGATGGGAGACATTGTCCAAGATGGCATGCAACTTGGACAGCATCCTCTTTTCAGACACCACCGTCAGAGAGTCCAGTTCCATCCCCACAGCATCACTGGCCTTACGAATGAGTTTGTTGATTCTGTTGGTGTCTGCTACCCTCAGCCTGCTGCCCCAGCACACAACAGCAAACATGATAGCACTGGTCACCACAGACTCCTAGAACAGAGACGGCCCTGACCCTTCTTGTAGACAGCCTCAGTATATATGAGGGAAAGGATTTGACTTTAGCCACTTAATAGCTATTAAATCAAAACAATGTCTGAAAAGTTTACAAAGACATATATAAAAAATTTATTTCATGAAATGATTGATAGCAGTAACTCCAGAGAGCAACAGTTGCAGAAGACCCCAAGTCTCTGATCCAGAGATGAACTTGTCACCCTAAATCGGGTAATATATGAATAAATTTGATGAGTTTTGGAAGTTGTAAAACTGTTAAAAGTTTTCCTCCCCTTCCCGTTCTCTCTTTTCCCGTTCCTCGTTCTGGCTCCCCTCTTACCCCTTCCTCTTCTCCTCACCTGCCCATCACCTCCCTCATGTGTCCCTTCCCCTTTCCTTTCTCCCATCGTCCACTGTCCTCTCCTATCAGATTCCTGCTTCTTCAGCCCTTTGCGTTTTCCACCTATCACCTCTCAGTTTCTTACTCCACCCCCTCCCCCAGCCAGCTTTCCCCTCGCCTGGTCTCTCGTATCACCTGCCAGCTTCTACTTCTTCCCCTCCCTCCCCCCCACCTTCCGTTCCAGTCTTGATGAAAGGTCTCAGCCCAAAACATTTATCTAATTTATCCCCTGATGCTGTCTGCTGAGTTCCTTCAGCAGTCTGTGTGTGTGTTGCTCAAAGTTTCCAGCATCTGCAGAAACCCTGGTTAGTGAAACTGCTAAAAGAGTTGTGTAAATAAAGAATTAATGAAGTTTCTGTCAGCACTACATAGCGAGGCTTTGAGTTCTTTAAACTAGCTGTGACTAATAGATAAATTGCCTCCAGTATAGTCAAAGACCCCTCCCATCCTTCCCGCAATCTCTTTGGCCTCCAGCCATCAGGCAGAAGGTCCTGCAACATATGAAACAGCCTGACTGGCTGAGTAACAGCTTCTTCCCCCAGGACTGTTAAACCTTGACAAATTTCTGTTGACAGTGTATTGACTGGCTGCATCATGGCCTGGTATGGAAACACCAATGCCTTTGAGTGTAGTGGATTCGACCCAGTACATCACAGGTAAAGCCCTCCCAGCCAGGAGCACATCTACATGGAATACTGTCGTAGAAAATCAGCATCCATCATCAAAGATCCTCACCACCCAGGCCATGCCCTTTGCTCCTGCTGCCATCAGGTAGAAGGGACAAGAGTCTCAGGACTCGTACCACCAGGTTTAAGAACAGTTACTACCCCTCAACCATCAGGCTCTTGAACAAAAGAGGATAACTGCACCCATCTATTGAGATGTTCCCAAAACCAATGATCTCACTTCAAGGACTCTCTTCATCTTGTTATCTCAAGATCTCATTATTTATTGCTTTTCATTTATAGTTGCATTTCAACAGTTTATTGCTGTCTATGCTCTACTCGATCGTTCATTAATCTTGTTTACAGTTGCTCTTCTATAGATTTGCTGAGTATGCCTGCAGGGAAAAATAAATCTCAGGGTTGTATGCAGTGACATTTTTGTACTCTGATAATAACCTTTACTTTGAACTTTGGAAAGGTGCTACATTGCCGTAAAGGGCTATGAGACACACTGTAAGGCAGTAAAAGCACAAAAATCCCTCCTGGGATATTCACGCACAATGGTCTCTAGCGTTTACAGAGAATGGTCCAGTCTGTGGGCAAGAATGCCTTGCTAATGAAAGAGGACGGAGGAGAATGCCCCACTGGTTCAAGCTGACAGGAAAGTGTCGGATAACCACGCACATTTATTTATCTATTTATCTAGCGATGCAGTGTGGAACAGTTCCTCCCGGCCCTTCAAACCACACCACTCAACAATCCCCTGAGGCTAGGATTAAAGAGACCTCTTTCTCTTTAATCCTAGACTAATCACAGAATAATATACATTGACCAATTGACCTACCAACCAGTATGTCTTTGGATTGTGGGAGGAAACCAGAGCATCTGGGGAAAACTCATGTGGTCACAGGGAGAACATATACCAGGTGAGACAATCTCACCTGGTCCAGGAACACCACTGGGATTGTGAAATGGGCCCAGCAGAGATTGCACTTTCTGAGGAAGCTTAAACAAGCATCACTCCCCACTAACATCTTAACTACGTTCTACAGAGGCGTGGTTGAGAGTGTGCTGACCTTTTGCATCACAACCTGGTACTCCAGCTGCAGTGCTGTCGACAAAAAAGCCTTGCAGAGGGTGGTTAGGGGAGCAGAGAAGGTTATTGGGGTCTCCCTACCTTCTGTCCAAGACCTCTTTCAGAGTCGATGCCTCCAGAAGACACAGTACATCATTAAAGACCCCTCACACCCTCTCCATGAACTGTTTGTTCTTCTGACATCAGGCAAACGTTACAGGAGCATCAAAACTAAAACCACAAGGCTACTAAACAGCTTCCTCCCACAGGCAGTCAGACTGCTAAATAGCTGCTCTACCTGACTCTGCTTTGGACACTTTTAACTTGCACTGGACACTTATAACTGATTTTAACTGACATGTGGCTGTTGTGTTTTACTATTTATTGTTATGTTTATTATTTATTATGTTATGATTGCACCGCCCCTGAGAGCAACAGTTGCAGAAGACCCCAAGTCTCTGATCCAGAGATGAACTTGTCACCCTAAATCGGGTAATATATGAATAAATTTGATGAGTTTTGGAAGTTGTAAAACTGTTAAAAGTTTTCCTCCCCTTCCCGTTCTCTCTTTTCCCGTTCCTCGTTCTGGCTCCCCTCTTACCCCTTCCTCTTCTCCTCACCTGCCCATCACCTCCCTCATGTGTCCCTTCCCCTTTCCTTTCTCCCATCGTCCACTGTCCTCTCCTATCAGATTCCTGCTTCTTCAGCCCATTGCGTTTTCCACCTATCACCTCTCAGTTTCTTACTCCACCCCCTCCCCCAGCCAGCTTTCCCCTCGCCTGGTCTCTCGTATCACCTGCCAGCTTCTACTTCTTCCCCTCCCTCCCCCCCACCTTCCGTTCCAGTCTTGATGAAAGGTCTCAGCCCAAAACATTTATCTAATTTATCCCCTGATGCTGTCTGCTGAGTTCCTTCAGCAGTCTGTGTGTGTGTTGCTCAAAGTTTCCAGCATCTGCAGAAACCCTGGTTAGTGAAACTGCTAAAAGAGTTGTGTAAATAAAGAATTAATGAAGTTTCTGTCAGCACTACATAGCGAGGCTTTGAGTTCTTTAAACTAGCTGTGACTAATAGATAAATTGCCTCCAGTATAGTCAAAGACCCCTCCCATCCTTCCCGCAATCTCTTTGGCCTCCAGCCATCAGGCAGAAGGTCCTGCAACATATGAAACAGCCTGACTGGCTGAGTAACAGCTTCTTCCCCCAGGACTGTTAAACCTTGACAAATTTCTGTTGACAGTGTATTGACTGGCTGCATCATGGCCTGGTATGGAAACACCAATGCCTTTGAGTGTAGTGGATTCGACCCAGTACATCACAGGTAAAGCCCTCCCAGCCAGGAGCACATCTACATGGAATACTGTCGTAGAAAATCAGCATCCATCATCAAAGATCCTCACCACCCAGGCCATGCCCTTTGCTCCTGCTGCCATCAGGTAGAAGGGACAAGAGTCTCAGGACTCGTACCACCAGGTTTAAGAACAGTTACTACCCCTCAACCATCAGGCTCTTGAACAAAAGAGGATAACTGCACCCATCTATTGAGATGTTCCCAAAACCAATGATCTCACTTCAAGGACTCTCTTCATCTTGTTATCTCAAGATCTCATTATTTATTGCTTTTCATTTATAGTTGCATTTCAACAGTTTATTGCTGTCTATGCTCTACTCGATCGTTCATTAATCTTGTTTACAGTTGCTCTTCTATAGATTTGCTGAGTATGCCTGCAGGGAAAAATAAATCTCAGGGTTGTATGCAGTGACATTTTTGTACTCTGATAATAACCTTTACTTTGAACTTTGGAAAGGTGCTACATTGCCGTAAAGGGCTATGAGACACACTGTAAGGCAGTAAAAGCACAAAAATTATTTTCTACTTCCTTACGGAGCAGCAAGCTAGCTGGTGGTGCAGTAGCACCTGCACCAGACTTCGAGACGAGTGGTACTGGGTTCGAGTCCCGCCAGCGCCTTGCACACTTTCCATCCGTGCTGGGTTGAGCGTTGAACTAGAAACCTGGCCTTGTAAACAGCAGACAACTGCTAAAGAAACGGGAAGGTTGCTGCCCGATGCGCCACAAGGTGCGAAAAGAACGACAACAAAGGAGCATGACTTGTTAATCATGATATTATGAGTAAAGTTTAATTATATTTCAAATCTGTTCTTATCCCTCAATTATTGTTGTAGTTACCATATAAATGGCAACTGTGCTATTGGTTTACAAAATCGTAACAGGACTGTCTATGAGTTAAAGGTGAAAAGGCATTGCATGGTTTATACTTGCAATTATTTTTAATGACTAAGATTTATTTTCATATATATATTTACTATATATATATAAAGTAATTACTTAAGGATGTTTATTATTCGAACTCTGAATCTTCCTTCTTTTAAGGATCTGGCAAGATTACATATGTGTCAGCAAATAAAGTTGACGTGCAAAGTTCAAAGCTGATTAATGAGTTTTAAATATTTATCATTGATTTAAGTACAGTATGTGATTTTCAATCATGTTAACATGTATGTGACTACCTGCGTGAATAACCCCAATAAAAATCTACCTAATGTTCTGCACGTTGCTTAATATGGCACATGTGATTGAGAAAGGTCATTAAGTTTTATATTTCAATCACCATTGAAATGCTGTGAAGTCAGCCTTACACAAAAAAAATCATGTCAGCATGACTAAGTGGTAATTTTTTTCCATGAGCACCTTCAGACTGTTTGTGAGGACACAACTCCGATGACGCTGGGAAACAGTCCTGATCGCATACTGACTTCTTAGAAGAGGGTGCTTTTGTAACTCCAAAAGGCCTGATTAAATGGATCTAAAAGACCCCATGGCACTTTTAAAGAGTACGAGACATAGATTGAGTGATGCAGACATAGAGACTTTCTCCTCAGGGCAGAAATAGCTCATATGAGGGGGCATAACTTTAAGGTGATTGGAGGAAAGGATGGGGGGTGGTGGAATAACAAAGTTAAGTTTTTTACACAGTGTGATGGGTGCGTGGAATGTGTTGCCAGGGGAGGTAGTAGAGGCATACATACTGGGGATATTTAAGACACTCTTAGATAAGCACGTGGATGACAGGAAGATGGAAAGCTATGTAGGAGGTAGTTGATCTTAGAGTAAGTTAAAAGTTCATCACAACATTGTGGGCTGAAGGGGCTGTATAACATTCAGTGACCTGGTTAACTAGCTTTTCTCAAGCTTCAAGGACATTTGTAGAATAAGATTAACTTGTTATTCAACATTCTGAAAAGATTCAAGGTTCAAGACTCAATATTGTTTAATGTCATTTCCTGTACACAAGTGTAAAGGAGAACAAAATTATTGTTACTCCAAATCCCTTGCGGCACAAGAAAAAACAATGAGATAACGAGCACAATAATAAAAAGCAACACAATAAATATAAATACATAAGATAACTTCTATACGTAGATTGATTGTGTGTCCATAAAGTGAGACTGGGCTGTACATAAGGTGACTGACGGGAAATTATAAAGTAGTGGTGTGTTAGTGGGTGGAGGTGTTGATCAGCCTTACTGCTTGGGGAAAGGGACTGTCTTTGAGTCTGGTGGTCCTGGCGTGGATGCTACATAGCCTCCTCGCTGATGGGAATGAGGCAAACAGTCCGTGAGCAGGGTGTGTGGGATCCTTCATGATGTTACTGGCCCTTTTCCATCACTTTTCTGTATATATGTGCTTGATGGTGGGTAGGCTGGTGTCAGTGACGCACTGGGCAGCTTTGACTACCTGTTGTAGAGCCTTTCCTTCTCACACGTTACACGCGAAACTGTAGATCAAATGGTGGCATGACTTTAAAGTTCAAAGTAAATCTATTATCAAAATACTTATATGTTACCATATACTATCTTTTCTTGCAGACGTTTTTAGGGAAAATAAAGAAGTACAATAGAATCTACAAAAACATCCGTTAGTCTTGCGAGACCATGGAATTGCGCCTGGAAAGTCTTCACTCTCCAGGGCGCAGGCCTGGGCAAGGTTGTATGGAAGACCGGCAGTTGCCCATGCTGCAAGTCTCCCCTCTCCATGACACCAATGTTGTCCAAGGGAAGGGCATTAGGACCCATACAGCTTGGCACTGGTGTCGTCGCAGAGCAATGTGTGATTAAGTGCCTCGCTCAAGGACACAACACGTTCCCTCGGCTGGGGCTCGAACTCACGACCTTCAGGTCACTAGTCGAATGCCTTAACCACTTGGCCACGTGCCCAACAAATACTGACAAACAATCAAAGTGCAAAAGAAGACAAACTGTGCAAAGAAAAGAGTTGTAAAAGTGTCCCTGAAAGAGAGTCTGTAGGTCGCAGAATCAGTTCAGGGCTGAGGTGAGTGAAGTTACTCACGCTGGTTCAGGACCACGCTGGTTGTAGGGTACTAGTTGTTCCTGAACCTGATGGTGTGGGATCTAAGGCGAGAAGAGAGCATGGCCTGGATGGTAGGGGCCTTTGATGATGGATTCTGCTTCCCTGCAACAGCACTCCTTGTAAATGTATTTATTAACATGAATCTATAATGTTTAGTCTCGGCCATACTCAATGTTTCTTGCAGCGCAGCTGTCTAACAGCAACTGATATCAACAATCATGAACTTTGAAGCTTATAGACCTATCCCAGTATTATAGCCCCTATTAAGCAGCTGATTATTTGATGGGGTTGTGCAATCATATTAGTATTAAGCTGAGCTGGTCTGAGAGTTCTGTTTGAGCAAGCTTGCTGTGTGCAAAATGTCTCACAGCTTAGTCATAGGATTGCATTTGTTATACACTCAGCGGCTACTTTATTAAGCACACCTGTATACCTATTTGTTAACGCAAGTACCCAATCAATTCATGTGGCAGCAACTCAATACATAAAAGCATGCGGACTTGGTTCTGTCCTAAGTTATTGACTGCTTAGTTTGAGAGTCTGATCTCACAGCCTCACCCTCTTCAACTGTTGTTAAAACCCAAGCAACTGGTGCTACCTGAGGGGACAACTCACAAACTTTTGGATGGAATGGTGTATAGAAACATAGAAACATAGAAAATAGGTGCAGGAGTAGGCCATTTGGCCTTTTGAGCCTGCACCGCCATTTATTATGATCATGGCTGATCATCCAACTCAGAACCCTGCCCCAGCCTTCCCTCCATACCCCCTGACCCCTGTAGCCACAAGGGCCATATCTAACTCCCTCTTAAACATAGCCAATGAACTGGCCTCAACAGTTTGCTGTGGCAGAGAATTCCACAGATTCACCACTCTCTGTGTGAAGAAGTTTTTCCTAATCTCGGTCCTAAAAGGCTTCCCCTCTATCCTCAAACTGTGACCCCTCGTTCTGGACTTCCCCAACATCGGGAACAATCTTCCTGCATCTAGCCTGTCCAATCCCTTTAGGATCTTATACGTTTCAATCAGATCCCCCCCTCAATCTTCTAAATTCCAACGAGTACAAGCCCAGTTCATCCAGTCTTTCTTCATATGAAAGTCCTGCCATCCCAGGAATCAATCTGGTGAACCTTCTTTGTACTCCCTCTATGGCAAAGATGTCTTTCCTCAGATTAGGGGACCAAAACTGCACACAATACTCCAGGTGTGGTCTCACCAAGGCCTTGTACAACTGCAGTAGTACCTCCCTGCTCCTGTACTCGAATCCTCTCGCTATAAATGCCAGCATACCATTCGCCTTTTTCACCGCCTGCTGTACCTGCATGCCCACTTTCAATGACTGGTGTATAATGACACCCAGATCTCGTTGCACCTCCCCTTTTCCTAATCGGCCGCCATTCAGATAATAATCTGTTTTCCTATTTTTGCCACCAAAGTGGATAACTTCACAATTATCCACATTAAATTGCAACTGCCATGAGTTTTCCCACTCACCCAACCTATCCAAGTCACCCTGCATCCTCTTAGCATCCTCCTCACTGCTAACACTGCCACCCAGCTTCGTGTCATCCGCAAACTTGGAGATGCTGCATTTAATTCCCTCATCCAAGTCATTAATATATATTGTAAACAGCTGGGGTCCCAGCACTGAGCCTTGCGGTACCCCACTAGTCACCGCCTGCCATTCTGAAAAGGTCCCGTTTATTCCCACTCTTTGCTTCCTGTCTGCTAACCAATTCTCCACCCACACCAATACCTTACCCCCAATACCGTGTGCTTTAAGTTTGCACACTAATCTCCTGTGTGGGACCTTGTCAAAAGCCTTTTGAAAATCCAAATATACCACATCCACTGGTTCTCCCCTATCCACTCTACTAGTTACATCCTCAAAAAATTCTATGAGATTCGTCAGACATGATTTTCCTTTCACAAATCCATGCTGACTTTCTCCGATCCTTTCACCGCTTTCCAAATGTGCTGTTATCACATCCTTGATAACTAACTCCAGCAGTTTCCCCACCACTGATGTTAGGCTAACCTGTCTATAATTCCCCGGTTTCTCTCTCCCTCCTTTTTTAAAAAGTGGGGTTACATTAGCCACCCTCCAATCCTCAGGAACTAGTCCAGAATCTAATGAGTTTTGAAAAATTATCACTAATGCATCCACTATCCACTATGTATCTACAGTACATGCCATCTGGTACTTGACATCCAGGCCCTGTTATCTAGAATCGTCTATTTTAACTTCAGCCCCACCCCCACTCTCTCTCTCTCTCTCTCTCTCTCTCTCTCTCTCTACCTATAACACATTCCTTAAAACATGCACTTTTAATCTCAAAGCTATCTTAGTCACCTCCCTTCAGATAACTTCATGTGGTCCAGTGTCAAGTTCATCTGATAGTCGCACTTGGTTGATACTGTGTTATTACCAATAAATATTTGTAACATGCTGTAAATGAGGCAGAGGTATAATTAAAACACGTACCTGAGGCATGTGAATACAGGAATTAGGTCACATGTTGGAGCAGGGGGAAAGATAGTGAATATGGCAAAACAGAGAACGTTAGAAACACAACATAGATCAGTAAGGGTAAAGTCCACTCATACAGCAGTTTTGATAGAACAAAAAATGCAATAGGAGTGTTATCAAATGAAACGTGACACAAGGCACACGGGGAAATCATAAAGCAAGCATTTTGATCAAAGTTGCAGGTTTAGAGAAGTGTCTGAAAGAAGAAATGGGAAATAGCAAGTGAAGGTGGTCTGGGGAGAATTCCAAGCTGTGGGGCCCCAGCAATGAAACTACAGCCATCAGTGGTGGAACGATCATTTTGAGATGTTCAAGAGGTTGGAGTTTGAGATGCACAGTGATCTTAGAGGATTGTTGGAATGGAGGACGACCCCCTCCTAACAAGGTTAGGGACCAGGAACACAGCTGAAGAGACCCGATGGGCAAAATGGCCCAATTCTGCTCCTATATCAGGTCTTACGGTCTGCTCCACCATTTCATTATGGCTGGTCCGGTTTTCCTCTCCCCATATACTTTCATGCCATGATCAATCACCAATCTATCCACCTCTGCCCTAAATATACATAAAGACTGGACATTCACAGCTGCCTGTGGCAATGAATTCCACAGATTCACCAGTTCCTGGCTAAAGAAATTCCTCCGTCTCTATTCTAAAAAGACGCCCCTCTATTCTGAGGCTGTGTCCTCTGGTCTTAGACTCTCCCACCATAGAACACATTCTCTCCACATCCACTCTATCAAGGCCTTTCATCATTCGACGGGTTTCAATTAGGTCACCCCTCATTCTTCTGAATTCCAGTGAATACAGGGCCAGAGCCATCTAAAGCTCTTCATATGACAAGCCATTCAATCCTGGAATTATTTTTGTGAATCTCCTTCACTGTCAGCACATCCTTTCTAAGATAAGGGGCCCAAAACTGCTCATAAAGGTGTGAAGGTGTGTGTATACATATGTGTGTGTGTGTGTGTGTGTGTGTGTGTGTGTGTGTGTGTGTGTATACACACATATCTTATTGCAATTTATATTTTTTATTCCAACGTAGTGCTACTGCAGAACAACAAATTTCCTGACATATGCCAGTGATATTAAACCTGTTTCTGATGCTGATATTTTATATAAACATTGGCCTGAAATGGTATTTCTTTCTCTCGCCATATTTGCTGTTCTGAGTGTCAGCAGCATTTCTGTTTGTGACAAATGCAGATCGCCGGGCTCCTCTGGCTGTGTGGGAATCGCTTGCTAAACAGCGGCTTTTGCGTGTAACTGAGGCAGATGGAAAACCTCAGACAGCAGAATGTGTACGCCATTGTTTAGAACATTATCTTCAGAACACTGGTCGGTGGTAACCCAGACCCACACGAAAAACTGCACAGTCACTGTTGACTGGAGTTAGTCTCCAGTGACTCATCGATGACCTTGATTCAAAGTGACAATCAGTCTGTGGTGATGTTGTTATGGCTATAGTGAAACCCTGTTGTGTAAGTGTGAGGTGGCCTTCTGTAGTCAGTAGTGCATTGACTCTCTGGTCCTCCTGATAAAATGGCGCCAGATCCTGACCTAAACCCGTCCTGTCTGTTGATCCTACCTGCTGCGCCTCCTTCCACAAACAATCTACAACTCATGTTCTCAATATTTTTTGTATTTTCATAATTTGTCTTTTGCACATTGGTTAATAATTACTACTTATTACTGCCCGTTATGCTGCTGGCATTTGGGGCAGCAATGAAAGTCCCCGATCTCTGGTGGTATTCAGGGCTTCCTTCATCGAGACAGTAGCTTCCTCCCGGTTTTCGCCTCTGTCAGTCATGCAAGTCCCGGGCGGAGACTCAGGAATACCGTCACACTCAGATGTAGAAGGGTTCTTCATTGCTGTTTCCGTAACAGTCTTGGTTTACCAGTCAGGGTTGTTAGCCCTGAGCTGAACCCCCCGAACCTGGAGGACCAGTGGACCACTCTTAGTCTGGCCTCTACCCTTTGACCTGTTTGGCATGGGTGACCCTACCAAGAGCATAAAGCCCTGACTTCAGCCAACATAGCTCTCCGAATCATTGAGGCTTGCAAACCTCCAAACCCTACGGCAAGGTTGTAGTCCTCTTGGAGGTGCTTAATAATAGTCATAACTTACTTACAGAGCATGTTTCATACAGAAGACATAGTTCAAAGTGCATTATAACAGGATAAGGTGCAAATATGAAAATAAAAGGCAAAAAGATGTTAATTAAAAGCAAAGTTAAATTGAGTAAATAGTTTTTGAGTTGGCATTTAAGACCGTCTACTGAGTCTACATCCCTTATAGTTTTGGGTATTGAATTCCACAGATTCGGAGTGTAGTTTAAAAAAGCTGACCTGCCAATTATCTTTTGAGGGAGATTGTTTAAATTTTAAAGACTGGCAGAAGAAGACCTGATAACTCAAGCAGGATTATAAAATGAAAACGAATCTGTGATTTACTCTGATCCCAGACCATTGAAAACTTTAAAAACAAGTAAGAGAACTTTAAAATCAATTCTAAAAGATACAGGAAGACAATGCAGAGTGGCTAGGACGGGATGAGTGATACGTTCCCTCATCCTGGTTTTGGTTACAAATCTAGCAGCAGCATCCTGAATGAGTTGAAGTTTGTCGATAGATTGCTTTGGAAGGCTGGTACAAAGCGCATTGCAGTAACCTAGTCTATTCGATATAAAGGCAAGAGTTAGTTTTTCAGCATCGTTATGTGACAGAAATGGACGTACCTTTCCAATATTGCTTAAGTGTAGAAATGTTGCTCAGGTCACTTTCTTTATGTGGGATTTAAAATTCAAATCCAAATCAAGGATAACACCCAGGCTTGTTGCTTCTGTTTGTACAAGAGAGACCAAGTTCCCAAGTTTATCCAGAGTTTATTTGTTTTGGCTTCGGGACAAACCAACGATATTCCAGTTTTACCTTCATTTAGTTTTAGGAAATTAGTGCTCATCTTTTAGTTTATTGCAGTCATACCAGAAGTCAGAGAAATTACCATTAGGCTCAACTGAGATATACAATTGTGCGTCATCTCCAACTGTGGAAATAAAGTTTCTGCTCGCTAATGATGTCTCTTAAGGGGAGCATGTATAAGGAGAAGAGTAGGGGACCAAGACTGCTTCCCTGAGCAATACTAAAAGGCACATTGTATCTCTTAGAAAATTGGCCTCCAAGACAGACAAAGAAATGTCCTCTCTAACATATATGAGCGAAAACAATTCAGGGCACTTCCAGGGAGCCCAATCCAGTTCTCAAGGTGATCCAGGAGAATGTTTTGTAAATTATGTCGAAGGCAGCACTCAGGTCTAGGAGAATTGGAAGTGAGATTCTGTTGGCATCAGAGTTGAGCCTAAGGTCACTGACAATTTTGGTAAGGGCCGTCTCCGTGCTGTGGTTTGTTCTAAAACCCGACGGAAACTTTTCTAGGATATTTTTCTCATTAAGAAAGTTGTCGAGCTGAGTGACCTCAAAAATCTTGCCCAGGAAGGGAGGATTTGATCTAGGCCTGTAGCTAGCTAGTAGCTCACTTTTGGCTTTTTTAAGTAGGGGTTGGACAGCCGCAGCTTTGAAGGCATCTGGAAAAACTCCAGATTCAAGGGAAGTGTTAATAATTTTCCTAACAGAATTGACATCTCTATTCAAAGAAACCTTAAAAAGTATGGTAGGGACAGGGTCGAGACAGCAAGTAGACAATAGACAATAGGTGCAGGAGTAGGCCATTCAGCCCTTCGAGCCAGCACCGCCATTCACTGTGATCATGGCTGATCATCCACAATCAGTACCCTTTTCCTGCCTTCTCCCCATATCCCTTCACTCCGCTATCTTTAAGAGCTCTATCTAGCTCCTTCTTGAAGGAATCCAGAGAACTGGCCTCCACTGCCTTCTGAGGCAGAGCATTCCACAGAGCCACAACCCTCTGTGTGAAAAAGTTTTTCCTCAACTCCGTTCTAAATTGTCTACCCCTTATTCTTAAACTGTCCTCAGACCCCTCAGTTAATGGTATAGAAAGGTTGAGAACCCCTGCTTTAATGCAATTCAGATGAAAGCTAGCAATTGGGCTCACCAGAGTGCGAGTGAAGCACTGGGCCCAGTGTGTCCTGTTGCCGAGGGTTCGGTGAAAATCTGAAGAGCGCAGATGGGAGGGAACACTCCCCACAGGGAATGCCAGCAGATGTTGAGTTCAGCTATCTCGGCTGTCCGTTGTAGAGAAGGGAGTGCCTGCTGTCTTAGGAGATGCATTTGTTCTGCAAGGGGAGCTGAAAAAGCACATTTCTAAATCTAAATGTGCTTCAAACACCTGATTATCTAAGTACAATGTATTGCCCATTAACTACAGATCACGTTTGTCCAGCTCAGACGTTCTGTCGCAAAGTCTGATTCAAGTGTATGAGTCATTGTACCTTCCTTGTTCTCAGTTGCTTGTGAAGAACCACTTCCCTTAACAGAGAGGTCAGCAATGAGGTTAGGAATCAGAATCAGAATCAGGTTTAATATCACCAGCGTATGTCATGAAGTTTTTTTATCTTTACGGCAGCTGTACAATGCAATAGATGATAAATATAGAAAAAAATCCCACCCTGCAAAAACTCATTTCAGGGAGGTGGCACCTTCAATTTCCGGGAGAGGTGGGATGTCTGCAATAGAGTAGCTCCTGAGCAGCTAGCCAGCTAGTTTAAATAACGTTAGCTATGCTAATGAACGAATGACACCTGTTAAACTCACCTCAACATGTCTTTTACAGTCTTAACCCACCATGGGCAATAGAAAAGTCACTGTTGCAAACAGTGCAGCGAGCAACACTGTCATTATTTTTGACCCCTATTAGGCAGGGGTACACTTTAGTGTAGTCTGGAGAAACCTAAGTTTTATATTTTCTTTTTTTGGAACACTCTGCCATGGCGCTCTCTCTCTCGCGCTGTCTCTCCTGTGCTCTCTTGCTCTCTCTTGCTCTCCCTCTCTCACTCGCTCGCTCTCAAAAAATCGATTTCCGGGATATTGTACATAATTTGCGGGCATCAGGGAGCCGCTATCAATATGCGGGAGACTCCCTGAACTTCTGGGAGAGGTGGGATGTCTGGTACTAATTTGGATATTAAGTAGTTAAGTCGTGCAAGAAACAGAAATAAATTTTAAAAAAAGTAGTGAGGTAGTGTTCACGGATTCAATGTCCATTCAGAAATCAGACAGCAGGGGGGGAGAAGCTGTTCCTGCATCGCTGAGTGTGTGCCGTCAGGTTTCTGTACCTCCTCCCTGATGGTAACAATGAGAAGAGGGCATGTCCTGGGTGATGGGGGTCATTAATAATGGACGCCACCTTTTTGAGGCATCGCTCCTTGAAGATGTCCTGGGTACTACAGAGGCTAGTGCCCATGATGGAGCTGACTAATTTTACAACTTTCTGCAACTTACTTTGATCCCGTGCAGTAGCCCCCCCCCCGCCACACCCCCTCCCCCATACCAGACAGTGATGCAGTCAGTCAGAATGCGCTCTACCGTGCATCTGGAGAAGTTTTCGAATGCTTGAGGTGACAAACCAAATCTCCTCAAACTCCTGATGAAATATAGCCGCTGTCTTGCCTTCTTTATAGCTGCATCGGTATGTTGGGGTCAGGTTAGGTCCTCAGTGATACTGACACCCGGGAACTTGAAATTGCTCGCTCCCTCCACTTCTGATCACTCTTTGAGGACTGGAAGGGAAATATTTTCAGTTTGGAACCTACTGCGTGGTTACGGCCTGAGCTGTTATGGTTGTTCTCAATAAAGACAAACCTGGCCAGGGTTTATGTTAGACCGTGTCATTATTGAACTGCTTAACGCTGCGCTTACGCGACAAGATCACCATCATTGCTTCTGTTTCTGGGTGAACACCCTCCCACGTTACCCACTGGGAAATGAAGTTCTGTCTTATGCACACATAGTAACACAGAACCCACTAACTGAGAGAGTGGTAAGGCCAGAAATCGGCACCAAGTCCAGGAGTGCCTCAAAGGAGCCCTGATGTGTCGTTACCTACAGGGCTATGGACCGAGAGGCAGGGACTGGAAGCTTTGACATTGATTCATGGAAATGGAGAGCAAATGGCCTCCATTTTGTAATTTTCTGGATGATTGTCTAATCACAGCACAGGGTCACTAAGGCAAGTATCCGAGACAGCCCATGGACCATTCGAAACTTGACTGGCTGTTTGATTAGAACTTCGGACTTCACTGAGGTTGTGGCTCGGACTTGGTAGTTGTTTTTAGGTTTGTAGGGATGGTTTTGGGGGATAGAGCAAGGAGTTAGGGGTTACCTTAGGGTTTAGGGACAGGGATGAGGGGCAGCTAGAGATCAGGCTGGGGATCTAGGCCTCACTCAGAGTTCGAGCACATTGGGAGGAAAGTGGCTTGTTTTGCTGTCATGGTTGTGGTGCCTTTGTTCTGGTGTTGTTGCCATTGTTTGTGTTATTCTGCTGAACATAGTCGGCATGCCACGTGCCGACACTTGCGAGGTGTCGCCCGGCACATCCTTAGGTTGTGTCAGACCATAAAACCAGGAGCCGAATCAGGCCACGTGGCCTACAGAGTCTGTTCCGCCATTTCATCATGGCTGATCCAAATTTCCCCCTCAGCCCCAGTCTCCTGTCTTCCCCCTGTAACCTTACATGCCCTGACTAATCAAGAAGTTATTAACCTCTGCCATAAAGGCACCCGATCACCTGTGGCAACGAATTCCACAGATTCACCACCCTCTGGCTGAAGAAATTCCTCCTCATCTCCGTTCTAAAAAGACGCTCCTCAATTCTGAGGCTACGTCCTCTGTCTTAGACTCCCCCACCATAAGAAACAGCCTCTCCACATCCACGCTATCGAGGCCTTTCAACGTTCAATAAGTTTCAACGCGGTCCCCCTTATTCTTCTGTATTCCAGTGAGTAGAGGCCCAGAGCCCTCAAACACTCCTCATATGACAAGCCTCTCAATCCCGGAGTCATTTCAGCAAAACCTCCTTTGAACCCTCTCCAATTGTGTTGGTTGTTTACGCAAACCATGCAGCTCACTGTATGTTTTGATGTTGAACCTGAACCTTGGATTAGTACCTTTACCCAATGGTTTACTCACGGTGAGGCAACTGTGTTTATATCAGTAAATTAAACATGAGCCTGGTATTGCTGAACTGTTTACCGTTCCACATTACAGACGCACAAGAGTTTGACTGGCCCAGTGCAGACAACAGGGCTCCTTCTGTATCAATAGCAGTAGGCTATTTATTCCTCAGCCGCACTGACAAATGATTTACAGCTCAAGGAAATTCAGAATAGTAACTACATATAAACAAGGCTGACGTAACCATGCTCAGAGGAGAGGGGCTGTTGTAATTGTGTTTGTGTGGAGAGGCTGTGCGACTGAAGCAACACACACAAAATGTTGGGGGAACTCAGGAGGTCGGGCAGTATCCATGGAAAAAAGTAAACAGGCGATGTTTCGGGCCGAGACCCTTCTTCGGAACTGAGAGGGAACGGGGGAAATACCGGAATTAAAAGGTGGGGGCTGGTGAGGGCTGGAAGGAAACTAGCTGGAAGGTGATTGGTGAAGCCAGGTGGATGGGAAAGGTCAAGGACTGGAGAAGAAAGAATCTGACAGGAGAGGAGAGTGGACCATAGGAGAAAGGGAAGTAGGAGGGGATCCGGGGGGGGGGGAGCGGCGCGGTGGAGTAACAGGCAGGTGAGAAGAGGCGAAAGATCAGAGGAAATGGGGTGAGGGGCTATTGTTCACCGAAAGGAGAAATTGATAATTATACCATCAGGCTGGAGGGTACCCAGGCAGAATATAAGCTGTTGCTCCTCCACCCTGCTGGTGGGGGGGGGGGTGGCCTCATCTTGGGACAAGAGGGGATATATAACTGGGATTAGTGTGGAGAGGCTCTGTAACTAAGTCAAGTCACTTTTTATTGTCATTTCAACCATAACTGCTGGTACAGAACATAGTAAAAATGAGACAACGTTTTCCAGGACCATGGTGCTACATGAAACAATACAAAAACTACACTGAACTACGTAAGAAAAAAACACAAAAACTACACTAGACTACAGACCTATCCAGGACTGCATAAAGTGCACAAAACAGTGCAGGGACTACAATAAATAATAAACAAGACAATAGGTACACTAGAGGGCAGTAGGTTGGTGTCAGTCCAGGCTCTGGGTATTGAGGAGTCTGATGGCTTGGGCGAAGAAACTGTTACATAGTCTGGTGATGAGAGCCCAAATGCTTCGGTGCCTTTTTCCAGATGGCAGGAGAGAGAAGAGTTTATTTGAGGGGTGCGTAGGGTCCTTCATAATGCTGTTTGCTTTGTGGATGCAGCATGTGGTGTAGATATCTGTGATGGCGGGAAGAGAGACCCCGATGATCTTCTCGGCTGACCTCACTATCCGCTGCAGACTACTAGATCTGTGAGTAGGGCTGTGTAGTAATGAGGGACCTGTGTAAGCTGCATCACTGTTGTAACGAGGTGTGTGTAGCAGGGATGTCTAACTGAGGTCATTGTGGAGGTCGGGGGGGGGCTTAATTGGAAAGGAAGGGAGAAGAAGACAAAACAACCACTCCCCTTTCCTATCAGATTCCTTCTCCTTTTCAGTCCTTTACCTCTTTCTACTCACACCCACCCCCCCCCCCCAACCTTCTTATTCTGGCATCTTCCATCTCCCTTTGCAGGGTCTTGGCCTGAAATGTTGACAGCTTATTCCTCTCTGTAGATGCTGCCTGGCCTGGCGAATTTCTCCAGCATTTTGTGTGTGTTGCTCTGGATTAACAGTATCTGCAGAATCTTTTGTGTCTCAGAAGATCTGCTGTGTTGCATGAGTACTTTTCGGATCTCCTGGCTACTATCTTTTGAGTGATTTATTTCACGGATACAACAGAACCTCTTGGGTTTCTAATGAAGTGGATCAATGTCCTGAGGCTATATCACTGGGTTAATGTAGGACTGATCAGTGCTGTGTGTGCCTTGTGCTGTGTATGACTGTTGGTTCTGCGTTTTGTACCTTGGTCCCAGAGTAAAGTTGTTTCATTTGGCTGTATTCATGGGTTTTTATATATTAAGTTAAAGTCTGTCCTGTGCCTTATAGGCTCATCAGGCCGGTGCTTATGCCGGTTTCCGTAGCGTGAAGTGACTGAGAGTATGAGACCCCTCCCCGGATAGGACGCCAGTCTATCGCGAGGTTAACCCCCAGCATTTTGCTGGTACCCATTTTCAGCTGGGTGGACTGGAGCACTGTGTGGTTAAGTGCCTTGCTCAAGGACACAACACGCTGCCTCGGCTGGGGCTCGAACTCACGACCTTCAGATCGCTAGTCCAACGCCTTAACCACTTGGCCACGCGCCACAATTTTTTATATATTGATGAACGATAATTAAACTTGAACGAAAGTCTGATGTAAGCAGGTATATGCAGATGGTCTGGTGGAACTGGGATTAGTATAGAGGAGCAGACTAACTGACTCAGTGGACTGGAATTGTGTAACTGGGTTAGCGTAGAGAAGTTGGTGTAAGTGGGATTACCGTATTGTTACGTACCCCGTAACTGGGTTGCCAAACCAGCAGAAATGGAACACGTGTTGGAGTCTGTGATTACTAGAAACTAATAAAGTTTTATTAAAGAAATAAGTAATACAGTACACTAATCGTAAGGATATAAATGTAACAGGTTAGCAATGATAATACACACATATACACAGAACCAGGGTAATAGGAATCAACCAAGCTCTATTGCAGTCTAGGGGTAAAATGATCAGTCTTAAGTGAGGCAAGTTCAGTTCAGGTTAGTGCAGTTCGAAGTAATCGCTGTTGTTGTACCGTTGGGGGAGAGAGAGAGAGAGATGCAGTTGGTTTCGGGCAGACCTTTTGATGTCTTCTGATCCTGCTGTGGTCACCGACTATGACCCCTCTGTTCCGGATACGATCGTTCTTCCGTGGTGAACCCGGCACCCAGGCAAGGATGGACACACACCCCAGGTTCCCACCAATCGTACCTTTACACCCTGTGAGCCTCTAACCGATTTCCCGTGAACCGGTCCTCCAAACTCTCACCAACTTGTGGGGGCACACTGCTCTTTCCAGGGTCTTGTGGCGTGTCTCGTGCCTTAGCAAACCAGCTCTTTTTATCCCCCTGCTGGGGTATCACATGTCCATCAAACTTCAAACAGTTCAGGTTCAAAGCAAACGGTCTGTCAATATCTAAATTGTGTTTCTTTCTCATTAATCTCTCTCTTCTCTCTTATTAGCATTTTGAATGTTTCTCCATTGTCTTCCATTATCTCTCTCATTAGCATCATCCGTCCGGTAGCTCTGCTTGGCGTCACACCTGTTCCACCTTGGTCAGTGTAACCAACAGCAACCCTGTCATACGTTGGGAAATTTAAATGCTTGTTATTAATTCTGGAATTACATGCCCTCTTCCCATTACTACCATCAGGGGGAAAGTAAAGAAGCCTAAGGATACACACTCTACATTTCATGTGTTGTGACATGAACAAAGTCACTTGAAAGATGCTGAACCTAGTGGATATAGAAATGCTTCATTCAGCAAAAATGAGCAACAGGCATCATGCAGGCCTTTCAGCCCACAAAGCCATGTCGAAGATGTACTTACTTTAGAAATTACCTAGAGTTACCCATGGCCCTCTATTTTTCTAAGCTCCATATAGTCTCTTTTAACAGACTCCTATCCAGGAGTCTGTTAAAAGACCCTATCGTATCCACCTCCACCACCATCGCCAGCAGCCTATTCCATGCACTCACCACTCTCTGCGTAAAAAACTTACCCCAACATCTCCTCTATACCTACTTCCAAGCACCTTAAAACTGTGCCCTTTTGTGTTAGCCATTTCAGCCCTGGGAAAAAGCCACTGACTATTGACACGATCAATGCCTCTCATCATCTTATACATCTCTATCATCCTCTCATCCTCCGTCACTCCAAGAAGAAAAGCCCAAATATCACTGACATATGTCGTGAAATTTGATGCTTTGTGGCAGCAGTAGATTTCAACACATAAAAATTTTAAATTACAATAACTAATACGAAAAGAATTAATTTAAATACTGTAAGCAGTGCCAATAAGAAGTTGTTCCTTAAACGTTGAGTGTGTGTCTTCAGGCTCCTGTAGCTCCTTTCTGATGGCAGCTATGAGAAGAGGGTGTGTACTGAATGACAGATGATTTGAGGCATTGCAATTTGAAGATACCCTCAGTGCTGGGGAGGTTAGTGCTCGTGATGGAACTGGCTGAGTTTTCAACCCTCTGCATCTTTTTACTGATCCTGCGCAGTGGCCCCTCCATACCAGACGGTGATGCGACCAGTCAGAATGCTCTCCAGGGTACATCTGTAGAACATCTCAGTGTTAACACGTTAGCCATTCCCTTAAGATTAACTTGCAGGTTGAGTCAGTAGCGAGGAAAGAAAATGCAATTTAGAATCCATTTCGAGAGAGCTTGAACATCAGGGATGCAATGTTGAGACTTTGTTAGGCACTGGTCAGCCACATTTGGAATATTAAGGGCAGTTTTGGGCCCTGTATCTAAGAAAGGATGTGCTGGCATTGGAGATGATCCAGAGGAGGTTCACGAGAGTGACTTTGGGAATGAAAGGGTTAATGTATGAGGAGTGTTTGATGGCTCCGGGCCTGTACTTGTTGGAAGTTTAGAAGATTGAAGAGGGATCTCACTGAAACCTACCGAATATTGAAAAGCCTAGATAGAGTGGACGTGGAGAGGATGTCTCCTATAGTGGGACAGTCTAGGACCAACGGGCACAGCCTCAGAATAGAAGGATGTCCCATTAGAACAGAGAGGAGGAGGAATTTCTTTAGCTGGAGGGTGGTCAATCTGTGGAATTCATTGCCACAGATGGCTGTTGAGGCCAAGTCATTTGGAATATTTAAAGTGGAGGTTGATAGGTTCTTGATTAGTAAGGGCATAAAAGGTTAGGGGGAGAAGGCAAGAGAATGGGGTTGAGAGGGAAAATAAATTTGCCATGATGGAATGATTCGAAAGCCAAAACTCGATGGGCCGAATGGCCTAATTCTGCTCCCATGTCTTATGGTCTCATAATGCACGTAAGAGATTCTGCAGATGCTGACCTGCAGAGTTCCTTCAGCGTCTTGTGTGTTGTTCAATTATTCTGACGCTAAATTAAAGCAAAGCTGCTGATCGTTGTAAAAACCCACCAGATTCACCCACATCTTTCAGAGATGCAAGTCTGGCCCCTTCTTTGAGCCACATGTGACCCCTTCAACTCCGCACCGTCACACCCGTGGGGCACGAAATGCCGGCATTACCGGTTCTGGAACCGGTCAGTTTATGAGGTGACCTCTCACCACGGTAGCAAAGCAGTTAGCGCGACACTATTACAGCTCAGAGCCTCAGAGTTAAGAGTTCAGTTCCGGTTCCTTCTGTACGCCCTCCCTGTGGAATGCAGAGGTTTTCTCCGGGTGCTCCAGTTTCCTCCCACAGTCCAAAGACGTACCGGTTGGTAGGTTAATTGCTCATTGTAAGTTGTCCTGTGATGAGGCTGAGGATAAATCAGGGCTTGTTGGGTTGCACGTGTTGAAGAGCTGGAAGGGCCTATTACACACTGTATCTCTATAAATAACACATGGCATTCCTCCAGCAAGTTAGAAACCAGCCTTTCACAGTTTAGGTGAATTCCCTTTTCGGAAGCTCAGTCTGAACACATCAGGACATGATGCTGTTGGCCTGACGACACCACGATGATGTGATCAGATTGTTGCAGCAACCCGGTTCCTATTTCCCAGGCCCAGTCCTTTTTCCCATCTAACTCTGTACTGAAAGTCCTGACTGTTTCCACACCCCTTACTGGCAGTGGCGTCCACTTTTATCTGACTCATTGTGACACAGAATGTAATCGGGAAGGAGGCTACGCAGCACGCACCCAAGAGCCACCAGATTCAGAAGCAGCAACTTTGCCCAAGCTGTCAGGCTGATCAGAATCTCTACCCGTTTTCCCACCCCTCCACACCCCCCACCACCACTACTACATGCACTTCAGCTAATGTCGCAGTTTGTCTTGTTCTTTTCCTTTCAAATGTGGCTCTGCTTCTGTTGGTGCCTGTGATCTACATTTTGGTGGTGTGTTTTCTGGCCGCTTGAGCAATCTGGCGCAGTCTCCGAGAGCGTTTGGTGAGGCGTGCGGCCTAGAGGCCAAGAAGCCTGGAGACCATGATCGATTCTATTTCTCACCCATTTTGCTGACGGAAGTGTCGAGGAAGGCTGAAATCATCGAGGCTGAGGCGAAAGTGGAAGGAGAGCGGGTGCCTAGCATTGTCCATCAGCCTCTCGCTCGCTGCTGCCAGCAGGAGGTGGCAGCTTGCGACTGGTCTCTTGTTCTCCCTCACCGCTGCCAGAGGAGCTTCCCTCCATTTGAGTGGGCTCTCTCTCCCTCGAGGCTGCCAGAGTCTTGGGTCTTGAGCAAGGTTTAATCAACGTGGTTTGTGGATTAGACTCTGTAGCTCATGTTATGATGCGTTTCCGGCTTCAGGTCACTCCTTTCTTCCTTGTTATTTTGGGTGATTCTGATCGGGGCAACCTGCAGATAATAAACGGCGAAATGCTAGATTGAACTAGAACGGAGCTGAACTCAATATGCCTGGGCACTTTCTATTCTGAGATTTTGCTTGCTTTTTTTGCCACTTGCACAATTCATTTCTTTTTGTTTGCGGGGAGTTCCATGGTGTTTCCTTGTTTCGTGGCTGTCTCTGGGAAGACAAATCTCAGGGTTGTATACTGCATAAGAAAAGGCATCCGTTAGTCTTGCGAGACCATGGATCTGCACCTGGAAAGTCTTCACTCTCCAGGGCACAGGCCTGGGCAAGGTTGTATGGAAGACCAGCAGTTGCCCATGCTGCAAGCCTCCTCTCTCCACGACACCGATGTTGTCCAAGGGAAGGGCATTAGGACCCATACAGCTTGGCACCAGTGTCGTCACAGAGCAATGTGTGATTAAGTGCCTTGCTCAAGGACGCAGCACATTCCCTCGGCTGGGGCTGGAACTCACGACCTTCAGGTCGCTAGTCCAATGCTTTAACCACTTGGCCATGTGCCTACACTGCATACACACTTCGATAATAAATGCAATTTGTATCTTTGAATGTACATACAATCAGTCAATATATATAACAGTGACTTGTACATGGTGTTTTATAGGATAAGTTTTATAGTTACACAGTATTTATTGTGATATTTTTTGTTTGTGTTCTTTATGTTTATTGTGGGTGTTTGATGCTGCATTGAATGCAGAGTAACAATCATTTTGTTCTCCTTTACCCTCGTGTGCTGAAGAATGACAACAAAGAATCTCGAATCTTGAATTCGGCCCATCGAGTCCCAACAGAGGAACTGCAACCCCTTCCCCATTCTCCCCACCTAACTCAGCGGTACACCTGTACACCTGCTCGTTAATGCAAATATCTAATCTCTAACCCAACGGTTTCTTCCTTTCCCGTCATGGCGCCGGAGGGTGGTGACTCCTCATGTTCAGCCCCGAAGAGAATCATCGAATGTTCTCGGAAAAAGGTTACTACCACTGAAATGTACAGTTACAGCCATTGATACTTCAGTAAGCAGCATTGTTTTGCTTTTTTTTTTGGGCTACCTGTACTTATTTATTTTCTAATTATATAGATATTTCTGTTTGTAATTTACAGTATATTTTATATTTTAAATTATGAGAACACTCAGTACTCTTTTATTGTCATTTAGAAATGCATACATGCATTAAGAAATGATACAATGTTTCTCCAGAGTGATATCACAGAAAACAAGACAGACCAAAGACTAACACTGACAAAACCACATAATTATAACATATAGTTACAGCAGTGCAAAGCAATACCATAATTTGATAAAGAACAAACCATGGGCACAGTAAAAAAAAGTTCTCAAAGTCCCGAGTCCCCGATAGCAGGCGGCAAAAGGGAGAAACTCCCTGCCATAAACCTCCAGGCACCGTCAACTTGCCGATGCCTTGGAAGCAGCCGACCACAGCCAACACTGAGTCCATCCATCTGAAAACTCCGAGCTTCCGAGCAGCCTCTCCGATACAGCCTCCCGAGCGCCATCCTCTGCCGAGCACCTTCGACCTCGCCCCGGCCGCTGAAACATGCAAAGCCGAGGATTTCGGAGGCTTCAGCTCCGGAGATTCCGGTTACCACACAGTAACAGTGGTAGCAAAGCGGGCATTTCAGAAGTTTCTCCAGATGTTCCTCCGTACTCTCACGTCTGTCTCCATCAAATCAGGATTGTGCACGATCCCAAAAGATATTCATCACCGAAGTGGTCGCGTGCTCGTCGCGACGCCATCTTCTCCCCCCTCCCAGGAGGATATTGCTCTGTACTGCTACCATTTCACACGTTCTGCGCCACAATAGCATGCCCACAAAGCTCAGCAGAGAAGCAGAGAGCACAACAATCAGCTGAACAACAGCGACGCTCGCCCCTTTCCTCTCTTCCATCCACACAGGCACACACACATTCCTCCAAACCTCGGACAGGCCATCTTCCTCAGCTTCCAGCCTCCGCTGGGCTCGGATTCGCAAATACCGCACCTTCGACCTCCCCGAGATACTCCAACATTCAATTGATAGTCAAAGTCACTTAGATCACATTATTCCCTCATCTTGATGTTGGGTCTGAAAGACAACTGAACCTCTTGACCATGCCTGCATGCTCTTATGCACTGAGTTGCTGCCGCATGATTGGCTGATTAGATATTTCCATTAACGAGCAAGTGTATAGGTGTACCTGATAAAGTGGCCACTGAATGTACAACAGTGTCATATGATTATGACACTAATATAGGTTGTTTGAGCATTCGTGCCTATGTTGGTTAAGAAAGGTCACCTTCAAGCTCCAGGTTTACAGCCATGCAGGATGCAACATGTCTGTTTCAATTGCAGTTTAGGGTTTCTGCCTCAACCATCTATTAATTTATTTATGTATGGATGCATGTATGTATGTCCGTACGTATTTATTTATTTATTTAGTGATACAGTGTGGAATAGGCCCTTCCCCCCAATGAGTTGCCCCACCCAGCAACCACCAAATTAACCCCGGCCTAATCACGGGACAATTTACAATGACCAATTAACCTACCAACCTGTACGTCTTTGGACTGTGGGAGGAAACCAGAACACCTGGAGAAAAAAAAAACACGGGTTTCTTGGGCAGGACGTACAAACTTGCTGAGAGAGGATGCTGGGACTGAACTCCAAACTCAGTTGTACTGAACGGTAATAGCATCGCACTAACCACAATGTCACCACATCGCTTCCGCCCCCCCC
Source organism: Mobula hypostoma (assembly GCF_963921235.1). NCBI lineage: Eukaryota > Metazoa > Chordata > Chondrichthyes > Myliobatiformes > Myliobatidae > Mobula > Mobula hypostoma. Next base: position 111,767,166 of record NC_086107.1, read on the forward strand.
CCCACCCCCAGCACAAGATCCAGTTCCCAATACCCTGTCAGTCAGGGGCTCCCAACCTTTTTTATGCTATGGACCCCTACCTTTAACCAAGGGGTCCGTAGACCCCAGCTTAGGAAATCATTGGTGTTCTTAGCTAAGTTAATAACTAAGATTTAAGAACACCAAATAAACTAAGGGACTGAGGAGTGCTGCACAACAAAGGGATCGGGGAATACAGATCCATAATTCTTTGGAAGTGGTGTCACAGGTACATAGGGTCATAGAGAAACCTTTTGGCTCATTGGTTTGCATAAATCAGGGTATTCAGTACAAGATTTGGGATTTTACATTGAGGTCGTAAAAGAAAATGGTGAGGTCAAATTTGGGGTATTCTGTACATTTCTGGTCACCTACCGACAGGAAAGATAGCAATAAGATTGAAGGAATTCAGAGAAAATCTACAAGGATATCGCCAGGACTTGAGGGAAAGTTTGAATAGGCTAGAGCTTTATTCCCTGGGGCGTAGGAGAATGAGATGAGATTTGATATAGATAGGTTGGATGCAAGCAGGCTTTTTTCTGCTGAGGTTGGGTGAGACTAGAACTAAAGGACATAGGATAAGGGTGAAAGGTGAAATGTTTAAAGGGAAGCAGAGAGGGAACGCGTTAAACTCAGAGGGTGGTACGAGTCTGGAACTAGATGTCTGCAGTAGTGGATGCGGGTTCAATTACAACATTTAAGAGAGAGGTTTGGATAAGTACATGAGAGGGAAGTAGTGTGGGTCGATGGGACCAGGCAGAGTAACAGTCCAGCACAGACTAGATGGGCTGAAGGGCCTGTTTCTGTGCTGCAGTGCTCTATGACTATGACTAAAAAGTATGTGTATCACCAAATAACCATCTTTTTTCTGTAAACATTTATTACGCCAATAATAGTATAGTTATTTCTGAAAGAATTACTTTCACATTCAGTGTAAAGTACATCAGTTTCCATGACAGTCACAGGGAGGGGAGTGCGACGGATGGACGGAGGCTGCTCCACTCCACATCAAGTCCCTTCATCCAGGGTGTGCTTGTCAAACAGGTACTCGCCCATTCCGCTGGTACGGCCCACAGTCAGCCCCTTCAGGCTTGTCACGTGATCTCCCAGCTTCTTCATGAATTCCACGTTGCTGTTCAGGAAGTTGGTCTCCAGGAAGCTGCACAGCTGAAAAATAAAATTATAAACGGCTTTTCACTTCCACGTGACAAAATCGCCGTGAGGTAAACCTCCGCAATGCCTGTCTGCGGACTGCAATCTGACAGAGTCTGGGGGGTGGCCAGTATCTATGACGTTTAGTGGAACAGCGTGGTGCATATGGGTCAGATGAGAGGGTCACTTGGTTTATTTGTAGTTATTTAGGGATACAGTGTGGAACAGGCCCTTCTGGCCCTTGGAGCCACACTGCCCAGCAACCCCTGATGACCCCGACATAATCACGGGACAACTTACAACGACCCGCTAGCTGACCCTGTAGGGTTGTTGGACTGTGAGAGGAAACCAGAGCACCCGGAGAAAACCCAGGCACTCCACAGGGAGGACGTACAGAGACTCCTTGCAGGGGACACCAGGATTGAACTCTGAACTCTGGTGCCCCGAGCCGTGTGTTAACTATCTGTCTACCTCCTAAAGAAAGCCATTTGAAGTCTTAGCTTCCACCACTCTGGGAGAAGTGAATTCCCCAAAGACTCACAGACTCATGGGAAAATTTTCAGCTCATCTCTGCCTGAAATGGGTTTCCACTTATTTTTAAATATTAACCCACCCCCCCGCCTACAAGTTTTAAAGTTCAACTTTAAATTTAAGTATCATTCGACCATACATGAATGTAGCCAAGCAAAACAGTATTTCTGGGATCAGAGAGTCCTCTGTCAGGCAGCTCCTCGGGATGAACCTTCACACAGGCCCTTGCACCTTTCTCTACACCCTCTTCACAAACTCACAGAGCCACCATCTCTTCTGCGCTACAGTCATCCCACAGTGGGAGTGATGCTCTGGGCAAGCAGGGAAGGGCCCCTCTCTCCAACAGCCAGGCCAGGTGTGGGTGCCTGTCGGTGGGGCCTGGCAGTGAGGCATTCTGCCAGATGGTCTGGACCCTCTGGTCAGGGAACCAACCCACATGCGTAGAATCCTTCTCCTGCAGTGGCTGTCCACTGCCTGATGGCCAGGTGGATTTTAGATCGACACGTGAATATCCTGCGAACGGATGGATATGGATAATGTGCAGGCAGGTGCGACTAGTTTGATTTGGTATGACTAGACTGATGAGAAATTGACCTGGTCCAGCTTGTTCTTCAGTCGAGCGAACACTAGAGGGCAGCATTGAGCAAACACTGGAGAGCAGCATTGAGCAAATACTGGAGGGCAGCATCGAGTGAATACTGGGGGGGGCAGCATTGAGCAAACACTGGAGAGCAGCATCGCGCGAACACGAATTCTGGAGAGCAGCACCGAGTGAGCACCAGAAAGCTGCACCATCTGGCTGTCTCCTCCCCTGGGCGAACCTGCAGCCTCGGCCTTGGCCTCGCCCGCCACAGCCAAAGCGATGCAACACCCCAGGTGTCGATCTAGCCAATAAATCAGTGAACAGAGCTAAATACCTGTTAAATCTAGCTTCTATCTAACCTACCATTATTAATTCTCCAGACTTGTTTTCTATAGATCTGATGCTTACTCTGGTAACTTTTTTTTCAAACATCAAAAGAATTAAGCCATTCAGCCCATCAAGTCTGCTCTGCCATTCCATCATGGCTGATTTATTATCCCTCTCAACCCCATTCTTCTGCCTTCTCCCCATAACCTTTGACGGCCTTACTAATCAAGAACCTATGAACCTCCGCTTTAAGTACACTCCGTGACTTGGCTTCACATCCGCCTATGGCAATGAATTCCACAGATTCACCACCCTCTGGCTAAAGAAATTCCTCCTCATCTCTATTTCAAAGGGATGTCCTTGTATTCTGAAGTTGCGGTAAATATGTCATTTACTTTTTTTTTTCTTGTGACAGTTAATAGTGAACTCTTGCCCAAGAATCCTGATCTCTCATGCGGATGGCAATCTGGCTGCACCAATAAATCCTGGGATTTCCTTTCTCCCTGCGTCATTGATTACGGAAGACGGCCGCTGGTGTAGTGGCACCAGCACTGGACTTCAAGGTGAATGGTCCCAGGTTGGAATCTGGCTGGCTCCCTGCATGCTTTCCATCCTTTCATCTAGAAACTCATTTTTGTAAAAAAATACAGACAAATGCTAAGGAATTGGTAAAAAATGGCACCCGACGCACCACAGGGATCAAAGCAACAATCATTGAGCAGGCTCGCCACTGCCAGGGAAACCCCTCCATAGGGCTCAGATACCTGAGGATCCTCCTTATTGGACGCAGTCTGGTGCAGGTCAAGGAGAGACTTGTTGATGTTCCTCTGTAGGTCGAGAGCATCCTGTGTGGCTTCCAGCCCGTTCCTCCACTTGCTCTTGGCTGGATTCTGTGTGAGTAAGTGGCAAAATCCAAGTTACACCTCGGACTGGCCTGTCCCCTCTGTTTTTTGCAGGCAAATCCCCAATTAAGAGAGACCTGTGTGTTTATTTATTGTGATACAGTGCAGAATTGGCCCTCCTGGCCCTTTGAGCTGCACTGCTCAGTAACCCCGGATTTAACCCTAGCCTGATCACGGGACAATTTACAATGACCAATTAGCCTACTGACAGGTGAGTCTTTGGACTGTGGGAGGAAACCAGAGCACCCAGAGAAAACCCAAACGTTCCATGGAGAGTCCTTGGAGATAGCGTTGGAATTGAGCTATGAACTATGCTACCATGAGGCCCCATACTGCAGTACCAGGGTCTAGGGAGCTCCATGCCTTTCACCTTCTCCATTCAATCCTTGGATCTTCATGACACTGCAGGTACATCTACTTTGCCTTAGGGAAGGCTTGCTGAGAAAGGCTGGATCATGCTTCCTCTTCCAACAGTACCCTTAACGTGACAAAACTCCTGGGACTTCACATCAGAGTTACACTCAGTGTCCACGTAATTGGGTACTTGCTGTAGCTAATAAAGTGGCCTCTGAGTGTATGATTCTGCTGCTATAGCCCATCCACTTCAGGGTTTGACGTGTTATGCTGCACACCACAGGTGAAAAACGGGATTGTCTGAGTTACTGTCGCCTTCCTGTCAGCTTGAACAGGTCTGGCCGTTCTCCTCTGATCTCTCTCAGTAACGAGGTGTTTTTGCCCACAGAACTGCCGCTCACTGGATTTTTATTTTTTTTGTTTTTCACACCCCACTCTCTGTCAACTCTAGAGGCTGTTGTGTGTGTGAAAATCCCAGGAGATCAGGAGTTTATGAGATACTTAGAGAGCACCACAGCTCACTTCAGCCCATCTAGTCCCATGTGGACTATACCCTCCATACCTCAAACCATCTATATACTTGTCCAAACTTCTCTTAATTCTTGCAATCGGAACCACATCCTCCACTTCCACTGGCAGCTCATTTCACACGTGCACCACCCTCTGAATGAAGAAGTTCCCCCTCAGGATCCTCTTAAATATTTCACCTATCACCCTTAACCTCTAATTCTAATCTCACCCAACTTCAGTGTATCCTCCAATCTGATGGCATAAATATCGATTTCTACTTCCAATAAACAAATTACCCCCAGCACTCTTCCTCTATTCCCCATTCTGACCTTTTATCTCTTCTCACCTGCCTATCACTTCCCCCTGGGTCCCCTCCTCCTTCCCTTTCTCCCATGGTCCACTCTCCTCTCCTATCAGATTCCTTCTTCTCCAGTCCTTGACCTTTCCCACTCACCTGGCTTCACCCATCACCTTCCAGCTAGCCGACTTCCCCTCCCCTTCCCTACCTTTATATTCTGGCATCTCCCCACTTCCGTCTCGGTCCTGATGGGTCTCAGCCCGAAATGTCAACTATCTTCATTTCCATGGACACTACCTGACCTGCTGGGCTCCTCCAGCATTTTGTGTGTGTCGCTCTGGATTTCCAGCATCAGCAGACTGTCTCGTGTTTATTATATTCAATGGAAAGAGCCTGCTTTCATTGAGGTTGAGACGTTTAAAAAGGAGACAGATAGTATTAAAAGTAGAACTAACAGAAGAGTTGAGCCCTGGGGCAGCTATAACATGGTCAAATTGAAGGCAGGGATGTACTGAGGGGCCGGGTGATCTTTCCAGCTCCATTGTGTCCTTGTAGTGCTTGAGTACATTCAAGATCTGGAGAAACTATACGTGGACCATAGGGGGAACCAAAGTGCTCTGGGGATGAGTCAGGAGAATGGAACTCAGGCCAAGATCAGACCAGCCATTATTTCACTGAAACTATACTTGGACCTTGGGGGAATGGAGGATTGTGGGGACCAGGCAGGAAAATGGAATTCAGCCCAAGATCAGATCAAGCCAAGGTCCGTTCAGGCCAAGATCAAGATCAAGGTTAAGATCGAATCAGCCATTCTCTTACTGAAATGTAGGGCAGACTCCAGAAGCTGGTGGGTGACTCCTGTTTGCTATATTTTTTCTGTTCTCATCCTAACAATGCTAATATAGGGCAGGTAGAAAGAAGCTGTCCCATTATAACTATTCAAGAAGCAATGGACTCAGATTAAAACGTTCGGTAAGAAGTGTTATTGAGGGTATGAAGGACATCCTTTTGCCCCGGAGTGTCAGAGATCATTTATGCAGCTAAGTTGAGTGTTAAATTTCAAATACAGCTGGCCTTCATCGAAGGAGAAAGTGGGGATACATGGAAAAATTGGGAATAGCATTAACCAAGTTGCTCCATTAAGAGCTAGCATAGGCATGGTGACCGAATGGACTCCCTCCATGCAACGACAAATCTATGCAACTATAAAAGGGGTTTGGTGTTACATTTAGTTTGATCCTGGGGAGATACTTAGACCATAAGACATAGAAGAAGAATTAAGCCCTTCGGCCCATCGAGTCTACTCCTACATTCGAATATTTCCCTCTCAGCCTCATTCTCCGGCCTTTGCCCTGTAATCTTTGACACCTTTATTAATTAAGTATCTGTCAGCCTCCGTTTTAAATAGACCCAGTGACAATTTTGTGACATTAAAGGGAAGTTGAGTTTGAACGCTAAAACAGAGGTGTGACAGTAGCGTGACTCTATCTGGGACGTTGGAGTTTGCAGTTCAATTCTGACGTCGCCTGTAAAGAGGTGGTACATCCTCCTCGATACACGTGGGTTTCCTCCGGGTGCTCTGGTTACCTCCCACATTCCAAAGACGTGCCGGTTAGTAGGTTAAATTGTCCTGCGAATTAGACTAGGGTTAAACTGAGGCTTGTTAGGCCTGTCCCACACTGTATCTCTGAAACAGAAAATAAAGTCCCAGAAGAAGTGGGCGTGTGGGCACCCTCGGATCAGGGAAGGGCGAGTCCGCGGCTGCCCGTCGTGCTCACCTCGATGCTCTGCAGCTGGAGTCGCCCGCCCCGAAGCTTCTGGTACTCGATGAGTTTCTCCGCCTGCCGGCGCTCGGCCTCCGACATCTCGTGGAAAGACTTCGCAAAGTTCTCCAGCGCGACATCATCCTGTTCGAAATAGAAGGACTACAAAACAAAATTAGTAATCCTGTTAAAGATCTACGGGCTCATTGAAGCTGAACAACGAAGACTAATGGATCTAGGTGCAGTGCCTGCCTGCTGGTGCAGCTCTCTTTATATCAAAATAACATTAATTCATGATTTAAAAATTATTTACAGGAATAAACCACCCAATGCCAGGCTATTCAACTGGGGGAGACATCTTACAAAATCAGCTTAACCTCTCAAGTCAAGTCAAGTTTTCAGGAGAAGATGGCGGCGCGACGACAGCGCCCGCGGCCTTCCGATGATGAATATCTGTTATCTGTCAAGTAGGGGACCGTGCACAATCTTGATTTGATGGAAACAGACGTGAGTGCATAGTGGAACATCTGGAAAACTTCTGAAATGTCCGCTTTGCTACCGCTGCTACTGTGTGGTAACCGGAATCTTTGGAGCCTAAGGCCTCGAAATCCTCGAAATCCTCGGCTTTGCGTGGTTCAGCGGCCCGGGAGAGGTCGAAGGCGCTCAGCAGAGGATGGCGCTCGGGAGGCTGTATCGGAGAAGCTGCTCGGAAGCTCGGAGTTTTCGGACAGATGGACTCAGGGTCGGCTGTGGTCGGCTGCTTCCAAGGTATTGGCAAGTTGACGGTGCCTGGAGGTTTATGGCAGGGAGTTTCTCCCTTTTGCCGCCTGCTATCGGGGACTCGGGAGTCGATCGACTCGGGACTTTGAGACCTTTTTTTTACTGTGCCTATGGACTGTTCTTTATCAAATTATGGTATTGCTTTGCATTGCTGTAACTATATGGTATGATTAGGTGGTTTTGTCAGTGTTAGTCTTTGGTCTGTCTTGTATTCTGTGATATCACGCCGGAGAAACATTGTATCATTTCTTAATGCATGTATGCATTTCTAAATGACAATAAAAGAGGACTGAGTGTCCTCATAATCTAAAAAAAAAGTCACTTTTTATTGTCATTTCGACCATAACTGCTGGTACAGTACACAGTAAAAATGAGACAACGTTTTTCAGGACCATGGTGCTACATGAAACAATACAAAACACTACACCGAACTACATAAAACAACACAAAAACTACACTAGACTACAGACCTACCCAGGACTGCATAAAGTGCACAAAACAGTGCAGGCATTACAATAAATAATAAACAAGACAATAGGCACAGTAAAGGGCAGTAGGTTGGTGTCAGTCCAGGCTCTGGGTATTGAGGAGTCTGATGGCTTGGGGGAAGAAACTGTTACATAGTCTGGTCGTGAGAGCCCGAATGCTTCGGTGCCTTTTGCCAGATGGCAGGAGGGAGAAGAGTTCGTATGAGGGGTGTGTGGGGTCCTTCGTAATGCTGTCTGCTTTACGGATGCAGCATGTGGTGTAAATGTCTCTAATAGCAGGAGGAAAGTCCCGATGATCTTCTCAGCTGACCTCACTATCCGCTGCAGGGTCTTGCGATCCGAGACGGTGCAATTTCCGAACCAGGCCGTGATGCAGCTGCTCAGGATGCTCTCAATACAACCTCTGTAGAATGTGGTGAGGATGGGGGTTGGGAGACTCAACAGTGGTCTGCAGCCTCTCTCACAATCGGACACGCACACACTGACGCACAGGCACAGGCAGAACCTAAATCGGGTTTATTGTCACAGACAAACAGCATGAAATTTGTGTTTTGTGGCAGCAGTACGGGGCAATGCATCTATAAATTACAGTGCAAAGAAAGAACCATGGAGGTAGAGATCATGGATAATTCAGAAATCTGATGGCAGAGGAGAAGAGCCTGTTCCTAAAATGTTGAGTGTAGACCTTCAGGAGGTTACCGGAGGTCAAAGCCTGAAGGTTGAAGACTGAAGCCGGTGATTCCGGAGGTGGGGGCTCGATGTCTACTAGTCTGCGAGTCTGGGGCCAAAGACTCCGGAGGTGGCCCTTACTGGGGTTTGAGACCTGCCTCTGTGTGTGTGTGTGTGTGTGTGTGTGTGTGTGTGTGTTTGTCTGTGTGTGTGTGTGAGTGAGTGTGTGAGTGTGAGTGTGTGTGTGTGAGTGTGTGTTTGTGTGTGTGTGTGAGTGAGTGTGTGAGTGTGTGTTTGTGTGAGTGTGTGTGTGTGTATGTGTGTGTGTGTGTGTGTGTGTGTCTGTGTGTGTGTGTGTGTGTGTGTGTGTGTGTGTGTGTGTGTGTGTGTGTGTGTGTGTGTGTGTGTGTGTGTGTGTCTGTGTGTGTGTGTGTGTGTGTGTGTGGGGAAAGGTGGGAAAGGGGCCTGTTTTACCCTTGTTGTTTTCGTATTGTTATTGTTGTTGTTTGGATGTACATGTGATAAGTACGTGAATCAATCTGAATATAGACGTGTATACTGATACACACATATATCAACACAAAGGTACATATGCAAGCATGCACTCAGACACATATGTGCCCAGAACCAGGACACCCACACCCGCACATAGAAGCAGGCACACATACACGGGTTTAAGGTGGCCCTGCTGAAGGTTCTCAATGTAAGCAATACAACTAATTGCTGTATTAATAAAATCTTTCTGCAAAAGAAATTATGGTAAACAGTCACCGCAAACAATGAAGAGGCGAGCGGAGGTGAGGCTGACTCGGAGGTCGAGGCACGCAGGTGTGAGCGAGGTCAAGGCGTGTTCGAGGGGAAGTGGTCGGAGGAAGGTCGAGATGGAGTCAGGGCGTGCGAAGCAGAGGAGTTTCGGAGCCCGTCTACCTAAACGGAGTGAGGCTTGATCAACCTAAGGCCGATTTGAAAAGGTGGGTATGGGCTGGATGGCGGTGATGGGGTCCAGACCCAGAGTGTATCGATGCGACAGGGCCTGGGTCTTCAAGGAATGAACCAATGTCTGTATGTTTTATACTTGAGGCCAGATGGATTGCAAAGGCAGGATCTGCGGACCAGGGGTGAGGGTCGAGCTGGTTCTGCTCCCTGCTCCGCTCTGCGCTGCCCTCTGGGCCTGCTCCGGACCTCATGCCTGTGGGCACAGTGACGTTTTGCTCTGCTGTGTGATGAACCGAGGCTGAGGCTCAGGGCCTGCTCTGACCCTTATGCCTGTGGGCACAGTGACGTTTTGCTCCGCTGTGTGATAAACTGGGGCTGAGGCTCTGGGCCTGCTCCAGCTACTCCGGGCTTTGTGTCTATGGACTCATTTTCATTCTGAACGCTGTGTGGTTGCTTTCATTGCCCGCACGATTTGTGTGTTTTTCTTTCTCTCTCTCCCTGCATACTGGGTGCTTGTTGGATTCTTTAAAAATGGATTCATTCATATTTCTCGTTTTGTGGCTGCCTTTAAGGAGATGAATCTCAAGGTTGTATAAAGTATACGTACTTTGATAATAAGTGCACTTTGAACTTTGAAGTTTGGACACACATGCACGTTCAGGAAGAGCACATGGGCACATTTACATACGTGCACAATGTACCCACATGCACACCTATATCTAAGCTTGTGCATGCACACACAAATGCACACAACAGTCCACATCATGCTAAAAATTTAACTTTGGAAAGGAGTTCAGTTGTTTCACTGAGAGAATAGAAACTGAGCAACACACACAAGATACTTGAGGAACTCAGCAAGTCAGGCAGCATCTATGGAGGGTCAACATTTTGGGCCGAGATCCTTCAGCCAGTTTGCTTTGGGGGTTACCTAAAACCTGAAGCAAAGAGGATTTAAAATGAAGAAATGAGGGAGTGCACTGAAGTGACTGAATCTGATCTTTGGACGAAGATTTAAGTGCCGGGCCGAATTGGGAAGGTCGGGAACAGGCCGATTCGAGGCAGCGGGGGTCCAGGCCCTGGAGAACATCGAAGCGATTGAACCCAATGCTTGGACGATAATTTAGCACCCATGGGCCAGAGTGAAAATGACAGGGTGTCAGGGCCCAAGGTGAAGGGTGGGCCGGTCCATCTCGCTGCTCGGCTCTGTGCTGAACTAAGGGTCCGTGGACAAACTCTGTTTGTGGACCTCAGTTCAGAAAGTTACTTGCCGTGTTTATTGGTTGCATGATTTGATTTTTTTTTCTCTGCACATCGGGTGTTTGATAGTCTTTTATTAATTGGGTTCTTTTGGATTTCTTTGTTTCGTGGCTGTCTGTTCGGAGACGAATCTCACTTGATAAATGTACTTGGAACTTTGAGTTCCTGAGAGGCCAGTGAGATGAGCAGGGTCCGGTGACAGAGGGCTGAGGACGGAACCACGGCAGACAGGGGTGAATGCAGTCTTTCTGCGAACAGAACAAGTCTTATTGAACAGGAGAGCTTCTAGTATTTACAATTGACCTGGGTCGTGAGCAGCCCATTTGGACAGAATAAAGTTTCCAGTACACTGTTCTATTGAACACTCCTGGGACAGAGAGGTATCACAGCTTGGACAGAGAATGAAGCTCCCTCCACGTTGTCCCAGCGCACACAACACAGTCCACTGTTTTGTCCCTTTCACTGTTGTGTCAGTATCTGCTAGGGCAGGAACAGTGCAGGATGGATAGAAGATAAAACTCCGTCTTAAAATCATTTACTTTCCCAAGCAGTAAGTCTGATCAACACCTCCACCAGTACTTTATCATTTCCCATCAGTCACTTGCTGGGCATACAGTCAATCTATGTATATAACCTATCTTAGTACAAAGTATTTATATTTATTGTGTGTGTGTTTTTCGCTCTTTTATGCACACTGTTACTCCCTTCAGGGAGGAGGCTACATAGCATCCACGTCAGGGCCACCAGATTCAAACACAGTTAAGACCAGAAGACATAAAGCATAGAAGGAGAATGAGGCTGTTTGGCCCATCAAGTCTGCTCCGCCATTTCATCATGTCTCATTTATTATCCCTCTCAACCGCCTTCCTCCTGCATTCTCCCCATAACCTTTGATACCCTTACAAATCAAAAACTTATCAACTCCATGACGTCTTCAATTCTCTGTGGCAACGGATTCCACAGACTCACCACTCTCTGGCTAAAGAAATTCCCCCTCATCTCTGTTCTAAAAGGAAGTCCTTCTATTCTGAAGTTGTGTTCGTCTGGACCTTGACCCCCCCAACTATAGGAAACGCCCTCTCCACATCCACTCTGTCCAGACCTTTCACTGTTTGGTAGGGTTCAATTAAATCCTCCTCCTCATTCTTCTAAATTCCAGGTACCCATCAAACACTCCTCATACATTAACCCTTTCGTTCCCAGGATCATTCTCATAAACCTCTTCTGGGCTCTCTCTAAGGTGAGCACGTCCTTAAGAATTACATATTCTCTAGGTAAGGAAGATGTCCAGTTAGATACAGAAAGAATCTCCTGCTACATTGTCCCATCACACACCCCAAGGACAGGTGAAGCTACATCGATACAGACCTGGCCGATGTGGTGGAAGATTTGTGAAATACCTTTCGTGTGAGATCCAGCAGCACAGAACCACACCTCTGCACTGCAGGAAGGAGCTGTGCTACATGAGATCGACCTCTGCTGGGCCGCAGAGAGCAGGCGACAGCTGTGAAAGGAGAGACTGAACAACCAAAAGACCCAAACACTAACCAAAGCCACCACTTCCTTCTTGTCCACACTGCACCAGAATACATGGATCCCAGATCAGCCTCTACAGCCAACTGAGGGTCCAGCTATAGACAACCCATTGGGAGAACATCACACTCAACTTGAGCAATTGCACTATGTCCCTAGATATAATATGATTAGGAATAGTCAGCATGGCTTTGTCAAAGGCAGGTTGTGCCTTACGAGCCTGATTGAATTTTTTGAGGATGTGACCAAACACATGATGAAGGTAGAGCCATATTACTAGTGCATATTGATTTCAGCAAGGCATTTGATAAGGTACCTCATGCAAGACTTACTGGGAAAGTAAGGAGACATGGGATCCAAGGGGACATTGCTTTGTGGATCCAGAATTGGCTTGCCCACAGAAGGCAAAGAATGGTTGTAGACGGGTCATATTCTGCATGGAGGTTGGTGACCGGTGGTGTTCCTCAGGGATTTGTTCTGGAACCCCTACTCATCGTGATTTTTATAAATGACCTGCATGAGGAAGTGAAGGGATGGGTTAGTAAATTTGCTGATGACACAAAGGTTGAGGGTGTTGTGGATAGTGTGGAGGGATGTCAGAAGTTACAGTGGGACATCGATAGGATGCAAAACTGGCCTGAGAAGTGACAGATGGAGTTCAACCCGGATAAGTGTGAGGTGGTTCATTTTGGTAGGTCAAATATGATGGCAAAATATAGTACTAATGGTAAGACTCTTGGCAGCGTGGAGGATCAGAGGAATCTTGGGGTCCAAGTCCATAGGTCATTCAAAGCAGCTGCACAGGTTGACTCTGTGGTTAAGAAGGCATACGGTGCATTGGCCTTCATCAACCATGGGATTAAGTTTAAGAGCTGAGCGGTGATGTTACAGCTATATAGGACTTGCAGTACTGTGTTCAGTTCTGGTCACCTCACTACAGGAAGGATGCAGAAACTATAGAAAGGGTGCAGAGGAGATTTACAAGGATGTTGTCTGGATTGGGGAGCATGCCTTATGAAAACAAGTTGAGTGAACTTGGCCTTTTCTCCTTGGAGTGACGGAGGATGAGAGGTGACCTGATGGAGGTGTATAAGACGATGAGAGGCATTGATCGTGTCGATAGCTGGAGGCTTTTTCCCAGAGCTGAAATGGCTAACGCAAGAGAGCACAATTTTAAAGTGCTTGGAAGTAGGTACAGAAGAGATATCAGGGGTAAGTTTTTTACACAGAGAGTGGTGAGTGCGTGGAATGGGCTGCCGGTGATGGTTGTAGAGGCGGATACGATAGGGTCTCTTAATAGACTCCTGGACAGGTACATGGAGCTTAGAAAAATAGAGGGCTATGGGTAACCCTAGATAATTTCTAAAGTAAGTACATGTTTGGCACAGCATTGTGGGCTGAAGGGCCTGTAATGCGCTGTAGTTTTTCTATGTGTCTAAGTTTCTATATCTGTCTTTTGTGCAGTGTGCTTTGGAAGGCACAGGCCCCTCTGCATTTCAGAGCCCTACAATCTCTCACCAGTTAGAAATTATGTTTTTTAATATGATTTTCCTGTCAAAATGGACTGTTTTATGTTTCCACAAGAGATTCTGCTGGAAATCCAGGGTAGCGCACACAGAACGCAGGTCAGGCAGCATCTATGGAGGGGATTAAAGGGCCGACGTTTCGGGCTGAGATCAGGACCCTGGGTACAAAATCCTCTGAGACAACCTGCAACTCTGGATGAGTCATGGTTACACAACAAGGAGGAACACGCTGACCAAGTTCCTCGCCTGAGCTATTCCCATTTGCCCATATCCCAATAATCCTTTCCTATCAAGGTAGCGATCCAAATATCTTTCAAACGTCATTGCACCCACCTCTACCACATCCCCCTGGCAGCTCGTTCCAACCTCTGTGTGAAAAGATGCCTGAAAAAGGCAGCATCTATGAATAAGTACCCCAAGACCCAGAACATGCCCTCTTCTTAGGTACAGGAGCCTGAAGGCCACACACTCAACATTTCAGAAGCAGCTTCTTCCCCTCCGCCATCAGATTTCTGAAAGGGCAACGAACCCGTGAACACTACCTCAGTATTTTTTCCTTTCTTTTTGCACAACTTATTTCATTTAATTTTCTTTTTTATATATACTTCTTATTGTAATTTATAGTTTAAATCGTTATGTATTGCAATGTACCGCTGCCTCAAAACAACAAATTTCACAACACATGCTGGTGATATTAAACCTGTTTCTGATTCTGAAAAAATTGGTCCACAAGTCCCCTTCAAATATTTTCCATCTCAATTTAAAATTACACCCTCTAGTTTTAGACTCCCTCTACCCTGGGGAAAGGACTGTGGCCATTCACCTTATCTATGATCCTCATAATTTTATAAACCTCTATTGTACTTTGGGCAGCACGGTAGTGTAGCAGTTAGCATAATGCCTTATAGCATTAGCAATCAGAAGGTCACTGTTCAATTCCCACCTCTGCCTGTAAGAAATTTGTATGCTCTCCCTGTGATGGTGTGGGTTTCCTCCCACATTCCTAAAAAACAAGACATACAGCGTAGGGTTAGTATGTTGTGGGCATGCTATGTCACATCCGGAAGCATGGCAACATTTGCGGGCTGCCCCTCGTGTATCGCAAACACTGATGCAGGTAACTCATTTCACTGTATGATTCTCGATCTACACATGGCAAATAAAGAAAGTCTTTAAAACTATCAGTCTTCAGCCTTCGAGAGTCAGGAAGTATCTGTGGAGGGAAGTGGCCAGGAGATGTTTTGGGTCGAGACCCACTGAGCAACGAACAAAAGGTGTGAAGGACTCAACATGTCAGACCACATCTGTAGGAGGAAATATACAGTCCATATTATGAGGCAACAGACTTCATCAGGACAGGACAGATCTACACACAATGGGCTGAATGGTCTTCTGTATCCTTGGTACTGTTAAAGCCCACTCAGGTCACTGATGGGCATCTGAGATGGGAATCTGTCACCCCCTCACTAGGTCTGGGTTAGACAGCTGTGCAGAGGAAATCGTCTGTAGACGTCCTGCCCTCCAATCCTGGCTGTTTCCTAGAGTTTCTGCTGGGGACGTCGCTTTAAAGTAAATTTTATTTATTTTCAGAGTCAGAGGTGAGTTTCCTGCAGTGTGTTAAACACCATTCTAGAATCGTCTGGGATGTAATGGGTTGGTGGAATTCCAGAAATCTGGAGTCCTATGCTATTATCCTGTGGGGCAGCCAATATCAGACTGAGAGATAAGGAAAAAATTTGCTGGGCTGTGGGGAGAGGATGGCAGGGGAGGGGTTGTAGTAGGACCAGTTGGATTGCTCTTGCATTAGAGCTAGTACAGACTCAATGGGCCAAATGGCCTCCTTCTGTACTGTAAGCCTTCTTTGATCCTGAACACTGGATGTCACTATCCACACCAGACTGTCAGCCAATTTTCTGCATTATCTGTTACTCCCAATCCACAGCAGTTGGTTAAGCTGTTGCTGAAACGGCCCAGCCAAGCACTTGCTACAAATACTGTGTCATTCAATTTGACATATGTTGACATAGAAAAGCCTTCATTTAGTACTGAATTTCTAGCAGAATTACACCTGTCCAAACAGAATATAGAAATTCTGTTGAAAGAGGTCTGTAAGTTAGCAGAGTAACACACATAACATGTCGGAGGAACTCAGCAGGTCAGGCAGCATCTATGGAGAGGAATAAACAGCTGATGTTTCGGCTGAGCCTCTTCATCAGGACAGTGAAGGGTTTCGCCTGGAACGTCGACTGCTTCTTCCTCTCCATTGATACTGCCTGACCTGTTGAGTTCCTCCAGCACTTTGTGTGTGTGTGTGTGAGTCTGTGTCTGTGTCACTCTGGATTTCCAGCATCTGCAGAATCTCCTGCATTTGTAAATTCACAACAAATTTTCATGACTGGCAATCAGAAAACCATCAAGCCATCAATGGAAAACTTCACACCCGTAAGATGAAACCAGAGGCAGGTTCTGCTTTGCGAGATCGTTCTCATATTAAATACAAAAGAGGACTTCTTTACCATAGCAAGGTACACGTAGGAGGTGTAGTACTTGAGGCTGATGAGTTGGTTGATGGATACCTCGCACTCCCGGTGCAGGTTCTGTCTCACCTGCGACTGCATCTGACAAGGAACACACTCTGCCAGTTCGCCGTGCCCTGCCGCTGCCTGCAATTGATCGAGTCTGGCTGGGGCGGCAGTCAGTTCAGGAGACGCTGGGTTTATCACGCACCGCCCATGCACGATGAGGACTGGGTGCGGAGATCTGGCTTCTGCAGATTTCCAGCCCCAGCAGTTACAGACATTGAGAGATACAGCACAGAAACAGGCCCTTCAGCCCTTAAGTCTGACTTGACCCATTTACACTGTTATAAGGATTACCCTTTAGTAATGATCAGAGAGGCACAGAGAGAATCTGTATTTACTGACAAGTACCTTTATTGTCTCAGCTAAAACTACGTAAATTTACACAACCAAGTACCTGTGTGCACACCTACTCAGTTTCTCTGACCCTCCATGGACAGTCAAAGAATAGAAAAGGTAATAGCTGAAAAAGAAGTCTACACTGGCTACGTGTTCCTCATGGTCCCAATATAATCTCACGTGTCTGTGGGGTCCTCTACATCGACGATAGTTGGTCTCCGGAGAGTTGTCGCTCCTTTGCATTTGAAGCTCCTGACTGTTATAGTGTTCCTCATCAGTTCAAATGATGAGTTTCTGTCCCGTTTGCTCAAGGTCACCTGACCTACCTGGGTTACCTTCTTACTGGCTCTGGTCCAGGGTTACAACCAAATGTGTTCTATGTCTCTGCTCTCAGCCTCGTGCCATTGTTCTTTTCAATCCTGATTGGTCAAACCAGTTCAACCAGGCGATCCAGACTCTGAGTCGACAGATTGCTTATGACTTTATATAATAAATAGCTCTTTGTCTGAGAATGGTCTCAGGTTTAGCAGGTCATTAGCTGAAATTCCTTGTGTCCACATTCAATTGCTCTGATTAAATTATCCCGGAGCAAAAATCAGTCCGTCAAACAGTTCACCAAATGGCAGCTGCAGGGACGGTCTCACAAAATGGCTGCTTCCGTTCTTCCATTCCTTCTGGCTATCAACACTAATCCTACACCGATCCCATGTTTTATTCTCGCTCTACTATTCACCCTCACGTTAAGCATAATTTACTCATGGCCAATTAAGACCATAAGAGAAAGGAGCAGCACTAGGCTAGTTAGTCTATTGAGTCTGCTCTGCCATTCGACCAAGTCTGGTTTAGTTTCCCTCAAAAACCCATTCTCCTGCCTTCTCCCCCATAACCTTTGATGCCCCATGAGACCACAAGACATAGAAGCAGAATTTGGCTATTCAGCTCATTGGGTCTCCTCCACAATTCAATCATGGCTGACTTATTTCCCCTCTCAACTCCATTCTTTCCCTCTCAACCCAACTAACTTCCCGAGCCTTTCAGATGTGGGAGAATACAGGTGAACTGGAGGAATCCCTTACATGGGAGGACGTTCACACAGAGAGCAAGCAAGGATAGTCCTGAGGGCAGGATTGAACCTGGGACTCTGGAGTTGTGAGGCTGTGGCTCTGCTGGCAGTCCCACTGTGCCAGCCTCCCCTCATGCCATTTTCTGCACGGTATCGATGTGAGTTAACCAATCCACTTTGGCTTCCAAAACTGGTTTGATTTTCATTTGTGGCTACAGAATACTTCATGTATTTAGGGGTTAAAATTACTAAGAAACATCAAGACCTATTCAAGGCTAATTTTTTACCTTTAATTGATCATATTAAACAATTATTAACTAAATGGTCTCCAATGTCCTCATCATTAGTTGGTCGAATCAAAGCTATTAAGATGATAGTTCTACCTAAGTTTCTTTACTTATTTCAGGTAGTACCAATTTTTATTCCTAAATTCTTTTTTTGATATTATTGATTCTAAAATTTCTTTATATATATGGCAGAGTTAAAATCCCAGGTTGAGTGAGAGATATTTACAGAAATCCAAAAAGGATGGTGGTTTGGCAATGCCGAACTTTAGATTTTACTATTGGGCAATTAATATCTGAAATTTAACCTTTTGGACCCAAGAATTAGATAAAACCCAAAGTCCAAGGTGGTTGAATCTTGAACGTCAGTCTGTGCAAGGATTTTCTATTTTAGGTGTCTATTTTAGGGGCTTCACTCCCCTTTGCAATTACTAAATTGAACAAACAAATTAATAACCCAATAATTAAATCTGCAATATGAATATAGTTCCAATTCCGTAAATTTTTTGATTGAATAAATTTACCCTTTCCAGCCCTATTTTATTTAATTCTTTTTTAACCATCTAGAATTGATCAAGCCTTCCTTTTTTGGAAAATGAAAGGAATAAACTGTTTTCGTGATTTATTTATGGATAACTTTTATGTCTTTTGAACAGTTATCTGATAAGTACAATTTACATAGATCGCACTTTTTTAGATATCTACAAATTAGAAATTTTTTGAATGTTACTTTGCCTACCTTTCCGATGTTACATCAAATTGATATTGTGCAAAAAATTTTAAGTTTAAATCCCTTACAAAAGAGTGTAATAGCAGCTATCTACGACTTGATCATGAAAATCCCTTCAGGTATATCTGGTAAAATAAAGAATGAATGGGAACGAAAACTTCAAGTAAATATATGCATAGAAGAATGGGAAAAGATTTTTTAATTAGTTAACACTTCTTCAATGTGTGCCAGACATAGTTTAATACAATTTAAAGTGGTTCATAGAACATATATGTCAAAAGATAAACTAGCCCATTGTTATTCCCATATAAACCCTATGTGTGACAGATGTAACTCTGAGGTTGCTTCTTTAACCCACATGTTTTGGTCCTGCCCTCTTTTGAAAAAAATACTGGAAAGATATCTTTGATATTGTTTCAACCAACACATATCAAAGTTGCTGGTGAACGCAGCAGGCCAGGCAACATCTCTAGGAAGAGGTACAGTCGACGTTTCAGGCCGAGACCCTTCGTCAGCCCGAAACGTCTCGGCCTGAAACGTCGACTGTATCTCTTCCTAGAGATGCTGCCTGGCCTGCTGCGTTCACCAGCAACTTTGATGTGTGTTGCTTGAATTTCCAGCATCTGCAGAACTGCTGATATTGTTTCAGCAGTTTTACATATTGATTTACAACTTCATCCAATTACTGCAATTTTTGGATTGCCAATGATTGATTCTAATTATTTATCATCTTCAGCCTGCTGTTTGATAGCATTTGTTATGCTGATGGCCAGAAGACCCATTTTATTTAAATGGAAAGATTTTGATCCCCCTACTACACTTCAATGGTTTTCTCAAACTATAGCTTGTTTCAACCTAGAAAATAATCAAGAGTAGTTCAGTTAATTCCTCGATTAAATTCGAGGAAACCTAGGAGTCCTTTATTCAATATTTCCATACATATGACTTAAGTTGATTTTCTTTTTGAATGCTTTTTCCTAATATTTAATTGTTTATGGAAGGAGGAACGGAGTCAAGGACAGTATAATTATAATTGACAAATTATGGCAGCCCAGTTTTTTTTTCTGTTTTGTTTTCTGTTTAGTTTAGGGTTTTTTTTCCCTTGAACAAATCTTTTGAAATTTATTTCAATTTCAATTATCAAGAGATCAGGAGGACTTGTCTGGATATGATATTTGAAACTTATGTTTGTATATAGGATTGCTATTACTGTATTGTAATCCTGTTCTCTTGGTATTGTTATTATTGATCATTTATCTGATCATAATGCAATAAAACGATTTGAAAAGAAAGAAAGATTTCCATTTGCATCTGTAAAGAGACAGACATAAAGATGAAAATTAGAAAGGTTGGCCTTGTTTGTCAAGTGTACCTTGAAAAATCGAAACGTACAGTGAAATGCTTGGGTCGATGACCAACACAGTCCGAGGATGTGCTGGGGGCAGCCAGCAAGTATTGCCACATTTCTGGAACCACGACAGCATGCTCACAACTCACTAACCCTAAACCTCATGTGGATGGAAACCAGAGCACCCGGAGGAAACCCACGCGGTCACAGACAGAACTTGAAAAACTCTTCAAACACGGCAGCAGGAATATAGCTTTCCCATCATATCTGGAGTCAGGAAGGGCTGTTGAATCTCCCCTGTCTTGTTCATGTACTGCATAGAGCCCTTTGCTGAATCTGTCAGGAAGGACGAGAGTATAACGGGGTGATATCACCGGGCAGTGGAGGAATGTATGTCAAACCCTCCCTATAAATATGTCAACACGAGGAAATCTGCAGATGCTGGAATTTCAAGCAACACACATAAAAGTTGCTATAAATATGTCGCCAGCTTTTGCTCGGTTCCGTGGTAGGGTACTGCTGCCACAAAGCATCAAATTTGACAACACAGGTCAGTGGTAATAAAGCTGATCCTGATTCTGACTCTCATTCAGTTTGCAGATTGACCAATATCTGCGATCAGTTTGAGTTTGCCTCAGGGGCCAGAGTCAACCACAGGAAGAGCAGGACCATGCTCTTCGGTTGCTGGCCCGACCGATCCAATACCCCGCCGTTGTCAGGTCTGACTACCTGAAGGTGCTGCCGATCTGCTTCAGAAGGACTGAGACACGTAACAAGAACTGACTGGAGCAGATTGTTGCTTTCGTGGAGTAGATCGTGTTGGACAATTTCCTGTCTTTTGCACATTGGTTGTTTGTCTGTCTTTATTGTATACGGTCTTTCATTGACTCTATTGTGTTACTTAGCATTTACTGTGAATATCCACAAGAAAATGAATCTCAGTTTAGTATATAGTGACATATATTTACTTTGGTAAGAAGTTTAGTATGATCTTTGAGATTGGGAAGGTAAAACAAAAGCTAAGTTGATGGAAATGGCATTCTCTATCAATAGGAAGAACTTGGCTATCAGGTGCAGTGTGCTCTCAGGGCTACACACACGAAGTGCTGGAGGAGCTCAGCAAGTCAGGCAGCATCTATGGAGGGGAATATTTCAGGCTGAGGCCCTTCTTCGAGGCCGTCCTTGTAAAGGATAGCGGAGAGAGTGAGATGACAAGCTTAGAAGTGACGGGACGTAATTGTGTGACGCAGCTCAGAGGCCCTGGGTTCCAGTCAATGCAAAGAATTGAGGGAATGCTTCACTGCTGAAGGAGGTGCCTCAGGAATGTTTAACTACGGCTCCATCTGGCTTCACAATCTCTCAGGGCACTTTTTTAAAGAAGAGGTGGTGTTCAAAGTAAACAATGAGCCACCCACACGAAATGCAGAGAGAGATGGTGTAGAGGAAAGGTCTAACCCCATTACTGCACAGCCTAGTCAGTTGGACATTGTGGCACCTACAAAATGTTTGAAAATGTTTGTCAGTTTAGTGAACACCTTTGAACACAAGCCCACCAGGCAGCGGTCAGAGTGGAACGTACTGCAGACACTCCAGGGCAGGGACGTGATGGATTCTGTGCGTTGCTCCCATAGCAAACCAAGTGGCAGGGTGCCTCATCACCAGATCTGACCAACAAGCAACCAGCCCTCGCTTGGCTGGTGGTTAGAGGCGCTCTCAAAGTCAGAGCCTCCCTGTACAGACGGTAAACCATTCCCAAAGTACGCTGCGCTCGGGATGGCTATGGTTGGGGCAGGGTCGGCCACCCACCTCTTCGCAGATTTGCTATGAAGATGGGGAGATAGATGCAAGATAGTCCCAGTTCCTCCCTAGCAGCTGTGTAACAGAGGACTCCCTGATCCTCGGACTTTTCCTAAGCACACATAGGAGACAGATGTCAGGTGCCGGTGGAAGGTCATCAGCTCACTGGAGGACACCCTTTGTCTGAAATCTGTTGGGTGTCCAGCACAGCGAGATGTCCATAAGGGAACACTGCAGACTGGAGTACGTTCTGAGCTCGGTGCAGCCAATGCTAAGGCTCCATGGGGAAGAATCTTCCGCTACCACACCTGGAGGGGCAGAGTTGGGTGGAGAAGTCCACGGGGTGGGAGGCGGCTATTATCTCGGGCGTCCACGTGAGTGGCGATGGTGCTATGTTTGTCTTCTTTTTGTTAAAGTTTAAACTATTGACTCAAACATTCATGAGCGTAGAAGATATTTTGCACAGTTTCTTCCCTTGCATATGTTTTTTAAATATAAGTGAAGTCTATTTTTGGAATTAAAAATGGCAATGCGTAATTTTGCTCAGCTTAAGTGTACATGTACTGTAAATTGTTGACTAGAAAGTTAATATTTCCTGGACGTTGTCCTTCGAGCCACAGGATGTTAGAACGAGGGGTAGGGGAAGCCTGTGTGAAGGAGGAGGCTGTGAGACCTGGATTCACTGATAGGTTGAACTGGTAGGGTGTGTTTGTATCTCCTTGGCCACATCGCTTATCTGCGTGAAGACGGTTGAAAATGCCACATACAAATAGGAAGCATTTGTGGTTGTGAAACACCGGGGATAAGACAGAGTTTTTTTTAGGCATCCATTTAATGTCTACTGTAGCCCTGAGTGTGTTTGGCAGGACAGTGTAGAAGGGAAGAAGAAGCTTGCATTCTATAGTTCAAAGTTCAAGGTAAGTTTATTATTAAAGTACGTCTATGTCACCGTATACTACTCTGAGATTCATTTTTTTGAAGGCATTCACAGTAGATCAAAGAAATACAATAGAATCAATGAAAGACTATACACAGACTGGCAAATAACCAATGTGCGAAAGATAAACTACGCAAATACAAAAATGAAACAAATAATAAAACAATAAATAAATAGACCGACAGATGAATAAATAAACAAATAAATAAATGCACATGTTTGGGCACATTTTGGAGTTGGGGTACATAGCAAATGTTTACTTCACCAGCAACCAATCTTCAGACATGAACATGGATTGTAGATTGAGTTTAAGATGCAGCCCAGAGCTATCTTTTTCATGGAGCTGTGCACGGGAGTTGATTGCAAACCAGACATTGCTGATAAACATTCATTCTGGGTGTCAGGAGTGTGGGTACAAAGAAGGTGTGTGACAACTATATGTAATTCAAAGGAAACATTGTAGATACATTGTAACTTTAGGATTGTTCTGCTGTTACCTTTGATCTTTAGCACATAAAAATTCATTTAATTTTGGGCCAGGAGGTCCCTTGCTCCAAGATTGTTTTAATATGATACCTGCTGCTCGTTTTTGTTGACTAACACACTTCTATATCCGCAAACACGAGGAATTCTATATCCACTAGCTTCAGCATCTCTCTGGTGACTTTGTTCATGTTACAACACATACATACAACTGAAAACATGAGTGGTAGCATCCTTGAAATTGAATCTGTAGGTATTTCCTGGGGGGTAATTATTGATCAGGTCACCATGGAGAGCTCTTTGCTCTCAGGGTCAGCTCAGAAACAGACCCTTCAGCCCATCGAGTCAATGCTAGCTACCTAGCATTTACACACACTAGTTTCAACCTGACTTACGTTATTACGTGGGTGGCCAAAAGTATGGATATGTAGAGACCATAAGAGAAACATATGTAAAGGATTGAGAGTCACTGAATGGTTTATTGTATATAATTTTATTTTTAAATAAAGTATATTTTGGAATTTAAAAAGATACACCACAATAACAGGCTGTTCTGGCCCAATGAGCCCACACTGCCCAATTACACCCATGGGGCCAATTAACCCACTACCTGGTTAGTCTTTGGAATATTGGAATTTGACAGATGAACGTTTGATTTCAACATTTAAGAGAAATTTGGATAAGTACATGGATGGGAGGAGCATGTCAATGGGACTAGGCAGAACTAGAGTTTAGCATGGACTAGATGGGCCAAAGGGCCTGTTTCAGCGCTGTGATTCTATGTGGGAGGAAACATACAGTGTTTTCCTTACAAACAGTGGCGGGAATTGAACCGAGTCACTGGGGCTGTAATAGGGTTAAACTACTGTTGCCACCCCTTTTTTCTTCCCATATTCCCATCCATACCCCCCAAAATCCAGACATCCCACCTCTCCCGGAAGTTCCGGAAGTCTCCTGCAAATTGATGGTGCTACCTCCCTGAAATGAGTTTTTGCAGGGCGGGCTGTCTGAAAATCCCACCACTCACCTACACACTAGGAGCAATTCACCCATCAACCTGCACGCCTTTGGGGTGAGGGAAGAATCTGGAGCACCCGCAGGAACACCATGTGGTCACAGGGAGAACGTGCAGACTCCACACAGACAATCCCCGAGGTCAGGATCAAAGACCAGCACTTCCACTGTCCCCTCCTTTACCCTGAGTCCCTAAGACACAGGAGCAGAATTAGGCCATTCAGCCCAATGAGTCTCCTCCACCATTCGATCGTGGCTGATTTATTTTCTCTCTCTCACCCCCACTATCCTACCAACCCTTTCAGATGTGGCGTGGGTGGAAACAGGCAAATCGGAGGGATCCCTCACGTGGGAGGACGTTCACACAGGGAGCACGCAAACTCTACAAGGATGATCCTGAGGGCAGGATTGAACCTGGGACTCTGGAGTTGTGAGGCTGGGCCACTGCGCCAGACTCCCCTCGTGCCGGTTTCTGCACGGTATCGATGTGGGTTAACTAATCCACTTTGGCTTCCAAAACTGGTTTGATTTTCATCTGCATCTGTAAAGAGACAGACATAAAGATGAAAAATAGAAAGGTCAGCCTTGTTTGTCATGCGTACCTTGAAAAGTTGAAACATACAGTGAAATGCTTGTGTCGATGACCGACACAGTCCGAGGATGTGCTGGGGGCAGCCAGCAAGTATTGCCACACTTCTGGAACCACCACAGCATGCTCACAACTCACTAACCCTAAACCTCATGTGGATGGAAACCGGAGCACCCGGAGGAAACCCAGGCGCTTACAGACGGAACATACAAACTCCTCACACACGGCAGCAGGAATATAGCTTTCCCATCAAATCTGGAGTCAGGAAGAATTGTTGAATCTCCCCTGTCTTGTTCACGCGCTGCATAGAGCCTTTTGCTGAATCTGTCCGGAAGGGCGAGAGTATAATGGGGTGATATCACCGGGCAGTGGAGGCATGCATGTCAAACCCTCCCCATACATGGGTAATGTCGCCAGCTTTTGCTCAGTTCCATGGTATCTGTGATCTCTGGAGCCATGAGGCAGTGGCCCCGCTATCTCTTCCACCTTCGCACCCTTTACCAAATTAATTCCAGTTACATCCATTGGAAGGAACAGAGGTCAATAGCACTTCCAACAGTGCCGATTAGAGCCGGCAGTCCTGATGTAAGATTCCCACCTGCATCCTCGACAATTCCTTCACATCCCCTGCCCTCCCCACTGCTCACAGATGCCACTCTGCATCCTCGATCAGATTGTTTATAGCTCCAGATTCCAGCATCTGCAGTATCTTGTGTCTCTCAGCGTAAATCTTTCCGACTGAATCTCTCAGGACGGACTTGACCATGCACTCTGACCCTTCGGGCAATTCATTTGTATTTTCCTATGTGACTAAGCACATGCAGCTTTTATTTTAATGAGCGGTTTCAGATCTGTATTAGGTCACTTCCTGTGCAGCCAGGAAGGAGTAAGCAGGAAAGCACGTTGACTGGCAGGAGGCCAGAGGTTGATGTTAGGAGTGAAGGAAGTTTCTGTTTAAAGCCATCATGTTGTTTCCCCAGCAGAAGCATTGCTTCTTCATTCCTTATTCACTACGCCATGCTACTCAGTCTGCAATAAACCCAAGGAGCTAGGAGCCTATACCCTGACTCTCATGTCATTTTTGAGTGGAGTTAGACTGACTCTCTAGATGATGTTACAACACTTCAGCGAGGGCAGCCGCTGAGGCAAAGATGAAACTTTCTATTATTCTCGCTGGCCCAGAAATAATTGACAGGATGATGCAAAAAGAGCTTTACTCTGTAACTGTCCCATATGTATCGATGCAATTATGATGAAAGCATCTCAGCGGCTATACTTCATGAGGAGTTTGAGGAGGTTAGGAATGCAGTCCAATGCAAGTTTAACTGTCATTAAACCGTACATGAACACAGTAAAGGAGACTGCGTTACTGACGGGTCAAGGTGCAAAGACACATTACCAGCAGTCACACACAAGATCACAATCGTGCAATAAGAGTCCTGACGCCCAGTCCTCAACAAACCCACACAGAATATCAGTAAAGTACAACAGCACAGAATATGCATGTGTATAGTCCAGACCCCCCCTCCACCCCCAGCCCACCAATATCATCTGTCGAAACGACATTAATGATTGTATTCGATGTAATATAATAGCCCAACTTTGTTTAGTTTTGTTTAATTCAGTTTAGTTTAGGTTTTTTTTTATTTTGGGTTTTTTTTCTTGATATTTTTTCATTTTTCTTTTTATTATGTTTAATTATATTAAGAGTTTGGGAGGTCTAATATACTTGTATTATCTGTAGTTTTTACTTGCATATGTCAATTACCAATAATGTAATCCCGATCTCTTTGTATTAGTACTGTTGCTACGTTTATGAATTTGACAATTAATAAAAAGATTAAAAAAGATATCATCTGTCGAGCAGTCCTATCACCTACTAGGTAACACCACGGCTTTGAAGCACACATATAGAATATTAGTAAAAACACAACCACACAGATATATACTGTACGTATATATATAAATGCTCAATATGGCAGTGTACTGGTTAGCGTAACGTGGTTACAGTGCCAACGACGCGGGTTCAATTCCACTGCTGTCTGCAGGAAGTTTGTACATTCTCCCCATGACTGCACAGGTTTCCTCCAGGTGCTCTGGTTTCCGCCAGGCGCACATTCCTAATTCGTACGGGTTAGTGGGTCAACACGTGTGTAACTGGGCAGCATGAGCTGTTTGGGCCAGAGGAGCCAGTGACCATGCTGTATCTCTAAAGAAAAAGAATAGTTATGACTCCTAATGCAATCTCTCACACTCCATATATACGTGTAAGATGGGCTCCAGAAATGGCAGGCGCCCCTGGGAGTGTGTGAAGCAACCTTGAACCTTGCTGCACGGCCCGACTCTGTGTGACGCTGTCCAAGTCTGAGTTGATCCTGGAGACACAAGCAACTGCTCAATCTGCTGAGTTTCCCAGCAGGTTCTTCTGCTGCCGCCTTGAGAGTATTTGGTAGGACAGAGTAGAGGGAGCTTTACTCTGCATCATATCGGCCTTCATCGGATCTGGGTGTTACTGACAGGATAGTACTATTTCAGAGAGGTTGGGTATGGGGGGAAACTTGGTGGGGGGGTCCGGGCCCAGAGCGTATCTAGGCAACGGGGCCCAGATCTTTCAGTGGGTATCGACCTGATATTCAGATGATTTAAACGCAGGGCCAGATGGATTGAAAAGGCTGAGGGTCGGGACGTTTACTCTGCTCTCTGCTGCACTGAGACCAAGGGCTGTGGGCCCACCTCAGCTGCTTCATGCTTCATGTCTGTGAGCTTCACGGCGATTTGCCCCACTCTGTGAGGCTATGGGCCTACTCCGGCTGCTCCCGGTACATAGACTCAGTTTGGTTTGGAATGCTGTTTGCTGCTTGCTTTTATAGCTTGCATGATTTGTGTGATTTTTTTCCTTCTTTTTCTGTGCAGTGGATGTTGGTCTTTTTTTAATTGGGTTCTTTCACATTTCTTGATTTATGTGACTGCCTGTAAGCAGATGCATATCAAGGTTGTATAATTTCTATGTACTTTGATAGTAAATGTACTTTGAAACTTTGAACCAGTCCTGAATGTGGATTATAAATTGCAAGCAAGCAGTGAATTGAAGATAAAAGCCTTGTCTTTGCACTTCCTTAAGAACAGGCTCCCCCACAGGCTCGGTGACTGCATATGCATCAGTGAAACGTTAACACAATGGGGTTTGCGTTCACTGCCCTGCAGTGATCCGGGCAAATATAGACTGAAGTAATTTGCAGCCTCAGGAAGCTTGCAATTACAGTATTTTGTTTCAGCAGCCGGAGTCTCACAGTCTCCGCGTTTTGCAGAGAGGGGTAAATGCCGCGAGGAGGAAGAGCGAGCGGAATTGTCTGACCCTTGCCTTCTGTCCGAACCCCTGCCTTTTCAGTCCCTCTGGGACAGCGTTTAGATAATCCAAACACCGGGTCACTCCCCCACACACTAGGACCCGGGCACTGCCGCAGTGATACACTCTCAAACATCCCACCCTGTAAAAACTCATTTCAGGGAGGTAGCACCATCAATTTGCAGGAGACTCCCGGAACTTCCGGGAGAGGTGGGATGTTTGCAATAGAGTAGCTCCTGAGCAGCTAGCCAGCTAGTTTAAATAACGTTAGCTATGCTAATGAACGAATGACTGTTAAACTCACCTCAACATGTCTTTTACAGTCTTAACCCACCACGGGCAATAGAAAAGTCACTGTTGCAAACAGTGCAGCGAGCAACACTGTCATTATTTTTGACCCTCTATTAGGGAGGGGTACACTTTAGTGTAGTCTGGGGTGACGTACGTTTTATATTTTCTTTTTTTGGAACATTCTGCCATGGTGCTCTCGCGCTCTCTCTCGCTCGCTCTCTCTTGCTTGATCTCAAAAAAATCGATTTCCGGGATATCGTATATAATTTGCGGGCATCAGGAAGCCGCTATCAATATGCGGGCGACTCCTGGAACTTCCGGGAGAGGTGGGATGTCTGCACTCTGGGCCTGCACTCCGTTGCCCAGCCTGAGGCCATTCCTGACCTTTCCAAATTGGACTGATCCAACCTCACTCTGAAACTTCTCCGCACCGACTCCTCTCCGATTCACTCATTCTAACTCCACCTCCGATCCTAACACCATCCCGACCATGCCTCGACCTTGCTTTGACCACTTCTCCTCAAGCATGCCTCGCTCCGACTTTCCGTCGCGTCCGCGTGGCCCGGCCCTCGAGTCGGCCTTGCTTTCGCTCACCTCTTCATCGGTTGGGGTGATAGTTCACCACAAATTACCACAGAAAATGTGTTACTAATAGAGTATTCAGTCGTATTTCTTGCTTTATTAATTACCAGTGAGCTGTTGCCCAACTTCAGTAGCACCATCTTATACAGGAAATTTAAATTAATATCTGCTATTTTCACACAACTCCCTTAACAGATGCAATGCCACTAAACTCGTTATCTTCCTCCTGTACTCCGATGCATCATTATTTGAGATATGACCTACGACAGTAATGTCATCTGAAACTTCTAGCATTTTCAGTCACTGCCTGCAATAAACCAGTACTACCACAAGAGGTCTCCATGCGCCATAAACTCTCAGGGTAATATCAAGCATCCCTCATCTCAGACGTGTTTGACATCAACGCAGTGTAAAATGTGCTGGCCTCCAAGAGGACCACAAGCTTGTTGTAGGGTTTGGAGGCTTGTGTGCCTCAATGACCCGGAGAGCGATGTTGGCTGGAGTCAGGGCTTTGTGCTTTGGCTCTTGGTAGGGTCACCCATGCCAAACAGGTCAAAGGGTAGAGACCAGACTAACAGCGGCCGATTGGACCTCCAGGTTCGGAGGTTCAGCTCAGGGCTAACAAACCTGACTGGTAAAACAAAATTGTTATGGAATTTTTGAATAATTTCACAAAACATCCATGGTATTTCTGTGCCTGACCAACATGTTATTGCATTTGTTTCATTGCTAGCTAGGAGGGCCATTTTGTTGAAGTGGAAGGATACATAGTCATAGTCATACTTTATTGATCCCGGGGGAAATTGGTTTTCGTTACAGTTGCACCATAAATAATAAATAGTCATAGAACCATAAATAGTTAAATAGTAATATGTAAATTATGCCAGTAAATTATGAAATAAGTCCAGGACCAGCCTATCTGCACAGGGTGTCTGACCCTCCAACTCCCTTGAAATTGCACCATCTCGGATCGCAAGACCCTGCAGTGGATAGTGAGGTCAGCTGAGAAGATTATCGGGGTCTCTCTTCCCACCATTACAGACATTTACACCACACGCTGCATCCGTAAAGCAAACAGCATTATGAAGGACCCCACGTACCCCTCATACAAACTCTTCTCCCTCCTGCCATCTGGCAAAAGGCACTGAAGCATTCGGGCTCTCACGACCAGACTATGTAACAGTTTCTTCCCCCAAATCATCAGACTCCTCAATACCCAGATCCTGGCTTGACACCAACCTACTGCCCTCTACTGTGCCTATTGTCTTGTTTATTATTTATTGTAATGCCTGCACTGTTTTGTGCACTTTATGCAGTCCTGGGTAGGTCTGTAGTCTAGTGTAGTTTTTGTGTTGTTTTATGTCATTCGGTGTAGTGTTTTGTATTGTTTCATGTAGCACCATGGTCCTGAAAAACGTTGTCTCGTTTTTACTGTGTACTGTACCAGCAGTTATGGTCGAAATGACAATAAAAAGTGACTTGACTTATGAAGTGGAGTAGCAATAATACAGTTGTATATTTAACTATATGTTGTGTATGCTTTTTATGTCAATTTGTACATCTACAGAGTATATTTTTAATCTGTTAATATTATTATTTACCTTATGTGTGGTATGTGATATATGTACTGTGTTTTGCACCTTGGTCCCTGAGCAACGATGTTTCGTTTAGCTGTGTATGATTGAATGACAGTAAACTTGAACTGGAACTTGGAGACTTCTCAGTTCAATGACAATTAATCCGGATTAACAGGGCCGGCTGGTGACGCAACGACATCGGCGCCGGACCCGGGAGCGGAGGTTCCCGGGTTCGAAACTAGTCGGGTCCGTCCCCAAGCACGCTTTCCATCCGTGCTGGGTTGAGTGTCGAGAACGCAACTCGACCTCATAAAACAAAGAAAAAATACTGCAAAAATGTCTGTGTGAGGAATGGCGAGCCACAGTCGCTCTCTCGCTCGCTCCGCGCCTTGTAAAAAAGCCATGAAAAATCCATCATCACGGACGCACGCAGGCACACGCCAAAAAAAAAATCCTGATTAACAAATGCATGTTTATCCAGTGGGGCCCACAGAATAAAGAAAAATGCCAAATTGGACCCATAAATAGGATAACATAGAAACATAGAAAACCTACAGCACAATACAGGCCTTTCGGCCCACAAAGCTGTGCCGAACATGTCCTTACCTTAGAAATTACCTATCGTTACCCATAGCCCTCTGTTTCTGAGCTCTAAGTACCCATCCAGGAGACTGTTAAAAGACCGTATCGTACCTGCCTTCACCTCCATCACCGGCAGCCCATTCCACACACTCAGCACTCTCTGCATAAAAAACTTACCCCTGCCATTTCCTCTGTGCCTGTTTCCAATCACCTTAAAACTGAGCCCTCTCTTGCTAGCCATTTCAGCCCAGGGAAAAAGCCTCTGACTATCCACACGATCAATGCCTCTCATCATCTTATACACCTCTATCAGGTCACCTCTCATCCTCCGTCGCTCCAAGGGAAAAAAGGCTAAGTTCACTCAATCTATTCTCATAAGGCATGCTCCCCAATCCTGGCAACATCCTTGAAAATCTTCTCTGCACCCTTTCTATAGTTCCTACATCCTTCCTGTAGTGAGGTGACCAGAACTGAATAAAGGATAAAGGAGGGGAAGCTGTGCTTGATGATGTGGGCAAGGTCCTTTGAGTCAGTATACACAACAAGTTGGGTGCTACATCACTCTTGCATATTAATTTTCAAAGATTCAATATTTCTCATCTCTGTCCTCAGTGAGTGAACCATTATTTCAACCCTGTATCGGATCCATCAAACTGCTAATTTACCATACACTTCGTTGAGATCAAAGTAAAGTTCAAAATCCAAAGTAAATTTTATTATTAAAGTACATATACAACTCTGAGATTCGTTTTCCTGTGGGCAAACTCAGCAATTCTATAGAATAGTAACCACAACGGGAATCCATGAAAGATCAACCAGAGTGCAGAAGACAACAAACTGTGCAAAGGAAAATATACATAAATAGCAATAACTAACGAGAACATGAGATAATGAGATAAAGAGTTCTTAAAGTAAGATCATTGATTGTGGGAACATCTCAATGATTGAGCAAGTGAGTGTAGTTACCCCTTTTGTTCCAGAGCCTGATGGTTGAGGGGTGGTGTGAGTCCTGAGCCTGACCTCAGTGGTTGGGAAGATGTTGGAGTCAATTGTTAAGGATGAGGTTACGGAGTAGTTGGTGACACAGGACAAGATAGGACAAAGTCAGCATGGTTTCCTTAAGGGAAATCTTGCCTGATGAACCTGTTGGAATTCTTTGAGGAGATTACAGATAGGATAGATAAAGGGGATGTAGTGGATATTGTATATTTGGACTTTCAGAAAGCCTTTGACAAGATTCCACGCGAGGCTGC
This sequence comes from Mobula hypostoma, assembly GCF_963921235.1. Classification (NCBI taxonomy): domain Eukaryota; kingdom Metazoa; phylum Chordata; class Chondrichthyes; order Myliobatiformes; family Myliobatidae; genus Mobula; species Mobula hypostoma. The sequence goes on from NC_086107.1 coordinate 111,799,587, forward strand.
TGACTAAATTAAGAGCCCATGGTATTATAGGAAAGTTACCGGGATGGTTAGAGCATGGGCTGATTGGTAGGAGGCAGTGAGTGGGAATAAGATGATCCTTTTCTGGTTGGCTGCCAATGACTGAGATGCAAAGGGACCTGGGAGTTCTTGTGCAGACCCCCCTAAAGTTTAACTTGCAGGTAGAGTCGGTGATGAAGAAGGCAAGTGCAATGTTAGCATTCATTTCAAGAGGTTTAGAATACAAGATCAGGGTGTGATGCTGAGACTTTAAAAAACACTGGTGAGGTCTCACCTTGAGTATTCTGAGCAGTTTTGGGCTCCTTACCCAAAAAAGATGCGTTGGCATTAGAAAAGGTTCAGAGGAGATTCACAAGGGTGATTCTGGGAGTGAGAGTTATCATATGAGAAACATTTGATAGCTCTGCGTTTGTACTTGCTGGAATTTAGGAGGATGGGGAGGGATCACATTGAAACCTTTCAAAAGTTGAAAGGCCGAGACAGAGTAGATGTGGAATGGATGTTTCCCGTGGTGGGCAGTGTAGGACAAGAGGGCACAGCCTCAGGATAGAGGCTGGGAGATGAGGAGAAATTTCTTTATCAGAGGGTGTTGAATTTGTGGAACTTGTTACCACAGGCAGCTGTGGAGGCCAGGTATTAAGGCAGAGCTTAATAGGTTCTTGATTGGACATGGCATCAATGGTTATGGGAGAAGGCCGGGAAGTGGGCCAAAGGAGGGAAAAAAGGGATCAGCCATGATTGTTAGCCAGAGCAGACTTGATGAACCAAATGGCCTAATTCTGCTCCTATGTCTTATGGTCTTATTGTCACCTTCCTCTCAGCTTGAACCAGTCTGGCCATTCTCCTCAGACCTCTCTCATTAACAAAGTATTTTCGCCCACAGAACTGCCACTCACTGGATGTTTTTTGTTTTTCACACCATTCTCTGTAAACTCTAGAGATTGTGGATATCTGCTATGTATGAAAACCCCAGGAGATCAGCAGATTCTGAGATACTCAAACCACCCCATCTGGCACCAACAATCACTCCACAGTCAAAGTCACTTAGATCAGATTTCTTCCCCATTCTGATATTTGGTCTGAACAACAACTGAATCTATTGACCATGTCTATATGCTGTTATGCAGTGAGAAGCCGCCACATGATTGACTAATTAGACATTTGCATTAACGAGCAGGTGAATAGGAGGTAACTGATAAAGTGGCCATTGAATATAAATATCACCCTGCAGCCTCGGACTGCCCTCCACTTCTATCAGCAACTCCGCCGTGTCATCTGTGATCATGCCTCTGACATCCACATCCAAATTATTCAGATATCTGACAATCAGGAAATATACCAGCATCAAACTTTTTGGGACACAGGTGTCCAAACACAAAAACAACTCTCTGTCATCGTAAACACGAGGAATTCTGCAGATGCTGGAAATTCAAGCAACACACATCTGTCATCGCTCTCTATTGCACTGCTTCTCCCACCACATTTTCTGCGACTTAAAATGCTTTTATCACCTCTCTTTCCCAGTTCTGACAAAAGGTCTTTGACCTAAAGCTTTAACTGTTTCTATTTACACACATAAAAGTTGCTGGTGAATGCAGCAGGCCAGGCAGCATCCCTAGGAAGAGGTACAGTCGACGTTTCAGGCTGAGACCCTTCGTCAGGACTAACTGAAGGAAGAGTGAGTAAGAGATTTGAAAGTGGGAGGGGGAGGGGAGATGCAAAATGATAGGAGAAGACAGGAGGGGGAGGGATGGAGCCAAGAGCTGGACAGGTGATTGGCAAAAGGGATATGAGAGGATCATGGGACAGGAGGCCCAGGGAGAAGGAAAAGGGGGGGGGGAAAGCCCAGAGGATGGGCAAGGGGTGTAGTGAGAGGAACAGAGGGAGAAAAAGGAGAGAGAGAAAAAGAATGTGTGTATATAAATAAATAAATAACGGATGAGGTGGGCATTAGTGGAAGTTTGAGAAGTCCTGACAAAGGGTCTCAGCCCGAAACATTGACTGTACCTCTTCCTAGAGATGCTGCCTGACCTGCTGCGTTCACCAGCAACTTTGGTGTGTGTTGCTTGAATTTCCAGCATGTGCAGAATTCCTCGTGTAACTGTTTCTATTTGCTTCTCACCCCCTCTCCTCACCTGCCCACATCTCTTCCCCCTCCCTTTCCCTCTCTCCCATGGTCCACTGTCCTCTCCTATCAGTTCCCTTCTTCTTAACTTTTTACCTCTTCACCCTATCACCTCCCAGCTTCCCCTCACCTAGTCTGTCTGATGGCACTCTTGCAAAGCACCTTGGGGGAATCTTACCACAATTTATCCAAATTTTTGTTGGGGTCCGGGGATTATTCTTTCTTGCCCCATTTCAGCCTATCCTCCCCCATATTCTTCTTCTTTTATTTCTGGCTGTTTTTCGCATCTAGGCATATTACAGCCCTCCACAGGATGTATAATTATTTATAGAACTTCAAGGAACTCAAATTCTCGAATACAACCTAGTCTCACGTATAAACTGAACAATAGACTCTTCAATGAAATGTTGATTGTCTTGATGGCCAGACAAAGATTGAATAGAAAACCAAAATAAATTTAAGCCAGATAGCCTCTTGAACAACATGCTTCTTTCAATTTTGTATCGATTACAGCTCAGCAAAACATGCTGGACTGTCTCTGGACTACCACGGTCACATAATCCAGTAGGATGTTTTCCTATTATCTTTGAATAATAGTTTAGCCCACAATGCCCCAACCTAAGTCTTGTTAATTTCACCATATCTCTACGACTTAAAAGGTAACAGTCTGAGACCTTTTTAACTAGTGGGTGACCAGAAAAATAATGCCTGCCCCTTAATTCATTTTTCCAATCCTCCTGCCACTTATTCTCTATACCTTTCTTTAATCCTACTTCTCAATTCTGCTCTGCCTAGGGGAACTCTAATTTCTACTTGCCTGCTCTGTAAGGAAGACTTTGCAATGCCATCCACAATTTCATTTCCCTCCACCCCAGCGTGCCCAAGTATCCATGAAAATCTAACTGCACAACCCACCTTCCCTACTCTAAACAACACTAAGAGAATCTCAATAACTATGTCAGGACGAGCTTTTGATTTACTCCCTTTTATAGCCTCTAAGGCAGCAGCAGAATCCGAACAGATGATAACCCTATGTGGTCGAGAGTCTTCTATCCACCATAAGGCCCAGAGGATTGCTAATAATTCTGTTGCAAAGACAGAAACACCTCCTGAAACCCGGTGACCAATCTTAACTCCAAGTTGAGACACATACATCCCAAATCCTGTCCTACTGCTCTCTGGGCACACTGAGCCATCAGTAAAAATCTTCAGATAAGATCCCCATTTATTATTTAAATATTCATTTGTGATCAACGCTGATGAAAATGCACTGCTTCCTTGAAGCTGAAAAAGGAGGAATAGGTCTACTTCTGGTTCTGGAAAGAGCCAAAAAGGGACGGGTGGCAAGCAAATTTGGTCAACTATGTCTTCCTCAGTCAGTTTCAATTTCACAGCCCAGTTATTAACCAAATCTAAAAATGGACATCTTTTATTTTTACTTTTGCGCTCCGACTTCCCCTGCAAAAGACACTTTGGCAGACAGCTGTGATTGAATCCATTTAGTTTTACCCAATACTGCAGGCCCAACTGAATTCGTCTTAAATGTAGAGGCACTTTCCCATCTCCATACATAATACCAGGACTGATGTTGTTCTAAAAGCTCCACAACAGAGTCTAAGTGCTTTGGACTGCACAGTGTCTAGTTTTCCAAGCACTGCCGTAGCAGCGGAACCATAAGCAATACAACCATAATCTATAACTGATCTAATCATAGCTAGACATATTAAGTACATAGTTTCCCGCCCTGCTCCCCAGTCACATCCAGCAATACTTCTCATAACATTTAAAACTTTCTCACACTTTCCAATTGTTTTATCTATATGAACCCTCCAAGTAAGTCTTTCATCAAACCAGACATCTAAAAACTTGAATACCTTGACTCTTTCTAGTGGAGAATCATACAGACACAATTCACAATCAGGAATCTTTCTTCTAAAGCCAAAAATCATATATTTGGACTTAGAAGCAGAAATCCTGAAACCCCATTTATTACTCGGCCAGCCACTCTTTGACCACTTTAAACCAACAAATTGTGAACAAGGCCCACTTACTTTCATTTTGACTCCAAGTTGACGGAATCTGGAGCAACATGGAGGAGCTCAGCGGGTCAGATATCTACTTGAAGGGTCTCAAGCCAAACCTTTGATTGTTCCTTCCCCTCTATAGATGCCGCCTCGCGTATTTGAGTTCCTCCAGCGTCTTGTTTGATGTGAGTTATTTCCTGCCTTACACGCTCTTGCCTCTAGATGGCGATGTGTGTCTGCCATTCCATTGGTTCTAGAACTAGGCTCAGGTGATTCTGCAGATGCTGGAAATTCACACACAGAATGCTGGAGGAACCCAGCAGGCCAGGAAGTACCTATGGAAAGGAATAAACAGTCGACGTTTCAGGTCGAGACCCCTCACCAAGAGTGGTGAGGGGTCTCGGCCTGAAACGTCGGGTGTTTAGGCACTTCCACAGATGCTGCCTGCCTGCTGGGTTCCTCCAGCATTTTGTGCATGATTCTGCAGATGCTGGTAATCTTAAGCAATGCACCCACAACGCTGAAGGAACTCATCAAGGATAAGAATCGGGCTTAATATCAACAGAATATGTTGTGAAATTTGTTAACTTTATGGCAGCAGTACAATGCAATACATAATAATAGGAAAAAAGTAAATTACATTAAGCCCCTTGGTATGAACATTGAATTCTCCAACTTCTGGTAATTCCTTCCCCCTCCCTTCCCCTAACCCAGTTTCACCCTGCCCCCTCCCCCAGCTGCCTAGCCCCTCCCTCATGGTTCCGCCTCCTTCTACTACCCATTGTGCTTTCCCCTATTCCTTCTTCACCTTTCCTGCCTATCCCCTCCCTGCTTCCCCTCCCCCACCCCTTTATCTTTCCCCTTACTGGTTTTTCACCTGGAACCTACCAGCCTTCTCCTTCCCATCCTCCCTCCACCTTCTTTATAGGGACTCTGCCCCCTCCCTCTTCAGTCCTGAGGAAGGGTTCTGGCCCGAAACGTCGACTGATTGTTTCCACGGATGCTGCCCGACCTGCTGAGTTCCTCCAGCGTGTTGTGAGTGTAAATTACATTAAGTGTGTGTGTATATATATATATATATACATAGAAACATAGAAACCCTACAGCACAATACAGGCTCTTCAGTCCATAATGCTGCGCTGAACATGTATTTACTTTATAAATTACCTAGGGTTACCTCGAGGCCCTCTATTTTTCTAAGCTCCGTATATATATTTTTTTACCATGACCATGGTCTGTTCTTCATCAAATTATGGTATTGCTTGCAATGTTGTAACTATATGTTATTATTAAAGTTGCTGGTGAACGCAGCAGGCCAGGCAGCATCTCTAGGAAGCGGTACAGTCGACGTTTCAGGCCGAGACCCTTCGTCAGGACTAACTGAAGGAAGAGCTAGTAAGAGATTTGAAAGTGGCCTGAAACGTCGACTGTACCTCTTCCTAGAGATGCTGCCTGGCCTGCTGCGTTCACCAGCAACTTTGAAGTGCATTGCTTGAATTTCCAGCATCTGCAGAATTCCTGTTGTTATATGTTATAATGATGTGGTTTTTGTCAGTCTTTCAGTCTTGGTCTGTCTTGTGTTTCTGTGATATCACACCGGAGGAACATTGTATCATTTCTTAATGCATGCATTAGTAAGTGACAATAAAAGAGGACTGCGTGTCCTCATAATCTAATCTAATATAGATATGTGTATTAAATAGTTAAATTAAATAAGTAATGCAAAAATAGAAATAAAAAAGTAGTGCGGTAGTGTTCATAGACTTAATGTCCATTCAGAAATCGGATGGCAGAGGGGAAGTTGCTCCTGAATCATTGAGTGGGTGTCTTTGGGCTTCTCACTCGAAGTCACTCTGCGAGGACTTTGCATGTTTTTTTCCTGTGACCCCTTGCATTTCCTGCAGGTGCTCGAGTGTCCTCCCACATCTCAAAGACGTACCGGTTGGTGGATTATCTGGTTACTATACACTGCCCACGGTATGTATATAAATAGGTGGTCAATAGAATCCGGGGGACAGCGAGAACAAACACGTTCCAAGCTGCAGGTGTACGCGCTGAGAGACTTGGTGGGGAAGGACCACAGTATGGGCTTCTCTGCTACTGGAGAGAGGAGGGCCAGGTTGGGCGAGGAAGATGCTCAATTACAGTAAGCAAACAAGCAAGTTTATTTGTGTAGCACTTTACCAAACATAAGGCAGTTCAAATTGCCTCACATGGAACAAGATATAAAAATCAAACATCAAATTTCAGGCAATATATAAGAGATTAAAATCACACAAAAACAGATATGATAAATAGAAGTTACAGTGTAGGAGATTCTAATTAAAAGCTACAGCAAGAAGAAAAGTTTTAAGTTTCGATTTAAAAGAGCTTAAAGTTGGGGCAGACTTCAGATCCTCTAGGAAGTTATTCCAGCTATGTGGGGCATAGTAACTAAACGCTGCTTTACCATGTTTAGTTTTGACCCTGGGGACGGTAAGCAGACCCACCCCCGACGGCCTGAGAGCTCATGATGCAGCCGGAGATCAGAAAAGTACATGTCCCGAGACCATTCAGTGCTCTATGAACCAGTAGTAATATTTAAAAGTCAATCCGCTGGACAGGAAGCCAGTGAAGAGAAGTGGACTGATATGGTCTACTTTCTTGGTCTTAGTGAGGACTCCAGCAGCAGTGTTCTGAATGAGCTGCAGTCATCTGAGGGATTTGTTACTGAGTCCTGTGAAACGCCTACTGAAAATGAACGCATGGACGAGTTTTTCTAGATCTTGCTGCGACATAAGCCCCTAACTCTTGCTATATTTTTAAGATGGTTGTAGGCTGACTTTGAAATTGTCTTAATGTGGCAGTTAAAACTTAAGTCAGAGTCCATCATAACGCCAAGATTTCTAGCTTAGTTTGTGATCTGTAATGACGGGGATTCTAAGTGACCACTGACTTATAGCCGTTCTTTTTTTTTAACACCAAAAAAACAATTATTTCAGTTTTCTCTTTTGGAAGAGATTTTGACTCATTCAATCAGTGATTTGTTCAATACAGTTTTTTAGTCATTGTATGGAAGCACAGTCACTTGATGACACAGTTACATAAATTTGAGTGTCATCCACATAATTAAGGAAAGTTATTTTATTGCTTACCATGATTTGAGCTAGAGGGCACGTGCATATGATCCTTGAGACACTCAGCATGTCATTTTCGTTTGGTCGGATGCCAATCGATACAAAATAGGCCCTGCCCTGTAAATACGGTTTACACAACTTTAGAACTGCACCGGAAAGTTCCACCCAGTTTTCCAGTCTGTCCAGTTGAAATAAGGATCTCACATGAGCAGGAACTGTGCTATTGATATATAGGAATGCAACAGAACAGGACTGAAAGTATGTGTAAAGAATGGAAAAGCATTGCAAGGTTCATTCTTTGTCACGAATGAAGTCTATTTTGATAATAAAAATAATACATTGAGAACATCTCCTCATGGGAGAGTTTGACAGGAAAGTGTAGAGGGAACTTTAATGTCTGTCTCATGTTTTATTTTTGAATTCAGACCTAGTTCCTCATTTTGTATTAAAAATAACTTTATTTAGAACATTTAAATTAAAATGCTACCTTCGCTGAGTGGATACACTCTAGTCTGCACTGGATACATTCCAGCGATCTGATGGACTATGTGTCCTCCCTCCCTCTCCAGGAATATTAACGTTTTCCCAGGAGAGTGGCAGGCACTCGGCTTGTATAGACGGTCCAGTGGCCTGTCGACTGGAGTAGGACCGGCACCTTGGCCAGGGCCAGGAACAGACCCTCTGATAAGACAGTGTGAGGGGCATTTCACAATCACAATCAGGCTCAACATCAGCGGCTCATGTCGTGAAACTTGTTAACTGTGTGGCAGCAGTACAATGCAATACATGATACATATAGAAAAAAACTGAATTGCAGTCATTATATATATATGTGTAACTTAAATAGTTAAGTTAAAATAAACAGTGCTGTACCTTATAATAAGGGACTACTTTATGTTTTAGTAACACGTCATTGCATGCGCTATTAGGCGCGTATTGATCTGTGCGTGTGTGCCGAGTTCGGTTTCTGCCGGTAAAGAACCATGAACCTTAGCTCCCGTCTCCAGCGTTTTTATTAATAGCATTGTTGTGTAACCAGGCCACATACAAAACAAATTGGCGACAAGGTTAATGAACCTACATCGTATCGGAACACCGTGTTTTAATTGATAATGACACTCGGAGGAAGAGCGCCAGGAACGAGCCAAGGAGCGGGAGAAGGAGGCACAGCGAGGCCGTGAGTCTGAAAAGAAGCGGGAGCACAGCCGGGGTCCGGAATGTCAGGAGACCAAGAGATGCAGTCAGAGCCGCGGCACATCCAGCCGAGACCACAGCCGACGCTGAGCCCCAGGGGCTGAGGGTCTGCCTGCCCCAGAAGGAAGATAAAAAGGAGCGATACACACAAAGGACACGTGAGTCAAAAAGGGAAATAAGGGGAGAACAGGGCTTAATTAACATAATAAAGATGGCAATGATTGAAACCATTACAGCATTTGATAGTGGCATTGAAGACTGGGCAGCTTACACTGAAAGAGTGGAGTTATATTGTGTGGGTAATGGTGATAAGGATGAAAAGAAAGCCAGCGTCTTACTCAGTATTATGGGAGCAAAAACATACGGCCTGCTACAGAGATTGTTAACCCCTGAAAAGCCAGCTGACAAAGCGTTCAAGCAGACAGTAGACACTCTCCAACAGCATTTAAACCCCAAACCATTGGTCATTGCAGAAACATTTAAATTTCACAATCCGAATCAGAGCAAAAATGAAAGCATTTCCGAATATTGAGCTGAATTGCGTAATTTATCAGAACATTGTCAATTTGGAGCTGGTCTATCGGATGCATTGAGGGTCAGGTTCTGTGTGGCATGCACTGTGAAACCACACAGAAGAAGCTTCTGTGTGAAAAAGACCTTACGTTTGAGAAAGTGCTAAACATTGCAATATCAACAGAAACAGTGGCACAGGGTGCTTCCGAAATATAACAAAAATCTCTGGAATATGCCACAAATAAAATGTCACCGAACAGGATTGAAGGAAAGAAATGTTATCGTGATGGGAACAGGTCACATGACCCAGATGACTGTTGGTTTAAAGACAAAGAATGCAGAAACTGTGGCAAACAGGGCCACATTGGCAGAGTATGCAAAGCTAGTCAACAGCAGAAAAAAGGCAAAATAGAGAGAAACAAGAAACCCCAGAAAGGAAAATACAACAAGGTACACAAAATGAAAGAAGGAAGTTCTGATGAAAGCAGTTCTGATGAAAACGACTCCGATGAAAGCGAATTGTCTTGTCGGCAACTTCACAGCATGAAAGAAACAGATGATCAAAGAGTAATATCGATCACTCCACAAGTGGCGGGCGTGAGACTGAAAATGGAGTTTGACACAGGCTCAGCTTTAACAGTGATCGTTGTACACGACTACAAACAACTGTTTTCGCACATACCCCTGAAATGAACTAAACTTCTACTAAAGACTTACACAAGACAGAAAGTGCATCCCAAAAGTAAAATTAAAGTGACGGTGACCTACAGAGACAAAACACAGCAGCTGAACCTCTATGTACTAAAAAATGGAGGACCACCATTGCTGGGACGGGAACGGCTCAGGAAAATCCAGTTGGATTGGCACACCATCAAGGCACTGGATGTGTCAACAAAGGAGGGCAGCTCGGCGGGGAAGATGTCCGCAGCTCTCCTCTCACCCATTGTCAACTATTACAATGACAAGGAGGAGCTAGACAGCGTCGACGATGAGGACGAACGCAGTATCCGTGGCCGCGACACGGATGAAGATACAGACAATGCAAGGGAGACAGATATTGCCAATAAGCAGGATGATGAAGACTACCTGGAAGTAAAAGAGCAGATGTAACAGTAGAAATTGGTATCTCTCAAAAGACAGCTACAGCAGTTACAGGAAGGCACTTTGCAGGAGTATCAGAAATGGATGAAGAAACCAGATCAACAATACAAGGAAAGAATATGAAATGCAGAGCTTTTTCTGCAACTGGAGACGGGACAAGTGGAAAGGAATTATATTAAAGAGAAGAAAGCAGCAGTGAAGGAATTTGAAGATAAAAAGATTGAGTTAGAAGAAAAGAAAAAGATGATTGAGAATGAGAGGCCAACAATGGAAATCACAGGAGATTCTATGGAGGTAAAGCCAATAATGACTAGGAAACTAAGGAGGAGACCTAATGACTCTGTTCCAATTACAGACAAAAGACAAAAACCTGCACCTGCGCAGTTAAATTACTTGTTAACAGATGAACAGATAATGTAAGATCTGCGAACTCTCAATAAGCTTAAGTCTCTGAAAAGACCAGCATCTGTCTTCTCCTGAGCATCTTCCCAGCACTCCTGCTGAATCACCAGCACAAAGATATGAAGCACGAATAGATGATGAAAAGTTATATTATGATAAGAGATGGTATCATAAAGGTCAGGCTCTCTATTTGGAATCTAAGGAGAATACGAAGATTGGCTGTGTAATTAGCTCAGTTGGAACAAATGAGATATAGGTAAGGAAGACAAGTGATAGTACAAAGATGCGTATATACCTAGAACAGCTGCACAGAGGAGTCTTCATTATACGGAGGCGATCAGCTGCCTAGAAATCTTAGCCAGTTGGAGGCGCACATCTTCTTAACTCCCTATGCTCACAGGTCAACTTTTCATGACTTTTATATGGAAATCTGTATTAAAACAATCAGCAAAAATGATGAAACTATGTACAGGGAGGAGGTCAAACACCTAGAGAGCTGGTGCAGGGATAACAACTTGATGCTTAATGTCACCAAAACCAAGGAGATGATCGTCGATTTCAGAGGGTCTCAGCCAGAGCACACACCCCTCAGCATCAGCGACTCCACAGTGGAGAGAGTGGAAAACATCAAGTTCCTTGGGGTGCAGATCTCGGACAATCTCACCTGGTCCAGGAACACCACTGGGATTGTGAAACGAGACCAGCAGAGATTGCACTTTCTGAGGAAATTTAAACAAGCATCACTCCCCACTAACATCTTAACTACATTCTACAGAGGCGTGGTTGAGAGTGTGCTGACCTTTTGCATCACAACCTGGTACTCCAGCTGCAGTGCTGTCGACAAAAAAGCCTTGCAGAGGGTGGTTAGGGGAGCAGAGAAGGTTATTGGGGTCTCCCTACCTTCTGTCCAAGACCTCTTTCAGAGTCGATGCCTCCAGAAGACACAGTACATCATTAAAGACCCCTCACACCCTCTCCATGAACTGTTTGTTCTTCTGACATCAGGCAGACGTTACAGGGGCATCAAAACTAAAACCACAAGGCTACTAAACAGCTTCCTCCCACAGGCAGTCAGACTGCTAAATAGCTGCTCTACCTGACTCTGCTTTGGACACTTTTAACTTGCACTGGACACTTATAACTGATTTTAACTGACATGTGGCTGTTGTGTTTTACTATTTATTGTTATGTTTATTATTTAGTGTTGCGTTTGTTATGTTATGATTGCACTGCCCCTGAAAAACGCTGTCTCATTCTGCCCTGCAGAGCTGATGTATGGTTAGAATGACAATAAAGTTTTCTGAATCTTTGGATCTTGAATCTTGAAGTTTATTGACAGACATTACCCGGAGAGGCAGAGAAGATCCCCCCCGCCCCCCAGAGACTTGAGTTATAAATGGGTCTTAGACCAAAAGTAAAAAAAAGACTCGTTATAATTTGATGTTGTTATGTTACTTTGTTATAATTTGATATTATTAAGTTACTAAGTAAACAAATGGTAGGCATTTGTATGTTAAGGGTAAACATATTTGTTTAGTGTAGTGCCCCAGTTAAAACAAAATTATACACTATTAAAATACAAGGGGAGGAGTGTACCGTATAGCATACAGTATAATAAGGGACTACTTTATGTTTTATTAACACGTCATTGCATGCGCTATTAAGCGCGTATTGATCTGTACACGTGTGCCGAGTTCAGTTTCTGCCAGTAAAGAACCATGAACCTTGGCTCCCATCTCTAGCGTTTTTATTAAGAGCGTTGTTGTGTAATCAAGCCACATACACAACAAGTGCAAAAACAGAAATAAACAAAATACTGAGGTAGTGTTCATTAAACCACAAAACTTAATTGATATAGTTGTTGAAGAAAGTGTGAAAATGGGTCAATCGATCAATTGCAAAAAGGCAGAATGTATGGTGATATCCAAAAAGAAGGAGAATCCTATCTGCAGGCTGAGAATAAATGGGGAAGACATAAAACAAGTACAGAACTTTTGCTACTTAGGAAGCTGGGTGACATCAGATGGTAGGTGCAACATGGACATCAAAAGAAGAATAGAGATGGCAAAAAACACCTTCACGAGAATGAAGAGCATACTGACCAACACTAAACTAAGTATGACAAACCGCCTCAGAGCACTGAAATGTTACGTTTATCCATTTATGTTATATGGCTCAGAATGTTGGACAATATCTAGCAACATGAAGAAACAAATTGAAGCAGCGGAGATGTGGTTTTTGCGGACGATGCAAAGAATATCATGGACGAAACAAATATCTAACGAGGATGTCATGAACAGAGCAAGCACAAAAAGAGAAATAATGTATGAGATCATGAAAAGGCAATGTGTCTTCATTGGACATGTGATTAGGAAAGAGGAGTTAGAATGCACGGTAATTATGGGAAAGATTGAAGGAAAGAAAGCAAGAGGAAGGCAAAGACAAATGATGATGGAGACAGCAGCCAGAGAACTGGAAATGAATACCAATGAATTGATCCACTTGACCTGAAACAGGAGTGTGTGGGCCATGGCAGTCAAAGCTCAAACTGGGCATGGCACCTGATGATGATAATGAGTGTTTATGGGTTCAATGCCCATTCAGAAATCGGATGGCAGAGGGGGAAAATCTGTTCCCGAATCACTGAATGTGTATCTTCAGGCTACTGTACCTCCCTCTCAATGGTGACAATGAGAAGAGAACACATCCTGTGTGGTGGGAGTCCTTAATGATGGACGCCGCTCCTTGAAAGAAGTCTTGGATACTACAGAGGTTGGATGGAGCTGACTAATTTTACAACTCTCTGCAGCTTACTTTGATCCTGTGGAGAAGCACTGTTCCCCATTCCAGACGGTGATGCAGCCAGTCAGAATGCTCCCCATAGTACATTTGTAGAAGTTTCCGAGTGTTTTAGGTGACAAATTAAATCTCCTCAAACTCCTAATGAAATATAGTCACTGTTTTGCCTTCTTTATAGCCACATCGACATGTTGGGACCAGGCTAGGTCCTCGGAGATACTGACACCCAGGAACTTGAAGTTGCTCATTCTCCCCTCTTCTGAGCCCTCCAGGAGTACGAATGGTACTAATGCATGGATTCCCTGTCCTGGAGGTGATTTGATGTGTTGGTGCACAAAGAGCTTTATTGTGAGTCTCACCCGTTATAAGGCTTACCTGAGAAAATTTGAATGGGCCCTACAGAAGCTGCTTCATAATGAATTTAAGATGCAGTTTTCCTACTCTAGGGTTTGCAAGTGAGTGAGCTTTCCGGTAAACCTAATCAATGGTGGTCACGTCTGTCCCGGGACACTTAATCCTCTTCACTCTCCCCTGGTTCCTCCCTTTCTTATCAAACAGCTCACTGGCAATTCATAAAGCAAGAAATACCAACAAAATACTTTATGAATAACACTTTTTCTGTAAAAATATATGGTAAGCTTTAGACCTATCTCCTTTAAATTTCCACAACCACCAGCCTTACTAAATAAATAAATAGTGCAAGAAAGATGGGTAATGAGGCTGTGTTCATGAGTTCACGGACGATACAGAAATCTGATGCTGTTTCTGAATCATTGAGTGCGAGTCTTCAGGCTCTTGGACCTTCTCCCTGATGGTAGTGATGAGACGATGGCATGTCCTGGATGGTGATGGATGCCATCTTCTGAAGATGTCCTCAGTGGTGGAGAGGGTTGTGCCTGCTGATAGAACCGCCCGAGCCTCTGACTCTCCACTGACTCCTGCAGTCCCGTGCATTGGCGACTCCATACCAGGCTGTGATACAACCAATCAGAGTGCTCTCTGTCATACATCTATAGAAATCTGCAAGAGTTTTTGGTGACATACAAATCTCCTCAAGTTCCTGATGAAGTAGAGCTTCAGCTGGCACAGTAGCACAGCAGTTGGCACAATGTTATCACAGTACCAGCCGAAAGGTCAGGGTTCAATACCAGCCACTTCTGACAGATGTTTTTATGACAGCCCAATCGAATCGGGAGCGGGAGAGGAAGCACCAGGTTTGTGATTGGGATTTAAAAAAGAAGAATTTGCGGTCTTTTGGCATTTTCCAGCGTTCCAATCAAATAGTGATTTGCAAAGGCAAATAAGAATAAGGTTGGGACAAGCAGACCAGCCATTGTTGGAGTGGACCAGTATTAGAGTAGGGATGCTTTGGCTCAACAGACTTGGGCAAGAAAAGGCTATGTGGGGTACATATCTGGTAAGTTTCCTCTTCTTCATTCTTCATTGTCTTCTGTTCATACATAGTTAGAGCAGTGAGGATGGCTCCAGAGTCTGCGTTGCGTTCTTCACGTGAGATGTGGAAATCCTGGCCGACCTCCAGCCTCCTAGATAGCCACATCTGAACCAGGCGCACCGAACTGCAGCTTCTCAGAGAACGTGTCAAGGAAGTGGAGCTGCAGCTGGATGACCTTCGACTCATATGGGAAACTGAGGAGATGATAGATAGGAGCTACAGGGAGGTAGTCACCCCTACGTTGCAGGAGGCAGGTACCTGAGTGAGTGTCAGGAGAGGGAAGAGAAATGGGCAGCCAGTTCAGAGTACCCCTGTGGCAGTTCCCCTCAATAATAAGTAAAACACTTTGGCAACTGTTGGGAGGTGGAGGGGGGCAACCTACTTCTTGGCAAAGACTGGGTCAAAAGTCTGAGTCTAGCGCTGTGGCTCAGAAGGAAAGTGGGGAGAAGAGGACTACAGTAGTGATAGGGGATTCCATAGTTAGAGGAGTACATATGAGATTCTTGGATGCAGTAGAGACACCCGGATGGTGTGTTGCCTCCCAGGTACCAGGGTCAGGGACATCTCAGATCAGGTTCACACAACATTCTAAAGGAGAAGGTGAGCAGCCAAAAGTCCTGGTACATATTGGCACCAATGACATAGGTAGAAAAAGAGAGGAGATCCTGAAGGGAGAATTTAGGGAGCTAGATAGAAAGCAGAAAAGCAGGACTTCCAGTCTGGTAATCTCTGGATTGCTGCCTGTGCCATATGCCAGTGAGGGTATGAATAAGATGACTTGGCTGATGATTGTATGGCTGAGCAACTGGTGGAGGGGTCAGAGTTTTGGATTTCTGGAACGTTGGGATCTCAGGTAGGACCTGAACAAAAGGGACAGGTTATACCTGAACCTGAGGAGAACCAATATCCTTGCAGGCAGGTTTGCTAGATGTGTTGAGTGTTTAAACTAAATTGGTAGGGGAATGGGAACCAGTATGACAGGACTGGACATGGAGCAGTTGGTATGCAAGCAGAGGCAGTGTGTAGTGAGACTGTCGGAAAGGGCAAAATTGCAGTCAGTGGGATGAGTTGAAGTGTAACAGGGGGACAAAGTTGAAAGGGGTGATGAATACAGTGCTGAAGGTGTTATATTTGAATGCACACAGTAAACAGAATAAGGTAGATGATCTTGTGGCACAGTTAGAGATTGGCAGATATGATATTGTGGGCATCACTGAGTCACGGCTGAAAGAAGATTATGTTTGAGAGATTCACATCCAAAGGTACACACTGTATCAAAAGGACAGTCAATTAGGCAGAGGAGGTGGTGTGGATCCGTTGGTAAAAAATGAAATAAAATCCTTGAAAATAGGTGACATCGGAACAGACGATGTAGAATCCTTGTGGGAAGAGTTAAGGAACTGTAAGGGTAAAAAGATCCTGATGGGAGTTATATGCAAGCTTCTCAACAGTAGCCAGAATGTGGGCTACAAGTTACAACAGGAGATAAAAAATACATGCCAAACAGGCAATGTTATGATAGTGATTGAGGATTTCAATATGCAGATAGATTGGGAAAATCAGGTTGGTGCTGATTTTGGATCCCAAGAGAGAGAATTTGTGGAATCCTTATGGGATGGCTTTTTAGAGCAGCTTGTGGTTGAGCCTATATAGGGGATCAGCTGTTCTGGATTGGGTGTTGTGTAATGAATCAGATTTAATTAGTGAGCTTAAGGTAAAGGAACCCTTAAGAGATAGGGCCTATAATATGACAGACTTCACCCTGAAATATGAGAGGGAGAAGCTAAAGTCAAATGTATCAGTATTACAATGGAGGAAAGGCAATGACAGAGGCATGACAGGGGAGCTGACCAAAGTTGATTGCAATGGGACACTAGCAGAACAGCAATGGTTGGACTTTTTGGGAACAATTCTGAAGGTACAGGATAGATACATACCTGTGTACATACATTATTGATGCTTCTGGACACGTCTTCAGTGATGTTCCTGGAATCACCGGGTGTTTCGGATCTTTCAATGTCATACAATCTCCTCCAGGTGACCCAGCCGGGGCTGATCAGGCTCCAGCTTGTGTCCAGATGGCTAGCTACTTATGACTCCATGGCTCCCCTCCTTTGAGCCATAGCCACCTTGAGGCCCTCTCTGCTGCATCGGTGGTACTGCGGATGGCTCTCCCCTTCCTCTCTCCCTCGATGCCCAAAATGCTGAAGGCTCTAACTAAGGAACGGGCTACAAATCCCCTACAACCAACCTCCACTGAGAGACACCTTGCTCTCCATCTAGCCTGCTGACAGTTGCTGACCAGTCCTGCGTACTTGGAGAGCTTCCTTTCGAAGGCCTCCTCCAAGCTATCTTCCCATGGGACTGTCAGCTCCAGCAGCACCACTTGCTTAGTAGACTCAGACACTAGGACAATGTCTAGTCGCAGGGTGGTGGCTGTGATATGGTTGGGGAACTTCAGCTGCCCTTCGAGGTCCACCAACAGCTGCCAGTCCCTTGCAGGGGTCAGAATGCCTGCAGATGTCCTTTTGGCAGGTATTGGCTGCTCCCCAGCTCTGACAAAGGCAATGGTCTGCTTGGAGGGGCGGGACCACTTCACCCACTCAACTCCTGCGCTGCCGGCTTCAGTGATGGTCTTCAGGATCTGATCATGCCTCCACCTGTACTGTCCCTCACCAAGTGCCCTTGTGCAGCCGCTGAGGATGTGCTCCAGGGTTCCTCGCTTGGAGCACAGTGGGCACGCAGATGACTCTGCCTTGCCCCATGTGTGCAGGTTTGATGGGCTTGGAAGCACATCGTACACTGCCTGGATGAGAAATTGGATGCGGTGTGGTTCGGCTTTCCAAAGATCAGTACCAAAAAACATGAAGTATTCTAAAGATTGGTTGATACAACCATGGCAGACAATGGAAGTCAACGCCAATGTAAAAGCAAAAGAGGGGGCATATTACAGAGCAATAATTAGTGGGAAGCTTTTAAAAACTAATTGAAGGCAACTAAAAAAGTCATAAGGAGGAAAAAGATGAAATATGAAGGTAAGCTAGCCAATAATATCAAAGAGGATACTAGATGCTTTTCAGATATCTAAAAAGTAAAATAGAGGCGAGAGTATCTATTGAACCACTGAAAAATGATGCTGGAGGGTTAGTAATGGGGGACAAGGAAATAGTGGATGAAATGGATAAATATTTTGCATCACTCGTCAGCGAAGAAGACACTAACATTATGTCGGGAGTTCAAGTTTGTATGTTCTCCCTGTGATCACATGGGTTTCCATAAGACCATAAGATATAGGAGCAGAATTAGGCCATTTGGCCCATCGAGTCTGCTCCACCATTTTATCATGGCTGATCTATTATTTTTCTCAGCAGCAATCTCTTGCTTTCTTCCCGTATCCCTTCATACCCTAACCAATCAAGGATCTATCAACCTCTGCCTTAAATATACATAAAAACTTGACGTCCACAGCTGCCTGTACCAAAGAATTCCACCGATTCACCACTCTCTGGCTAAAGAAATTCCTCCTCATCTCCGTTCTAAAAGGATGGCCCTCTATTCTGAGGCTGTATCCTCTGGTCTTAGACTCTCCCATCATAGGATACATCCTCTCCACGTTCACTCTATCTAGGCCTTTCACCATTCAATAAGTTTCAATGAGGTCACCCCTCATTCTTCTGAACTCTAGTGAAAACAGGCCCAGAGCCATCAGATGGTCTTCATATGACAAGGCTGTTCAATCCTGGAATCATTTTCGTGAACCTCCTTTGAACCCTTTCCAGTTTCCTCCCATATTCCAAAGACATACAGGTTAGTGTTGATGAGTTGTGGGTGTGCTATATTGGCACTGGGAGTGTGGCAACATTTGTGTGCTGCCAAGCACAGTCCTCGATGATTTAACTTGATGTAACTGATGCATTTCACGGTATGCTTCGATATACCGATGTCAAAACTAATCTCTTGCCTTATTGCACGTGCGTCTAGAGAGGTCTGCTTCTTAACTGGGCACCTAAATCCTCATATTAACTATATAAAAATTTTTTTGCCCTGCCTACGTTATGACGAAATCAGGCAGGAAGTGGTCAGCCCGTGTAGCAGTTGATGAATCAGAGTCTAGATTGAAGCACAAGGAGACGGTTGGGGCTATCCAGCTAGGCCGCCAGGGACTTGGATGGACAACCCACAAGTGGTGGTCATCTTCTACAGGTAAGGAGCGCCGTGAGCTTGTAACACAAGAAATACGAGAGGTAGAAGAGGAGAAGAGGTTAACTAAAACAGCTGGCCTGGCCAAACAAGGGGCTTGGACCCGGTGGGAAAGTGTTGAACAACAACATCTATCTTGGAATGTTCTGTGGCAGATGGAACTGCTCCGCATTTCTTTTCTATGCAGAGCAGCGCACAATCTGCTCCCAACACCTGCCAACCTCAGCACCTGGTATGAAGGTAAGACAGACAGGTGTGCTGCTTGTGGCGAGAAGGGAACACTTCAACATATTTTGAGTGCATGCAGAGTCAATCTTTCCAGCGGCCTGTACACTTGGAGACATAACAACGTTCTCAAAGTTGTAACAGAAGCGGCTGAGCAGAGAGTACTGCAGCACAACTTATTTCATGCCCCATGCTGCACAGAACATCGTATTTCATTTGTGAAAGAAGGCTCCAAGTCAAGGGTGTACAGTGCAGGCTCACGATCAAGCATACTTTCTTCAGCCAATGATTGGTGTGTCAAGACTGACCTGGACGGGAAAGGCAGTTTCCCGGAGCAAATAGCTTTCACCACATTGCGTCCGGATATAATGGTATGGTCTGACACCAGCAGAGAAGCGGTTAATGGTGAACTCACAGTCCCCTGGGAAGACAACATCGATGAAGCCCATGAGCGCAAGTTAACCAAGTATGCAGAATTAAGATCAGAGTGCAGAGACAGAGGGTGGAAGGTCTCATGCTACCCATTTGAGTAGGCTGCCGTGGGTTTATTGCGTTAACTTTCCAGAAGTGGCTGCATGACCTTGGCTTCACTAGAAGAGAGATCAAGTCAACCAGCAGGGCTGTAGCTGAGGCAGCAGAGACAGGATCAGCATGGGTATGGACCAAGTATGTCCAGAGGGGCAGATAGTCAGACAGTGTATACATGTCTTGCAAACCCTTCAGTAGTTGCATAGACACCTGAAGAGCAGACTATCTGTTGGATGGAAGTGACCAACAACTCTGATAGAGGCAGATGCCAAGTTTTTAAGCTCACCAGTGGAAGGTGGTGCTTTAGCACTGCTGGCCCACCACCTCGAGGGAGCCTTGATCATAAGTGGGCCGAAACTCCTGAAGACAGGTGGCAGATCAACTGATGATCCTACTGGTGATAGCACAGGACAGTTAACACCTTAGTCCACGTGTATTTTCAGTTCATTCTGGTACCTACATGTACCATGACCACTGCATCTTCTTGCCCCTAGCCCAGAGTAAATGTCAGAAGCTCTGGCATTGCTTGCCAGTCTCCTGTTCTTTAAGGCTCCTCTGTAGAGAGAGAGTTAAGTGTGCCAGGATTCTGTGAGTTCACAGATGACATCACCTGGTCCCTTAACCTGAACAAGAAGGCACAGCAGTGCTTCCACTTCCGAAGGAGATTGAGTCGAGCAAGGCTCCCTCCCAATCTTAACTGAATTCAATAGGACCACCTTTGTATGTAATGTTGGCTGGAGTCTACCATTACTGCAGGACTTGCATGCATCAGGAAAAGTAACTGGGCAGGATAAAATCGTTGTGGACACTACCCACCCTGCAAACTGTCTTTTCCAAAAGCTCCCTTCTGGAAAGTGCTACAGGGCTATTAAAACAAAAACTTTACACCATCTTAAAACTTTCTTCCCCCAGTCAGTTAATCTGATCAACCATTCTTTAGTTAGCCCCCCACACCCCCCTTTATCTATTACCCCATCACTGCACAGCACTGTGAACACTTTAAATGACTTTTTTATAAAGCTGTTTACATTTTAAATACATGCTAGTATTTACGTATTTATGCACAATTCATTCCATGTCATATTCTAAATTTATTTTTACATAATTCTCTATTCTTTCATCGTTGCTTTTCGTTACAGGTCGTTCCAACACACCACAGCAAATTCCCAATCCGCTTATCCTGCCATTCGTGCTCTGGGTATTATTTATTTACTTTTTAAAAATTATTTGCACATTTGTTCTTTGTCGCACGTTGGATGTTTATTTGTCTTTGTTGTATGTGGTTTTTCATGGATTCCAATGTGTTTTGTGGCTGTCTGTAAGAAGATGAATCTCAGGGCTGTATACGGTATACATACTTTGAAAATAAATTACTTTGAGCTTTGAAATGTACGGTATATAGCAAATGAAGTTGATCCTTGAAATTGGTACACAAGTGATATATCATGGCTGCAACACGTGGGAGCCACTCGACACTGGCGTGATGCTAACTGCTGTGTTTGTAGCTTAAGGAGCTTTGGCTCTGGGTAGCCGAGCTGGAGGCCAAGCGGTAGATGCATCAGGGAGCAGAGAAGGTACATGGGTGACAAGAAACGTAGAACATAGGACATAGAAGAGTACAGCACAGGACAGGCTATTCGGCCCACAATGTTGTGCCGAACCAGCTAAAAAGCAAATCAAATATACCCAAACACTAATCCCTCTTACCTACACAAAGTCCATATCCTTACATTCATGTGCCTATCCAAACGTCTCTCAAAAGCCTCTAATGCAGCACATTCAAATCAAGTCAAGTCAAGGCAAGTCAAGTCACTTTTTATTGTCATTTCAACCATAACTACTGGTACAGTACACAGTAAAAACGAGATAACATTTTTCAGGACCATAGTGCTACATGAACAATACAAAAACTACACTGAACTACGTAAAGAACAACACAAAACTACACTAGACTACAGACCTACCCAGGACTGCATAAAGTGCACAAAACAGTGCAGGCATTACAATAAATAATAAACAAGACAATAGGCACAGTAGAGGGCAGTAGGTTGGTGTCAGTCCAGGCTCTGGGTATTGAGCAGTCTGATGGCTTGGGGGAAGAAACTGTTACATAGTCTGGTCGTGAGAGCCCGAATACTTCGGTACCTTTTGCCAGATGGCAGGAGGGAGAAGAGTTCTTATGAGTGGTACGTAGGGTCCTTCAAAATGCTGTTTGCTTCTAGGTATCCATGACTCAGGCAGTGCATTTCAGGCATCCATGATTCTCTGAGAGAAAAACTTACCCCTCTCGTCCCCCTTGAACCTACCCCCTCTCACCTCCAATGCATGTCCCCTGGTACTAGACATTTCAATTCTGGGAAACTGATACTGGATTCGGCCCAGTACATCACGGGTAAAACCCTTCCAACCATTGAGCACATCAACATGAAACATCATCGCAGGAAAGCAGCATCCACCATCAGAGATCGTCACCACCCAGGCCATGCTCTTTCTCGCTGCTGCCACCAGGTAGAAGGTACAAGGGGCTCAGGACTCACACCACCAGGTTCAGGAACAGTTACTACCCCACAACCATCAGGCTCTAGAATAAAGAGGGATAACTGCACTCATTCTATTTCTAGTGCTCCACAACCAAATGTGATAGGGAGAAACAAAAGTCTGACGTAGCAATATTTCAGTGGAGTAAGGGAAATTACGGTGGTATGAGGGAGGAGTTGGCCAAAGTAAATTGGAAGAAACTGCTGGCAGGAATGACAGCACAGCAGCAATGGCAGCATTTCTGGGGAAAATGAGGAAGATTTTTCAAAACTCGTTAGATTCTGGACTAGTTCCTGAGGATTGGAGGGTGGCTAATGTAACCCCACTTTTTAAAAAAGGAGGGAGAGAGAAACCGGGGAATTATAGGCCAGTTAGCCTAACGTCGGTGGTGGGGAAACTGCTGGAGTCAGTTATCAAGGATGTGATAACAGCACATTTGGAAAGCGGTGAAATGATCAGACAAAGTCAGCATGGATTTGTGAAAGGAAAATCATGTCTGACGAATCTCATAGAATTTTTTGAGGATGTAACTAGTAGAGTGGATAGGGGAGAACCAGTGGATGTGGTATATTTGGATTTTCAAAAGGCTTTTGACAAGGTCCCACACAGGAGATTAGTGTGCAAACTTAAAGCACACGGTATTGGGTGTAAGATATTGGTGTGGGTGGAGAATTGGTTAGCAGACAGGAAGCAAAGAGTGGGAATAAACGGGACCTTTTCAGAATGGCAGGCGGTGACTAGTGGGGTACCGCAAGGCTCAGTGCTGGGACCCCAGTTGTTTACAATATATATTAATGACTTGGATGAGGGAATTAAATGCAGCATCTCCAAGTTTGCGGATGACACGAAGCTGGGTGGCAGTGTTAGCAGTGAGGAGGATGCTAAGAGGATGCAGGGTGACTTGGATAGGTTGGGTGAGTGGGCAAACTCATGGCAGATGCAATTTAATGTGGATAAATGTGAAGTTATCCACTTTGGTGGAAAAATAGGAAAACAGATTATTATCTGAATGGTGGCCGATTAGGAAAAGGGGAGGTGCAACGAGACCTGGGTGTCATTATACACCAGTCATTGAAAGTGGGCATGCAGATACAGCAGGCGGTGAAAAAGGCGAACGGTATACTGGCATTTATAGCGAGAGGATTCGAGTACAGGAGCAGGGAGGTACTACTGCAGTTGTACAAGGCCTTGGTGAGACCACACCTGGAGTATTGTGTGCAGTTTTGGTCCCCTAATCTGAGGAAAGACATCCTTGCCATAGAGGGAGTACAAAGAAGGTTCACCAGATTGATTCCTGGGATGGCAGGTCTTTCATATGAAGAAAGACTGGATGAACTGGGCTTGTACTCATTGGAATTTAGAAGATTGAGGGGGGATCTGATTGAAACGTATAAGATCCTAAAGGGATTGGACAGGCTAGATGCAGGAAGATTGTTCCCGATGTTGGGGAGTTCCAGAACGAGGGGTCACAGTTTGAGGATAGAGGGGAAGCCTTTTAGGACCGAGATTAGGAAAAACTTCTTCACACAGAGAGTGGTGAATCTGTGGAATTCTCTGCCACAGCAAACTGTTGAGGCCAGTTCATTGGCTATGTTTAAGAGGGAGTTAGATATGGCCCTTGTGGCTACAGGGGTCAGGGGGTATGGAGGGAAGGCTGGGTTCTGAGTTGGATGATCAGCCATGATCATAATAAATGGCGGTGCAGGCTCAAAGGGCCGAATGGCCTACTCCTGCACCTATTTTCTATGTTTCTATGTTTCTAAGATGCAGGACATGTGTATTCTAAAAATGAAGAAATACTCAAATGGCAAAATAGTTCAACCATGGCTGACAAGGGAAGTCTGAGCTAATGTAAAAACAAAAGAGAGGGCATACAACAAACCAAATATTAGTGGGAAGATAGAGGATTGGGAAGTTTTTAAAAACCTACAAAAAGCAGCTAAAAGAATCATGAGAAGGGAAAAGATGAACTATGACAGCAAGCTAGCAAATAATATCAAAGTGGATAGTAAAAGCTTTTTCAAGTATGTAAAAAATAAAAGAGAGATGAGAATGGATATCAGACTGCTAGAAAATAAGAAATAATAACAGGGGACAAGGAAATGGCAGATGAAATAAATGAGTATTTTGCATCAGTCTTCACTGTGCAACACACTAGCAGTGTGCCAGATGTTGTAGTGTGTGAAGGAAGAGAAGTGGGTGCAGTTACTGTTACAAGGGAGAAGGTGCTCAAAAAGCTGAAAGACTTAAAAGTACAGAAGTCACCCAGACCAGATGATCTGCACCCTAGGGTTCTGAAAGAGGTAGCGTTAGAGATTGTGGCAGCATTGGAAATGATCTTTCAAAAATCATTGGGCTCTGGCATGGTGCCAGAGGACTGGAAAATTGCAAATGTCACTCCACTCTTTAAGAAGGAGGAAGGCAGCAGAAATGAAATTATAGACCTGTTAGCTTGACCTCAGTGGTTGGGAAGATGTTAGAGTCAATTGTTAAGGATGAGGTGATGGAGTACTTGGTGACACAGGACAAGATAGGACAAAGTTAGCATGGTTTCCTTAAGGGAAAATCCTGCCTGACGAGCCTGTTGGAATTCTTTGAGGAGATTACAAGTAGGATAGATAAAGGGGATACTGTGGATGTTGTATATTTGGACTTTCAGAAGGCCTTTGACAAGGTGCCACACATAAGGCTGCTTACCAAGTTAAGAGCCCGTGGTATTGCAGGAAAGTTACTAAGATGGTTGGCTGATTGGAAGAAGGCAAGTGAGTGGGATTAAAAGGATCCTTGTCTGGTTGGCTGCCAGTGACTAGTGGTGTTCCGCAGGGGTCGGTGTTGGGGCCGCTTCTTTTTATGCTGGATATAAATGATTTAGATGATGAAATAGATGGCAAATTTGCAGATGATACAAAGATTGGTGACGGGGCAGGTACTGTTGAGGAAACAGGTAGGATGCAGAAGGATTTAGACAGATTAGGAGAATGGGCAAGAAAATGGCAAATGAAATACAATGTTGGAGAATGCAGGATCACGTACTTTGATAGTAGAAGTAAATGTGCGGACTCCGGGCCGTGGACCGATATCGGGCCGCAAAGAATGCGGCGGTAGCCAGAACACACCCAGCACATCTTTAAGAAAAAATCAGAAATAAACAAGCTAATTAATTAGGTGCCGCCTGGCTCATAACTGTTGGCCCAGATCTGGCTACCGCTGCATTCTTCGCGGCCTGGTATCGGTCCGTGGCCCAGAGGTTGGGGACCACTGGTCTAGAGGATGTTCACAAGGATGATTCCAGGAATGAAAAGATTATCATACCAAGAATGTCAGAAGGCTCTTGGTCTGTACTCGCTGGAATTTAGAAGGATGAAGGGGGATCTCATTGAAACCTTCTGAATGTTGAAAGGCCTAGACAAAGTAGATGTGGAAAGGATGTTTCCCATGGTGGGAGAATCTAGGACAAGAGGGCATAACCTCAGGATAGTGGGGCGTCTATTCAAAACAGAGATGCAGAGAAATTTCTTTAGAGGGTGGTGAATTTGTGGAATTTGTTGCCACGTGCAGTTGTGGAGGCCAGGTCATTGGGTGTATTTAAGACAGAGATGGATACGGTCTTGATTGGATATGGCTATGGGGAGAAGGCCAGGAAATGGGGTTGAGGAGGAGAAAAAAAGGGATCAGCCATGATGGAATGTCAGAGCAAACTCGATGGGCCAAATAGCCTAATTCTGCTCCTATGTCTTATAGTCTAACCAATGGTCTCACATTAAGGGCTCTTTATCTTGTTGTTTCATGCTTGTAATTTATATTTTCCCTTGCACAGTTTACTGTTCATTGATATTGTTTAACAGTGACTGTTCTATAGATTTGCTGAGTATTCCCGCAGGAAAAAGAATCTCAGAGTTGTATGTGGTGACATGTATGTACTCTGATAATAAATTTTACTTTGAACTTAGAGATACTCTCTATCCACTCCATCTATGCCTCTCATAACCTTGTAAACCGCCATCAGATCTGGCCTGAGAAAACAAGTTTATCCAGCCTCTCGTGACAGCACCAATCAAGTACCTTCCCTGCACAAACACCGCACTTCTAAACTAACGTCAGGATTAAGTTCCACCTACTACCCTTTCTCACAAAATTCCACATCCTGGTGACCGCTGCATCACTTGACTTCAAATGACTGATAACTGATAGTTATCAGTCATTTCCCAACCGCACGGGGGAGGATCTTCCTAGGTCAGTGAGATCTGTGGAATGCTGACTTGCATTCCACAGCCCTTACACTTCTCTTTGCTTTCAAAGGTCAAAGTACTTTATTATCAAATCAACTTAGAGACACAGCAGGGACAACCCCTTTTGGATCTTCGATCCCACACCGCCCAGCAATCCCCAACAAGCCCCGATTTAACCCTTTCCTGATCACGGGACAATTTGCAATCACTAATTAACTTACTAACTGGTATATCTTTGGATTGGGGAAGGAGACTAGAGCATTAGGGGAAGACCCACCCATTCCACGGGGCAGGTTTTCTCCTTACAGCGGATGGCAGGATTAAACTCTAAACACCGACGCCCTGAGCTGTAATAGCACCACGTTAAACGCTACGTCCCTCTAAGAGAATCACAACCTTGTCGTTGGGCTTGGAGGTTTGCGTGCCTCAGTGACCTGGAGAGCTACGTTGGCTGGAGTCAGGGCTTTAAACTTTGGTTCTAGGTAGGGTCACCCACGCCAAGCAGGTGAAAGGGTAGAGGCCCAACTAAGAGTGGTTCACTGGTCCTCCTGGTTCAGGCGGTTCAGCTCAGGGCTAACGACCTTGACTGGCCAAACAAAGCTGTTACGGAAGCAGCAACGAAGAATCCTTCTACATCTGTGTACAATTGTATCTGGCTAATGCCTGACTGAGATGGAAGACCTTCATTGCTGCCCTAAACGTCAGCGGTGTAACAGGCATTACCTAACTAACCGCTACGCTACCGTGGTTCCCAACGTCGAAATATTTCACTATATGTCCTGTATGTGTCACTATATACTACCCTGAGATTCATTTTCTTGTGGGCACTCACAGTAGATACAAAGAAACACAGTAGAATTGTTTTATTTATTTATTTATTGAGATACGGTGCAGAATAGGCCCTCTGGGCCCTTAGAACCGCGGCGCCCAGCAACCCACAATTTAACCCTAGCCTAATCACAGAACATTTTACAATGACCAATTAACCACCAAGCGGTAGGTTTGTGGACTGTGGGAGGAAACCGGAGCATCCTGGAGAAATCCATGTTGTGTGTTCAGAGATGCTCTTCTGCACACCACTGTTGTGAAGAGTGGTTATTTGAGTTACTGTCACCTTCCTGGCAACTTGAACCAGTCTGGCCATTCTCCTCTGACTCTTTTTTCTGAAGATTTCAGTGGACACAGGGTCTTGTCTATATATATATATAGTGAGGTTGTATTTTACTGCTATTTTATATATGTTTGCTATCTTTCCCATGCAAGGACCAAGGACTAGGCCTCAAGCCGTGGTGTCACCTGGTTACAGCCACCAGGAAAGAGGCATCGGAGCCGGTGTGCTCCACCGGGGACAGTATGGTGCGACATTCAGGCTGGAGTCAGTGCTGCCCCTCCTAATGTTCACTGGGCAGAAGACGAGCCCTATTGAGGTTGTCTGCAGATTTCTGCGGCATCAGGTGACTCCCTCTTTTAGAACCTGACTGTATCTTTCCATCTTATACATGCTATCTGTGTTTTGTACTATGTGCGAATGGCTGAATTAACTGGAATTGAATTGAATACATTAATAAGGCATTTTCACCCACAGAACTTCTGCTCAATGGATGCTTACAGTATTCTATGTACGTCTCAAGAGTTGATGTCTTTTGGGAATAGGATGTTCCATAAATCTAGATGGGGGTGAGATGAAGGAGTTAATACTTGCAGAGACTAGGCTGTTTAGTGTCTGCATTTGGAAAGAGATGAATGAATGGGTTAATCTGAGAGGGGTAACAATCAGCACTTACGGCAGAACACGAGTAAGTGATTTAATCTACTGGAAACTGGCAGCTGTCTGTAGCTGGGAAAAGCTGACAGAAGGGTTTGTCTGTTGCAAAACTCTGTGTAGGGGAAGATCTGAGTGAAGGCGTTGAATTGCCAGAAAACTTACAGTTCAGCATCTGTATATGGGAAGACATTTAAGGGTTAAATGTGGTGTAGAGTGGCGCAGTCTTCACATGAGGGAAAACATGAGTGAAATAGTTACATTGCTGGAAAACGGACCACGCATTGCCTGATTAAGGACATGGATGCGTGGGTCTGTTGTAAATTGAATACAGTGGATACTGGTTAGTTGGGACACATCAGCGTTGGTACGTTATGGCCCAATTAAAAGGCTGCCCCAACTAGATGAAGTTTCATGGAAGTAGTTAAAAAGACAAACTACCATTTAACTGAGTAACCAATTATGTATTTAAATGAAATACAGAACAAATTAGAATATTTTCAACTGTATAAAACTGTGTATTAGTTCCTGATAGTTATCGATGGAAGAATTGATCGAGTGTATGCTGTTGCATGCTTTTGATTGATTGCAAATGAACAAAATCAATGCGGACAACTAGTGTAGATAATTGACTGCCTTCATACAATGTCTGCAACAATTGCATCCTCCATATCTTCATTTTCATTGTAACATTCAAGATGATTGTCAATACCGCCAAAGTCCTCATAGTTTCTAACTTGTTGAAGTAGTGAAATAGTTTCATTTTTGGTCCCAGACACTTCTGGCATTTTCAAGCCTGAATGCTTGAAACCGCATTGAGCAAAACAGTTCTGAGTTGTCTTACTGCTTATTTCTTGCCTAGTATCATTAACAAAGATCATTGTTTTTGAACACAAGCACATATAACTGATGCTATTTAAAAAGTGTTCGCTCTAAGCACGGTTTAGTGTCTAACAGCCACACAAGTGAGCACGACTGACGTTAGTTAGAAACTGTTCGACAACAATTTCCTGTCCCAATTAAGCAGAATAGTGTCCCGAATAAATTAAGGGAATCCCAGCTATTTTCTCGATTTGTTTGTGTTCTTCAAGAGTTGTCCCAAATAAGCGGCTGCCCCGATTAACCAATGGCCAATGAACTGGAATCCACCGCACTCACAACCTGGATGAGGAAGGAACCTGGATTAGCCCAGTCTCAGGGTTAACCAGCCGAGGGAACAGGCTGTTGATTGAGCATGGGAATAATGAGTGAATGTCTTAAACTTTACCAACCAGTGGTGTAGTGGTACCCACACCGGACTTCAAGGCGACGGGTCCTGGGTTCGAATCCGGCCGGCTCCATATGCGCTTTCCAAAGGAGTGGCAAGATGGCCGCCCGATGCGCGACAAGGCGCAGAGAGGAATAACATAACAACATTTAAACTGTAGGGAATAGACTATTCAGAATCTGTCCAGCTGAGTCACAGGGAAAGAGTTAATGAAAATTAAACAAATGGTGTAGACGATGAAAATCAAAAGTAAAAGCACACGATGCCAGGACGGGCCCGATCTGTATGAAGAGAAACAGGACGAATGATTTGATTCGATGGCTCTTCCTCAGAACCAGGAGAGAGAATAAAGGAACTGATCAAACCGCAGGGAGAGCGGTCTCCAGGGTGACCAGAGTACAATAGTTAATTTATTGTGAAGGCAGTCATGGCTTGTTTCTGGGCAAAGTGTAGGAGGCTGAGTTGATAATGTAGGCTGCCCAGAGCCACCCTCCCAGCGGGAAGAGTTGTTTTTTTTATTTCATTCCCCTGATTGAAAGCAAGAGAGTATGCGCAGAGGAGACAATGCACTCTGGAAGTATACACCTGCACAGATTGAAACTAAATCCCCTGCGGCAGGCAATAGAATACCTGAAACTTCTTCAGATAAAGGGTTGCTTTTCCCTTGCCCGGAGCTGACATGGAAACAAAGCCCTGCCGGCAATCCACAGCTAGAAATGCACTGTGGGATTCAGCAGACAGTACCTGGGTCAATACCCCTGCCACCTCTTGCGCAGCACGGTGGGGAGAAACACACACCTGGGACTGAACTGTGTTTCTGTACAGAGAGCGGCTGCTAATGGGCTGGTGATATACACACGTAGCAAAATCAAGCAGGTTCATAAACTGACTGCTACTTTCACTTCCTCATTGGGTTGGGCTGAATACACAGAGCAAAAGTCAAGATCACGCCATTGCAGCTCAGTCATTAATGGAGATTGTTTCACAATGACAAACAGCCTAACACCAACACAGGCAAGGAAATGATGGCATCTGCTGGCGGACGTAAATGAAAGGGAAGATTCTGAATAGGATGAGGTGGTCTTGGATGGAAAGAGGAATGAGACCCTTTAACTGCTGGCTGCTACTGCTGCTATCACTGCTCTCAACTTGGGTGAGTCAAACATTCTCTGCCACACTATTTAATAGACTATTTAGTTTCACTTGGGTATGACGGCACTTAGTTCCAGTCTTGGGAGTTAATTATTTTAGGGAAAGAAAAATTCCACGTTTTTCATGTAAAGTAAGTGGGGAGATATAAAAAAAGATCATATGTGCAGTGTAACAGAAAGACAAGTTACATGAAAGGTCCGTTAAAGAACTGTGAGGGTAACAGAGAAAATTATTTAATTAATTAATTTAAAGGTACAGTACGGAATAGGCCCTTCCGACCCTTCAACTCAAGTTGTCCCAGCAACGCCTGACAACCCCGATTCACCACTAACTCAGTCACGGGACAGTTTACAATGACCAATCAACTGGTACGTCTTTGTAATGTGGGAGGAAACCAGAGCACCCGGGGGGAAGCCACGCGTCCCATGGGGAGGACGTACAGAGAATGCCGGAATGAACTCTGAACTCCAACACCCTGAGCTGTAATAGTGTCGCGCAAAACGCTACGCTACCGTGTAGCCCCTCCTCACTCCAGGCAGAAGATCCAGATCCCCACTACCCTGTAAGTGAAGGGAATCATTGGGGAGGACGTACAGAGACCCCTTGCCGGAATTGAACTCCGAACTTTGAAGCCCTGAGCCGTAATAGTGTCGTACTGGGAAGGTGTTACAGTGGTTGAGTTATTACAAGGAGTCGGGGTTAGGGTGAAGGCTGGTTTGCAAAATGATTAGAGCTGTCTAAGAGACCCCTTCAGGAGGAGGTAATGGTGGCCTACAGTATGACGACAAGAGGGTGAGGACAAGAAACTTCTTCCCAGGCCAGAAATGGTGAATAAAAGGGGTCATAATTTTCAGACGGTTGGAGGAAAGAATAATCTTTTTTATATATATTACATTGTACTGCTGATTCAAAGCAACACCTTTCATGGCACCCATCAGTGATATTAAACCTGATTCTGATTCTAATTCCAAATTTGATTCTGATTTAGATTCTATAAGAATTCTGATTCATGAAGGGAGGTGTGAGAGTTAAGCTCTTTACACAGTGAGTGGTGGGCACGTGCAACTCCCTGTCAGGGGTAGTGGTAGAGGCAGATACATTAGGGGCGTTTAAAAAACTCTTAGATAGGTACATGGATGATTGGAAAATGGAGGGCTATGTAGGTTTGTTTAGTCTTAGAGTAGGTGAGAAGTTTGACACAACATTGTGGGCTGGAGAGCCTGTACTGTGCTGTAATGTTGTATACTCAATGTGCTACAGGAAGGGAAACGTTAAAACTGGGGTGGGCATGATGGCACAGTGAGGACCTGTTATAGTGGGGGGCTCTTATTCTAAGAGGAGCAATGGAAGTTGCAGTAAGGCGAGAGTAAAAGACAACATCCAGGCAAGGATGACTGTGGCAGTGAGTAGTCAAACCCAGACAAGGGAGAGCTTTGAACTGAGACTGCTAGAGACAACTTGCCCATTGCGGGCAGACAGTTGGGGGGTGATTGCGGCAGTGTGCACTGACAGCAGATGAGTGAGATCTCTCCATTGAAACTTTTCTGGAAAGGTCTTTCAAAAACATTGCTTCTCTTCACACAATAGAAAGTGCTGGAGACAGATAAGACAGGATTAATGGAAGGATGTGAAACACACCCAACAACTAAGGGACAATTGCTTTACTAACTTCAAAGTTTTAGCTTGTAGTTTCAATTGACTTTTAACACCTTTTGTGACTTGTGTATGATCTTGCAAAGGAATTGAAAGGTATATAATTTGGCAAGTGGCCAATTCTGTCTGAAAATAACACATAAAAATGCTGGAGGAGCTCAGCAGGTCAGGCGGGTTCCATGGAAATGAATAACCAGTCGATCTTTCGGGATGAGACCCTTCATCAGGACAGGAAAGGAAGGGGGAAAGATATCAGCACAGAAAGGGTGGGTGAAGGGGAGGAAGGACAAGCTGGAGGTGATAGGTGAAGCCAGGAGGATGGGAAAGGTGAATGAGTGGAGAAGAAGAAATCTGATAGGAGAGGAGAGAGGACCAGAGGGAAAAGGGAAAGAGGAAGGGTCTCAAGGGGTAGGGATAAGCAGGGCAGAAGCTGTAAAAGGCCAGAGTGGGGAATAGAAGAAGATGGGAGGGGGAGGGAAAAAAACTTCTTTTACCAGAAAGAGAAATCAATATTCAGGTTTGTGGCTAATTAGACAGAATATAAAAATAGCGAGTTTTCTATCCTGGATCCAGAACAGTGTGAGTGACAGGGGCCATGCTGTGTTCCTTGTGAACAAGTAAAATAAAAGTATGTTTGACTCATAAGAGTGCGTGTGTTCTGGGCCCGGTTCTTCTAGTTATTTTATTACTGGTGACGACAGAGTGATGCAATCAGGGAATGACAAGGTAAAAGGAATGTAACATCAAGAGAATGCTGCAGAGAGAAATAATGCAAAGTTGAGGGTGATATGATGAGGTAACAGCTTCTTACAGGAAGAGGAATGTTACAGGAAGGCCAAACTTTTCATGAGTTCAGGAGAATGAAGGTTATTCCACTTCATTGCAATACTTCTCAGTTCCTAGGGAAGACTGGATTGAGGAAGTGTTTGAACATAAGAAAGCCAAATACCAGGAGATGGTAGAGCAGTACCAGAGACAGGGGTAGAGGGCACGATGCGTGCCTACAGAGCTGGGGTGTAGAGGTTTTCCTGGCTGCTCGCTCTGTAGAACCTACTCTCTCCTTGGATGGTCAACCAAACTGTGGGGGTTGCAAAGAAAAGAGTCACCAGGATGGTCACAGAGGCAGCTGAGTGAGCCTCCACATGGACGTGGACCGACGCTGATGGGACACAAGCCGGGGACTGATCAACCCGTCTGGGTCGCCTGGGTGAGGGTGTCTGATGTTGAAAGCACTGAAACACTCGGTGACCCCAGGTTACATCACTGATGATGTGCCCCAGCGCAACCTAGAACGTATCTCAGCATCTTTACTGAACCACTCCCTTACTGCTTAGCATAATTGTCCTTCTCTATAGAAATCACCTCACGGTAATCTTGTCAGTAACACTCTGTCTGTCTCGGTAAAACTCATCTCACTGTGATACTCTGTGTAACTCTCTGTCCCTCTCTGTAAATCTCACCTCACTGTGATACTTTCTGTAACACCCTGTACCCTCTGTAAAACTCACCTCACTGTGATACTCTGTGTAACTCTCTGTCCCTCTCTGTAAATCTCACCTCACTGTGATACTTTCTGTAACACCCTGTCCCCTCTGTAAAACTCTCCTCGCTGTGATACTCTCTGTGACGCTCTGTCCCTTACTCTGACATACACTTAGAGAACCGCCCCCCCCCCCCCCCATCACTCTATCACTCTGTGCTGGTGATTTAACCCCGGCTGCACTTCCCTTGCACAATATTCTTTAACTTTAAGTAAAACTTTGTTATCTTCTGTTTCCATGCATGTCGACAGAGTTTGACTTGAGCCTCTTTCATCTCTTTCACCATTCAGTTTTTCACAAACCAATAATCACCCCTGCCCTCTTCCTGATTTAGACCGTAAGACCACAAACATGAAAAAGTCTGCAAATGTTGGAAATCCAAAGCAACACACACAAAATGCTGGAGAAACTCAGCAGGTCTGTCAGCATCTATGGGAAGGAGTAAACAGTCGATATTTTGGACTGAGACCCTTCTTTTGGATTTGAAAGGAGTCAGACCAAGAAGGTGGGGGGGGGGGAGGGGAGGAAGAAGTGCAAGGTGATAGGTGAAAGGTGAAACCTGGAGAGGGGGAGGGGTAAAGCAAAGAGCTGGGAAGTTGCTTGGTGAAAGAGATAAGGGGCTGGAGAAGAAGCAATCTAATATGAGAGGGCAGAAGACCATTGGAGAAAGGTGGGGGGAAGAGCGCCAGAGGGAGGTGATGGCCAGGTAAGGAGATAGGGAAACAAGAGTGGGGAATGGTGAAGAAGAGGAGGTGGGCAATTACCGGAAATTCGAAGAATCCGTGTTCATGCAATCAGGTTGAAGGCTACCCAGACGGAATTTAGACTGTTCCTCCTCCAAACTGAGCTTGGCCTCATCATGGCAGTAGAGGAGGCCGTGGACTGACGTGTCGAAATGGGAATGGGAAGTAGAATTGAAATGGGTGGCTGCCGGAAATCCCATTTTTTGTGGTGGATGGAGCAAAGGTGCTTGACGAAGCAGTCTCCCAATCTACTGCGCGTCATGTCTGACAGGAGGCCACACCGGGAGCACTGGTTACAGTAGATATGACACCGACAGACTGGCAGGTGAAGTGCTGCCTCACCTGGAAGCACTATTTTGGGGACCATAGGATCATGAGACATCGGAGCACAATTAGGCCACCGGCCCGTCAAGTCTGCTCTACCATTCCATCATGGCTGATTCAATGCCTCTTCCATCCTCATTCTCCTGCCTTCTTCCCGTAACCTTTGACACGCTGATCACAGTTTCATCCACCCTCATCCTGCTTCGCATTTAATCATGAGCACAATCAAAATGTTAAAACAAAATGCTTGAACCTCTCGGCGTTCTAAAATATTTGTTGAATGGGCCTCACTCAAGTGACGTCTCCAATGTTTCCTATTTCTCAGTAAGGTTGAGAGCTGGAAAGCAGAAGCAGTCCAATTGGTACGTGCCATAGTGTCAAAATTCTACGTAGAAGCTTGTTTTTCAGAATTTTCTTTCATCGTACAGGTTGTTTGAAAATTTCAGCACTAGTTTCCCTGGTTACTCACAAGAAATTACAATGAATTTTGACTTAAGGATTTCTTGGGCAACTCATGCAAAATGCCAGAGGAACTCAGCGGGGCAGGTGGCATCGATGGAAATGAATAAACAGTCGACATCTCGGGTCAAGACCCTTCATCAGAACGGGAAAGCAAGTGAGAAGAAGCCGGAATAAAAAAGTTGGGGGGGGAGCGGAAGGAGGCTGGCCGGAAGGTGACAGGTGAAGCCAGGTGGGTGGGAAAGGTAAAGGGCTGGAGAGGAAAGAATCTGATAGGAGAGGAGAGTGCACCATGGTGAAAGGGAAGGAGGAGGGGACCCAAGGTGAAGTGATAGGTAGGTGAGCAGAGGTGAAAGGTCAGAGTGGGGAACAGAGAAAGGGAGGGGAGGGGGAGGTTTTTTAAACTGGAGGGAGAAATCAATATTCATGTTACTGGAGACTACCCAGGAGTAAGCATTTTTAACTTAACATGTCTATCTACGTTTCCTTCTTGGTGTGACACTTTCCTCATTGTAATGATTTTACACTTTTACTCCCCCTGCTGTAACCTTCCCCTGCATGGGACAGTGCCTTGCTGTAACACCCTCCACACTGGGACAGCATTCACATTATAACCTTCCCCTTGACGGAAATTCCCCTCACCATAACATCTGTACAATGAAACACATTCCTTGCAGAGGTGTTATCTCTGTGGTATCATTTCCATTGCTGGGACACCCTCCTCACTGTAGTACCCTCCATGCAGTGACACGCTCCTCCTTGTAACACCCCTCTTGCTGACATGGTGATCCAGCAAGTAAGGTGATATATTACATAGGAACAGAAGAAATAGGATTCAAAGTTAATTTATTATCAAACTATGTAGGTGTCACCACGTACAGCCCTGAGATTCATTTTCTTGTGGGCATTCACAGTAAATTCGAATCAATGAAAACCTACACATAAGCAAAGATGGGCCAGCAACCAAAGAAGACAGTGTCCAAATGCAAAAATGTAATAATAGCAATAAGTAATATTCGGAACACGAGTTGTAGAGTCCTTGACACTTCAGAGTTCAGAGTTGAGGTGAGTGAAGTTATCCACGCTGGTTCAGGAGCCTGAAGGTTATACGGTAATAACTGTTCCTGAACCTGGTGGTGAAGGAGCTGAGGCTCCTGTCACAAACAAGAGAAAATCTGCACGTACTGGAAATCCGAAGCAGCACACACAAAATGCTGGAGGAACTCAGCAGGTCAGGCAGCATCTACGGATAGGAATAAACAGTCGATGTTCCGGGCCGAGTCCCTTCCTTTCCAGTTCTGATGAAGGGTCTCGGCCCAAAACTTTGACTGTTTACTCTTCTCCATAGATGTCGCGTGGCCTGCTGAGTTCCTCCAGCATTTTGTGTGTTGCTAAGTCTCCTGTACCTCCTTTCTGATGACAGCAGTGAGCAGAGAGCTTGACCTGGATGGTGTGGATCCCTGTTGAAGATGCTGCTTTCTTGTGGCAAGAAATCACATTCCACTTTAAACATACCCAGTGACTTGGCCTCAACAACCACCTGGCAATGAATACCACAGATTCACCACTCACTGACTAAATAAGTTCCACCTCATCTCTGTTCTAAGTGGACATCCTTCTGTTCTGAGGCTGTGCCCTCTGGTCCGAGACTCTCCCACTATTGGAAATATCCTCTCTTTCTAGGTCTTTCAATATTTGGGTAGACTTCAATGAGGTCCTCCCTCTGCCCATTCTTCAAAGGCCCAGCAAGCATAGGCCCAGAGCCAAAAAAAAACTGCTCCTCGTATGTTAACCCTTTCATTCCTGGGATTGTTTTCTTATATTTCTGGAGGGAATCAGTCAAGCCTGTTTAATCTCATAGGGCAAGTACCTAGCCTTTGTTGAACTCTCTTGATTGCAACTATATCCTTCCTTACATAAAAGACCAGACTTATACCTAATATTGCCTTACAGGACAGCACAGGAGCAGACACCTTGGGGTTTTCTGATTTACTTTTGAGCTGGTTCAGCACAACATTGTGGGCTGAAGGGCCTGTTCTGGTGCTGTACTGTTCTCTGTTCTATTACAAACAATGGCAGTCCCTGCACTGATCCCTGCGGAACACCAGTGCTCATGGGCCTCCAGCCATTCCAGCACTACCCTCTGTCTTCCATGGACAAGCCAGATTTGAATATAAACTACTACGTGATTGTAAATCCTATGCATTTGCATTGCCTGGTTCAACCTACCAGGAAGTATCTTCTCAAATGCGGAAGTTCATATAGGCGGCAGTGCCCTACCCTCATCTTGCTTTTGAATGCTTATTTTGCATTCTCTTTCTTACCTCAATGCTTATATTTTGTATTTTAAAGTATATATTTCTGACTGAGCGACATTGCAACAATAATTTCCTTCAGGATAAATAAAGTTTTATCTTATCTTATCAAGCAGTTTTTTCACCAACTCAAATATCTCAATCAAGTTTGCGTGACATAAGAAACCCAACACAAAGCAATGTTGACTAATCAGTCCATGTTTCCCCAAATGCAGGTAAATCCTATCACTAACAATACCCTCCATGACTTCCCTACCACTAACGTGAGGCTCTCTGGTTTATAGTTTCCTGTCTTATCCCTATTTCCCTTCCTGAACAAAAGAACAACATTGGCTACTCTTCAGTCCTCAGGGACGTCCCCTGACCAATGGGATGGTGCAGGGTCACATCAAAGTTTTATATAATTTCAGTATGATCCCTTTACTCTTACACACCGGTCTAAGATGGCGTTGGTGATGCCCAACGACTACTTACCTGCAGCAAAACACAGAACAAAGAAAACTACTAAACACTTTATTAATAACACTTCATTAACCACTTGGTGCTTGTGGCCAAGTGGTTAAGGCGTTGGTCTAGTGAGCTGAAGATCGCTAGTTTGAGCCTCAGCTGAGGCAGCGTGTTGTGTCCTTGAGCAAGGCACTTAACCACACACTGCTCTGCGACGACACAATGACACAAGCTGTATTGTCACCTAGTGCCCTTCCCTTAGATAACATCGGTGTCGTGGAGAGGGGAGACTTGCAGCATGGGCAACTGCTGGTCTTCCATACAACCTTGCCCAGGCCTGCGCCCTGGAAACCTTCCAAGGTGCAAATCCATGGTCTCACGAGACTAACTGCCGATAATAATGATCACCGTTAGCAATGGAGGGGTGTGCAGAGGCAAGTCTAGCCACGGGGAGGTGAGGGCGGTGTCACAGTGGGGGCGCTGGGAGACCCAAATGCAAGACACAAAAACACTATATGAGGTAAACTAAATTGAGTTTATTGCTCGTTACAAGGAGAAGCAGGAATAGTGTAATGGACGGGACAGGGACTCAGGCCTTGGACTAGGCTGGGACTAAGGGTCTGGGCTAGGACTTGGAATCACGGACCTCCAGGGCCAGGACCTGACACTTGGAGCCTCCGGAGCCAGGAGTTGATACTGGAAGCCTCCAATCACCAAGCCCGAGGGACACGGGAAAACAGGGAACCAAAGGGAAACAGGGAGTCAACGGTCTGGATCGTAACACAAACAAAGTAAATTTAAAGGGAACCCGGTCCGGACCATGACAGGCAGAGGCAAAGGCGAGGCATAGTGGAGGCAGCAGTCCCAATGACTGATTGATTTACGCGCTGGGCCGAATTGGAAAGATCGGGTACTGGCCGAATCCTGGTGTCGGGGTCCAGGCCCCAGTCCAAGAGCGAGGAACAACCCAACGTGAATGCAATGGTCTGGGTGGCGGGATGGGCTGGTTCTGCCTGATGCTCCATGATGTTTACTCAGCTCTGCGCTGAACTGAAACTGTGGCCTGTTCCGGCCACACTGATGCCTGGCTTTTGCGTCTTTTGTAAATCTTCAGTTCTGAAACGCCATTGGCTTAATTTTATTGTTTGCACAATTTCTTTCTCTCTGTGCGCATTGACTGTTGTCGGCATTTTCTTTAACGGATTCTTTTGGGGGTTTCCTTGTTTTGTGGCTGCCTGTAAGGAGATGAATCTCAAGGTTGTATAATGCATACATCATTTGATAGTTAACGTACTTTGAATTTTGAAATCCTTTCGCAAAAAAGACCAAACTATTGTTTGACTACTCAGTGGCTTGCTGTGCTGCCATTAGCTTTCAGCGATTTGTGTGGAAGGATACCCAGGTCCCTCTGAACACCAACACCTTTTAGTTGAGCAGGAGATCATCTATTTTGTTGAAGTAAATACAGAACTGGAGGATGAACTCCACTTCCACATTATTTCACTCGAATGGATGACCTCAGATATTTCCGCATTTTTATTCTACCTCCTCGCCCATTTGCTTTGCTGTCTATATCCCCCCTGGAGACGCCTCTACATCCCGTCTTCACCTCAACCGTGGGAACTCACTTTCCACCATCTTAATACACTTGACCTTCATTCTCCACCTGACCTCCATAACACACTCGATCTTCTCATTCAAATCACGACTGCAGATTATGAACAGTGAGCTCTCTAGCTATGGCCCCTCCCTCCACTGGCTAATTAGTCAGGGCCTTCCAATGTGAGAGCAGTATTTTGATTTTTGGTCTCTATTCAGTGTTCAGTAACCGGTCCTTAATCCTAACCACCCCTTTCACTTAATAGCCTCTTGTGTGACATCTCATCAAAGGTCTATTGAAAGCCCAAACACACCGTAATGGTTTCCTCTTTATCATGATCATAATAAATGGCGGTGCAGGCTCGAAGGGCCGAATGGCCTACTCCTGCACCTATTTTCTATGTTTCTATGTTTCTATCTATTCTGCTAGTTACCACCTCAAAAACATTTAACAGATTCTGACATCCTTCCCCTTCCATCTCAGTCCCGAAGTAGGGTCTCGGCCCAAAACTGTTTATTCCTCTCCATAGCTGCCACTCGACCTGCTGAGTTCCTCCAGCTTTTTGCATGTGTCGCTTTGGATTTCCAGCATCTGTAGAATCTCTCAGGTTTAAATAACATATTCGCCAAATGTACACTTGGTGGCCACTTTATTAGGTACATCTGCACACTTACTCATTAATACAAATTGTCATTTAAAGTTAAATTGGATAGCTATATGGACAGGAAAGGAATGGGGGGTTATGGGCTAAGTGCAGGTTGGTGGGACTTGGTGAGAGTAAGCGTTTGGCACGGACTAGAAGGGCCGAGATGGCCTGTTTCTGTGCTGTGATAGTTATATGGTTATATAATACAAATATGTAATCAGCTAGTCATGTAGCAGCAACTCAATGCATAAAAGCATGCAGACATGGTCAAGAGGTTCAGTCGTTGTTCAGACCAAACATCAGAATGAGGAGGAAATGTGATTTAAGTGACTTTGACCATGGAATGATTGTTGGTGCGAGACAGGGTGGTTTGAGTATCTCAGAAACTGCTGATCTCCTGGGATTTTCACACACAACAGTCTCTAGAGTTTGCAGAGAATGGTGTGAAAAACAAAAAAAAAAATCGAGTGAGCGGCAGTTCTGTGGGCAAGAATTCCTTGCTAATGAGAGAGGTCAGAGGAGAATGGCCAGACCGGTTCAAACTGACAGGAAGGTGACAGTAACTCAAATGACCATGTGTTACAACAGTGGTGTGCAGAAGAGCATCTCTGAATGCACAGCACGTGCAAAAATGGAAGTGGACGGGCTACAGCAGCAGAAGACTATGAACACACATTCAGTGGCCACTTTATTAGGCATAGGAGGAAGCTAATGACGTGGCCACCGAGTGTATTTTCTATTTCATAAATACATGTAGGATGTGCTCATTAGTCTGGTGAAGTCCCAGAGGACTGGAGAGTAGCCAATGTTGTTACTTTGCTCAAGAAAGGGTATAAGAAAAATACTTGTGATATTCAGCAAAATTAGGAAGCATCCATGGAGACAGAAAGAAAATTAACATTTCAGGCCAATGGACTGAAAAATTAAGAAAAGGAATATGTTTTAAGTTATGAAAGGAAGGAGGGGTGAAGCTAACAATGGGAATTTCTCTGATTTAGATAGACCATAAGACCATAATTTACAGAACCAAACTTGACTGCATTTGGTGCTGTGTGAGAGAGAGAACCAGACTCTAGTTAGTGAATGAGATCAGTATAGGATTGGAAAAGAAAAATAAAACTACTAAACACAGCAGTTGCTGGTCACCTGACATGAAAGTATATGCTGAAAATATAAGATACAGGAGCAGAATTAGGCCATTCAGCCCATCGAGTCTGCTCCACCATTCCATCATGGTTGATTTATTATCCCTCTCAACTCCATTCTCCTGCCTTCTCCCTGTAACTTTTGATGCTCTGGTTGACCAAGAACCTATCCACAACTGTTTTAAATATTTTCAATGAATCGCTGTCCGTGGCAATGAATTCCACAGATTCACCACCCTCTGGCTAAGGGGTGCCCTCATTGAAACCTATCAAATGCTGGAGGACCTTGACAGAGTGGATGTGGAGAGGATGTTTATTATGGTGGGGGAGCCTAAGACCAGAGGACACAGCCTCAGAATAGAGGGTTGTCCTTTTTAGAACGGAGATGAGGAGGAATTTCTTTAGCCAGAGAGTGGCGAATCTGTGGAATTCTTTGTCACAGGCGACAGTGGAAACCAAGTCTTTATGTATATTTAAGGCAGAGGTTGATAGATTCTTGATTGGTCAGGGCACAAAGGGGTATGGGGGGAAGGCTGAGTGGAAAATTGGAGCAGCCATGATGGAATGGCGGAGCAGACTCAATGGGCCAAATGGCCTAATTCTGCTCCTATATCTTATGGTCTTGTGGTCTTACGGTCTAAAGAAATTCCTCGTCTCTGTTCTAAATCGACGTCCCTCTATTCTGAGGCTGTGCCCTCTGCTCCTAGACTCCCCCCGCCTATATAATATGCAGCAGAGAGTGCTGAACCTGGAATTCATTGTTACGGATGGCTGCAGGGGCCAAGTTTTTTGAGTATATTTAAAGCAGACTTTGATAGGTTCTTGGTTAGTCGGGACATCAAAGGTTGTGGGGAGGAGGCAGGAGAGTGGGATTGAGAGCGGTAATATGTAGCTGATCAGCTAGTCTCTGTAAAGAAACTAAAGTCAACGGGACAAGTGGACGATACTACTTCAGCATAGGCCAGTTCTGATAAAGACAAGCTGAATTACTGAGTTCAGTTCTGACTTGTGAAGGCTCCACGAGGAACAGCGTGGCAGGTTGAAGATGAAAGGTTAGCATGGGAGAGGGAAGAAGAATTCAAGTGGCGGGTAGCTCAGAAAGAGCTGTTTCTGCCCCCTGGGTCCCCTCCTCCTTCATTTTCTCCCATGGCCCACTCTCCTCTCCTGTCAGATTCTTTCTTCTCCAGCCCTTGACCCTTCCCACCCACCGGCTTCCCCTCCCCCCATCTTCCTGGCCTGTCTCCTCCCCCCCACCCCAGTCCTGAAGAAGAGTCCCAACCCGAAAACATCGACTGTTTACTCTTTTCCATTGATGCAGCCTGGCCTGCTGAGTTCCCCCAGCATTTTGTGTGGGTCGCTTTGGATTTCCAGCATCTGCAGATTTTCTGGTGTTTGTCACCATTGTTGTTGTCTGACCTGCTAGGTCTTTTCAAAGTCAAGGTCAATGTAAATTTATTATCAGAGGTTGGGTGATCAGCAGAAGGAATTCTGCAGTGAGTGGGGGGAGGAGATTTACAGTGAGACCATGCCAAAATTACATTATTACAATGAAGATTACCACTCTATGAAGTTACAAGTGCTTTCAATGCTCAAAGTAAATTTATTATAAAAGTACATATATGTCGCCTTGTACTACCCTGAGAGTCATTTTCTTGTGGGTATATCCAGGAAATGTTTAAAAAGAACAATAGAATTTACGAAAAATTGTACATAAAGAAAAACTGACCAACGTACAAAAGCAGATATACTGTGCAAGTAATTTTAAAAATCAATAACCCTGTTCTTGAAACCTGACGAAAGGTTTTGGCCCAAAGTGTTGACTGTTTAATCTTTTCCATAGATGCTGCCTGGACTGCTGAGCTCATCCAGCATTTTGTCAGTGTTTCACAGTTCTTACTTCATTTTCACAGCATTTAAACATTTTACATTTGATTGGCCCTATCTGACCATTTAGCGTCCTCTTGCCTTACGCCTATTTATAAAATCTGCCTATTCATCATGAATTATCCGCACTTCCCTGTTTTCGTTCCTTTCCCTTTCTTGAATGGTGGCATTACAGTCACTGCTTCTCACCCAAAATCCCGGCAACAGTGTATTACAGGGGAGGGGTTACAGTGACAGAGCGAGGAGTTCAGTGGAAGGCATGTGACAGGAGGGATTTACAATAAAA
Source organism: Mobula hypostoma (assembly GCF_963921235.1). NCBI lineage: Eukaryota > Metazoa > Chordata > Chondrichthyes > Myliobatiformes > Myliobatidae > Mobula > Mobula hypostoma. Next base: position 111,843,276 of record NC_086107.1, read on the forward strand.
ACATGTCCTAGCAAGGGGATTGTGACAGATTTGTGATTATAACAAAAATTACATTACTACAATAAAGGTCGTCACTGCATGAGGTTACAAATGTGGTCTGCTTTCAAAGTTCAAAGTCATTTTTTTCATCTTCTTCATCATTATGTGCCGTGTCGCATGACGTGGGTGATCGACTGCGATTGTTCTTATAGTTCTTGGCAGATTTTTCTGAGGAACTGGTTTGCCATTCCCTTCTTCTGGGCAGTGCCTTTACAAAGACGGGCAACCCCAGCCATTATCAACACTCTTCAGAGATTGTCTGCCCGGTGTCAGTGGATGCATAACCAGGACTTGTGGCCCTGGACAGCCGCTCACATAACCATCCACCGCCTGCTCCCATAGCTTCTCGTGACCCTAATCGTTGTGAAATTTGTTAATGTTGCAGCAGCAGCACAATGCAATACATTATAAATATAGAAAAAGAGAATTAGAGTATATATATATATAAAATAGAGTATATATATATATAAATTAGAGTATATATATAAAATAGTTAAATTAAAAATAGTGCAAAAGCAGATATAAAAAAGGTGAAGTAGTGTTCATGGGTTCAATGTTCGTTTAGGAACCAGATAGCAGAGGGGAAGAAGCTGTTCCTGAATCACTGAACCCATGCCTTCAGGCTTCTGTACCTCCTTCCTGATGGTAACAATGTGTAGAGGACACATCCTGGGTGAATGGTGGAGCAGACTTGATGGGCCGAATGGCTGACTTCTGCTCCTTTGTCTTATGGTCTTTTCTGAGGCACCGGTCCTTGAATGTGTCTTGGATACCGTGGAGGCTAGTGGAGCTGATTTCACAACTTTCTGTAGCTTCTTGCGATCTTGCGCAGTAACTCCCCTCCCTATATCAGAATAATAATAATAATTATCAGTTTAACTCAGTCTGATTACTTACATAGACACCATCAAGTGACAAACGTCATTCACCAAATTCTTGCTTTAAAATACAAAATCATAAAAGACTCCATACCTTACTGTAAATACAAGCCTGATTCAGTTTAGAGTCAGAGTCCCACAAATTATATTACGACTGATCCGTTATTACAGATAGGACAATCCATAATAACCATCTGGATATAATAATACAGGATAAACAAGCAAGAACAACTTACTTAATAGATATCAAAGTTGCTGGTGAACGCAGCAGGCCAGGCAGCATCTATAGGAAGAGGCGCAGTCGACGTTTCAGGCCGAGACCCTTCGTCAGGACTAACTGAAGGAAGAGTGAGTAAGGGATTTGAAAGCTGGAGGGGGAGGGGGAGATGCAAAATGATAGGAGAAGACAGGAGGGGGAGGGATGGAGCCGAGAGCTGGACAGGTGATAGGCAGAAGGGGATACGAGAGGATCATGGGACAGGAGGTCCGGGAAGAAAGACGGGGGGGGGGGGTGACCCAGAGGATGGGCAAGAGGTATATTCAGAGGGACAGAGGGAGAAAAAGGAGAGTGAGAGAAAGAATGTGTGCATTAAAAAGAGTAACAGATGGGGTACGAGGGGGAGGTGGGGCCTAGCGGAAGTTAGAGAAGTCAATGTTCATGCCATCAGGTTGGAGGCTACCCAGACGGAATATAAGGTGTTGTTCCTCCAACCTGAGTGTGGCTTCATCTTTACAGTAGAGGAGGCCGTGGATAGACATGTCAGAATGGGAATGGGATGTGGAATTAAAATGTGTGGCCACTGGGAGATCCTGCTTTCTCTGGCGGACAGAGCGTAGATGTTCAGCAAAGCGGTCTCCCAGTCTGCGTCGGGTCTCACCAATATATAAAAGGCCACATCGGGAGCACCGGACGCAGTATATCACCCCAGTCGACTCACAGGTGAAGTGATGCCTCACCTGGAAGGACTGTTTGGGGCCCTGAATGGTGGTAAGGGAGGAAGTGTAAGGGCATGTGTAGCACTTGTTCCGCTTACACGGATAAGTGCCAGGAGGGAGATCAGTGGGGAGGGATGGGGGGGACGAATGGACAAGGGAGTTGTGTAGGGAGCGATCCCTGCGGAATGCAGAGAGAGACGGGGAGGGAAAGATATGCTTAGTGGTGGGATCCCGTTGGAGGTGGCGGAAGTTACGGAGAATAATATGTTGGACCCGGAGGCTGGTGGGGTGGTAGGTGAGGACCAGGGGAACCCTATTCCTAGTGGGGTGGTGGGAGGCTGGAGTGAGAGCAGATGTACGTGAAATGGGGGAGATGCGTTTAAGAGCAGAGTTGATAGTGGAGGAAGGGAAGCCCTTTCTTTAGTCTGGCGTACTGACCTCTACCTTGCCGAGGCACAGCGACAACTCACGGATACCTCCTCTTATTTACCCCTCGATCGTGACCCCACCAAGGAGCACCAGGCCATTGTCTCCCACACTATCAACGACTTTATCCGCTCAGGGGATCTCCCATCCACTGCTACCAACCTTATAGTTCCCACACCCCGCACTTCCCGTTTCTACCTCCTACCCAAGATCCACAAACCTGCCTGTCCTGGCCGACCTATTGTCTCAGCTTGCTCCTGCCCCACCGAACTCGTTTCTGCATACCTCGACACTGTTTTATCACCCCTCGTTCAATCCCTTCCGACCTATGTTCGTGACACTTCTCACGCTCTTAAACTTTTCGATGATTTTAAGTTCCCTGGCCCCCACCGCTTTATTTTCACCTTGGATGTCCAGTCCCTATATACTTCCATCCCCCATCAGGAAGGTCTCAAAGCTCTACGCTTCTTTTTGGATTCCAGACCTAATCAGTTCCCCTCTACCACCACTCTGCTCCGTCTAGCAGAATTAGTCCTTACTCTTAATAATTTCTCCTTTTGCTCCTCCCATTTCCTCCAAACTAAAGGTGTAGCTATGGGCACCCGTATGGGTCCTAGCTATGCCTGCCTTTTTGTTGGGTTTGTGGAACAATCTATGTTCCGTGCCTATTCTGGTATCTGTCCCCCACTTTTCCTTCGCTACATCGACGACTGCATTGGCGCTGCTTCCTGCACGCATGCAGAACTCGTTAACTTTATTAACTTTGCCTCCAACTTTCACCCTGCCCTCAAGTTTACCTGGTCCATTTCTGACACCTCCCTCCCCTTTCTAGATCTTTCTGTCTCTGTCTCTGGAGACAGCTTATCCACTGATGTCTACTATAAGCCTACTGACTCTCACAACTATCTGGACTATTCCTCTTCTCACCCTGTCTCTTGCAAAAACGCCATCCCCTTCTCGCAATTCCTCCGTCTCCGCCGCATCTGCTCTCAGGATGAGGCTTTTCATTCTAGGACGAGGGAGATGTCTTCATTTTTTAAAGAAAGGGGCTTCCCTTCCTCCACTATCAACTCTGCTCTTAAACGCATCTCCCCCATTTCACGTACATCTGCTCTCACTCCATCCTCCCTCCACCCCACTAGGAATAGGGTTCCCCTGGTCCTCACCTACCACCCCACCAGCCTCCGGGTCCAACATATTATTCTTCGTAACTTCCGCCACCTCCAACGGGATCCCACCACTAAGCATATCTTTCCCTCCCCGCCTCTCTCTGCATTCCGCAGGGATCGCTCCCTACACAACTCCCTTGTCCATTCGTCCCCCCCATCCCTCCCCACTGATCTCCCTCCTGGCACTTATCCGTGTAAGCGGAACAAGTGCTACACATGCCCTTACACTTCCTCCCTTACCACCATTCAGGGCCCCAAACAGTCCTTCCAGGTGAGGCATCACTTCACCTGTGAGTCGACTGGGGTGATATACTGCGTCCGGTGCTCCCGATGTGGCCTTTTATATATTGGTGAGACCCGACGCAGACTGGGAGACCGCTTTGCTGAACATCTACGCTCTGTCCGCCAGAGAAAGCAGGATCTCCCAGTGGCCACACATTTTAATTCCACATCCCATTCCCATTCTGACATGTCTATCCACGGCCTCCTCTACTGTAAAGATGAAGCCACACTCAGGTTGGAGGAACAACACCTTATATTCCGTCTGGGTAGCCTCCAACCTGATGGCATGAACATTGACTTCTCTAACTTCCGCTAGGCCCCACCTCCCCCTCGTACCCCATCTGTTACTCTTTTTAATGCACACATTCTTTCTCTCACTCTCCTTTTTCTCCCTCTGTCCCTCTGAATATACCTCTTGCCCATCCTCTGGGTCACCCCCCCCCCGTCTTTCTTCCCGGACCTCCTGTCCCATGATCCTCTCGTATCCCCTTCTGCCTATCACCTGTCCAGTTCTCGGCTCCATCCCTCCCCCTCCTGTCTTCTCCTATCATTTTGCATCTCCCCCTCCCCCTCCAGCTTTCAAATCCCTTACTCACTCTTCCTTCAGTTAGTCCTGACGAAGGGTCCCGGCCTGAAACGTCGACTGCGCCTCTTCCTATAGATGCTGCCTGGCCTGCTGCGTTCACCAGCAACTTTGATGTATGTTGCTTGAATTTCCAGCATCTGCAGAATTCCTGTTGTTTGTACTTAATAGATATAGCCATTCCAAACCCACATAACATACAGAAATCATTAGGTGAAAACCACCAGGAATATGCTGAATTGAAAGATTAAGTTAAAAGACAATGGAACATGAACAGAGTATACATTGTCCCAATAGTTATCTTCCCAAAGTCACCACACAGTAACATTAAGCAATTAAGACCACACAGTAAAATCTATGTAAATCTCCAGGAAGCCACAATACCAGAATAGTCCCAAAGTTCCCGGCAATTCAGAATGAATGTGCTTAGCTATGTCCTTACCTCAGGTTTTACCAGCTTGAGGAGAGATATGATAAACAATAATAAAAATATTACTCTGGGTATTACAGCAGGGGAAATGTTTCTGCAAATTGATGCTGTATAGAGGAAAATATTCCATTATGGGCATGTTGCAGCAAGAATAGTTACTGTAGTTGGTTGTTACAAACAGTGGAGAGGAAAACATCAATTCAGTGTTATATTAAGGGGCTAGATATAATGGGTGGGGTTTTACCACATGAATATTGTGGATCCATGAGTAAACAAAGACAGACTATTACAGGAAAGGCATTGCAGCAAAATGCCCTTTACAGAATGTTTTACAGCAATGGGAATCTAATAAAAATCAGGTTTAATATCACCAGCATATGAGATTTGTTAACTTTGCATCAGCAGTCCAATGCAGTACGTGATAAGAGAGAGAAAAAGTAGTGAGGTAGAGTTTACGGGTTCAATGTCCATTCAGAAGTCGGATGGCAGAGGGGAAGAAGCTGTTCCTGAATCTCTAAGCGTATGCCCTTAGGCTCCTGGACCTCCTTCCTGATGGTAGCGATGAGAACAGGGCATGACCTGGGTGATGGGGGTCCTTAATGACGGATGCCAACTTTCTGCAGCGTCGCTCCTTGAAGATGTCCTGGATACTATGGAGGATAGTGGCCATGACAGAGCTAAGTTTACAGCTCTCTGCAGCTTATTTCCATCCTGTGCAGTAGCTCCCCCCTCCCCACACAAGACAGTGATACAGCCAGTTAGAATGCTCTCACCAGCACATCTGTAGAAATTTGTGTGTTTTTGGTGACATACCAAATCTCCTCAAACTCCTAATGAAACATAGTAAATAAAGTAAAGTAAAGCCACAGTCTTGCCTTCTTTGTAGCTGCATCTATACGTTGGGTTTAGGTTGGGTCCTCAGAGATATTGATACCCAGGAATTGAAAATATTACAGCAGAAGGATTGGTGCTGTGCCCCTGGAGTTATAACCAGGTTTGCTTCAGTAATGGAATGTTAAAACAGACCGTACGTTGTACAAGCAGAATGTTATAGCAAGGGGGGCATGCTACATCAGAAGTGACAAGGCTTGAAACAGGTCGATGCAACAAATGACCTAAAGTTTATTTATTTATTGAGATACAACACAGAGTAGGCACTTTCAGCTCAAAGCAGTCCCCGACTTAACCCTTCTCTAATCATGGGACAATCTGCATTGACCAAAGTGTTAGGTCTTTGGACTGTGGGAGACAAAACCCACACATTTCACGGGGAGGGCATACAAGCTCCTTACAGATCAGAAGTGAACTCCGAACTCCAACGCCCTGAGCTGTGATAACGCCGTGATAACCGCTACACCGCCGCGAATTATCACTCCGAAGGCTGTGGCATAACTAGGCAAAGGATGAGGTTGTGTTAGTCATCACTGCAACAGTGTCGGGGCCCACACTATTCTGTTTCCAGTCTCCATGCAATTTTTGTTTTTTTCCCAGGCCAGACTAATGGTCCTTTGGGTAAATCCTGGTTAACACATCGCATAGACAAGGATGCATCGTCATCCTCTAAAATAAATGTGAACCATTTGACCTACCTTCATCCTAAACACAAAAAAATCCCTTTGTCCTATCCACCTCTCCCAGTATCTTCTCTGCAACCTATAAGTTACCTTCCTCTCAGTTCTGAGGAAGGGTCTCTGACATGAAGATTGTCAACAGCTCGAAACGTCAATTGCTTACTCCTGGTGAGTTCCTCCAGCATCTGCAGAATCTCTTGTTTGTGTGGAATATGACTTTTTCTTTTTCCTGACATGCTGCAGAGTATTGCTAGCTCTCTCTTAGATCTGCAGAATGTTTTCATTCAAGTTCAGTCCACCCTTTCTTTTCTACTTTCTTCCCATATTCCTTCATCTATTTTTTTTAAGCGAGAGGAACTGTATTCAGCCTGACGCATACCAGATTGTGGCCCCTGGCTCTGAACTTCCTTAACATTTCTATTTTATGAGGAAGTGAGAGTTTGACACAAATGGTTTCATTAATATTTAACTTGGAAGGTTGCAGTGCAAGCACTACTCAGAGTGAACCGAGCAAAAAGCAAATATAATCACAATGCCCCAGAGTCATGCTTTTCCTTTCTCAAACACCTTTCAGAATGTTCTGGAAGCAGTAATGTCTCTGCATCTCTCTCTGGGACCCTGGAAAAGAGTTAGGGATTCAAACATTTAGGGTACATTAAGTGGAAGGAAAGCCCGCAGGGCTCATTTCCTGCTGTGGTTTTCTTCTGTAGATCCAGGCAGACTTACTGGAACTTTCCACTCACTACAACAAATTGCTCTTCACAGCTTTAGGGATCTGGTTTCACTCCTGCCTTCTGGTGTGGAACCATCAGTGTGCATTTTCCACTAAGTGTCATACCAAAGATCTGCCAATAAGTTAATTGGTTACTATAAATTACCTTTTATTTTATTGATTTATTTGTTTGTTTTACTTAGAGATTTATTTATTTATTGAGATACAGCAAGGATTAGGTCCTCCTAGGCCTTGAAGCAACGCCACCCAGCAACCCCCGACTTAACCTCAGCATAATTACAGGAAAGTTTACAATGACCAATTAACCTACCGTCCAGTACATCCTTGGAATGTGGCAGGAAACCAGAAGAAACAGGAAGAACGTACAAACACCTCACTGTAATGGGTACTGTTCCTTCTTAGCTGCGCAGGCGCGTGGCCACGCGGTAACTGAAATGCTCCCACGCACGTAGCCTTTGTTAACGCGCAGCTGGAGTTTTCTTTTATATAATGCGAATAAAAAAGTTCCATGCACTTTTCGGGCTGCGTAAATGTTTTCAGCTCAGCGCAATGGAGGTACGAAAAAAATTAGAGTTGGTGGTAGGAATTGTACCTGGGTCGCTGGCGCTGTGATAGCGTTGTGTGAACTGTTATAATGGCAATGAATAAAATGGCCAAAGGAGATTGGTTGAGTAGACATGAGAGAGAAGTTTACATGAGTGTAGAGAAATAGTGGGAGGGAGTTGGAAATCTTGATCTTGCTCCTCTGGGATGTCATGGACCTAATGGGCCAAATGGCCTTTACTTTTTTTAAATATAAGAGTCACCTCAGTAACAGTTAGCTGCGTGTGATAACATTCCTTAAAGCTGTGCAGTGTTAAGGCAGCAGTGATTGTTAACAACCAGTCTTAGAATGGCACCAATGTAGCCTGGCAACTCTGGAAATAACAATGGAATAAGAAACAGATCATGTTTCAGTGGTTAATCAAGGATAACCTGCCCAAGGGCACAAGGAGATCTCCTCTACTGTTCCGCAACTAGACTGGAATAAAATGCTGCCATCCAGTGTTTTGATGGCGACCATTCCCGATGCAGTGCTTTTGTCTACCCAGATCCACTTACACCAGAGGCACTTTATTGGGTGCCTCCTACACACCTGCTCGTCAATGCGAATATCTAATCTGCCAGAAACTTCATGTATAAAAGTGTGCAGACATGAGGTTCAGCTGTTGTTCAGACCAAACATCAGAATGGGGAAGGAATGCGATCTAAGTGACTTTGACTGACGAAGGGTCTCGGCCCGAAACGTCGATTGTACCCCTTCCTAGAGATGCTGCCTGGCCTGCTGCGTTCACCAGCAACTTTGATGTGTGTTGCTTGAATTTCCAGCATCTGCAGAATTCCTCGTGTTGACGGTGGAATGATTGTTGGTGCCAGACGGGGTGGTTTGAGTATCTCAGAAACTGCTGATCTCCAGGGATTTTCACGCACAGCTGTCTCTAGAGCAGGAGTTCCCAACCTGGGGTCCACACACCCCTCGGTTAGTGATAGGTGTCCATGGCATAAAAAAGTTTGGGAACCCCTACTCTAGAGTTTACAGAGAACAGTGCAACAAACAAAGAGCATCCAGTGAGTGGCAGTTCTGTTGGTGAAAATGCCTTGCTAATGAGAGAGGTTAGAGGAGAATGGTTTAAGCAGGGAGGAAGACAACAGCAACTCAAATAACCACGTGTCAAAACAGTGGTATGCAGAAGTGCATCTCTGAATGTACAACACATCAAACCTCAAAGTGGATGGGCTTCAGAGGCAGAAGACTACAAGCATACACTCATTGGCCACTTTACTATGATCAGGATGCACCCAGCAAAGTGGCCACCGAGTGTATTTGCTTGAATCAGCAAAGGAATGGGATTTGAACTCTTGTCTCCAAGCCTCTGTACATTTCCGCCAACAACCACTGTGTGACCAAGCAGAAGGGAGTGGACAATCTACCCCAGGGAGAAACAAATGCCTGTGTGGTTCCACTATTACAGCTTGGTGGGCCAACTTTACGACTCTAAACTAGAAAATAACATCAACCCAACAGGAAATATCATGTCAATAATAAATGTTAACCTCATTTCTTGTTGGAATACGAATCAGGAAATAACTGCTTTAACTTACATCAGCCAAATTCCTCAGTGTTATTATTTCAGTGGAACTGTCCTGCAATTACAAAGTAAGCACAGCAGCGCCTCTACTTCCTTAGAAGTTGCCAAGATTCGGCATGATAACTTAAAAGTTCAATAAACTTCTTTAGATGTGTGGTGGAGGGTATATTGATTGGCTGCATCACAGCCTGGTATGGAAACACAGAATATCAAAATAGAGTAGTGGACACAGCCCATTTCATCATGGGCAATGCCCTCCCCACAGTTGAGCATATTTACAGACTACTGCATTCATCATCAAGGACTCCCACCACCCAGGCCATGCTCTCTTCTCACTGCTGCCATCAGGTAGAAGATACAGGAGCCTCAGAACGGATACCACCAGGTTCAGGAAAAGTGATTATCCCTCAGCCATCAGGCTATTGAACCAAAGGGGACAATTTCACTCAACTTTATTTGCCCCATCACTGAACTGTACCCATAACCAATGGACTCACGTTCAAGGACTCTTCATCTCACGTTCTCATTATTTATTGCTTTTATTTATTATTATTATTTTTCTTCTTTTGTATTTACAAAGTTAGTTACCTTTTGCGCATCGACAGTTTGTCCGTCCTGCTGGATGCGGTCTTTTCCTTGATTCTATTATGGTTCTTAGATTTACTGAGCGTGCCCAGAAAAAGAAAACAAATTTCAGGGTTGTAGATGGTGACATAGCTGTACCTTGAAAATAAATTTACTTTGAACTTTGAACTTTAAAAAATATTCCAGAATCATAAAATCATAAACTTTTATTAAATCTGCGAGGGAATTGCAAAAGGCTAAACTTCCTTCTCAATGCTAATAATAATTAGATTTGTCCTGAAGGTACAAAGGTCATAAGATTTAGGATTCAATAAACTCCCGCTGTTCCCATCTTCCCTTATCCTTGGTTGTATTATTTATTGAGATACAGTGTGGAATAGGCCCTTCTAGCCCTTTGAGCCACACCTTCCAGCAATCCCTCGATTTAACCCTAGTCTAATTACAGGGCAATTTACAATGACCAATTAACCTACCGACCGGTACGTCTTTGAAATGAGGGAGGAAACCGGAGCACCTGGAGGAAACCCACATATTCCATGAGGAGGTGCACAGACTCCTTACAGCTGACATTGGAACTGGGGGCGGCACGGCCGCGCAGTGGTTAGCACAACACTTTACCGTACCAGCGACCTAGGTTCAATTCCTGCCGCTGCCTGTAAGGAGTTTGTACGTTCTCCACGTGACCCCGTGGGTTTCCTCCGGGTGCTCCGGTTTCCGTCCACCATCCAGAGGTGTAGTGGTTAATAGGTTAATTGGTCATTGTAAAGTTGTCCCGTGATTAGGCTAAGGTTAAATCGGGGGTTGCTGGGCGGTGCGACTCGAAGGGCTGGAAGGACTTACTCCACTCTGTATCTCAGTAAAAAAAAATTGAACTCTGAACTCTGTAACGACATCGCGTAACTGCTACGCTACCGTGACATCATAATCTAATTGAGTCCACAAACTGGCCCTTCAGTCCACAATCTCCACTCCTATCATTCCAATCACCTGCACGTATCATAGATTGGTTCGATAATATCTATGCTGTCAATACAACACCAATTCTACTTATCCCTGCAAGTGGCCTAAGTGCTACACCTGCCCATTCGCCTCCTCCCTCACCTCTATCCAGGGGCCAAACAGTCCCTCCAGGTGAGGCAACACTTCACCCGCAAATTTGCTAAGGTCGTCTACTGTGTCCTATGCTCCCAATGCGGCCTCTTCGACATTGGTGGGACCCATCGTAAATTGACCCGCTTGACCCATCGTCAGTTGATGGCTCTGATCTGTACTCAATGGAGTTTGGAAGAGTGAGAGGGGATCTCATAGAAACCTATCGAAATGTTGAAAGGCCTTGATAGACTACATGTGGAGAAGATGTTTCCTATGGTGGGGGAGTCTAAGACCAGAGGACACAGCCTCAGAACAGAGGGATGTCCCTTTAGAACAGAGATAAGGAGAAATTTCTTCAGTCAAGGAGAGGCGAATCTGTGGAATTGATTACCACATGTGGCAATGGAGGCCAAGTCATTGGGTACATCTAAGGCAGAGATTGATAGGTTTTTGATTAGTCAGGGCAGAAGATTGGAGCTGAGAGGAAAATGGATCAGTAATAATGAAATGGCAGAGCAGAACTGATGAGTCAAAAGACCTAATTCTGCTCCTATATCACTGGACAATTTTTTTTTTTGATAGTTTTGTTTCCTCAGAAATTTTTTTCTTTATGATAAACCACTTGAAGCTGAACACAAGTAACTTCAGACTACTTGTAATATGTAGGAATAAGGAGAAACAAAAAATAACTGTTATCGAAAATAATGCACTTCATTGCATAACGTTGCTGACGCTTTGCAATAGTTCAACAAAGCTAAAAATGTTTTGTTAATGATTTTCATTTGAACTCAGTGTCTGAGGCTTCTCGCTTAAGTGTCCAACAATAATCAGCCAGCATTGATGGATTCCAGTTGCCCTGATACCGTTTCTCCGTGACTGCGATGTCCTGGTGAAACCTTTCACCGTGCTTGTCACTGACAGCGTCAAGATTTGCAGGGAAGAAGTCTAAATGGGAATTTAGAAAATGAATCTTTAGTGATATGCCTCACTTCATGGTTTCAGCTTACCTTGTAGGCAACATTTTAATTACCTTGATTTATGAATAGAAATAACAAATACAGGTGACTTTTCTAAAAAAGATGCAATAGTGAAATTCCATGGTGATTTTCATGATGAGCAGGCCAAAATCCATAAGATACACCCAAAAATATTCAGGAAGCAAAATCTTTGTTGTCTTATAACTGTTAACACTCAGTAACATAATAAATGGTTGTAGTGGTGGGTTTGTCAGAATCAGAATCTGGTTTATTTTCACTGGCATACATCATGACATTTGTTGTTTTGTGACAATAGTACAATGCAATACATAAAATAATACGTTACAATAAAAAAAGGGAGAAGTTTCATAAATCTGATGGCCGAGGGGGAAAAGCTGTTCCCAAAACTCTGAGTGTCACCAAGCTCCTGTACCTCCTCTCTGATGGTGTAATGAGAAGAGGGCATGTCCTTGATGGTGATGGTCCTTAACGACAGAAGTCATCTTTTTGAGGAACCACCTTCTGAAGATGGTGTGGAGGCTTGTGTCCATGATGAGGTTGGCCGATTCTACAACCTGAAGCCTCCTTCAATCGTGTGCTGTGGCACCTCCACACCAGGGGGTGATGCAGCCAGTCAGAATGCCCACCAACATGCATTTGTGGGAATTTGTTAGTCTTTGGTGACATAAGAAACCTTCTCAGACTCCCGATGAAGTATAGTAACTGGCGTTCTTTCTTTGTGATGACATCACAGGAACTTATGCAAAGGATTGCAAGAAGTAAAGTCATTACTGATATGAGATCAGTTATGATTATAGTTTCTTAATAATGTTCTCTCTTTTTTCATCAACAGGAAGGTGTTTGCAGTCAAAATTGCTCAGGTGAGTTCCATAGTTCTACTTAGTTTCGATGATCATTTCTAGTTGAGCACGCTGCCAAATTAAAAACAGCAATAGTAATGTTCAAAGTTCAAACCCATTTATTATCAAAGTATGTATAAATTAGACAGCCTTGAGATCCGTCTCCACACAGGCAGCCACAGAACAAGAAACCTGGAAATACCCATTAAAAGAAAAGACCAACACAACACCCAAAGTTCACAGAGAGAGAGAAAAAAAACACAAATTGTGCAAACAGTAAAAACAAGTAGCATTCAGAACTAAAGTGGGTCCAAAGGCACGGAGCCCGGAGAAGCCGGAGCAGGCCCACGAATGGAGCCCAAGGCAGGATCATGGCCGTACCTTAGTGCCGTGGAGAGCAAATGTCGCGGAGCATCAAGTAGAACAGTCCCGACACCTGGCCTTTTCAATCCTGTGGGAAAGGAAAACTAAATCAGCAATTCAGGTGGCCCTTCCTCAGAACTGTCCAACATGTCTTAATTAGTAGAGAAGAAGGAGTGTGGAGAGGACAGGAGCGATGTCTGCGCTGAAATGATGGTATAATTGGCTAGCTGTAAATTTAAATTAGGTTAGTGACAAAATTCAAGTTCATGTTTCATTATCATTCAACCATACATGAATATAGCCAAACGAAACAGCTTTCTTTGAGGGCCAAGCTGCAAAACACATTACTGCACATAGTACACAGCACCGAGAGCACAGAGGGTTATGGTTTCAGAACTCCCTGTATGGCACAATGAGATTTTCGGTAAGTTGTCCAGGTCCCGCTTGTTCTTCCACCGAGCGAGCACTGGAGTGTAGCACCAAGCGAAGAGCGGAGGGCAGTACCGAGCCAACGCTTGTGCGCAGCACCGAGCGAGCACTGGAGTGCAACACCAGGTGTACACAGGAGCTCAGCACTGAGCGAACACCAGCGAACAGTACCGCCTTGGCGTCTCCTCCCCTGAGCTTCTCAAATGAATCAAAGGGAATTGAAAGTCATGTGAGAGAGGATAATTTAATGGAATACAGGGAAATAAGGAGAGGGGAAAATCCAACTGGTGTAATTATACTCTTCACCCGGGAGACAACAAGCAATTTGATGGGTCTATATCATCGTAAGACTAGAATCGTAGATAACGTGGTGGTTGTTGTAATGTATTATTATCTAGTTCTTCTCTGAGCCAGTGGCGACGTTTTTTTGCTTGCAGATTATCTTGGATTACTGCATGATTGTTAGCAGATGCCCATGTGTTTACAGCAAAGAGTTTGGTTGGTAGACATGTGTTCTCTCAGCACATTCACAGGCAATAAAGAAAAACAGCCAAAAGAGTAAAGATCAGCTTCCTCCATGTTAATATCTAACAGTGTTGGTGAAGTAAACACGGAGGAAGCTGGAAATAGTCAGCAGGAAGGAGAGCAGCTGTGCAGAAAAAAACAAGGTCAGCATTTCAGATCAATGACCTATTGTCAGGTCTGGCCAATTTTGATGCAAACTGGAAGGGCTGGTTATCTGGAATTGTTGATTTGGCAAGGTACAATCCTTGGGATTTAACAGTGAATTCAACATTTTAGCTCATGTGGTGAATCTGTGGAACTCATATAACCATATAACATATAACCATATAACAATTACAGCACGGAAACAGGCCATCTCAACCCTTCTAGTCCGTGCCAAACTCTTACTCTCACCTAGTCCCATCGACCTGCACTCAGCCCATAACCCTCCATTCCTTTCCTGTCCATCTAGCTATCCAATTTAACTTTAAATGACAACATCGAACCTGCCTCAACCACTTCTGCTGGAAGCTCGTTCCACACAGCTACCACTCTCTGAGTAAAGAAGTTCCCCCTCATGTTACCCCTAAACTTTTGCCCTTTAACTCTCAACTCATGTCCTCTTGTTTGAATCTCCCTCACTCTCAATGGAAAAAGCCTATCCACGTCAACCCTATCTATCCCCCTCATAATTTTAAATACCTCTATCAAGTCCCCCCTCAAACTTCTGCGCTCCAAAGAATAAAGACCCAACTTGTTCAACCTTTCTCTGTAAAGGTCATTGCCACAGGCAGCTGGGGAGGCCAAATCATTGGGTATATTTAAGGCAGAGGTTGATAGATTCTTGATTAGTCAGGGCATGAAGAGACATAAGGAGAAGGGAGGAGATTGGGGCTGAGAAGGAAAATGGATCAGCCATGATGAAATGGTGGAGTAGATTCGATGGGCCAAATGGCCTAATTTTTAAAAAAAAGAACAGACCACCATGACATCTTAACATGAAGGAAGTTTGGATGCTACTGAAACACTGTAAGATGCCAAAGATAGAGAGGAACAGAGTGAAAGTGGGATGGAGAATTAAAACGATGGGCAACTGGAAATTCAGATGCCCCAACGCAAACTGAATGGAAATGTTCTACAAAGCAAAATCCAAGTCTCTATTTGGTAATTCCAAACTAAAGAAGGTCATGTCATGAGCATGTTGAAGGAGGAAAGGGATTAGTAAGAGATTAGGTGTTGTACCTGCTGCGGTTGGAAGAAAAACCGTGGCATGAGATGCAATGTGGTGTTGGTGGTAAGGACCAGAGTATTGGGAGGGAGTAAGCACTTTGGAGTGTCAAGGGGGAGGGGAAGATAACAAATTTTACAACCAATTTGAAGAGTAAGAATGAGTCCAAGGTTGGTATTTTAAGATTAAGGCAGTTTTGATGGAACTCAATCAGCACTGGCACTGAAAAACCTACAAACTGAAGTGTATGCATCCCAGCCCATCATGGGTAAAGTCTTCCCCACCAGTGAGGACATAAGAACATAAGACAGTAGGATATAGGAACAGAATTAGGCCATCCAGGCCATTCCATCATGACTGATCCATTTCCCTCTCAACCCCATTCTCCTGCCTCCTCCCCGTATCCTTTCATGCCCTGATTAATCCAGATCCTATCAACCTTTACCTTAGATACACCCAATGACATGGCCTCAGCAGCGGCCTGTAGCAATGAATTCCAAAGATTCTCCACCCTCTGGCTAAAGAAAATGTTCCTCATCTACGTTCTAAATGGACATCCCTCAATTTTGAGGCTGCACCCTCAGGTCCGAGACTCCCCCATCATAGGAAACATCCTCTCCACATCCACTGTATCGAGGCCTTTCAACATTTGATAGGTTTCAATGAGGTCTCTACCCCCACCCCCATTCTTCTAAACTCCATCAAGTACAGGCTCAAGGTCACCAATTGCCCCTTACATGATAAGTCTTTCATTCCCGGAATCATTCTCCTGAACCCTCTAGAACATCAGCACATCCTTTCTTAAATAAGGGTTCAAAAACTGCTCACAATACTCCAAGTGAGGCCTCACCAGTGCTTTATAAAGCCTCAACATTACATCCTTGTTTTTATATTCTTGTCCTTTTGAAACAAATGCTTACATTGTATTTACCTTCCTTATTACTAACGCAACCTCCATATTTATTGCTTATTTATTTATCACAATTATTAGTTCTTTTTTTCTCTTTCTTTTAGTATTTGAAGTTTGCTGGGTTAATGATTTTTTTTCCCAAAGTACATATATGTCAACACATACAACCCTGAGATTCATTTTCTTGTGGGCAAACTCAGCAAATCTATAGAATAGTAACTATAACAGGATCAATGAAAGATCAACCAGAGTGCAGAAGACAACAAACTGTGCAAATGTAAATATCAATAAATAGCAATAAGTATTGAGAACATGAGATGATGAGATAAAGAATCCTTAAAAGTGAGATCATCGATTGTGGGAACATCTCATAGGTTGAGCAAGTAAATGTAGTTAACCACTTTGTTCAAGAGCCTGATGGTTGAGGGGTAGTAACTGTTCTTGAACTGGTGGTGCGAGTCCTGAGGCTCCTGTACCTTCTACTTGATGGCAGCAGCAAGAAGAGAGCATGGTCTGGGTGGTGGGGATCTCTGATGATGGGTGTTGTTTTCCTATGACAGCGTTTCATGTAGACGTGCTCAATGGTTCGGAGTGCTTTACCCGTGATGTACTGGGCCAGGTCCACTACCTTTTAAGGATTTTCCTTTCAAAGCCATTGGTGTGTCCATACCAGGCTGTGATGCAGCCAGTCAATACACTGTCCACTACACACCGATAGAAGTTCGTCAAAGTTTTAGAAGTAATGCCGAATCTCTGCAGACTCCTAAAGAAGTTGAGGTCCTGCTGGGCTTTCTTCGTAATTGCACTTCGTGCTGGGTTCAGGACGGGTCCTCTGAAATAGTAACACCCGGGAATTTAATGCTGCTAACACTCTCCACCTCTGTTCTTCTGAGTTCTTAAAATCGAGTGGATATTGAGGAAATTTATGCATAGATTTTGATTTCCTGAATTTCTCAGGTGCAGTGAAGGTTCCATTTAAATGGAGAATGACAAATTATTAAAAAAATGGAGAAGAGACAGAAAACAGGAAAGTACAGGGCAGTTAGCTTAGCATTCAATAACAGGAAAATGTCGGAAGCTATATCCAAACAACAGGAATTCTGCAGATGCTGGAAATTCAAGCAACATACATCAAAGTTGGTGAACGCAGCAGGCCAAGCAGCATCTGTAGGAAGAGGTACAGACGATGTTTCAGGCCGAGACCCTTCGTCAGGACTAACTTCCTTCAGTTAGTCCTGACGAAGGGTCTCGGCCTGAAACGTCGACTGCACCTCTTATTACAGATGCTGCTTGGCCTGCTGCGTTCACCAGCAACTTTGATGTAAGAAGCTATATCCAGTTGTGCCAGCTGGAAAAATGGGCAGAAAGAATGGGAGATGGAATTTAATTCAGTCAAGTGTGTGATGTTGCACTTGGGGGGGCCGGGGGGTGGACAAACCAGGGTAGTACTTACACAGTGAACGGTAGGGCACTGTGGAGTGTGGTAGAGCGAAGAAGTCTGGGAATTCAGATCCAGAGTGTCACAGATAGATAGGGTTGTAAAGAGAGCTTTTGGAACAGTGGCTTTCATAAATCAGATTATTAAGTACAGGAGTTGGGGTGTTATGTTGAAGCTGTAGAAGATGTTGCTGAGGCCAAATTTGGAGTATTGTGTACAGCTCTGGTCACCTGCCTACAGGAAAGATATCAATAAGATTGAAAGAGTGCAGAGCGAGTTTACAAAGATGTTGCTCAGACTTGAGGATCTGAGTTACAGGGAAAGCTGAATAGGTTAGGGTTTTTTCTCCCCCTGCATGGAGGAATGAGGGGAGATTTGATAGAGGTATACAAAATTATGAGGGTTATATATAGGGTAAATGCAAGCTGTTTTTTTCCACTGAGGTTGGCTGAGACTAGAACTACAGGTTATAGGATTGGGATGAAAGGTGAAATACTTAAGGAGAATCTGAGTGGGAAATTCTTCACTCAAGCGTGGAATGTGTTGCCAGCGGAAATGATGGATGCAGGTTTAATTGCAGCATTGAAAAGAAGTTTGGATAGGTACATGGATGGGAGAGATGTGGAGGGCTATGGTCTAGGTGCAGGTTGATAGAGGTAGGCAGTTCAAATGGCTCAGGTGGACTAGATGGGCCGAAGGGCCTGTTTCTGTGCTGTAGAGTTCTATGACTCTATCATTAAGACTATTATAGCAAAGCAATTCAGAAATATTCAAGGTCAGAAGACAGTCAACGTGTAAAATGGTTGTGTGATTTGGCAAATAAACTGCAAATGTAGCGTAATGTGAAGAAATGTGATATCATCCACTCTAGTCGAATAAATAAAGAATAAAGGAATAAATATCTTCTGATTACAGCCATAGAAAAGTACGACCAGAAGCAGGCCCTTTGGTCCATCTAGTCCATGCCGAACCATTTAAACTTCCTACTCCCATTGACCTGCCCACCATCCATGTGTCTATCCAAACTTCTCTTGAACACATGCTCACATGCACCACACTCTCACCATCCTCTGAGTTTCTCCTCATGTTCCTCCTAAATATTTCACCTTTCACCCTTTACCCATGATCTCTCATTGTAGTCTCACCCAACCTCAGTGGAACAAGACTGCTTGCATTTACCTATCTACACCCCTCATAACTTAGTATACTTCTATCAGATCTCTCTCTAAGGAATAAAGTTCTAGCCCATCACAAACGAAAGAAAATCTGCAGAGACTGGAAATCCAAGCAGCACACACAAAATGCTGGAGGAACTCAGCAGGCCAGGCAGCATCTATGGAAAAGAGTACAGTCTCCGTTTTGAGTCGAGACTCGTCAGCAGGACTGGAGAAACAAAGAGTCAGAGTTAGAAGGGAGTGGAGGAAGAAAAACAAGGTGATAGGTGAAACTGGGAAGGGTGAAGTAAAGAGTTGGAAAATTGGTGAAAGAGATGCAGTGCTGGAGAAGGGGGAATCTAATAGGAGAGGACAATCGTAATTTCTGGTAATGCCCCCCACTTCTCTATTTTCCATCCCCTTTTCCCTCTCTCACCTTATCTCCTTTCCTGCCATCACCTCCCTCTGGTGCTCCTCCCCATTTTTTCTTTCATCCATGTCCTTCTGTCCTCTCCTATTAGGGTCTGGGTGAACATGGGCTCAGAATAATGAGAATGCATCTCAGTTCAAAGTAAATTTATTATCGAAGTATGTATGTATCACCTTATACTACCCTGGGATTTATTTTCTTGCAGGCATTCACAGTAGAACAAAGGAAAAAACAATAGAATCAATGAAAAGCTATACACAAATACTAATTCAAAGGTACAAAATTTCGATAGGGTGATTAGTCTGGAAATAGTAAGGTTCATTACAGAAACAGGTTGTGGTCTCAAGATACAGGGTAGGACTTTTAGACTGAGATGAAGAGAAAGTGGGCGATGACCCTATGGGATTCTCTATTGCAGAAGTCTGTGTAGACATGTTTGTTTAATGCATTTCAAAGTCCAAAGTGCATTTATTATCAACGTATGTACAGTACGGTGCAAACGTCTTAGGTACATGTAAATAAACTCTGATGCCTTTAAAAATAATAAAATGAAAAGTTTCCAAATATCAAAAAAATTACTATAAAGAGCAGTAAGCAGTAACAATCTAAATCAAATTCAGTATTTGGTGAAAACAGCCCTTTGCCTTTGTCTTAACAATTCTCTTACATAAAACTGTCATGCAGTTTTATAAGAAAATCATCTGATAGATTGTTTCAAGCACTTTGGAGAACTTGCCATAGTTCTTTAGACTTTGGCTGTCTCACTTGCTTCTGTCTCTCCAGGTAATCCCAGACAGTTTCGATGATGTTGAGATCAGGGCTCTGTGGAGGCCATACCATCTGAAACCATATAAAAAAATCTAGGCTTTTGCACCGTGCTGTATGTGTCACCTTGAGATTTATTTTCTTGTGGGAATTCACACTAGATACAAAGAAACACAATAGGATCAATGAAAAACTGTACACAGAACAATGATGGACAAACAACCAATGTGCAAGAGCATTTAAACATGAAGTAAATAGATTTACACAGGCTAAGGTTAACAAGAGGCTGGCCAGTGGTGTAATAGCATTCACACTGGACTTCGAGGCAAGTGGTCGCAGGTTCGAAACCGGCCGGCTGCTCGCACGCTTTCCATCAGTGCTGGGTTGAGTGCCGAGCTAGAAACTCAACTTCTGTTAAAAAACAGGCAATGCGCCAGTTAACAAGGGACATAAAGAGGGCAGGAATATACTAGGGAGACAGATTGTCTCGAGCAGTTGTCGAGCAACTAACGCCTACTCCGATTTGAGATTTTCTTCTGTCAAATATCACACTCACCAATCTCTGAAGTCAATGCAAAAATGATGTCATATCACTACACAATCATAAACAATACCATGCAAATAAACATGTTTAGTTGTTAGCAGAAATGCCATTGGAAATGGCCAAACTGATGGCTCAAACCCGTAACCATATTTAATTTTAAAATGGTGGGTGGAACGAAATTCCTAAGCACTGAGTTATAGCAACAGGGTGTGTAACCTGCAAAAAATACCTAGGTGATAGGGATAGGCTGCACGTGCCTTATACTAAGCCAAAAATAGATAAAATCAGGACGAATATCTTGTCTTGTATTTACCGACTAACTTTGACCTTCAATGGAGGGAAATTTCACACTTGATATAGGATGCTCTTCTAAGGTGATTGGATCATTCAAAGGCAAGACAAAAATAATTGCTGTTTACTTCAAGCATTTAACCTGGTAAAATGTTGTATGATTAACCCCATCACATCAGGTCCAGCTCAGCACGTTAACAGAACCAGACTGGCTTGTGTAATGTTCTCAGCATGCAAGTAACCCCTTCAAGGCCATTGCGTTCACGGCAATGATCAGGCGAGATCTGCACTCGGTATCCTCTCTAGTTGGTACCTCCTGTAACTAATAAAGTGGCCACTAAGTGTATGTTCATGGTCTTCTGCTGCTCCAGCCCAACCACTTCAAGGTTTGACGTGTTGTGTGTTCAGCGATGCTCTTCTGCATACGACTGTTGTAATGTGTGGTTATTTGAGTTACTGTCGCCTTCCTGTCAGCTTGAACCAGTCTGGCCATTCTCCTCTGACCTCTCTCATTAACAAGGCATTTTCACTCACAGAGCTGCCACCTGCTGGATATTTTTTGTCTCTCGTACCATTCTCTGTGAGCTCTAATGAATGTTTTGCATGAAAATCCAGGAGATCAGCAGTTTCTGAGATACTCAAACCACCCCATCTGGCACCAGCTATCATTCCACAGTCAAAGTCACTTAGAGCACATTTCTTCCCCATTCTGAAGTTTGGTGTGAACAACAACAGAACCTCTTGACCATGTCTGCTTGCTTTTATTTATGAAGTTGCTGCCACATCATTGGCTGATTAATGAGAATGTGCGTAGGTGTACCTAATAAAGTGGCGACTGAGTGTGAAACAATATGAACCTTCAGCTCCAAATGGGCCCAGATTGGCCAAGGCTAAGTCAGATCTTGATTTGTCATAGCAAGGTCAGGTCTGGATTGGCTGAGGGCAGATGTTGAATAAAGATTGGCCAAATCAGTCAGATCTGGATTGGTGAACATCAATCCAATCTGGCTCTGACCAGGTGTATAAGATGATGAGAGGCATTGACCTTGTGGATGGTCGGAGGCTTTTTCCCAAGGCTGAAATGGCTAACACGAGAGGGCACAGTTTTAAGGTGCCTGGAAGTAGGTACAGAGGAGATGTCAGGGGTAAGTTTTTTACGCAAAGAGTGGTGAGCATGTGGAATGGGCTGCCGGCGATGGTGGTGGAGGCGGATAAAAAGGGTATTTTAAGACACTCTTGGACAGGTACATGGAGCTTAGAAAAATAGAGGGCTATGGGTAACCCTAGGTAATTTCTAAAGTAAGTACATGTTCGGCACAGCTTTGTGGGCCAAAGGGCCTGTACTGTGCTGTAGCTTTTCTATGTTTCTATGATCAGGTCAATTAATGTCAGGTTTTAATTTTGTGGCCAAGCCGATGAGAGTCCTTGTCACTTTATATTATCATAAACCACATGGGTAGATGTTAAGGAAACATTTCACTAAAGAAGTGAGAAATCTGTTGACTCCCTTTCTCAACACACATCAAAGTTGCTGGTGAACGCAGCAGGCCAGGCAGCATCTATAGGAAGAGGCGCAGTCGACGTTTCAGGCCGAGACCCTTCGTCAGGACTCCCTTTCTCAGGTCTGATAAAGCAGCTACAACCTGAAACATTATCTTTGGTCTCTCCACAGACACTGCCTGACCTACTGTGTCTCTCCAGTATTTTCTGTTTTATTTCAGATTTCTGGCATCAGTTTATTTTAATGTTTAAGTAGTGATCTGCACCTATTATTAGATCAGCACCACAGGAAGGTTGCAATAGTACAAGAGAGGACACAGAAGAGAGGTTGAGTGATATTGTCTGTGCTACTGGTTAGGGTTCTGAGGAACCTAGAGTAACTTCCTATGGAACAAAGATGGCCAAGGGGAAATTTAATTGAAATGAAATGGAAGTTTTACGTGTCTATGGCATGGTGCACTGAAGCAGATACTTCCCTTAGCAGAGAGGTTGGTAACTGAGGACATAAATGTAATTTAATTGGTGAGACAATCAGAAGGGAGTTGAGGAAGGCCTTTTTTTACTCAAAGAGTGGAGGATCTAGAATTCATTGTCTGAAGGACTGATGGAGGCAGAAGGCCTCACAATCTGAAAAAAAGCCCTCAAAGAAGCATCTGAAGAGTTGTAGCATACTGGGTGCTGAAAAGTAGGAATAACATAAATACCCATTTTAGACCATAAGACAGGAGCAGAATTAGGATATTTGGCCCATCAATTCTGCTCCGCTATTCCTTCATGGTTGATTTATTGATCCTCTCAACCTCATTCTCCTGCCTTTTCCCTGTAACCTTTGACACCCTGACTAATCAAGAACCTATCAACCTCCACTTCAAATATATTCAATGACTTGGCCCCTACAGCCATCTGTGGCAATGAAGTCTACAGATTCACTGTCCTCTGACTAAAGAAATTGCAGTCATCTCTATTCTAAATGGACACACCTCTATTCTGATAATGTCCCCTCTGGTCTAGACTGCCCCACTATTGGAAACATCTTGTCCATATCTAGGTCATTCAATATTCAATAGGTTGAGAGGTGGACCTGATAGAGCTGTATAAGATGATGAGAGGCATTGATCATGTGGATAGTCAGAGGCTTTTTCCCGGGGCTGAAATAGTTAGCACGAGAGGGCACAGTCTTAGGGTGCTTGGAAGTGAGTACAGAGGAGATATCAGTGGTAAGTTTTTTACACAGAGAGTGGTGAGTATGTGGAACGGGCTGCCAGCGACAGTGGTGGAGGCGGATATGATAGGGTATTTTAAGACACTCTTGGATGGGTACATGGAGCTCAGAATAGAGGGCTATGGGTAATTTCTAAGGTAAGGACATGTTCGGCACAGCTTTGTGGGCTGAAGGTCCTGTAGGTTTTCTATGTTTCTATGTTTCAATGAGACCCCCCCACCCCCATTCTTCTAAAATCCAGCGAGTATGAGCCTAGAACGCCTTCGACATTAACCACTTCATTCGCAGAATCATTTTCGTGAACCTCCTCTGGACCCTCTCCAATGCCAGCACATCTTTTCTTAGATAAAGAGAACAAAACTGCTCACAGTACACAAAAAGCAGTCTGCCCAATGCCTTATAAATCCTCAGCATTACATCCTTGAAGCTAGCACGAATATGATAGACTTTCAGATTTCTATAATGCATGGATCTGTGAAAGAGTAGATACTTCCTTTGGCAAGCAGAAGAACAGCAACAAAAAAAAATACCTATTAGGACAGCTCAATTGAGCTGGCCTAAAGGAGGAACAGTTCTGAACAGTTGACTCAAGGCTGATAATTATGTAAATATGATTTTCAGGATAACCAATACTATTTGCTGATGTGTTAACCTTTGTTCCTTTACTGCATTCCTGCAGCTTTATCTACTTTCTGTAGTGAAGTTCTGAAACGTCCCTTATTTTTTTTCTTCTTCCCTTAACTACAATACAACACAGGAGGCCTTCGGACCCATTAAGACAATGCTTCCTCTTGGCAGAGAATTTCAATTGTACATCTTCCTTGCAGTTCACTAATTTATGTTCCCTTAAATGGCCATCAACTTTCCCCTCGATAAACACCAGAGATTCTGTAGTTGCTGGAAATCTATAGCAACGCATACCAAATGCTGGAGTGTCATGCAGTATCTATAATAAACAGTTGATATTCCAGGCCAAGCCCTTCCTTCTGGACTGAGAAGGAAGGGGGAGGTGTCTAAATTAAAGGTGGGAGGAGGGGAAGGAGTCCAGCTGGAAGGTGATAGCTGAAGCCAGGAGGGTCAAGGGCTGGAGAAGGAAGGATCTGATAGGAGAATGGACCATAGGAGAAAGGGAAGGAGGAGGGGAGCCAAGGTGAAGTGATAGGTAGGTGAGAAGAGGTGAAGGGTCATAGTGGGGAGTAAAGGAAGGGGGGATTTGTTTACTGGAAGGAGAAATCGATATTCATGCCATCAGGTTGGAGGCTACCCAGATGGAATATTGCTCCTCCACCCTGAGGGTAGCTCTTCTTGGCACAAAAGGAAGCCATGGACCAACACACTGGAATGGGAATTAAAATGTTTGGCTACCGAGAAGTCTCGCATATGGTGGATGGTGCAGAGGTGCTCGACGAAGCGGTCCCCAGCTTACGATGGGTCTCACCAATGTAGAGGAGGCCATGCCAGGAGCACCAGACATAATAGACAACCACAGCAGATTCGGAGGTGAAGTACTGCCTCTCCTGGAAGGACTGTTGGGGGTGAGGGAGGAGGCATTTGGATAGCTGCAACACTTGGGCTGTTTGCAGTGCTGTTTGCTGGGAGGGAGGTTAGTGGGGAGGGACAAATCGACCAGGGAATCGCGAAGGAAGGGATCCCTGTGGAAAGCGGAAGGTGGGTGGGGGGGAGGTAAGGATATGTTTAGTGGTAGGTAAACATAGTGGTTACAATAACTAGTTAAATTCTCAACATATACACTCAGTGGCCACTTTATAAGGTACATTTGTACACCTGTTCATTCATGCAAATATCAAATCAGCCAATCATTTGGCAGCAACTCAATGCATAAAAGCATGCAGGCATGGTTAAGAGGTTCAGTTGTTGTTCAGACCAAACATCAGAATGGGGAAGGAATGTGATCTAAGTGACTTTGACTGTGCAATGATTATTGGTGCCTTGGTGCCAGACAGGTTGGTTTGAGTATCTCAGAAGCTGCTGATCTCCTGGGATTTTCACACGCAATAATCTCTAGAATTTACAGGGAATGGTGTGAGAAACAAAAACACATCCAGTGAGTGGCAGTTCTGTGGGCAAAAGCACCTTGCTAATGAGAGAAGTCAGAGACAAATGGCCAGACTAGTTCAGGAGACATGAAGACGACAGTAACTCAAGTAACCATGCATTACAACAGTGGCGTGCAGAAGAGCAACTCTGAATGCACAAAACGTTCAAACGTCAAGTGAATGGGCTATAGCAGCAGAGGACCATGTATAAACACTCAGTGGTACAGGGGTTATCTAATAAAGTGGCCACTGGGTCAATATGCTCTGGCATGAGGAACTCAGAGAATAAGGTGCATACATTCAGCATCTGAAGTCAGGAATGAACTTGGGTCCCTAGAGCTGGGAGGTACTGCCATTAATTCCTGCATCGTTGTACCATCCTAGTCCAGGTTGACCACCACAAATCCAGAATGATCGGGTCCTGCCTGCGCAATGCTGGGTGAGTGATTTTGCTGAATCACAGGTGGCTTAGGTTAGGGTTAAATAAATAAACACCTCTAATCCTCTTAATGATCACCTCACCCTTTCTTTAAAGTATTCCGCAAATAAATAAAGAAAAAAGAAATAACAAATGAAAAGTAAGTGAGATTTATTGAAGTACAGTACAGTTACACACCTTTGCTGACATGAGTTGAAACCACTTTCTGAGAACTTTAGTTGTGAATATCTTCCACCTTTCATTGTTTGCCTTATGCACATGTTTTTTTTTCTCATTTGCTGTCAGCAAAGAACTGGAGCAACTTCCCTTTTTGGGTTTCTTTATATCACAAACTGTGGAAGAATGGTGTTATGCAAGTTGCAAATGCTTTTCACAGACACACCACTGTTGAGTTTTTTCAGAACTTCCACCTTATCTTGTATATATAACATATGGTGTTTGCACTTTACACGACAAGAAGCACTTCTTTTATTCATTGAAGACACAATTGGAGCCCGATAAGCACAGGTTGTAGAAATAAATGTAGAATATCACAGAGAAACGAAGCTTCTTTTGTCCAAACCAGCGGTGGACTCATATTACTGATTGCCTGATTTGAGGTAGTTGACACACTTTTCCTGCAACCTCTGAACTCATAACATTAGTTATGAGTTGTTGAGACAAATCTCAAGATTATATAATGTACACTATTTCCTAAAGGTTCACAAAGTCAGGAAGCAAGTGTGGAAAGAAAAACAGAGGTAACAATTCAGGTCAAAGATTAATACTCTAATAAAGTCTATTCAACCAGAAACAGTTCTCTTTCCACAGATGTTCCCCTGGGTGGCCCCAGTATTTTCTGGTATCATTTCAAATTTCTGCAGTTTTTGATTTTTATTTACAGTTCAGAGAGGCACCTGAGAAGAGGGGAATCGCTCCCTTACCCCGCTTCTCTCGCTTACTGAGTGGTGTGCAGAAGAGGCAATTGAATGTAGCAGGACCGAGGCAAGGCAAGGCAAGGCGGGCTGGTTGTCGAGAGTGAGGCAGACCCGAGGTTCGATCATTTTAAGCGTCATGCCGAATTGGAAAGATCGGTTACAGGCCAGATCGGGGTTCAGACACCAGAGCAGATCAGGGCAACTGAAACTGATGTTCGGACAGACATTTAAGCACAGAGCCGAATCGGAAAGGGCAAGTTCAGGCCGAATCGAGGAGGTAGGGTCCTGGCCCCAGGGCATATCGAGGCGATTGAAGCCAATGGTTGAACGTCGATTTAGGTGCTGGGCTAGACGGAAAAGGTCAGGGTGTCAGGGCCTGAGGTGAGGGAGGGGTCAGCTTGGCCCTTTGCTCCATGACTCTGCTCCGCGCTGATCTATGGGACTCCCTTTGCAGACATCAGTTCAGAACACTATTTGCTTGTGGTTATTGTTTGCATGTTTGTGTTTTTCCCTGCACATTTTGTGTTTGAGTGTTTGCTTTTAAATGGGCTCTTTTGGGTTTCTTTGTTTCGGGGCTGCCTGTAAAGGGACGAATCTATATAACGAAGTTGTATAATGTATACATACTTAGATAATAAATGTGCTTTGAACTTTGAACTTTGGAGTTGCTAAGAGGCAGAGAGACTATTAAGATACTGGAAGTACTCCATGGCTCCAGCAGCATCCGTGGAGAGAAAAACAAATTTAATCTTTCAAATCAATGTCCTTTCATCCGAAAAAAAATAAAATTGTGTTTGGATGGAGAAAAAGTAAGGTGGGGTAAAGATAACCAATGGGAAGTTATGTGATAATATAGACGTCAGGAGATACCCAATGATAAGAGAGCTGATGATGCAAATGGAAGCCTGTGTGGATTGGGTCTAGACCAGGAGTTCAGAACCTGGGGGTCCATGGACCCCTTCCTTAATTGTACTGGCCTTTGTCCAAAATTTAAATGATGATTTAAGTACTGGGCCAAATTGGAAAGGTCAGCTACAGGCCGGGCAAGGCGGCAGGCCTGGGCCCCAGAGCATATTGAAGCCACTGGACCCAAAGTTTGGACAATGATTTAGGCACCGGGCCAGATTGAAAGCATCAGGGTGTTGGGGCCCGAAGTGAGGGACGGGCCGGCTTCACTCACTGCTTGCCTCTGCTTTGAACTAAGGGACTGTGGACAGACTCTCTGTGGACTTTAGTTCAGAACGCTATTTGCTTGCGTTTATTGCTTGCATGATTTGTTTTTTTTCCTCTCTGCGCATCGGATGTTTGACGATCTTTTTTTATGAGCTCCTTTGTGTTCCTTCGCTTCGTGGCTTCCTGTTAGGAGACAGTCTCAAGGTTGTATAATACATACTTTGATAATAAACAACAGGAATTCTGCAGATGCTGGAAATTCAAGCAACATACATCAAAGTTGCTTTGATAATAAATGTACTTTGAACTTTCAAAAAAGGTTGTGAGCACCTGGTATAGAAGAACTTTCTCATTAAATATCTTAATCCAAGCATCTGTTGGCAGCTAGTTGTGGAGAGCACTATGTGACTCATGATGTCGGGTCAGTCATTTTCACAGCTACCTTTTTAAGGTCATTTACCTGACTACTTAACCAGACCTTTCACAGGGTCCGCTGAGTGAGCCTCTAGGTGGCTGTAGAACTAGAGGTGTGACCTGTGGACCACTGCTGCTGGGACACAAGCCGGGCCTGATCAACCCTGGCTGGGTCTCCTGGGCAAGAATGTCAAATGTTGAAAGACCCAAATCACCCGATGGCCCAAGTTACATTGCTGGTGATGTGACCCAGCACATCCTAGGATATACCTCAGCATCTTCACATTGAATTGCTTCATGGGCTGTGGGTTTCCCGTGGACATCCCATGATGTTTCACATAAAATAAAATGTATGAATGTTCTAACCATTTTCTTTCCAAAATTGTGTTTCCTCACTCTCAACAACCTAGATATTCAAGTCTCGCCTGTTAACACGACAGCTCTGAAAATTGCCCGGAGCTCCATAGCTAAAGACTTAAAAGAGATCAATATCACCATCACCATTGATCAAGTTACAAGATTCATCAACAGCGGCGATGAAGAGATCATTGGTAAACTTAAACCTGGGACGAACTATAATATTTCCATCCATGTTGAATACACAAATGGATCATTCAACTGTAATCTATCAACAGCAACAAGTAAGTTCATTATAAATCACAAATTAAAGCAAGACATGGGAAGTCATCTGAGAATAACTCTCCAACCCCGCCCCTCGCTTGCGAAACCCAGTGGCCCTAAAGTCATTTGGTTCTTTACTTCAGCCTAGCCAACAAATCGCAACGGAGGTTCCTTTGGGTGTTCTATAACTCAGGCCCCTGTGGGAAGCAAGATAATGCAATATAGGAATCCTCAAACATGATGGTATTGAATAAGGGCAGGATTGGGCCGGAGCTATTTGTGTGATCTACCATTGTCCCCATCCCCTTCATGCGTGTTTTCCTGTCAAAAGCCTTGGATGCCACTGAGGCCTTTGGAAAATGCAGACACCTATTCCTTTGGGGCAAGGGTGCATCAAGATTCCAAAAGTGATGATGAAGGCCTGTGAAAGAAAAAAAAAATTCCTTTTGCCTTCCAGGACATTCAAAGCTCTTCACAGCAAAATAAATCCTCTTGAAGAGTAATCACTGCTATTCCTCTAGCAGTCTGCATAAAGGAATAGCAGGGGAGATCATTTGTTTCGGAAGTACTGAGTGAGGGATAAACATTGGCAATACATACCGGCAAAAACTCTCTTGTACTTCAGTGAATGAATGGTACCATTGAATCTTTGAAAGGCACAGCACTCCCTCAGTGCTGGGCAGATAATGTCAGCTAGATTTTGGACTCTATTTGCAGGTATTTAAAGGTACAGCGCAGATCTCCTTCTTCTGGCCCAACGAGCAGCATGGTAAATTGTCCTGTGACTAGTCCAGGGTTGAACCCATGTATTTAAACCTGGCCTAATCACAGGACAATTTACAATGACCAATTAACCTACTAACTGGTCCATCTTTGGACTCTGGGAGGAAACCAGAGCACCTGGAGGAAACCAATTGCACTCAGCATATACAGAAAAGTATGAGAGAGAAATAGATAATTCAAGGCAGCCTTCAAATTCATATTCAGTTTACCATACCTTGCAACATGCCACAATACAGCTTCCAGCTCACAGTTGGCATATCTTACATCAGGCCAGAATGAGCACTCTACCCCACACTAAACCTTACTCCACTTCCACATCCTCAGCAGGAACCATACCAGAATCAAATTGTTCTCCACATTCCATCCTCCGGAAATGTACCCCAGGCTATACCCACTATTTCAAAGAAAACTATAGAAACACTCAAGGGAATACAGTTAAAGTTTAAAGTTCTAAGCAGCAACGTCTTCTGTTACTGTAATTGAATGAAGCACTCTATGGAAAAACTTTCACTTGTTCTTCACTTGATCATGGAGTTACTAATAACCCACGTTCAACGTAAGACCATCAGACACAGGCACAGAATTAAGCCATTCGGTCCACCCTCTGCTCCGCAATTCTATCATGGCTGATTTATTGTCCCGCTCAACCCCATTCTCCCGCCTTCTTCCCATAACCGTCGATGCCCTGACTGATAAAGAACCTATCAACCTCTGATTTAAATATAACCATTGGCTTGGCCTCCACAGCCATCTGTGGTAATGAATTCCACAGATTCACCAACCCTTGTCTAAAGAAATTCCTCCTCATCTCTCTTTTAAAGGGACGCCCTTCTATTCCAAGGTCGTGCCCTCTGGTCCACTGTAGGAAACATCCTTGCAATGTCCTCTCTACCTAAACCTTTCAATATTTGGTATGTTTTGATGAGATGCCCCCCTCAGCAGTTAAAGATTGCCACATAACTTGAGACAGATAAACAGCCCGTGGCCCATTTAACATGAATTTTATTTGCTGTTGCTATTAGTTGTTAGTCACCCTCAGCAGACATGGCAAACAGATTTTCCTTTGAGAACAAGTTTATTTGCTCCCCATTACATCACAGGCATTTAGGGCAGCAATGAAGGTCCTCCATCTCTGGTGGTGTTCAGGGCTTCCTTCATCATGTCAGTAGCTTCCTCTCAGTTTTCACTACTGTCAGTCATGCAAGTCCTGGGTGGAGACTCAGGAATACTGTCACACTCAGATGTAGAAAGATTCTTCATTGATGTTTCCATAACAGTTTTGTTTGACCAGTCAGGGTTGTTAGCCCTGAATTGAACCCCTGAACATGGAGGACCAGTGGACCACTCTCAGTCTGGCCTCTACCCTTTGACCTGGTTGGCATGGGTGACCCTACCAAGAGCCGAAACGTAAAGCCCTGACTCCAGCCAACATAGTTCTCCGGGCCATTGAGGCACGCAAGTCTCCAAACCCTCTGGCAAGGTTGTGGTCCTCTTGGAGGTTTGAGAACAAAACATGAGCAATAATGCCATGCTGAACAAATACAGGCCATTTGGCTCACTGTCCACACCAATAACCCAGCACCCAGCTACAGTAATCCCGTTCGATCCACCCCACCTTCCCAACAGCTCTCCCGAGATTCTACATACCAGGGGCAACTTACGGTGGCTGATTAAGCTATCAACTCCACCACCCCCCCATTCTTTGTGATGTAGGAGGAAATCAGAGGGTCCAGAGGAAACCGGTGGGCACAAGGACGGGACACAAACTCTGCACAGATCGCACCGGAGGTCAGGGTTGAAACCAGACCACTGGCCTTACTACTTTTGCCACATAGATTTGTACCTTCTTCAATCTGATGGCATGAACATCGATTTCTCCTTCCGGTAATCTTTTGCTCTTTTTTTTCTTTTCCCCTCCCCCTTCCCTCGTCTTCCATTCCCCACTCTGGCCTCTTGTCGAATCTCCTCAGCTGTCCAGCCCTCTTTCTTCTTCCCTTTCTCCCACAGTCCACTCTCCTCTCCCATCAGATCCCTTCTTCTCCAGCCCTTTAGCTTTCCCACACACCTGGCTTCACCTATCACCTTCCAGTCTGTCTTCCTTCCCCCCACTGCCTTTTTATTCTGGCCTCTTCCCCCCTTCCATTCCAGTCCTGATGAAGGGTCTCAGCCCAAAACGTTGACTGTTTATTCATTTTCATAGCTACTGTCTGTCCAGATGAATCCCCCAGCATTTTGTGTGTGTTGCTTTGGATTTCCAGCATCTGCAGAATCTCTTGTGCCAATACCTCCCAGTTTGTTCTGCTTTGATCACGGTTTATGCTTTGCCTCCATAGCACTTTCCGATCCAACGCTTTTTAATTTCCTCACATCCAAACGATTCCCAGTCTTAGTAATGATTACACTCACTACGAATCCTCAGCTATCTCGGGGGAAAAAAAATGTCAGGATGTATATTGTATGCATTTCTCTGGCATTAAATGTACCTATTGAAAACAAAATTTCAAATACTTACAACCGATAAGCTACTGTGACACGGTGGTTCGTGTGACGCCACTAATACTCGGGGCATCAGAGTTTGGAGCTCAGCATCAGCATCCTCTGTCAGGATCCCGCACGTCCTCCCCGTGGAATGTGTGGGTTTTCTCTGGGACCTCCGGCTTCCACCCACAGTCCAAACGCGTACCGGTTAGTCAGTTAATTGGTCGTGGTAAGTTCTCCCATGATTAGGCTAGGGTTAAATCGGGTGCTGTCGGTGGTTGCTGGGCAGCGCGGTTGGGAAGGCTGTATGCGCTGTGCCTCTAAATAAAATAACCCAGTAAGGAAATGTCTATTTATCTCAGTTCTAAATGGGCAACTCCCCATCGTGAAGGAAGGTTGGAAAACCTGTCAGTGGAGTTGTAAGGCAGTCGCACGAACCAACTGTATTGTTGCTCACTCAATCACCTTCCAGTTTCCTAAGCTCCTGAGAAAATCAAATCCAACTGAATACATCCTCAAGCAATAACACACTCATTCCTGAAAGGCAAGGCAAGAAAAGCCTGCACTTGATATCGAAAATGTAATTATACAGGGCTTTCTTTATTTAGCGGTAATAATAACCGCTAAATATACCAACGAGCCTGCGCCACCCAATTACACCCATGTGACCAATTAACCTACTAACCCGTACGTTGTAGGAATGCGGGAGGAAAGCAGGGCACCCGGAGGAAACCAGCACAGCCATGGGGAGAAGGAACAAACTCCTTACAGACAGTGGCGGGAATTGAACACTGGTTACTTGAGAGGACACACAGAGGACTTATGACCTGGCTGCTGACAATGGAAGCAAATAGGAGTCTTAGAAGAAACTACCAAAGATTCTTTGCCCTCTTTTCTCCTACTCCCCAATCCTGCAGAGTTACCCTAACAGTCTTTGCAGCGTTAGAGTCCCTGCTACTTTGGAATGATGGCTGCCATGGTGACCCCTTGTGGCATTGAGGTACTGCAGGTAAATTGGGCCACAGGGAGCCCATCCACTGGCTTGTGCCCTTGGACCTATGTTCTAGTGTCTGGAGAGGAATCTGCTCCAGAACGATGGACTCACCAATCTCCTTCTTGGACTTCTGCTCTGGTAGAGACCCCGCAAGCGATGATATGTCTCAGTGAGTGATTGTAGAGTACTCACCTGCACGGTGTGAAAATTAATGCCATAATTTTGAAGAATGAATTTTGGCTCAATTTCAATGAACTTGCAATAACTTGCAAGACCCTTGCACAATTTGCAACAGATATTCAAATTCACATTGAGAATTAATGGAATGAAGAATATTGCGATTTTGGGAATATTGAGATAACAACTTGATAGCATGAATTTTCAATATCATCTTCTGGGGAAAGAATTTCTCTCTACCTCCTATCTTCTTCTATCCTCACTCTGGCCTCTCACCACTTTTCACCTGCCTATCACCTCCCCCTGGAACCCCTCCTCCTTCTTCCTTTTCTCCTGTAGGTCACTCACTTCCCCTATCAGATTCCTTCTTCTCCAGAAATATTTTGAGGATGTGACTAAACACGTTGATGAAGAAAGAGCAGTAGATGTAGTGTATATGGATTTCAGCAAGGCTTTTGATAAGGTACCCCATGCAAGGCCTATTGAAAAAGTAAGGAGGCATGGGAACCAAGGGGACATTGCTTTGTGGATTCAGAACTGGCTTGCCCACAGAAGGCAAAGAGTGGTTGTAGACGGGTCATATTCTGCATAGAGGTCGGTGACCGGTGGTGTGCCTCAAGGATCTGTTCTGGGACCCTTACTCTTAGTAATTTTTATAAATGACCTGGATGAGGAAGTGGAGGGAGGGGTTAGTAAGTCTGCTGATGACACAAAGGTTGGAGGTGTTGTGGATAGTGTGGAGGGCTGTCAGAGGTTACAGCAGGACATTGATAGGATGCAAAACTGTGCTGAGAAGTGGCAGATGGAGTTCAACCCAGATGAAGTGGTTCATTTTGGTAGGTCAAATATGATGGTAGAATATAGTATTAATGGTTAGACTCATGGCAGTGTGGAGGATCAGAGGGATCTTGGGGTCCGAGTCCATAGGATGCTCAAAGCCGCTGCGCAGGTTGAAGCTGTGGTTAAGAAGGCATACAGTGTATTGGCCTTCATTAATCGTGGAATTGCATTTAGGAGCCAAAAGGTAATTTTGCAGCTATATAGGACCCTGGTCAGATCCCACTTGGAGTACTGTGCTCAGTTCTGGTCGCCTCACTACAGGAAGGATGTGGAAACCATAGAAAGGGTGCAGAGGAGATTTACAAAGATGTTGCCTGGATTGGGGAGCATGCCTTATGAAAACAGGTTGAGTGAACTCAGCCTTTTCTCCTTGGAGTGACGGAGGATGAGAGATGACCTGATAGAGGTGTATAAGATGATGAGAGGCATTGATCGTGTGGATAGTCAGAGGCTTTTTCCAAGGGCTGAAAAGATTGCCACAAGAGGACACGGGTTTAAGGTGCTAGGGAGTAGGTACAGAGGAGATGTCAGGGGTAAGTTTTTAACTCAGAGAGTGGTGAGTGCATGGAATGGGCTGCCGGCAACGGTGGTGGAGGCAGATATGATAGGGTCTTTTAAGAGACTCTTGGATAGGTACGTGGATCTTAGAAAAACAGAGGGCTATGGGGAAGTCTTGTAATTTCTAAGGTAGGGACATGTTCGGCACAACTTTGTTGGGCCAAAGGGCCTATATTGTGCTGTAGGTTTTCTATGTTTTCTGTGGTTGGGAATGTTACCTTCCCCAACCATCTGGCTTCAACTATCACTTTCTAGCTATCCTGCTTCCCCTCTCCCCCACCTTTTTATTCTGGCATCTTCCTCCTTCCTTTCCAGTCCTGAAGAAGGGACTTGGTCCAAACTGTCAACTGCTTATTCATTACGTAGGTGCTGCCTGACTTGCTGAGTTCCTCCAGAATTTTGTGTGCATTGCTCTGGATTTCCAGCATCTGCAGATTTCTCTTGTTACTAATTGTGGTGGTTTGTGATTGAACATTACGGTGTGATGTGTAACGTTTAGATTTTGAGAAATGAAGTTTGGCTGAACTTCAGCAAGCAGAGTATGAGAACAATTTGCAACTTACTTGCACATTTGACAACAGAAATTTAATGTCATCTTTGAAAATGAAATAAAGAATATTGGGAAAGATGGGTTAAGTCATAGGATAGCGATCCCTTAGTTTAACATCCACTAATATTAAGATAGGTTTTAATCAAGTTTATGCTAGATGATGTCAGATATTTCTGTCTGACTGTGAGATCACCACATATCCATACACAAACCAAAGAATAGCACTCATCCTGAAAAGATCACAATGTCCCAGAGCAATCATGATGGAGGATGTCTTGTACTAATTAACCATCCCTTGTCTTTTATCTTGACAGATCCATCACCAGTCACTGGACTTAATTCAGTAAAGAGGGCAACAAATTTGTTAACAATTGAATGGATGAAGCCAAATGATACAAGAGCTGTTAACTATACCTACAGAATTACAGTCACTAATGTGATGGATAATGTCAGTTCGATCAACTACACAAAAGAAGGCCAGACAAATTTCACAGTGACAGGCCTGAATCCTGGAGTTGAATACAGACTATCAGTGGAGTCAGTAACTCCGGAGCGCACACTGAGCTCTCCTGAGGAGGTGACAAACACCACAAGTAAGTAATTCTGTAAGGGTCAATACCTGCTCCACTGTTTCAGTCAACAACAGTTCCATTATTATTATGTTTTTAATATTCTTATTGTGTTGTTTATCTTATGGTTTTTTATGCTGTGTTGGATCCAGAGTAACAACTATGTAATTATCCTTACTCTTGTGTCAAGTAGAGTTACAAGGCAGCTACTTCTTCTTCTTCTTCCTTTCAACCCTTGTGGTGCCTCGGGTAACAACCTCACCATTTCTTTAGCATTTTTGTTTGTTTTTTACGAGGCCGAGTTGTTAGTTTGATACTCAACCCAGCACAGATGGGAAGTGTGCAAGGAGATGGCTGGATTTGAACCTGGAACCACTCATCTCAAGACTGTTTCGGATGTTACTACCCCACTGGCCGGTGATACAAGATAGTCACAGTTTGTGATACATAAGCCGGGAGGAAGTGGAATCGATATGGGTAGAGCTGCGTAACACTAAGGGGCAGAAGACGCTGGTGGGAGTTGTGTACAAGCCACCTAACAGTAGTAGTGAGGTCGGAGAAGGTATTAAACAGGAAATTAGAAATGTGTGCAATAAAGGAACAGCAGTTATAATGGGTGACTTCAATCTACATGTAGGTTGGGTGAACCAAATTGGTAAAGGTGCTGAGGAAGAGGATTTCTTGGAATGTACGCGGGATGGTTTTTTGAACCAACATGTCGAGGAACCAACTAGAGAGCAGGCTATTCTGGACTGGGTTTTGAGCAATGAGGAAGGGCTAATTAGCGATCTTGTCGTGAGAGGCCCTTTGGGTAAGAGTGACCATAATATGGTGGAATTCTTCATTAAGATGGAGAGTGACATAGTTAATTCAGAAACAAAGGTTCTGAACTTAAAGAGGGGGAACTTTGAAGGTATGAGACGTGAATTAGCTAAGATAGACTGGCAAATGACACTTAAAGGATTGACGGTGGATATGCAATGGCAAGCATTTAAAGGTTGCATGGATGAACTACAACAATTGTTCATCCCAGTTTGGCAAAAGAATAAATCAAGGAAGGTAGTGCACCCGTGGCTGACAAGAGAAATTAGGGATAGTATCAATTCCAAAGAAGAAGCATACAAATTAGCCAGAGAAAGTGGCTCACCTGAGGACTGGGAGAAATTCAGAGTTCAGCAGAGGAGGACAAAGGGCTTAATTAGGAAGGGGAAAAAAGATTATGAGAGAAAACTGGCAGGGAACATAAAAACGGACTGTAAAAGCTTTTATAGATATGTAAAAAGGAAAAGACTGGTAAAGACAAATGTAGGTCCCCTGCAGACAGAAACAGGTGAATTGATTATGGGGAGCAAGGACATGGCAGACCAATTGAATAATTACTTTGGTTCTGTCTTCACTAAGGAGGACATAAATAATCTTCCAGAAATAGCAGGGGACAGAGGGTCCAGTGAGATGGAGGAACTGAGCGAAATACATGTTAGTAGGGAAGTGGTGTTAGGTAAATTGAAGGGATTGAAGGCAGATAAATCCCCAGGGCCAGATGGTCTGCATCCTAGAGTGCTTAAGGAAGTAGCCCAAGAAATAGTGGATGCAATAGTGATAATTTTTCAAAACTCGTTAGATTCTGGACTAGTTCCTGAGGATTGGAGGGTGGCTAATGTAACTCCACTTTTTAAAAAAGGAGGGAGAGAGAAACCGGGGAATTATAGACCGGTTAGCCTAACCTCGGTGGTGGGGAAACTGCTGGAGTCAGTTATCAAGGATGTGATAACAGCACATTTGGAAAGCGGTGAAATGATCGGACAAAGTCAGCATGGATTTGTGAAAGGAAAATCATGTCTGACGAATCTCATAGAATTTTTTGAGGATGTAACTAGTAGAGTGGATAGGGGAGGACCAGTGGATGTGGTATATTTGGATTTTCAAAAGGCTTTTGACAAGGTCCCACACAGGAGATTAGTGTGCAAACTTAAAGCACACGGTATTGGGGGTAAGGTATTGGTGTGGGTGGAGAATTGGTTAGCAGACAGGAAGCAAAGAGTGGGAATAAACGGGACCTTTTCAGAATGGCAGGCGGTGACTAGTGGGGTACCGCAAGGCTCAGTGCTGGGACCCCAGTTGTTTACAATATATATTAATGACTTGGATGAGGGAATTAAATGCAGCATCTCCAAGTTTGCGGATGACACGAAGCTGGGTAGTAGTGTTAGCTGTGAGGAGGATGCTAAGAGGATGCAGGGTGACTTGGATAGGTTGGGTGAGTGGACAAATTCATGGCAGATGCAATTTAATGTGGATAAATGTGAAGTTATCCACTTTGGTGGCAAAAATAGGAAAACAGATTATTATCTGAATGGTGGCCGATTACGAAAAGGGGAGGTGCAACGAGACCTGGGTGTCATTACACACCAGTCATTGAAAGTGGGCATGCAGGTACAGCAGGCAGTGAAAAAGGCAAATGGTATGCTGGCATTTATAGCGAGAGGATTCGAGTACAGGAGCAGGGAGGTACTACTGCAGTTGTACAAGGCCTTGGTGAGACCACACCTGGAGTATTGTGGGCAGTTTTGGTCCCCTAATCTGAGGAAAGACATCCTTGCCTTAGAGGGAGTACAAAGAAGGTTCACCAGATTGATTCCTGGGATGGCAGAACTTTCATATGAAGAAAGACTGGATGAACTGGGCTTGTACTCGTTGGAATTTAGAAGATTGAGGGGGGATCTGATTGAAACGTATAAGATCCTGAAGGGATTGGACAGGCTAGATGCAGGAAGATTGTTCCCGATGTTGGGGAAGTCCAGAACGAGGGGCCACAGTTTGAGGATAGAGGGGAAGCCTTTTAGGACCGAGATTAGGAAAAACTTCTTCACACAGAGAGTGGTGAATCTGTGGAATTCTCTGCCACAGGAAACAGTTGAGGCCAGTTCATTGGCTATATTTAAGAGGGAGTTAGATATGGCCCTTGTGGCTACGGGGGTCAGGGGGTATGGAGGGAAGGCTGGGGCGGGGTTCTGAGTTGGATGAACAGCCATGATCATAATAAATGGCGGTGCAGGCTCGAAGGGCCGAATGGCCTACTCCTGTACCTATTTTCTATGTTTCTATGTAATAATATGTATTGCCTGAGGTACAGGTGGTGGCAAGCAGAGGGCATCAGGTTCACCCAGCTCAGAAAAGAGTCTCAGGTCTCAGCTCTTCACAACATGAACTGGGCCGTTGAGTGATGGTTTAGTACACTCTGCATCCATCTCAGTTGCTGTATGGACTACAGCTTCATTTCCTTTATCTTTAATTTTGTTTAAATACAAAAAGAACTAGAAGTATGAAAAGATGAAAACTGCCACAATGGTACTTCCCAGTGGCAAAAAAGTTTAATTCCCATTCCCATTCCAGCTCTGACATATCAGTCCATGCCCTCCTCTTGTGCCAAGGTGAAGCCTCAGGGTGGAAGAGCAACACCATCCATTGCGTCTGGGTAGCCTCCAGACTAATGTCATGAATGTCCATTTCTCCTTCTGGCAGAAAAACTCTTCCCCGCCAACCTTCCTCCTCTATTCCCCACTCTGACCTTTCACCTCTTCTCATCTACCTATCACTTCCCCCTAGGTCCCCAACACCTTCCGTTTCTCCCATGGTCAACACTCCTCTCCTGTCAGATTCTTTCTTCTCCAGGCCCTTACCTTTCCCATCCACCTGGCTTCACCTATCACCTCCAGCGAGACTCCTACCCCTGCCCCACCTTTTTTAATCTGGCATTTTCCCCCTTCCTTCTCAGTTCTGAAGAAGGGACACGGCCCGAAATATTGACTGCTTATTCCTCTCCACAGATGCTGACTGACCTGCTGACTTCCACCATCAATTTGTGTATGTTGGTCTGGATTTACCGCATCTGCAAATTTCTCCTGTTACTGATTGTGGTGGTCTGTGATTGAACAGCATCGTGTGATGTGTAACGTTTAGAGTCTGAGAAATGAAGTTTGGCTGAACTTCAATAAGCAGAATGTTCGAACAATTTGAAACTTACTTGCACATTTGGGAACAGAAATTTCATTTTCGAGAACAAAATCAAGAATATTGGGAAAAGAGGATTAAGTCTTAGAATGCCGAACACTTAGTTTAACATCCACTAATTTTAATACAGATTTTAATCAAGTTTATGCGAGATGATAATCTTTTTAATATTAAAAGGAACTATTAAAAGTAGTGTGCAAAGAAGAAATGGATTTAGCTGGGCTAAGACAGAGCTGCACGGTGTGAAATTTAATGCCATGCTTTTGAAGAATGAAGTTTGGCTCAACTTCAATAAACAGAGCGTTGCAACAACTTGCAAGACCCTTGCACAATTTGCAACAGATATTCGAATTCACGTTGAGAATTAATGGAATGAAGAATATTGCGATATCTTCAACTTCCTTACAGACAGGACCCAGGCTGTAAAAATAGGGGACAACTCTCCTCTACAATCACTCCGAGCACCGGTGCCCCACAAGGCTGTGTACTCAGCCCCCTGTTGTACTCACTGTACACCCATGATTGTGTAGCCAAGTTTCCATCAAACTCAATATATAAGTTTGCTGATGACACCACAATTGTAGGCCATATCTCGGGTAATGATGAGTTTGAGTACAGAGAGGAAATTAAGAACCTGGTGGCATGGTGCGAAGACAATAACCTATCCCTCAACGTCAGCAAGATGAAGGAGTTGGTTGTTGACTTCAGAAGGAGTAGCGGACCGCACGACCCAATTTACACCAGTGGTGAGCAAGTGGAACAGGTCGAAAGCTTTAAGTTCCTCAGGGTCAATATCACAAATGGCCTGACTTGATCCAATCAAGCAGAGTCCACTGCCAGGAAGACCCACCAGAGCCTTTACTTCCTGAGAAAACTAAAGAAATCTGGCCTGTCCCCTAATACCCTCACTAATTTTTATAGATGCACCGTAGAAAGCATACTTCTAGGGTGCATCACAACCTGGTATGGAAGTTGTCCTGTCCCAGACTGAAAGAAGCTGCAAAAGATCAGGAACACGGAGCAGCACAACACACAAACCAATCTTCCGTCCGTGGACTCACTTTACACCGCACGCTGTTGGAGCAGTGCTGCCAGGATAATCAAGGACACGACCCACCCAGCCAACACACTTTTCATCCCTCTTCCCTCCGGGAGAAGGCTCAGGAGCTTGAAGACTCGTACGGCCAGATTTGGGAACAGCTTCTTTCCAACTGTGATAAGACTGCTGAACGGATCCTGACCCGGATCTGGGCCGTACCCTCCAAATATCCGGACCTGCCTCTTGGTTTTTTTGCACTACCTTACTTTCCATTTTTCTATTTTCTATTAATGATTTATAATTTAAAATTTTAATGTTTAATAATTTTTACTATTTTTAATATTTTAATATTTGTAATCCAGGGAGTGGGAAGCGCAGAATCAAATATCGCTGTGATGATTGTACGTTTTAGTATCAAATATTTGTCGACAATAAAGTATAAGTATAAAGTATTGAGAAAACAACCTGATAGCATGAATGTTCAATTTCATCTTCTGGGAAAAGAATTTCTCTCTACCTCCTATCTTCTTCTATCCTCACTCTGGCCTCTCACCACTTCTCATTTGCCTATCACCTCCCCCTGGAACCTCTTCTCCTTCCTCCCTTTCTCCTATAGTCCATTCACCTCACATGTCAGATTCCTTCTTCTCCAGAACGTTACCTTTCCAAACCATCTGGCTTCAACTATCACTTTCTAGCTATCCTGCTTCTCCTCTCCCCCACCTTTTTATTCTAGCATCTTCCTCCTTCATTTCTAGTGCTGAAGAAGGGACTTGGTTCAAACTGTCAACTGCTTATTCATTTACATAGGTGCTGCCTGACTTGCTGAGTTCCTCCAGCATTTTACATGTGTTGTTATTGGGATAGGTGTGTTAGGTCATTGAATAACCATCTCTTAGTTTAAAATCCTCTGATATTCTCAAAGTCTCCAGTATTCGCCAATAGTGCAGAAGTCTCACAGTATACACTCTCCCATGGGAGAGACTCCAGGTAATTTTTAATTATATCTATGCCAGATGATGTCAGATATTTCTGTCTGACTGTGAGGCCAATGCTTATCCATACACAGAGCCAAAGAATAGCACTCACCTTGAAAAGATCACAATATCCCACAGCAATCATGATGAGGATGTCTCACACTAATTAACCATCCCTTGTCTTTTCTCCTAACAGATCCATCATCAGTCACTGGACTGTCTGTGGTAAACAGGACCACAAATTCATTGACAATTCAATGGACAAAGCCAACTGATAGAAGAGCCTCTGACTATACCTACAAAATTACAGTCACTAATGTGATGAATAATGACAAGTGGATCAACAACACAAAAAAAGGCGAGACAAATTTCACAGTGACAGACCTGCATCCTGGAGACCAATACAAACTATCGGTGGAGTCAGTAACTCCAGAGGGCACACTGAGCTCTCCTGAGAATGTGACAGACACCACAAGTAAGTAATTCTATAAAAGTCAGTACCTGCTCCAGTGTCTCAATGACAAGATACAGGATGAGCCCATGGCAGTTTAGGAAATGCACTGACATGGACTGAAGATTGGCTGTCTGAGGGATGGCAAAGTGTGGAAATAAAGGGGGCCTCTTCTGAATGGCTGCCAGTAACTAGTGGTGTTCTGCAGGAGTTGGTGTTGGGTCCATTAGCTCTCGTGTTCTACATTAATGCAAATAATCGAATTGGGACCAACAAGATAGGAAAAGGTGAGACAACGTTCATAGTGAGAGACCTGGGTCTTGGGGAACAGCACAATCTATCAGTGCAGTCGGTAACTCTGGAGGACACACTGAGCTCTCCTGAGAATGTGACAAACACCACAAGTAAGTAATTATGTAAGGGTCAATACCTGCTCCACTGTCTTAGTCAACAACAGTTCAAAAATTTTTATGTTTTTAATATCCTTATTGTGTTCGTTATCTTATGATTTTTTATGCTGTGTTGGATCCAGAGTAACAACTATTTAATTCTCCTTACTCTTTTGTAGAGTTACAAGGCAGCCACTTCTTCTTGTTGTTCCTTTCCGCCCCTTGTGGTGGATTGGGTAACAACCTCGCCATTTCTTTAGCATTTTTGTCTGTTTTTCACAAGACTGGGTTGTTAGTTTGATACTCAACCTAGCACAGATGGGAAATGTGCAAAGGAGATGGCTGGATTTGAGCCTGGGACCATTCGTCTCAAGACTGTTTCGGATGTCACTATCCCACTGGCCGGTGATACAAGATAGTCACAGTTCGTAATAATATGTATTGCCTGAGGTACAGGTGGTGGCGAGCAGAGGGCATCAGGTTCACCCAGCTCAGAAAAGAGTCTCAGATCTCAGCTCTTCACTACATGAATTTGGCTGTTTGAGTGATGGTTCAGTACACTATGCATCCTTCTTAGATGCTGTATGGGCTATAGCTGCATTTCCTTTTTCTTCAATTTTGTTTAAATACCAAAAAGAACTAGAGGTACGAAAAGATGAAAACTAATTGTGGGGACCACTTTAACTGCCACAAACTGAACTTCCCGGTGGCCAAAAATTTTAATTGCCATTGACTTTCAAGTTCTGACATGTCAGTCCATGCCCATGCCCTCCTCTTGTGCCATGATGAGGCCTCCCTTCGCATGGAGGAGCAAACGTTATATTCCGTCTGGGTAGCCTCTAACCTGGAGGCATGAATATTGATTTCTCCTTCCCGTAGAAAAACTACCCACCCCCATTACCCTCTTCCTCTATTCCCCACTCTGACCTTGCCATTACCCTCACCTACCTATCACTTCCCCCTAAGTCCCTAATACTTTCTCTTTCTCCCATGGTCCACTCTCATCTCCCTTCAGATTCCTCTCTTCTCCAATCCCTTACCTTTCCCATCCACCTGGCATCACCTATCACCTTCTAGCCAGCTCCTTCTCCTTCCCTAAATTTCTTTTCCGGCATTTTCCCCCTTCCTTCTCAGACCTGAGGAAAGGTCTTGGCCTGAAATGTCAACTGCTTATTCCTCTCCATTGATGCTGCCTGACCTGCTGAGTTCCTCCAGCATTTTGTGTGTGTTGCTCTGGATTTCCAGCATATGCAGATTTCTCTTGTTACTAATTGTGGTGGTCTGTGTTTGAACAGTACGGAGTGATGAGAAATGCTTAGATTTTGAGAAATGGAGTTTGGCTGAACTTCAGCAAGCAGAGTATTAGAACACTTTGCAACTTACTTGCACATTTGACAACAGAAATTTAATTTTATTTTTGAGAATGAAATGAAGAATATTGGGGAAGGTGGATTAAGTTTTAGAATGGCGATCTCTTAGTTTAACATCCACTAATATTAATGCAGATTTTAATCAAGTTTATCCTTGATGATGTCAGATATTTCTGCCTGACTGTGAGATCACCGCCTATCCATACACAGAGCCAAAGAATAGCACTCACCTTGAAAAGATCACAATATCCCACAGCAATCATGATGAGGATGTCTCACACTAATTAACCATCCCTTGTCTTTTCTCCT
This sequence comes from Mobula hypostoma, assembly GCF_963921235.1. Classification (NCBI taxonomy): domain Eukaryota; kingdom Metazoa; phylum Chordata; class Chondrichthyes; order Myliobatiformes; family Myliobatidae; genus Mobula; species Mobula hypostoma. The sequence goes on from NC_086107.1 coordinate 111,887,860, forward strand.
AACAGATCCATCATCAGTCACTGGACTGTCTGTGGTAAACAGGACCACAAATTCATTGACAATTCAATGGACAAAGCCAACTGATAGAAGAGCCTCTGACTATACCTACAAAATTACAGTCACTAATGTGATGAATAATGACAAGTGGATCAACAACACAAAAAAAGGCGAGACAAATTTCACAGTGACAGACCTGCATCCTGGAGACCAATACAAACTATCGGTGGAGTCAGTAACTCCAGAGGGCACACTGAGCTCTCCTGAGAATGTGACAGACACCACAAGTAAGTAATTCTATAAAAGTCAGTACCTGCTCCAGTGTCTCAATGACAAGATACAGGATGAGCCCATGGCAGTTTAGGAAATGCACTGACATGGACTGAAGATTGGCTGTCTGAGGGATGGCAAAGTGTGGAAATAAAGGGGGCCTCTTCTGAATGGCTGCCGGTAACTAGTGGTGTTCTGCAGGAGTTGGTGTTGGGTCCATTAGCTCTCGTGTTCTACATTAATGCAAATAATCGAATTGGGACCAACAAGATAGGAAAAGGTGAGACAACGTTCATAGTGAGAGACCTGGGTCTTGGGGAACAGTACAATCTATCAGTGCAGTCGGTAACTCTGGAGGACACACTGAGCTCTCCTGAGAATGTGACAAACAGCACAAGTAAGTAATTATGTAAGGGTCAATACCTGCTCCACTGTCTTAGTCAACAACAGTTCAAAAATTTTTATGTTTTTAATATCCTTATTGTGTTCGTTATCTTATGATTTTTTATGCTGTGTTGGATCCAGAGTAACAACTATTTAATTCTCCTTACTCTTTTGTAGAGTTACAAGGCAGCCACTTCTTCTTGTTGTTCCTTTCCGCCCCTTGTGGTGGATTGGGTAACAACCTCGCCATTTCTTTAGCATTTTTGTCTGTTTTTCACAAGACTGGGTTGTTAGTTTGATACTCAACCCAGCACAGATGGGAAATGTGCAAAGGAGATGGCTGGATTTGAGCCTGGGACCATTCGTCTCAAGACTGTTTCGGATGTCACTATCCCACTGGCCGGTGATACAAGATAGTCACAGTTCGTAATAATATGTATTGCCTGAGGTACAGGTGGTGGCGAGCAGAGGGCATCAGGTTCACCCAGCTCAGAAAAGAGTCTCAGATCTCAGCTCTTCACTACATGAATTTGGCTGTTTGAGTGATGGTTCAGTACACTATGCATCCTTCTTAGATGCTGTATGGGCTATAGCTGCATTTCCTTTTTCTTCAATTTTGTTTAAATACCAAAAAGAACTAGAGGTACGAAAAGATGAAAACTAATTGTGGGGACCACTTTAACTGCCACAAACTGAACTTCCCGGTGGCCAAAAATTTTAATTGCCATTGACTTTCAAGTTCTGACATGTCAGTCCATGCCCATGCCCTCCTCTTGTGCCATGATGAGGCCTCCCTTCGCATGGAGGAGCAAACGTTATATTCCGTCTGGGTAGCCTCTAACCTGGAGGCATGAATATTGATTTCTCCTTCCCGTAGAAAAACTACCCACCCCCATTACCCTCTTCCTCTATTCCCCACTCTGACCTTGCCATTACCCTCACCTACCTATCACTTCCCCCTAAGTCCCTAATACTTTCTCTTTCTCCCATGGTCCACTCTCATCTCCCTTCAGATTCCTCTCTTCTCCAATCCCTTACCTTTCCCATCCACCTGGCATCACCTATCACCTTCTAGCCAGCTCCTTCTCCTTCCCTAAATTTCTTTTCCGGCATTTTCCCCCTTCCTTCTCAGACCTGAGGAAAGGTCTTGGCCTGAAATGTCAACTGCTTATTCCTCTCCATTGATGCTGCCTGACCTGCTGAGTTCCTCCAGCATTTTGTGTGTGTTGCTCTGGATTTCCAGCATATGCAGATTTCTCTTGTTACTAATTGTGGTGGTCTGTGTTTGAACAGTACGGAGTGATGAGAAATGCTTAGATTTTGAGAAATGGAGTTTGGCTGAACTTCAGCAAGCAGAGTATTAGAACACTTTGCAACTTACTTGCACATTTGACAACAGAAATTTAATTTTATTTTTGAGAATGAAATGAAGAATATTGGGGAAGGTGGATTAAGTTTTAGAATGGCGATCTCTTAGTTTAACATCCACTAATATTAATGCAGATTTTAATCAAGTTTATCCTTGATGATGTCAGATATTTCTGCCTGACTGTGAGATCACCACCTATCCATACACAGAGCCAAAGAATAGCACTCACCTTGAAAAGATCACAATATCCCACAGCAATCATGATGAGGATGTCTCACACTAATTAACCATCCCTTGTCTTTTCTCCTAACAGATCCATCATCAGTCACTGGACTGTCTGTGGTAAACAGGACCACAAATTCATTGACAATTCAATGGACAAAGCCAACTGATAGAAGAGCCTCTGACTATACCTACAAAATTACAGTCACTAATGTGATGAATAATGACAAGTGGATCAACAACACAAAAAAAGGCGAGACAAATTTCACAGTGACAGACCTGCATCCTGGAGACCAATACAAACTATCGGTGGAGTCAGTAACTCCAGAGGGCACACTGAGCTCTCCTGAGAATGTGACAGACACCACAAGTAAGTAATTCTATAAAAGTCAGTACCTGCTCCAGTGTCTCAATGACAAGATACAGGATGAGCCCATGGCAGTTTAGGAAATGCACTGACATGGACTGAAGATTGGCTGTCTGAGGGATGGCAAAGTGTGGAAATAAAGGGGGCCTCTTCTGAATGGCTGCCGGTAACTAGTGGTGTTCTGCAGGAGTTGGTGTTGGGTCCATTAGCTCTCGTGTTCTACATTAATGCAAATAATCGAATTGGGACCAACAAGATAGGAAAAGGTGAGACAACGTTCATAGTGAGAGACCTGGGTCTTGGGGAACAGTACAATCTATCAGTGCAGTCGGTAACTCTGGAGGACACACTGAGCTCTCCTGAGAATGTGACAAACAGCACAAGTAAGTAATTATGTAAGGGTCAATACCTGCTCCACTGTCTTAGTCAACAACAGTTCAAAAATTTTTATGTTTTTAATATCCTTATTGTGTTCGTTATCTTATGATTTTTTATGCTGTGTTGGATCCAGAGTAACAACTATTTAATTCTCCTTACTCTTTTGTAGAGTTACAAGGCAGCCACTTCTTCTTGTTGTTCCTTTCCGCCCCTTGTGGTGGATTGGGTAACAACCTCGCCATTTCTTTAGCATTTTTGTCTGTTTTTCACAAGACTGGGTTGTTAGTTTGATACTCAACCCAGCACAGATGGGAAATGTGCAAAGGAGATGGCTGGATTTGAGCCTGGGACCATTCGTCTCAAGACTGTTTCGGATGTCACTATCCCACTGGCCGGTGATACAAGATAGTCACAGTTCGTAATAATATGTATTGCCTGAGGTACAGGTGGTGGCGAGCAGAGGGCATCAGGTTCACCCAGCTCAGAAAAGAGTCTCAGATCTCAGCTCTTCACTACATGAATTTGGCTGTTTGAGTGATGGTTCAGTACACTATGCATCCTTCTTAGATGCTGTATGGGCTATAGCTGCATTTCCTTTTTCTTCAATTTTGTTTAAATACCAAAAAGAACTAGAGGTACGAAAAGATGAAAACTAATTGTGGGGACCACTTTAACTGCCACAAACTGAACTTCCCGGTGGCCAAAAATTTTAATTGCCATTGACTTTCAAGTTCTGACATGTCAGTCCATGCCCATGCCCTCCTCTTGTGCCATGATGAGGCCTCCCTTCGCATGGAGGAGCAAACGTTATATTCCGTCTGGGTAGCCTCTAACCTGGAGGCATGAATATTGATTTCTCCTTCCCGTAGAAAAACTACCCACTCCCATTACCCTCTTCCTCTATTCCCCACTCTGACCTTGCCATTACCCTCACCTACCTATCACTTCCCCCTAAGTCCCTAATACTTTCTCTTTCTCCCATGGTCCACTCTCATCTCCCTTCAGATTCCTCTCTTCTCCAATCCCTTACCTTTCCCATCCACCTGGCATCACCTATCACCTTCTAGCCAGCTCCTTCTCCTTCCCTAAATTTCTTTTCCAGCATTTTCCCCCTTCCTTCTCAGACCTGAGGAAAGGTCTTGGCCTGAAATGTCAACTGCTTATTCCTCTCCATTGATGCTGCCTGACCTGCTGAGTTCCTCCAGCATTTTGTGTGTGTTGCTCTGGATTTCCAGCATATGCAGATTTCTCTTGTTACTAATTGTGGTGGTCTGTGTTTGAACAGTACGGAGTGATGAGAAATGCTTAGATTTTGAGAAATGGAGTTTGGCTGAACTTCAGCAAGCAGAGTATTAGAACACTTTGCAACTTACTTGCACATTTGACAACAGAAATTTAATTTTATTTTTGAGAATGAAATGAAGAATATTGGGGAAGGTGGATTAAGTTTTAGAATGGCGATCTCTTAGTTTAACATCCACTAATATTAATGCAGATTTTAATCAAGTTTATCCTTGATGATGTCAGATATTTCTGCCTGACTGTGAGATCACCGCCTATCCATACACAGAGCCAAAGAATAGCACTCACCTTGAAAAGATCACAATATCCCACAGCAATCATGATGAGGATGTCTCACACTAATTAACCATCCCTTGTCTTTTCTCCTAACAGATCCATCATCAGTCACTGGACTGTCTGTGGTAAACAGGACCACAAATTCATTGACAATTCAATGGACAAAGCCAACTGATAGAAGAGCCTCTGACTATACCTACAAAATTACAGTCACTAATGTGATGAATAATGACAAGTGGATCAACAACACAAAAAAAGGCGAGACAAATTTCACAGTGACAGACCTGCATCCTGGAGACCAATACAAACTATCGGTGGAGTCAGTAACTCCAGAGGACACACTGAGCTCTCCTGAGAATGTGACAGACACCACAAGTAAGTAATTATGTAAGGGTCAATACCTGCTCCACTGTCTTAGTCAACAACAGTTCAAAAATTTTTATGTTTTTAATATCCTTATTGTGTTCGTTATCTTATGATTTTTTATGCTGTGTTGGATCCAGAGTAACAACTATTTAATTCTCCTTACTCTTTTGTAGAGTTACAAGGCAGCCACTTCTTCTTGTTGTTCCTTTCCGCCCCTTGTGGTGGATTGGGTAACAACCTCGCCATTTCTTTAGCATTTTTGTCTGTTTTTCACAAGACTGGGTTGTTAGTTTGATACTCAACCCAGCACAGATGGGAAATGTGCAAAGGAGATGGCTGGATTTGAGCCTGGGACCATTCGTCTCAAGACTGTTTCGGATGTCACTATCCCACTGGCCGGTGATACAAGATAGTCACAGTTCGTAATAATATGTATTGCCTGAGGTACAGGTGGTGGTGAGCAGAGGGCATCAGGTTCACCCAGCTCAGAAAAGAGTCTCAGATCTCAGCTCTTCACTACATGAATTTGGCTGTTTGAGTGATGGTTCAGTACACTATGCATCCATCTCAGCTGCTGGATGGACTAAAGCTTCATTTCCTTTATCTTTAATTTTGTTTAAATACAAAAAGAACTAGAGGTACGAAAAGATAAAATTTAAGATGAGGGCCCCTTTATCTGCCACAAACCGGCTCTGACATGTCAGTCCATGCCCTCCTCTTGTGCCAAGGTGAAGCATCAGGGTGGAAGAGCAACACCATCCATTCCGTCTGGGTAGCCTCCAGACTAATGTCATGAATGTCCATTTCTCCTTCTGGCAGAAAAACTCTTCCCCGCCAACCTTCCTCCTCTATACCCTGTTCTGATCTTTCACCTCTTCTCATCTACCTATCACTTGCCCCTAGGTCCCCAACACCTTCCGTTTCTCCCACGGTCCACTCTCCTCTCCTGTCAGAACCTTTCTTCTCCAGTCCCTTACCTTTCCCATCCACCTGGCTTCATCTATCACCTTTCAGTGAGACTCCTACCCCTGCCCTGACTTTTTTGTCTGGCATTTGCCCCTTCAGTCTCAGTACTGAAGAAGGTTCTTGGCCTGAAACGTCGAATGTTTACTCGTCTCTACATATGCTGCCTGACCTGCTGAGTTCCTCCAGCATTTTGTGTGTGATGCTCTAGATTTCCCGTATCTGCAGATTTCTGCTGTTACTCATTGTGGTGGTCTGATTGAACAACACGGTGTGATGTGTAACGTTTAGATTTGGAGAAATGAAGTTTGGCTGAACTTCAATAAGCAGAATATTAGAACAATTTGTAACTTACTTGCACATCTGGCAACAGAAATTTCATTTATGAGAACAAAATTAAAGATATTGGGAAAAGAGGATTAAGTCAAAGAATGCCGAACATTTCGTTTAACATCCACTAATATTAATGCAGATTTTAATCAAGTTTATGCCAGATGATAATCTTTTTAATATTAAAAGGAACTATTAAAAGTAGTGCGAAAAGAAGAAATGGATTTAGCTGGGCTAAGACTGAGCTGCACACTGTGAAAATTAATGCCACTCTTTTGAAGAATGAAGTTTGGCTCAACTTCAACAAACAGGGTGTTGCAACAACTTGCAAGACCCTTGCACAATTTGCAACAGATATTCGAATTCACGTTGGGAATTAATGGAATGAAGGATATTGCGGTATTGGGAATATTGAGATAACAACTTGATAGCATGAATATTCAATTTCATCTTCTGGGAAAAGAATTTCTCTCTACCTCCTATCTTCTTCTATCCTCACTCTGGCCTCTCACCACTTCTCATTTGCCTATCACCTCCCCCGGAACCTCTTCTCCTTCCTCCCTTTCTCCTATAGTCCATTCACCTCACGTGTCAGATTCCTTCTTCTCCAGAACGTTACCTTTCCAAACCATCTGGCTTCAACTATCACTTTCTAGCTATCATGCTTCTCCTCTCCCCCACCTTTTTATTCTGGCATCTTCCTCCTTCATTTCTAGTCCTGAAGAAGGGACTTGGTTCAAACTGTCAACTGCTTATTCATTTACATAGGTGCTGCCTGACTTGCTGAGTTCCTCCAGCATTTTACATGTGTTGTTATTGGGATAGGTGTGTTAGGTCATTGAATAACCATCTCTTAGTTTAAAATCCTCTGATATTCTCAGTCTCCAGTATTCGCCAATAGTGCAGAAGTCTCACAGTATACACTCTCCCATGGGAGAGACTCCAGGTAATTTTTAATTATATCTATGCCAGATGATGTCAGATATTTCTGTCTGACTGTGAGGCCAATGCTTATCCATACACAGAGCCAAAGAATAGCACTCACCTTGAAAAGGTCTCACTATCCAAGAGCAATCAGGATGGAGGATGTCTCGCACTAATTAACCATCCCTTGTCTTTTCTCTTGACAGATCCATCACCAGTCACTGGACTTGATGCAGTAGACAGGACAACAAATTCGTTAACAATTAATTGGACAGAGCCAAATGATACAAGAGCTGTTAACTATACCTACAAGATTACAGTCAGAAATGTGATGCATAATGTCAGTTCGATCAACTACACAAAAAAAGGCCAGACAGCTTTCACAGTGACAGACCTGCATCCTGGAGACCAATACAAACTATCGGTGGAGTCAGTAACTCCAGAGGACACACTGAGCTCTCCTGAGAATGTGACAAACACCACAAGTAAGTAATTATGTAAGGGTCAATACCTGCTCCACTGTCTTAGTCAACAACAGTTCAAAAATTTTTATGTTTTTAATATCCTTATTGTGTTCGTTATCTTATGATTTTTTATGCTGTGTTGGATCCAGAGTAACAACTATTTAATTCTCCTTACTCTTTTGTAGAGTTACAAGGCAGCCACTTCTTCTTGTTGTTCCTTTCCGCCCCTTGTGGTGGATTGGGTAACAACCTCGCCATTTCTTTAGCATTTTTGTCTGTTTTTCACAAGACTGGGTTGTTAGTTTGATACTCAACCCAGCACAGATGGGAAATGTGCAAAGGAGATGGCTGGATTTGAGCCTGGGACCATTCGTCTCAAGACTGTTTCGGATGTCACTATCCCACTGGCCGGTGATACAAGATAGTCACAGTTCGTAATAATATGTATTGCCTGAGGTACAGGTGGTGGCGAGCAGAGGGCATCAGGTTCACCCAGCTCAGAAAAGAGTCTCAGATCTCAGCTCTTCACTACATGAATTTGGCTGTTTGAGTGATGGTTCAGTACACTATGCATCCTTCTTAGATGCTGTATGGGCTATAGCTGCATTTCCTTTTTCTTCAATTTTGTTTAAATACCAAAAAGAACTAGAGGTACGAAAAGATGAAAACTAATTGTGGGGACCACTTTAACTGCCACAAACTGAACTTCCCGGTGGCCAAAAATTTTAATTGCCATTGACTTTCAAGTTCTGACATGTCAGTCCATGCCCATGCCCTCCTCTTGTGCCATGATGAGGCCTCCCTTCGCATGGAGGAGCAAACGTTATATTCCGTCTGGGTAGCCTCTAACCTGGAGGCATGAATATTGATTTCTCCTTCCCGTAGAAAAACTACCCACCCCCATTACCCTCTTCCTCTATTCCCCACTCTGACCTTGCCATTACCCTCACCTACCTATCACTTCCCCCTAAGTCCCTAATACTTTCTCTTTCTCCCATGGTCCACTCTCATCTCCCTTCAGATTCCTCTCTTCTCCAATCCCTTACCTTTCCCATCCACCTGGCATCACCTATCACCTTCTAGCCAGCTCCTTCTCCTTCCCTAAATTTCTTTTCCGGCATTTTCCCCCTTCCTTCTCAGACCTGAGGAAAGGTCTTGGCCTGAAATGTCAACTGCTTATTCCTCTCCATTGATGCTGCCTGACCTGCTGAGTTCCTCCAGCATTTTGTGTGTGTTGCTCTGGATTTCCAGCATATGCAGATTTCTCTTGTTACTAATTGTGGTGGTCTGTGTTTGAACAGTACGGAGTGATGAGAAATGCTTAGATTTTGAGAAATGGAGTTTGGCTGAACTTCAGCAAGCAGAGTATTAGAACACTTTGCAACTTACTTGCACATTTGACAACAGAAATTTAATTTTATTTTTGAGAATGAAATGAAGAATATTGGGGAAGGTGGATTAAGTTTTAGAATGGCGATCTCTTAGTTTAACATCCACTAATATTAATGCAGATTTTAATCAAGTTTATCCTTGATGATGTCAGATATTTCTGCCTGACTGTGAGATCACCGCCTATCCATACACAGAGCCAAAGAATAGCACTCACCTTGAAAAGATCACAATATCCCACAGCAATCATGATGAGGATGTCTCACACTAATTAACCATCCCTTGTCTTTTCTCCTAACAGATCCATCATCAGTCACTGGACTGTCTGTGGTAAACAGGACCACAAATTCATTGACAATTCAATGGACAAAGCCAACTGATAGAAGAGCCTCTGACTATACCTACAAAATTACAGTCACTAATGTGATGAATAATGACAAGTGGATCAACAACACAAAAAAAGGCGAGACAAATTTCACAGTGACAGACCTGCATCCTGGAGACCAATACAAACTATCGGTGGAGTCAGTAACTCCAGAGGGCACACTGAGCTCTCCTGAGAATGTGACAGACACCACAAGTAAGTAATTCTATAAAAGTCAGTACCTGCTCCAGTGTCTCAATGACAAGATACAGGATGAGCCCATGGCAGTTTAGGAAATGCACTGACATGGACTGAAGATTGGCTGTCTGAGGGATGGCAAAGTGTGGAAATAAAGGGGGCCTCTTCTGAATGGCTGCTGGTAACTAGTGGTGTTCTGCAGGAGTTGGTGTTGGGTCCATTAGCTCTCGTGTTCTACATTAATGCAAATAATCGAATTGGGACCAACAAGATAGGAAAAGGTGAGACAACGTTCATAGTGAGAGACCTGGGTCTTGGGGAACAGTACAATCTATCAGTGCAGTCGGTAACTCTGGAGGACACACTGAGCTCTCCTGAGAATGTGACAAACACCACAAGTAAGTAATTATGTAAGGGTCAATACCTGCTCCACTGTCTTAGTCAACAACAGTTCAAAAATTTTTATGTTTTTAATATCCTTATTGTGTTCGTTATCTTATGATTTTTTATGCTGTGTTGGATCCAGAGTAACAACTATTTAATTCTCCTTACTCTTTTGTAGAGTTACAAGGCAGCCACTTCTTCTTGTTGTTCCTTTCCGCCCCTTGTGGTGGATTGGGTAACAACCTCGCCATTTCTTTAGCATTTTTGTCTGTTTTTCACAAGACTGGGTTGTTAGTTTGATACTCAACCCAGCACAGATGGGAAATGTGCAAAGGAGATGGCTGGATTTGAGCCTGGGACCATTCGTCTCAAGACTGTTTCGGATGTCACTATCCCACTGGCCGGTGATACAAGATAGTCACAGTTCGTAATAATATGTATTGCCTGAGGTACAGGTGGTGGCGAGCAGAGGGCATCAGGTTCACCCAGCTCAGAAAAGAGTCTCAGATCTCAGCTCTTCACTACATGAATTTGGCTGTTTGAGTGATGGTTCAGTACACTATGCATCCTTCTTAGATGCTGTATGGGCTATAGCTGCATTTCCTTTTTCTTCAATTTTGTTTAAATACCAAAAAGAACTAGAGGTACGAAAAGATGAAAACTAATTGTGGGGACCACTTTAACTGCCACAAACTGAACTTCCCGGTGGCCAAAAATTTTAATTGCCATTGACTTTCAAGTTCTGACATGTCAGTCCATGCCCATGCCCTCCTCTTGTGCCATGATGAGGCCTCCCTTCGCATGGAGGAGCAAACGTTATATTCCGTCTGGGTAGCCTCTAACCTGGAGGCATGAATATTGATTTCTCCTTCCCGTAGAAAAACTACCCACCCCCATTACCCTCTTCCTCTATTCCCCACTCTGACCTTGCCATTACCCTCACCTACCTATCACTTCCCCCTAAGTCCCTAATACTTTCTCTTTCTCCCATGGTCCACTCTCATCTCCCTTCAGATTCCTCTCTTCTCCAATCCCTTACCTTTCCCATCCACCTGGCATCACCTATCACCTTCTAGCCAGCTCCTTCTCCTTCCCTAAATTTCTTTTCCAGCATTTTCCCCCTTCCTTCTCAGACCTGAGGAAAGGTCTTGGCCTGAAATGTCAACTGCTTATTCCTCTCCATTGATGCTGCCTGACCTGCTGAGTTCCTCCAGCATTTTGTGTGTGTTGCTCTGGATTTCCAGCATATGCAGATTTCTCTTGTTACTAATTGTGGTGGTCTGTGTTTGAACAGTACGGAGTGATGAGAAATGCTTAGATTTTGAGAAATGGAGTTTGGCTGAACTTCAGCAAGCAGAGTATTAGAACACTTTGCAACTTACTTGCACATTTGACAACAGAAATTTAATTTTATTTTTGAGAATGAAATGAAGAATATTGGGGAAGGTGGATTAAGTTTTAGAATGGCGATCTCTTAGTTTAACATCCACTAATATTAATGCAGATTTTAATCAAGTTTATCCTTGATGATGTCAGATATTTCTGCCTGACTGTGAGATCACCGCCTATCCATACACAGAGCCAAAGAATAGCACTCACCTTGAAAAGATCACAATATCCCACAGCAATCATGATGAGGATGTCTCACACTAATTAACCATCCCTTGTCTTTTCTCCTAACAGATCCATCATCAGTCACTGGACTGTCTGTGGTAAACAGGACCACAAATTCATTGACAATTCAATGGACAAAGCCAACTGATAGAAGAGCCTCTGACTATACCTACAAAATTACAGTCACTAATGTGATGAATAATGACAAGTGGATCAACAACACAAAAAAAGGCGAGACAAATTTCACAGTGACAGACCTGCATCCTGGAGACCAATACAAACTATCGGTGGAGTCAGTAACTCCAGAGGGCACACTGAGCTCTCCTGAGAATGTGACAGACACCACAAGTAAGTAATTCTATAAAAGTCAGTACCTGCTCCAGTGTCTCAATGACAAGATACAGGATGAGCCCATGGCAGTTTAGGAAATGCACTGACATGGACTGAAGATTGGCTGTCTGAGGGATGGCAAAGTGTGGAAATAAAGGGGGCCTCTTCTGAATGGCTGCCGGTAACTAGTGGTGTTCTGCAGGAGTTGGTGTTGGGTCCATTAGCTCTCGTGTTCTACATTAATGCAAATAATCGAATTGGGACCAACAAGATAGGAAAAGGTGAGACAACGTTCATAGTGAGAGACCTGGGTCTTGGGGAACAGTACAATCTATCAGTGCAGTCGGTAACTCTGGAGGACACACTGAGCTCTCCTGAGGAGGTGACAAACACCACAAGTAAGTAATTCTACAGGAGTTAGTGCCTCGGAACCTGATCCCACATCTGAACCAGTCAGTACTGGAGCAAACCTTACCATTTAATATCACCGGCATAGGTCATGAAATTTGTTGTTATGCAGCAGCAGTACATTGCAATAAATAAAAATATAAATTACAATTTTATATATATTTTTTGATCTGAAGAATACACTTTACAATGCTCTGAACACTACATGAGTGACATAAACTGGGGTCACTGGGTATATATCTACAGTATTGTGCATAAGTCTCAGGTACATATACGAGGGGTGATTGATACCTTCGTGGCCTAAGGTAGAAGGAGTTAATTTTAGAAACCCTAGCACATTTATTTTTCAATATAGTCCTCTCCTACATGTACACACTTAGTCCAGCGGTCGTGGAGCATACGGATCCCTTCTTTGCGGAAGTCGGCGTCTTTGACCTCCAGAAAGTGGTCCACAGCAGCGATGACGTCATCATCAGTGTCAAAATGGCGACCACTGAGTGCCTTCGTCATCCTGGGGATCAGGTAGTAGTCCGAGGGTGCCAAATCAGGTGAACGGGCGGGTGTTCGACGAGTTTGAATCGGCATTCCTGGATGGCAGCCATCGTCACTGTGGACTTGTGGGCTGGAGCGTTGTCCTGGTGGAAGAGCACTCCTCTTGTCAGCTTCCCACGCCAAATGTTCTTGATTTTCTCCCGTAGTTGTCTCAAGAGATCAGCATAGTAGGCCCCTGTAATAGTGTGACCCTTTTCCAGGTAGTCCACCAGCAGCACTCCCTTTGCATCCCAGAAGACGGAGGCCATCACCTTGCCTGCGGACGTCACTGACTTGGCTTTCTTGGGAGCCGGAGGTCCTGGGTGTTTCCACTGTTTCTATTGTTCTTTCGTCTCTGGTTGGAAGCGGTGGATCCAAGTCTCATCCATGGTTACAAGTTGCTGGAGGAATCTCTCGGGATCTGCCTCAAAAATGGCTAGATTGTCCCTTGACATGTTGTGCTGAATCCGCTTCTCATCAGGCCCAAGGAGTTTCGGGACCCAGCGAGCTGACACCTTGGTCATTTTGGAGTTCGTTGTAGATAACTGCATGGACACATTCCTGGGAGATACCCAACTCTGTGGCAATTTACCGCTGTGTTATTCATCGATCTGTCAAGATCATGTCATGGATCTTGTCAATGGTCTGTGTGGTGATGGTGACAGATCTTCCAGGATGGGGGTCGTCTTCCAGGCTCTCTCTGCCATGTTTGAATTCAGCAGCCCACTTCTTCACCATGCGGTAAGAAGGGGCACCCTCCCCTCGTGTTACCACCCTGTCCTCAAGGATCTCCTTGGGTGATAAGCCCTTGAGACCCAGGTAGCAGATGACTGTATGAAGGCCGATGTTGTCCATTTTCTCAGACAGTGCTTACTTGCAACTTTCAATTATCTGAAACAGAAATACCATAAAAGTTATTAACTTCAAAATTTCTGCATAATCACTCAAAGCGTTGAATTGCAAGTGCGTGTAACGAGAGCTTCTTCTTCTACCTTGGATCACGAACGTATCAATCACCCCTCGTATATAGTTAGGATACCTAGAAGTTTTGCATAGTACTGTAGTAATTTTATGTATTGCACTGTATTGCTGCCGCAAAAAAAAACACATTTCGTGACATATTTAAGTGATGATAAATCTGATTCTTATATGGGTCCCTATTATGCGCTGAGAGTGGAGAGGGGGCAGGAAGAGGGGAATCATGGATGGGAAAAGTGGAAGGGAGAGGGGAGGGAGTGGGGAGCACCAGCGAGGCATTCTGTAATGATCAATAAACCAATTGAATGGAATTGAATGACCTTGCCTGGTGTCTCAGTGCTGGGTTTGCCTGCACCCATGCCATTCCCCTGCCCCAGAACTCCTTCTCTGCCACCTGTCCTACATCCCTCCATCACCACTCCCAACATCATTTACAAACTCACTCTCTGCTTCACATTGACAAATACAATACTGTGCAAAGGTCTTAGGCACCCTAGTTATATATACGTACCTAAGTCTTTTCCACAGTACTTTCTATATCAACTAAATTAAATAAGTAATGCAAAAATAAAGGAAAGAAAAATACTGAGGTAGTATTGATGGGTTCAACGTCCATTCAGAAATCTGATGGCGGAGGGGAAGAAACTGTTCCTGAAACGTTAAGTATGTGTCTTCAGGCTCCTGTACCTCCTTCCTGATGGTAGCAATGAGAAGAGGGCATGTTCTGGGTGATGGGGTCCTTGATGATAAATGTTGTCTTTTTGAGGCATCGCTCCCTGAAGATGTCCTGGATACTAGGGAGGCTAGTGCCCGTGATACAGCAGACTAAGTTTACAACTCTCTGCTGCTTACTTCAATCCTGTGTAGTAGCGACCCCTCCCCGGCCCCCAAACCAGATGGTGATGCAGCCAGTCAGAATGCTTTCCACAGCACACCTCCAGAAATTTTCAAGTGTTTTAAGTGACAAACCAAATCTCCTCAAACTCCTAATGAAATATAGCCACTGCCTTGCCTTTTTTATAGCTGCATCGATACGTTGGGACCAGGTTAATTCCTCAGGGATATTAGCACCCAGCGACTTGAAATTGCTCACTCTCTCCAAATCTGATCCCTCTATGAGGATTGGTTTGTGTTCCCTCATCTTACCCTTTCCCCCTTTCCGAAGTCCACAATCAGCTCTTTGGTCTTACTGACATTGAGTGCAAGGTTGTTGCTGTGATACCACTCAACTAGCTGGTATATCTCACTCCTGTACGTCCTCTCATTGCCATCTGAGATTCAGTGCACGTCCTGGGTGCTGGGGTGAGGATCGCGGCAATGTTTTGACATATCTGAACGAAAATATGATTTTCCCTTAATTTTCTGCATGAATAGTGAACTGAGATGGATAAGATTTTGGGGTCAGACTCTCATGTGTAACTGTTTCATATTAAAGTGAGCCTCTGCAAAGTGCTTTCTGATGGGAGCGATTACTAAATCTCCACACACTGAAAGTGCAGCAGCTGATGATGTTGAAGGCAACATATTGACCAACCATGAACACAGACAGAAGCAGTCAGAGGCAGACTGGACGTGCACGCAGATTAGCTCAGAAGAGAGTGAAAGGTTTTCTCTATAGCATTGGGGGACTGTGTTGATGTTTTTGTAATCAATGCATCTGTCTCCGCTGATGCAGGGACTGCTGTTGCATTTCCTGCAGCCAAAGTTTGTTTTTGTTAAAAAATCAAGAGGAGCTAACAGGATGAAAAGAGGAAAAATGTTTTTGCTGTTCAATGAATGTGCTTCTCAGTGTAAAAGTTGTCACCAAGCTTTTAAAGAAACACATACAGAATGCTGAAGGAACTGAGCAGGCCAGGTAGCTTCTATGGAAAAGAGTAAGCATTCGATGTTTCAGGCCAAGACCCTTCATAAATCCTGTAGAAAGGCCTCAACCCAAAACGTCAACTGTTTACTCTTTTCCAAAGCAGCTGCCTCACCTGCTGAGTTCCTCCAGCATTTTGTGTGTGTTGCTTTGGATTTCAAACATCTGCTGTTTTTTTCCTGTTTTTGTAAAGTTTTTAAAGAAGTCAGCTGGCCACTGGTGTGCTGCCATCTGCACTGGACTTTGGGGTGAGTGGTCCTGGATTCAGATCTGACCGGCTCTTTGCACGCCTTCCATCCGTGCTGAGTTGAGCATCGAGCTACCAACTCGGCCTCATAAAACAGACAAATGCAAACAAATTGACAAGGTTGCCACCTGATGCACCAAACAAGATGCAGGAGGGAACTTTACCTTTTACCTTTTACCTAAGAAGCCGCTGGAAACTCTGCTTAAGCCACAAATGATATACCCTCTGTGGTCACTTTATTGGATATCTCCTGTGCCTAATAAAGTGGCCACTGAGTGTATGTTCATGGTCCTCTGTGCTGTAGCCCATCCACTTCAAGGTTCGATGTGTTGTGCATTCCGATGCTCTTCTGCACACCACTTTTGTAACATGTGGTTATTTGAGTTACTGTCGCCTTCCTGTCAGCTTGAACCAGTCTGGCCATTCTCCTCTGACCTCTCCCATTAACAAGGCATTTTCACCCACAGAACTTGCGCTCACTGGATGTTTTATTTTTGCACCATTCCCTGTAAACTCTAGAGACTGTTGTGCATGAACATCCCAGGAGATCAGGAGATCAACAGATTCTGAGATACTCAAATCACCCTGTCTGGCATCAACAATCATTCCCCAGTCAAAGTCACTTCGATCACATTTCTTCCCCATTCTGATGTTTGGTCTAAACAACAACTGAACCTCTTGACCACATCTGCATGCTTTTATGCATTGAGTTGCTGCCACTTGATTGGCTGATTGGATTCCAATAATGAGCTGGTGTACAGGCGTACCTAATAAAATGGCCACTGAGCGTACATCTCCAGATAAGTGAGTGCCAGAAATTTTCTAAAGAATTTCTCATACCTGGATCCCCTCAATGTATGGCTTTAGTCACTGATAACCCACATCCAAAGGCTAAAGACTAGCACATACCTCGCACTGGAGCCCACTGCATGGGCGGTTTCTCACACCAATTAACCCTCTCTCTGCCATTCTCTTGACAGATCCATCATCAGTCACTAATCTCTCTGTGGTCAACAGTACAACGGTCTCATTTGAATTAAAATGGACAGCACCAAATGACTCAAGAGCCTCTGACTATACCTACAATATCACTGCTACCAGAGTTGCTAGCAGATCTAGCTACAGAGATCTAAATACTGGTGTTAGCACATCTTCAGTCACAGATCCAGGCAGTACAGAGTTCAACGTGACGGGACTGGTTCCAGGGGAACAATACGAGCTAACCGTGAAGTCAGTCACTCCCGAGAACACCCTGAGCGCCCCTGTGATGGTGACAAACACCACAAGTAAGTAATTCTATAAAAGTCAGTACCTGCTACACTGTCTCAATGACAAGATACAGGATGAGCCCATGGCAGTTTAGGAAATGCACTGACATGGACTGAAGATTGGCTGTCTGAGGGACGGTAAAGAGTGGAAATAAAGGGGGCCTCTTCTGCATGGCTGCTGGTAACTAGTGGTGTCCTGCAGGACTTGGTGTTGGGTCCATTGGCTCTCGTGTTCTACATTAATGCAAATAATCGCATTGGGACCAACAAGACAGGAAAAGGTGAGACAACGTTCATAGTGAGAGACCTAGATCTTGGGGATCAGTACAATCTATCAGTGCAGTCGGAAACTCTGGAGGATACACTGAGCTCTCCTGAGGAGGTGACAAACACCACAAGTAAGTAACAGTGGAGGAGTATAAAAAACTATTAATTATGCAACCAAAATTACTACTTGGGCCCTTAGCTCCCCATAGAGCATAGGCCATTGATGACCTCCCACCTCTATCGTCTCTGAAGTCAATGGTACTCCAGGACTGATTCCAGGATTGAAGAGCTTGTCATATGATGAGCGTTTGATGCCTGTGGGCCTGTATTCACTGGAATTCAGAAGAATAAGGGGTGACCTAATTGAAACCTATCGAATGGTGAAAGGCCGTGATAGAGTGGATGAGGAGAAGATGTTTCCTATGGTGGCAGAGTCTAAGACCAGAGGACACTTTCTCAGAATAGAGGGGTGTCTTTTTAAATGGAGATGGGGAGGGATGTCTTTAGCCAGAGGGTGGTGTATCTGAAGAATTCATTGCCACAGGCAAACGTGGAGGCCAAGTCTTTATGTATATTTAAGGCAGAGGTTGATAGATTCTTGATTAGTCAGGACACGAAGGGATAAGGGGGAAAAGGCAGCAGATTGGGGCTGAGAGGAAAGTTGGACCAGCCATGATGCAATGGCGGAGGAGACTCGATAGGTTAAATGGCCTAATTCTGCTCCTATATCTTATGGTCTTATGGTATGGTTAGAGTTCATCAATGCTTCTGTAATCCATTTCTACCCACGGTACAGGGGATTTCCCTATACAGCTTCACCAGAGCCCTGTTCACCAGCCTTACTCATTTCCACCTCTCCTGATGGGGGTGTAGGGTTAGATTTTAAGAGAAATACAAATTTACAGACTCTAATATCATTGGCGGTGACAGTCGAACAAGATGCACAAGTCCAGGTGAGACAGTACTCATGTTGAAAAAACTTATCTCTGGGCCCCAAAACAAGCTGATGGTGGAGCCTGTCATTCCTGGAAGAACACTGAGTTCCCCCGAGAAAGTGGCAAACAGCACAAACTGGTGAACCAAAGAACGAATTGCTTGAGGAACTCAGCAGGTCAAGCAGCATCTGTGGAGGAAAGGATTTGTCAAAGTAGCCAGTGTAAATGGGAGTGGGGAGACGAGGGACAGTAGGTGATTGGTGGACTGAGAAGCAGTGAAGGGTTATAGGCAGGTGAACTCAGGTGAGGATAGGGTGAAGCTGGGAGACAGAGGGAGATGGATGACAAAGAAGTAAACAAGGCAGAGAGAGCCGCATGGGGATGCAGGCCAGTTGCTGTATCACTGCAACACTGATTCCTGGCCAAGATATAGTTCTTAAAATGCTCTCTTCATGGTGGCCTGGGACAATGTCATAATTACCTGTAAACGAAAACTATTTTAAAATTTGTTATGTGTTCTTTCCTGGTTTAGCTCAGAGTATTCGCAAGCGAAGGAGACGACACACATGTTCAAGGCCACAGGAGAACTCTTTACTAGAACTAGCACAAATCCAATACAGAAATAAATAAATAAATGTGTTATGTGGGAGCAGCAGAGAAATCAGAATGGCAGTTTGGCAGTTCAAGTGATGGTTTAGTACACTATCCATCCTTCTTAGATGCTGATGGGCTATAGCTTCATTTCCCTTTTCTTCAATTTTGTTTCAATACCAAAAAGAACTAGAGGTACGAAAAGATGAAAACTAATTGTGGGGACCACTTTATCTGCCACAAACCGAACTTCCCAGTGGCCAAAAATTTTAATTCCCATTGACATTCCAGTTCTGACATGTCAGTCCATGCCCATGCCCTCCTCTTGTGCCGTGACGAGGCCTCCCTTAGCATGGAGGAGCAAACGTTGTATTCCGTCTGGGTAGCCTCTAACCTGGAGGCATGAATATTGATTTCTCCTTCCCGTAGAAAAACTACCCACCCCCATTACCCTCTTCCTCTATTCCCCACTCTGACCATGCCATTACCCTCACCTACCTATCACTTCCCCCTAAGTCCCTAATACTTTCTCTTTCTCCCATGGTCCACTCTCATCTCCCTTCAGATTCCTTCTTCTCCAGTCCCTTACCTTTCCCATCCACCTGGCATCACCTATCACCTTCCAGCCAGCTCCTTCCCCTTCCCTAAATTACTTTTCCGGCATTTTCCCCCTTCCTTCACAGTCCTGAGGAAGGGTCTTGGCCTGAAATGTCAACTGCTTATTCCTCTCCACAGATGCTGCCTGACCTGCTGAGTTCCTCCAGCATTTTGTGTGTGCTGCTCTGGATTTCCAGCATATGCAGATTTCTCTTGTTACTAGTTGTGGTGGTCTGTGATTGAACAGTATGGAGTGATGAGAAATGCTTAGATTTTGAGAAATGGAGTTTGGCTGAACTTCAGCAAGCAGAGTATTAGAACACTTTGCAACTTACTTGCACATTTGACAACAGAAATTTAATTTTATTTTTGAGAATGAAATGAAGAATATTGGGAAAGGTGGGTTAAGTTTTAGAATGGCGATCTCTTAGTTTAACATCCACTAATATTAATGCAGATTTTAATCAAGTTTATGCTAGATGATGTCAGATATTTCTGCCTGACTGTGAGATCACCGCCTATCCATACACAGAGCCAAAGAATAGCACTCACCTTGAAAAGATCACAATATCCCACAGCAATCATGATGAGGATGTCTCACACTAATTAACCATCCCTTGTCTTTTCTCCTAACAGATCCATCATCAGTCACTGGACTGTCTGTGGTAAACAGGACCACAAATTCATTGACAATTCAATGGACAAAGCCAACTGATAGAAGAGCCTCTGACTATACCTACAAAGTTACAGTCACTAATGTGATGAATAATGACAAGTGGATCAACAACACAAAAAAAGGCGAGACAAATTTCACAGTGACAGACCTGCATCCTGGAGACCAATACAAACTATCGGTGGAGTCAGTAACTCCAGAGGGCACACTGAGCTCTCCTAAGAATGTGAAAAACACCACAAGTAAGTAATTCTGTAAGGGTCAATACCTGCTCCACTGTCTCAGTCAACAACAGTTCCATTATTATTATGTTTTTAATATTCTTATTGTGTTCGTTACCTTATGGTTTTTTCTGCTGTGTTGGATCCAGAGTAACAACTATTTAATTCTCCTTACTCTTGTATCAGGTTGAGTTACAAGACAGCCATTTTTTCTTGTTGTTCCCTTCCGCCCCTTGTGGATTGCATTGGGTGACAACCTTGCCATTTATTTAGCATTTTTGTCTGTTTTCTATGAGGCTGAGTTGTTAGTTTGATACTCAACCTAGCACAGATGGGAAGTGTGCAAGGAGATGGCCGGATTTGAGCCTGGACCCACTCGACTCGCACTAATTAACCATCCCTTGTGTTTTCTCTTGACAGATGCATCATCAGTCACTGAACTTAATGCAGTAGAGAGGACAACAATTTCATTAAAAATTGAATGGATAGAGCCATCTGATAGAAGAGCCTCTGACTATACCTACAGAATTACAGTCACTAATGTGATGGATAATCACAGTTGGATCAACAACACAAAAAAAGGCGAGACAAATTTCACAGTGACAGACCTGCATCCTGGAGACCAATACAAACTATCGGTGGAGTCAGTAACTCCAGAGGACACACTGAGCTCTCCTGAGAATGTGACAGACACCACAAGTAAGTAATTCTATAAAAGTCAGTACCTGCTCCAGTGTCTCAATGACAAGATACAGGATGAGCCCATGGCAGTTTAGGAAATGCACTGACATGGACTGAAGATTGGCTGTCTGAGGGACGGCAAAGTGTGGAAGTAAAGAGGGCCTCTTCTGAATGGCTGCCGGTAACTAGTGGTATTCTGCAGGAGTTGGTCTTCGGTCCATGAGCTCTTGTGTTCTACATTAATGCAAATAATCGAATTGGGACCAACAAGACAGGAAAAGGTGAGACAACGTTCATAGTGAGAGACCTGGGTCTTGGGGATCAGTACAATCTATCAGTGCAGTCGGTAACTCTGGAGGACACACTGAGCTCTCCTGAGGAGGTGACAAACACCACAAGTAAGTAATTCTACAGGAGTTAGTGCCTCGGAACCTGATCCTACATCTGAACCAGTCAGTACTGAAGCAAACCTTACCCTTTAATATCACCGGCATAGGTCATGAAATTTGTTGTTATGCAGCAGCAGTACATTGCAATAACTAATAACAAAAATATAAATTACAATTTTATATATATTTTTTGATCTGAAGAATACACTTTACAATGGTCTGGACACTACATGAGTGACATAAACTGGGGTCACTGGGTATATATCTACAGTATTGTGCATAAGTCTCAGGTACATATACGAGGGGTGATTGATACCTTCGTGGCCTAAGGTAGAAGGAGTTAATTTTAGAAACCCTAGCACATTTATTTTTCAATATAGTCCTCTCCTACATGTACACACTTAGTCCAGCGGTCGTGGAGCATACGGATCCCTTCTTTGCGGAAGTCGGCGTCTTTGACCTCCAGAAAGTGGTCCACAGCAGCGATGACGTCATCATCAGTGTCAAAATGGCGACCACTGAGTGCCTTCGTCATCCTGGGGATCAGGTAGTAGTCCGAGGGTGCCAAATCAGGTGAACGGGCGGGTGTTCGACGAGTTTGAATCGGCATTCCTGGATGGCAGCCATCGCCACGGTGGACTTGTGGGATGGAGCGTTGTCCTGGTGGAAGAGCACTCCTCTTGTCAGCTTCCCGCGCCGAATGTTCTTGATTTTCTCCCGTAGTTGTCTCAAGAGATCAGCATAGTAGGCCCCTGTAATAGTGTGACCCTTTTCCAGGTAGTCCACCAGCAGCACTCCCTTTGCATCCCAGAAGACGGAGGCCATCACCTTGCCTGCGGACGTCACTGACTTGGCTTTCTTGGGAGCCGGAGGTCCTGGGTGTTTCCACTGTTTCTATTGTTCTTTCGTCTCTGGTTGGAAGCTGTGGATCCAAGTCTCATCCATGGTTACAAGTTGCTGGAGAAATCTCTCGGGATCTGCCTCAAAAATGGCTAGATTGTCCCTTGACATGTTGTGCTGAACCCGCTTCTCATCAGGCCCAAGGAGTTTCGGGACCCAGCGAGCTGACACCTTGGTCATTTTGGAGTTCGTTGTAGATAACTGCATGGACACATTCCTGGGAGATACCTAGCTCTGTGGCAATTTACTGCTGTGTTATTCATCGATCTGTCCAGATCATGTCATGGATCTTGTCAATGGTCTGTGTGGTGACGGTGACAGACCTTCCAGGACGGGGGTCGTCTTCCAGGCTCTCTCTGCCACGTTTGAATTCAGCAGCCCACTTCTTCACCATGCGGTAAGAAGGGGCACCCTCCCCTCGTGTTACCACCCTGTTCTCAAGGATCTCCTTGGGTGATAAGCCCTTGAGACCAAGGTAGCAGATGACTGCATGAAGGCTGATGTTGTCCATTTTCTCAGACAGTGCTTACTTGTAACTTTCAATTATCTGAAACAGAAATACCATACAAGTTGTTAACCTCAAACTTTCTGCATAAGCATTCAAAGAGTTGAATTGCAAGTGCGTGTAACGAGAGCTTCTTCTTCTACCTTGGGTCACGAACTTATCAATCACCCCTCGTATATAGTTAGGATACCTAAAAGTTTTGCATAGTACTGTAGTAATTTTATGTATTGCACTGTATTGCTGCCGCAAAAAAAAACACATTTCATGACATATTTAAGTGATGATAAATCTGATTCTTATATGGGTCCCTATTGTGCGCTGAGAGTGGAGAGGGGGCAGGAAGAGGGGAATCATGGATGGGAAAAGTGGAAGGGAGAGGAGAGGGAGTGGGGAGCACCAGCGAGGCATTCTGTAATGATCAATAAACCAATTGAATGGAATTGAATGACCTTGCCTGGTGTCTCAGTGCTGGGTTTGCCTGCACCCATGCCATTCCCCTGCCCCAGAACTCCTTCTCTGCCACCTGTCCTACATCCCTCCATCACCACTCCCAACATCATTTACAAACTCACTCTCTGCTTCACATTGACAAATACAATACTGTGCAAAGGTCTTAGGCACCCTAATTATATATACGTACCTAAGTCTTTTCCACAGTACTTTCTATATCAACTAAATTAAATAAGTAATGCAAAAATAAAGGAAAGAAAAATACTGAGGTAGTATTGATGGGTTCAACGTCCATTCAGAAATCTGATGGCGGAGGGGAAGAAACTGTTCCTGAAACGTTAAGTATGTGTCTTCAGGCTCCTGTACCTCCTTCCTGATGGTAGCAATGAAAAGAGGGCATGTTCTGGGTGATGGGGTCCTTGATGATAAATGTTGTCTTTTTGAGGCATCGCTCCCTGAAGATGTCCTGGATACTAGGGAGGCTAGTGCCCGTGATACAGCAGACTAAGTTTACAACTCTCTGCTGCTTACGTCAATCCTGTGTAGTAGCGACCCCTCCCCAGCCCCCAAACCAGATGGTGATGCAGCCAGTCAGAATGCTTTCCACAGCACACCTCCAGAAATTTTCAAGTGTTTTAAGTGACAAACCAAATCTCCTCAAACTCCTAATGAAATATAGCCACTGCCTTGCCTTTTTTATAGCTGCATCGATACGTTGGGACCAGGTTAATTCCTCAGGGATATTAGCACCCAGCAACTTGAAATTGCTCACTCTCTCCAAATCTGATCCCTCTATGAGGATTGGTTTGTGTTCCGTCATCTTACCCTTTCCCCCTTTCCGAAGTCCACAATCAGCTCTTTGGTCTTACTGACATTGAGAGCAAGGTTGTTGCTGTGATACCACTCAACCAGCTGGTATATCTTGCTCCTGTACGTCCGCTCATTGGCATCTGAGATTCAGTGCATGTCCTGGGTGCTGGGGTGAGGGTCGCGGCAATGCTTTGACAGATCTGAACGAAAATATAATTTTCTGAATGAATAGTGAACCGAGATGGATAAGCTTTCAGGGGCAGACTCTCATATGTAACTGTTTCATATTAAAGTGAGCCTCTGCAAAGTGCTTTCTGATGGGAGCGATTACTAAATCTCCACACACTGAAAGTGCAGCAGCTGATGATGCTGAAGGCAACATATTGACCAACCATGAACACAGACAGAAGCAGTCAGAGGCAGACTGGACGTGCACGCAGATTAGCTCAGAAGAGAGTGAAAGGTTTTCTCTATAGCATTGGGGGACTGTGTTGATGTTTTTGTAATCAATGCATCTGTCTCCGCTGATGCAGAGACTACTGTTGCATTTCCTGCAGCCATAGTTTGTTTTTTAAAAAAATCAAGAGGAGCTAACAGGATGAAAAGAGGAAAACTGTTTTTGCTGTTCAATGAATGTGCTTCTCAGTGTAAAAGTTGTCACCAAGCTTTTAAAGAAGCACATACAGAATGCTGAAGGAACTGAGCAGGCCAGGTAGCTTCTATGGAAAAGAGTAAGCATTCGATGTTTCAGGCCAAGACCCTTCATAAATCCTGTAGAAAGGCCTCAACCCAAAACGTCAACTGTTTACTCTTTTCCAAAGCAGCTGCCTCACCTGCTGAGTTCCTCCAGCATTTTGTGTGTGTTGCTTTGGATTTCCAACATCTGCTGATTTTTTCCTGTTTTTGTAAAGCTTTTAAAGAAGTCAGCTGGCCACTGGTGTGCTGCCATCTGCACTGGACTTTGGGGTGAGTGGTCGTGGATTCAGATCTGACCGGCTCTTTGCACGCCTTCCATCCGTGCTGAGTTGAGCATCGAGCTACCATCTCGGCCTCATAAAACAGACACGAACGAAATGGCAAGGTTGCCACCTGATGCGCCAAACAAGATGCAGGAGGGAACTTTACCCTTTACCTTTTACCTTTTACCTAAGAAGCAGCTGGAAACTCTGCTTAAGCCACAAATGATATACCCTCTGTGGTCACTTTATTGGATATCTCCTGTGCCTAATAAAGTGGCCACTGAGTGTATGTTCATGGTCCTCTGTGCTGTAGCCCATCCACTTCAAGGTTCGATGTGTTGTGCATTCCGATGCTCTTCTGCACACCACTTTTGTAATGTGTGGTTATTTGAGTTACTGTCGCCTTCCTGTCAGCTTGAACCAGTCTGGCCATTCTCCTCTGACCTCTCTCATTAACAAAGCATTTTCACCCACAGAACTTGCGCTCACTGGATGTTTTATTTTTGCACCATTCCCTGTAAACTCTAGAGACTGTTGTGCGTGAACATCCCAGGAGATCAGCAGATTCTGAGATATTCAAATCACCCTGTCTGGCATCAACAATCATTCCCCAGTCAAAGTCACTTCGATCACATTTCTTCCCCATTCTGATGTTTGGTCTAAACAACAACTGAACCTCTTGACCACATCTGCATGCTTTTATGCATTGAGTTGCTGCCACTTGATTGGCTGATTGGATTCCAATAATGAGCTGGTGTCCAGGCGTACCTAATAAAATGGCCACTGAGTGTACATCTCCAGATACGTGAGTGCCAGAAATTTTCTAAAGAATTTCTCATACCTGGATCCCCTCAATGTATGGCTTTAATCACTGATAACCCACATCCAAAGGCTAAAGACTAGCACACACCTCGCACTGGAGGCCACTGCATGGGCGGTTTCTCACACCAATTAACCCTCTCTCTGCCATTCTCTTGACAGATCCATCATCAGTCACTGATCTCTCTGTGGTCAACAGGACAGCGGTCTCATTTGAATTAAAATGGACAGCACCAAATGACTCAAGAGCCTCTGACTATACCTACAATATCACTGCTACCAGAGTTGCTAGCAGATCTAGCTACAGAGATCTAAATACTGGTGTTAGCAGATCTTCAGTCACAGATCCAGGCAGTACAGAGTTCAACGTGACGGGACTGGTTCCAGGGGAACAATACGAGCTAACCGTGGAGTCAGTCACTCCCGAGAACACCCAGAGCGCCCCTGTGATGTTGACAAACACCACAAGTAAGTAACAGTGGAGGAGTATAAAAAACCATTAATTATGCAACCAAAATTACTACTTGGGCCCTTAGCTCCCCATGGAGCATAGGCCATTGATGACCTCCCACCTCTATCGTCCTCTGAAGTCAGTGGTACTCCAGGACTGATTCCAGGATTGAAGAGCTTGTCATATGATGAGCGTTTGATGCCTGTGGGCCTGTATTCACTGGAATTCAGAAGAATAAGGGGTGACCTAATTGAAACCTATCGAATGGTGAAAGGCCGTGATAGAGTGGATGAGGAGAAGATGTTTCCTATGGTGGCAGAGTCTAAGACCAGAGGACACTTTCTCAGAATAGAGGGGTGTCTTTTTAAATGGAGATGGGGAGGGATGTCTTTAGCCAGAGGGTGGTGTATCTGAAGAATTCGTTGCCACAGGCAAATGTGGAGGCCAAGTCTTTATGTATATTTAAGGCAGAGGTTGATAGATTTTTGATTAGTCAGGACACGAAGGGATAAGGGGGAAAAGGCAGGAGACTGGGGCTGAGAGGAAAATTGGACCCGCCATGATGCAATGGCGGAGGAGACTCGATAGGTTAAATGGCCTAATTCTGCTCCTATATCTTATGGTCTTATGGTATGGTTGGAGTTCATCAACGCTTCTGTAATCCATTTCTACCCATGGTACAGGGGATTGCCCTATACAGCTTCACCAGAGCCCTGTTCACCAGCCTTACTGATTTCCATCTCTCCTGACAGGGTGTAGGGGTAGATTTTAAGAGAAATACAAATTTACAGACTCTAATATCATTGGTGGTGACAGTCGAACAAGATGCACAAGTCCAGATGAGACAGTATTCATGTTGAAAAAACTTATCCCTGGGCCCCAAAACAAGCTGATGGTGGAGCCTGTCATTCCTGGAAGAACACTGAGTTCCCCCGAGAAAGTGGCAAACAGCACAAATTGGTGAACCAAAGAACGAATTGCTCGAGGAACTCAGCAGGTCAAGCAGCATCTGTGGAGGAAAGGATTTGTCAAAGTAGCCAGTGTAAATGGGAGTGGGGAGACGAGGGACAGTAGGTGATTGGTGGACTGAGAAGCAGTGAAGGGTTATAGGCAGGTGAACGCAGGTGAGGATAGGGTGAAGCTGGGAGACAGAGGGAGATGGATGACAAAGAAGAAAACAAGGCAGAGAGAGCCGCATGGGGATGCAGGCCAGTTGCTCTATCACTGCAACACTGATTCCTGGCCAACATATAGTTCTTAAAATGCTCTCTTCATGGTGGCCTGGGACAATGTCATAACCTCCTGTAAACGAAAACTATTTTAAAATTTGTTATGTGTTCTTTCCTGGTTTAGCTCAGGGTATTCGCAAGCAAAGGAGACGACACACATGTTCAAGGCCTCAAGTGAACTCTTTACTAGAACTAGCACAAATGCAATACAGAAATAAATAAATAAATTTGTTATGTGGGAGCAGCAGAGAAATCAAAATTATGGTTATTCTTCACTAACCAAGCCGATCTGCAGAGGGCCACAGATCGAGATATCTCTCTCTCTCCTCTCTCCTCTCTCTCTCTCTCTCTCTCCCTCTCTCTCTCTCTCTTCCCCCCCCTCTCTCTCTCTCTCTGACTCGACATAGCCTGACTCTCCCTGTGATCCAACCTAAGACAAACCTTCTCCTTACACCAAGAAGGTGCCCCTTTTTTTACCCTTCAAAACCTCTTACACTGTACCTGCACTGGTACAATGACTTAGCCTTTCCCAGAAAACCATGTTTTTCACCATCTTGCACTGTTATGGCTGTAGACTTGATTTCGCTCAACTATCTCTAAACATCGCTGTGGACCTGTCCTCATGTACTTTCCAAAACAGTCCCCTCCAAGTTCAAAGCACGTTGTCCTCCCGACTTCCAGTTTATTTCAGAATATACCACGGAGGAATCAAATTTACCTTTTCCCTTCCACCATCCAAGGGTGAAAATATGTAACATGTGCTGAAGATTGGGATTTGGAGTTTGATGTGTCAATGACGCACTCTGCAATCTACTTTTTCTGAGTAATGTTACATGTGATAGTCTGTGTGAGAATTATGCCCCATATCAAAGCTCATGAATTTAACTTCAAAACGAAGCTTCTCCAATGTCTTCAGGAGCATCTAAGATTCTAGTTGAACACCTGCTCACTGAGGTACAATCATTGGAGTGGTCAGCCACTACTTAGAAAGTCTATAGTGCCTGTATGAATGTGGTGATCCCCACACAAGTAATTCTGTGCTTCTTAAAGTAGTTGTACAATTGGAAGCTCAGCACACATCAGGCACTCCCCCAGTTCCCCCGGTCTAATCATACTGTGATACCCCATCCACAAAGCCATTCTGATGGTCTTTTCAACCTCGGAGTTCAGCTTGTTCATGCCTGGTTGGAGTTCTGATTTCATATTTCAGACTCAGGTTTACTCATTACAGTGAGAGGCGCCTTTTGCGTTAACAACCAACCCACCTCAGGATGGGCTGGGGGCAGCCTATATTTATCACCACACATTCCAGTGCCAATATAGCATGTCCATAATATTCAGCAGAACAAGGCAGAACACAACAAAACCACCAAGTGTTGTGGGTTTCTCAGTTCCTGGTAACTCTCATCCTACCAGACTTTCAATGGGAAATAAGAGACAGATCTCTCTCCATCCTCACCACTCTACCTGTGTCTCTATCTTTCTGTTATATTTTTTTCCTCAGTTTTATTTTGTGTTTTATTTCAACTGCACCTGCCTTTGCGCCTCCCCCTGCCTTGCTGGTCAGTGTAAAGTTCACTTCAGTTTGTGTCACCAGAGAGAGAACTGCACTCAGTCTGTTCCGTGCATTTTTCAGTTCCTGATACTATTTCCGACTTCCGCTGCGCTGGGAGGACAGGATACACGATCGGGGTGGAGTGGAACAAACCAAAGGGCAGGTTTAGCAACTTCACAGCTACTGCATCTGACGGTGACCGACTATTGATTAATCGTACCATTGGGAAGGAGAATGCGCTGAGCGTTGCTAATCTTCAGCCTGGACGCAAGTACACCATCAAAATCACCACGGTGAGCGGGCAGACATACAGCAAGCCTGAGGTCAAGGAATGCTGGACCAACTCACAGCGTGAGTATTCTGAATGTAAATATTTCCTCCTCCGCTTTTATAAAATCAAAAGCTCATCTTTCAAAGGGTCATGATGCCATCCCCCAACCTGCATTTCTGCCACGGTTGTCCTTGTCCAGATGATGATGATGATGATGATGATGATGATGGAGTCGACTCTTGTCCAGGGCTGACACCTATTTGCGTGCATCTCCTCGCAGCAGCCTGTTCCTGATCTCTTTGTTCACACATCTGGAATCGTGGTTCCCCACTTCATCAACCTAGCTGCTGAGGATTTGTTTTATGTGGAGCTTTATGTATTCGGTGGAGCTTGCCGCATTCAAATTGTCTGTCAAATTTCATATTTTGGACACCTCTGAGAGATTGAGTCTAAGTTTTAGGCACAGAATGAAGAGACAATGAAATGGTATAGAGCCATAAAGAGATACAGTATGGAAGGAGACACTTTGACTCCCCAAGTTCGTGCCAGCTATCAACCATTCACATTCATCCTATTTTATCCTTCACTACATTCCAATCATTTCCCCCCAGATTTTCCCACTCACTGCACTCTAGGGGCAGTTTACAGTGACCAATTAATATACCCATCTTTGTGCCACAATAAGCGCCGGTAGTAATCTGTTCTTTGCCCTCAGAGGTCATTTTAAACAATCTACACTGGAGATTGAGATGCACTATGATGTGGGATAATGGGGTTTACTGCCAGAATCTCACGCACGGCTGGTAATCATGCAAATTTAACTTGCAAACCACAAATAAAATGAGCATGCTTACAATTCCATGGGGGGAAAAAAAACTGTTTTAACCTTCACCGTTTGAGTTTGAAATCTCAACGCAATTAGATCTTTTAATTAGATCTCAAAATAGCATTAAATCTGGGATATAAATACCATGGTAGCATAGCGGTTAGGGCAACGCTATTACAGACCGGGGCGGTTTGGAGTTGAATTCCATCTGTACGGAGCTTGTACATTATCCCCGTGAACTCTGGATGTTCCAGTTTCCTCCCACAGTCCAAAGATATACCAGTAAGTAGGTTAATTGGTCATTGTAAATTACCCTGTGTTAAATGGATGGGTCGCTGGGTGGTGGCTCGTTGGGCTCAAAAGGCCTGTTCCACACTGAATCAATAAGTAAGTAAATAATACAATTGAAAACACTGGCTCAGACTGCCCCTAGGTTTGGTTCGGGACACAGTGGCCAGTTGACAGCAGCAGATATCATGGGATGACTGGGGTCTTAATGACAAACTGGACTGGCTGATGAGCAAGTGCCTAGCTCCTTTCTCTGGGATAGTGCAATGCTGCTACAGCTCGGAGTATCAGAGTTCCGAGCTCCGTAAGGAGTCTCAGTACATTCTCTCCGTGCAATGGGTGGGTTTTCTCCGGGTGCTCCCGTTTCCCCCCAGAGTCCAAGGATGTACTGGTTAGGAGGTTAATAAGCCATTGTAAAGTGTCCCATGATTAGGCTAGGGTTAAATCAGGGTTTTCGGGGGTTGCTGGGCAGCGCAGCTCAAAGAGCCTTTTCCACGTTGTAACTCTAATAAATAGTCAGATAGATAGCTAACTAACTAACCAACCAACCATGCACTTTTTGTACTTTATAGCCATTATCATTGGAGCGATCATGGGCTCCCTGCTGGGCCTGATCCTAATTGGCGTATTACTGTTCTTCATCTTCTACAGAGCCAGGCGTCAGAGGTAAGAGAGCTTGCTTGAAGGATGGTAATGAATATGTATGATGGGAATTCTAAAGAAACTGACAGTGCCCAGTCTGTCTCGCCACTGATAGCATCATTACCAGACAGATTAATAAGTGCACTGTGGCACTGTACCCTGCCTTCGCTGTGTGCCATTGGTAATGCGTTTTTCACCTTGGCCCCAGAGGACCACTGTTCCATTTGGTTATGTTTATGTATTTTGGGCAGATGGGGCTCATCAGCTGAGGTTGGCATCTCATTTAAGAGAAGGAAAACTCTGATTACAAACCTCCACTGCTTTGCAGCTATACCCACTTATGGAGAGGGCTTCATAAATGAACCCCGAGAAAAAATCCAGAGATGGTGTCCTTAACTCAGTCTTACACTGAGTTCAATGCTGGCAGGTAACTCTTGTGATGCTGCTGGTGCCAAACTAGATCGGTCGCTGCTGTTCTTTTGGACTCATCAGCTGCATGGAGAGGGGGAGCCTGGTGCATGGGCAACAGCTTGCTCTCCATATCGTGCTGCCCTGCCTGCATACTAGATGCATAGTCATAGTCATAACTTTATTGATCCCAGGGGGAAATTGGTTTTCGTTACAGTTGCACCATAAATAATAAATAGTAATAGAACCATAAATAGTTAAATAGTAATATGTAAATTATGCCAGGAAATAAGTCCAGGACCAGCCTATTGGCTCAGGGTGTCTGACCCTCCAAGGGAGGAGTTGTAAAGTTTGATGACCACAGGCAGGAATGACTTCCTATGACACTCTGTGTTGCATCTCGGTGGAAGGAGTCTCTGGCTGAATGTACTTCTGTGCCCAACCAGTACATTATGTAGTGGATGGGAAACATTGATCAAGATGGCATGCAACTTAGACAGCATCCTCTTTTCAGACACCACCGTGAGAGAGTCCAGTTCCATCCCCACAACATCACTGGCCTTACAGATGAGTTTGTTGATTCTGTTGGTGTCTGCTACCCTCAGCCTGCTGCCCCAGCACACGACAGCAAACATGATAGCACTGGCCACCACAGACTCGTAGAAAGCTAGTATACAACTGTCAAGTAGACAGCTAGGATACAACGCCCATGGTCAACACCGATCTCGCTCTATTCATGTATGGTTGGATGATGATTAAACTTGAATGTTGGAATCAAGTTACTGTGTTCTCCCTACTCATTCGATTATTCCACTGGGATACATCTTTTATTTACTTAGATTTTATTTAGGGATACAGCACAAAACAGGCCCTTCCAGCCCTTCGAGCTGTGCTGCCCCAGCAACCCCGACAGCCCCGATTTAGCGCTAAACTAATCGTGGGACAATTTACAATGAATAGTTAACCTACCTACGTCTGAGGAGTGCGGGAGGAAACTGGAACACCTAGAGAAAACCCACGCATTCCACAGGGAGGACGTACAGGCTCTTTACGGGTGATGCCAGGATTGAACTCCAAACCCTGATGTCCTGAGTTGTGACAGCATCGTGCTAAACAGTACACTATCATGGTGCCCATGACCCATGGTGAAACTATTTGAAATACTTCCCTTCCAGTTACTCTTGAGTGAACACAGAACCATAAAACAGAAGCAACACACACAAAATGCTGGAGGAGCTCAGCAGGTCGGGCAGCAACAGTGGAAAATGACTTTTCAGGCCGAGACCCTTCTTCAGGACTGAGAAGGAAGGGAATGCCAGAATAGAAAGATGGGGGAGAGGGGCAGGGGGCTGGCTGGAAGGTGATGGGTGAAGCCAGGTGTGTGGGAAAGGTCAAGGGCTGGAAAAGAAAGGATCTGATAGAAGAGGAGAGTGGACAATAGGTGAAAGGGAAGGTGGAGGGGACCCAGGAGGAAGTAATAGGCAGGCGAGAAGAAGTATAAGTCAGAGTGGGGGATAGAGGGGCCAGTGGTTGGGGGGGGGGGGGAGAGAAATTTGTTCACCAGATGGAGAAATCAATATTCATACTATCAAGTTGAAAGGTACCCGGACGGAATATAAGGTGTTGCTCCTCCACCCTGAGGGTGCCCTCATCTTGGTACAAGAAGAGGCTATGGCCTGACACGTTGGAACAGGAATAAAACAGAACCCTTTATAAATGATAATGTTCAGAGTAATGTAGCAAGGTAATATCCTGCTTGTACAGTACGAGAACCTACTTTCTGAAGATCTATCATTAGCAAATGTAAAGTAGGCTTCAGTTTGTATATGGTTCTTGTGCTTCCTGCACGAGGAAGCTGTGCAGGAAGTTGCTTATAATTCTTTTCTGTTTTTTTCTAAGTGAAGGAGCTTTACTCCAGATCTAGCCCATGCTTTTTTCTGCTATCTATGGTCCTCCGTTAGCTGGGGTCAACCATGGAGGTTGCATCCTAGCTGTTGAAGTCGATTTACGAACCAGGCCAGTACAATATGGAGAGCAAGCTGTTGCCCATGCAGCAGGCGGCCACTCTCCACACAGCTGATGAATCCAAAGGAACGGCAGAGACTGATACAGCTTGGCACTCTTCGGTGTCTCAGGAGTTGCCAGTCAGGATTGAACTCAAAGTAGGACTGCCTAGGGGCTCCAACTCTGGATTTTTCCTCAGGGTTTACTCCCAGCCTTCCCCATGAGTGGGTATAGCCACAAGGCAGCAGACAGTTGAGATCAGAGTTTTCTTCCTCCTGGATCAAGGATTCCCAACCTAGGGTCCAGCGACCCCACAGTTAATGGCAGGGGTCCACGGCATAACAAAGGTTGGGAACCCCAGTCCCAGATGAGCTGCGAGCTTATCCCCAGCTACGACAACCTTAAGAAACTTTTTCTCTGCTACAAATGAGCTTTATGTTAACCACTCTGTCGTTGATGGAGATTTACTCAGTGGTTATATATTCTTTTTCCAGTTTAGAGTTCAAGTTTATTGTCATTCCTCACTGATATATACAGCTAAATGAAACAATGTGCCTCTGGAACCAGGGTGCAAAGCACCTTATTTCACATACAAAAAATTTCTGTAGATGTACAAGTTGACATAAAATGCATGTAAGTTTATTCTAAATCTAACCCCAAGTGATAAGATAATGCAAAGAGATTTCATATTTTTAAGTTGTTGTTGTGTGAATGAAGTCACTGGAGAGAAGTTCTGGTAGGTATGAAGTTGTCTCGTTATTCGACAAAATATCATGGGAGATATATGTATATATAATAGAGAGAAAGCGAGAGAGAGGAGAGAGAGAGGTGGAGGGGGAGGGGGAGGGAGAGGGAGAGATTATCTGTTTGGTCTGTATTTTAAATTTAATCTTCAATGCATATTCAAATCCGAAGGCGAATGGCTGACGTCAGTTAAAGTAATTTATTACATGGCTAACCCCAAAAATCGCTCTAACAAACCAATCAGTTAATGATGACAGGTTTGGAGATGGGGAGTCATAGGAGCTCTCAGTGGAAGGTATTAATGGCGAGACTGTGATCTGATGGCACACCATTCACATCATTCAGCAATCCTCCTATTTTAGAAGTGCACCAAATATTTTTCACTCACCTAAATTTTGGCTCAGCAACACCTTAATTTTAAGTTTTAGTTCTGTTTCCTCATTTTTTTAAACTCTCCACCTTTTTATATTAATTCTGTATGACCTGTATTACGTGGATCATTTTTGTTTGATAAAGTTCCTGTTAAATTAGTTAAGACATTTTAATAAATTAAACTTTAACATATTGAAGTGCTTTTGTGCAGTGGCATTTACATCCTCTGTGATGAAATGCTTTAAGAAGTGGGTCATGAAGCATATCTTGTGTCAAGATGAGACCACCCTCAGAGTGGAGGAGCAACACCTTATATTCCACCTGGGTAGCCTCCAACCTGATGGCATGAATATCAATTTCTCCTTCCAGTAAAAAATTCCCCCCTTCCTCTATTCCCCACTCTGACCTTTCACCTCTTCTCACCTTACTATCTCTTCACCCTGGCTCCCCTCCTCCTCCCCTTTCACCATGGTCCACTCTCCTCTCTTATCAGATTCTTTCTTCTCCAGCCCTTGACCTTTCCCATCCACCTGGCTCCACCTATCAACTTCCAGCGAGCCTCCTTCCCCTCCCCCTCACCTTTTTATTCTGCCATCTTCCCCCTTCCCTCTCTGTCCCCATGAAGGGGCTCCCCTTTCACCATGGTCCACTCTCCTCTTTTATCAGATTCTTTCTTCTCCAGCCCTTGACCTTTCCCATCCACCTGGCTCCACCTATCAACTTCCAGCGAGCCTCCTTCCCCTCCCCCTCACCTTTTTATTCTGCCATCTTCCCCCTTCCCTCTCTGTCCCCATGAAGGGTCTCAGCCCGAAACCTCAACTGTTTACTCATTTCCATTGATGCTGCCTGACCTGCTGAGTTCCTCCAGCACTTTGTGTGTGTGTGTGTTTTGCTCTGGATTAACAGCCTCTGCAGAATTTGCCATGTTTCTGATTTGCATATCAACTCCATCCTGAGAAGTGAATTGGATCCACTCCAAGTTGCCCACTGTCACAACAAGTCAACAGCGGATGCCATTTCAACTGCTCTTCATTCATCTCTGGATCATCTGGACAGTAAAGATGCACAAGCTATAGAATAACTTTCATAGATTCTGCAACTCACATTCTCAATATAATTTATTACTTATCTTATTATTTCTGTGATTTATCTTCTTTTTCAGATTGGTTGTTTGTCAGTCTTTGTTATGAATAGATTTCCGTAACTTCTATTGTATTTCTTTATTTTCCTATAAATGCCTTCAAGAAAATGAATCTCAATATAGCGCATAGTAACATACACTCAGTGGCCACTTTATTAGGTACAGATATTACCTAGGAAAGCGACCGCTGAGTACATTTCTGTCTGTTCCTGGCCTTCTGCTGCTGTAACCCATCCACTTCAAGGTTCGACATGTTGTGCATTCAGAGATGCTCTTCTGCATACCACTGTTGTAATTTGTGATTATTTGATTTACTGTCGCATTCCCTCAGCTAGAACCAGTCTGACCATTCTCCTCTGACCTCCCCCACTAACAAGGCGTTTTCACCCACAGAACTGCCACTCACTGAATGATTTTTTGTTTTTACACACCGTGCATCAAAATCTCAGGAGATCAGTAGTTTCTGAGATACTCAAACCGCCCCACCTGGCACCGATAATCATTGCACAATTAAAATCACTTAGAAATCATATTTCTTCCCCATTCTGATGTTTGGCCTGAACAACAACTGAACCTCTTGACCACATCTGCAAGCTTTTATGCTTGAGTTGCTGCCACATGATTGGCTGATTAGATATTTGCATTAATGAGCAGGTTTACAGGTAGAGCTAATACAGTATGTATTGCCAGGATAGATTTATGCATTACAATGCCATGCATATATTTCAACCAATGCAGAAACTGGCATTGCATTTCCTGCAACTGCTGTCTTCTTTTTTAAATCAAGAGGAACTAGTGTTACAGGCATGAAGGGATACAGAGAGAAGGCAGGACACTGGGGTTGAGAAGAATAATAGATCAGCCATGATGAAATGGCAGAGTAGACTTGATGGGCCAAAAGGCCCAATTCTGCTCCTATATCTTATGGTCTTATAATGCGGTGAAAAGGGTGAAACAATTCTTGCTAGTCTTGATATTTTCATTATATTGCAGGTGTACAGTTGTACCAAATAACATGGCCAATGAGTGAATATGTACTTTGACAATAAATTTACTGTGATCTTTAAAGTTATAGAGATTGATATTAGTTACATTTTTTAATTAAATTCCAGGAAGAAGCCTGATCCAGGATCTTCATCAATGGGCGTCCTTTTCCCAGAATACAAGTAGGTGGAACTTTTCTCTCATTGTTCCGATT
This sequence comes from Mobula hypostoma, assembly GCF_963921235.1. NCBI lineage: Eukaryota > Metazoa > Chordata > Chondrichthyes > Myliobatiformes > Myliobatidae > Mobula > Mobula hypostoma. Next base: position 111,924,970 of record NC_086107.1, read on the forward strand.
ACATCTCATCTTCCCCTTGAAAGCTGGCAGGTTGCAGCGTGAAACTGCAGCTGAAATCCCTAAACCTATGCAGGCTGCAATCTAAGTTGCCACAGCCTCTTTCTCCTAGAAGCAATAATTGCAGAGTCCTCTGGCTTATAAACATCCGCACCTCACACACAGATAATAAATCCACATGCACATGGCATCAACCAGCAGTATAAGTCCCCAGTGATATTCCGTCTCTGCTGTTCCATATGTGAAGAGGGATGGATGGAACAACCAACAATGGAAAGCTTCAGGCTGCAGGATCTTAACCAAAGATTTATAGTCCCACTCATGGGCTGTTTTAGTATTCTCTCCTCACCCCAGTCCCATGTTTGCCAATATCAAAAGAAGTATGTTTCCTCAGCAGAAGGTCTTTGGTTTCTGTCCTGGTGTTGCCACCATGAAATTCATTGGTCTACTGAAGACTTAGAGAATGCGGCATTGGTACAACAGCCTAAGTGTGCCTTACCGCTGTAAGGTATTGAGTGTGTAGCCTCCCTCAAAACAGATCTACCCACAAAGACTAATTTGGAGTATTGTGTGCAGTTTTGGTCACCTAAGGTGTAAGCAAGGTTGAAATTGTGCAAGGAAAATTTACAAGATGTTGCTGCGTCTGGGAGGACCAGAGTTATCAAGAAAGATTGAATAGGTTAGGACTGTACTCTTAGGAACATAGAATTCTGAGAGGAGATTTGATTGAGGTATTCAAGATTATGAGGGTTGTAGAGAGGGAAAACGCAAGAAGGTTTTTTCACTGAGGATAGGTGAGACTACAACTAGAGGTCATGGGTTAAGTGTGAAAGGTGAGAGGTTTAAGGGGAACATGAGGAAAAACTTCTTCATTCAGAGGGTCGTGAGAGTGTGGAACGAGCTGCCAGCACAAGCCATGCATGTGGGCTCGATTTCAACATTTAAGAGAAGTTTGGATAGGTACTTGGATGGTAGGGGTATAGAAGGCTATGGTCCCAGTTGCAGGTCGATGGGAATAGGCAATTTAAACGGTTTCAGCATGGGCTAAATGGACCAAAGGACCTGTTTCTGTGCTGTACTTCGCTATGACTCTATTAGTCTAAGCAAACTGGATTGATTATGCAATAATGAGCTCAACGATTATGTGCACACTGTAGGCGTATATACTGTATATGTAATGGAGACTTTTTCTCTATTTTGTTTGTTTTAGTTTATTGAATTTGCATGGGTGTGTCAGTGTTCATACAAGTGATAATCTAATTTTCCATCAAAGGGAATTCAAATTTTTGTGTTTGTAGTTAACTGAACCATATTTACTGTAGTTGTGTCTATTTATTGGAAGTAGCCTTTTTATCGTTACTCCCCATGCATTGTCAAGGTATGTTACTGTTAGTTTGTGTTCTCAGTGACAGCTAACTCATTAAGGCTGATTTATATTTGTGCGTCAAATTGACGCCATAGGTACAGCATAGCCATGAACCCTACGCCGTGCCTACGCGGATCCCTACGCCATAGCTTGACGCGCACCTCTCCCAAAATGTAACTACGCGTTGCGGCAACGCAGACCACAACAGCTGTGATCGGTCCGCTTGGTAGCATCGCATTTCCTCCTACGCTGCAATAGCTTCCCATTGGGCGACTGAAGGGCAGGGAAAGAACTCTGGCTGCAATGCTTTCCATAAAGCTTTACGGACCTCCGAAATTATGGAGGACACATTTCGCTTTTACGAAAAAAGACGCTCGCTTTAAACTTGTTTACTCCCAGAAAGACTACCATGACCATGAAGCCTTGCACGGGCAGGTGTGTGAGCATGTGTGCCGTGCGTAAATTGCAGAGCGACGCAGACACACCAACGCACAAGTATAAATGCTCACAACAGCGTAGCCCACTTGCGTAGGCTACGGCGTAAGCTGGTACGCACAAGTATAAATCAGCCTTTAGGATGGCATGGTAGCATAGTGGTCAGCACAACGCTTTACAGTACAGGCAAGCCGGTTCAATTCCCGCTGCTGCCTATAAGGAGTTTGTACCTGTGGGTTTCCTCAGAGGCTCCGGTCTCCTCCCACAGTACCGTAAGTTAATTGGTCATTGTAATTTAGCTAAATCAGGGGGATCGCTGGGCAGCATGCCTCGAAGGGCTGGAAGGGCCTATTCTGTGCTGTATCTCAATAAGTAAATAAATTATCAGCCTATGCTAAGAGTGTTATATTGGTTGAATAAATCATCACAGCAAGCCACCACAAGAAAGTGCTGGTGTAGCCCAGCAGGCCAAGCAACATCAACAGAGGTGAAAGGATGGTCCTTGTTTCAGGTTGAGACCCTACATGTCCAATTTCAGCCCAACACATCCACCATCCCATTCTCTCTACAGACTGCTTGACCCACTGACTCTTTTCTGCTCTAGATCCCAGCATCTCAATTCTCTTGTGTCTCACCAAGAGCCATGATACAATGAGCTTTCTGGCTTTCTGTTTTGTTGATTAAGGGATAAGTCTGCACAGGACAGTTCTCTTGCTGTTCGAAATAATGCCAAGGTTACTTTGATGCCACCAAAGAGAGAATGTACGGCCTTGCTTTAATGTCTTATCTAAAAGACGGCCCTTCTGACACCTGGCAATTACTTGATTTATTGAAATCCAATGTGGAGTAAGCCTTTCTGACCCTTCGAGCCGCTGCACCCAGCAATTCCCCAATTTAATCCAAGCCTAATAAGCGGGATCATTTACAATGACCAATTAACCTACCAACCGGTAATCAGAATCAAAATCAGAAGGAGGTACAGGAGTCTGAAGGCACACACTCAACGATTCAGGAACAGCTTCTTCCCTTCTGCCATATGATTTCTGAGTGAACATTGAACCCGTGAACATAACCTCACTACTTTTTAAAATAATTTCCGTTTTTGCACTACTTATCTGAATTTAACTATTTAATATACAATTTATATATTTAATTTAATATATATATTTAATTACTTGCTGTAATTCATTTTTTTCTATATTTATCATGTATTGCATTGTACTGCTGCCGCAAAGTCAACAAATTTCAGGACTTGTGCTGGTGATATTAAACCTGATTCTGATTTAACTGGTACGTCTGTGGACTGTGGGAAGAAACCGGAGCACCCGGAGGAAACCCACGTGACCACGGGGAGAACGTACACACTCCTTACAGGCAGTGGCGGGAATTGAACCTGGGTTGCTGGAACTGTAAAGCAATGTGCTAGCCACTACACTACCACACTGCCCACTACAGGATTAGCCCAGATTTCGGTGCAAGGTTTTCAACGCGCACCTGAGTCAGCAGCAAGAAATCACCAGCTGAGGTAGAGTTAACATTTGAAGTAAGTATACCTACATCTTTATACTTTGTTCATTAGGCCCATTCCACTGAGTGACTACGAGAGGTACTTCCAGAAGAAGCATGCGGACACAGATATTGGATTTGCTGAGGAGTATCAGGTGTGTATGTTTGTTCAAATGTTCACTCTGAGCGCCTGAGCAAAGAAGGCACGACTGCGCCTCTCCTTTCTTAGAAGTTGGCGCAGATACAGAATGTCATCTAAAACTTTGACAAACTTTTATAGGTGTACAGTGAAGAGTATTGTAACTGTTTGCATCACAACCTAGTATGGAAACACCAATGGCCAAGAACAGAAAAAAGCCTATAAAGCGTGGTGCATACAGCCCAGTCCATCACAAGCAAGCCCTCCCCATCATTTGAGCACATCTACAAGGACTGCTGCCAGAAGAAGCAGCATCCATCATCAAGGAACCCCCACCATCCAGGCCATGCTCTCTTCTTGCTGCTGCAATCAGGAAGAAGGTACAGGAGCCTCAGGTCCCACCCCTATCAGATTCAGGAACAGTTATTACCCCTCAACCATCAGACTCCTGAACCAGCGTGAATAACTTCACTCACCTCAATTGATTCCACAACACAGGAGTCCTGTGGACTCACTTTCAAGGACTTTACAACTCATGTCCTCAGTATTATTTATACCTCTTTAAAAATTTGCACAGTTTGTCTTCTTTTGCACATTGGCTATTTGTCAGTCTTTATATGTAGTTTTTCATTGATTCTATTGAAGTTCTACTGCGAATGCTGCAAGAAAATGAATCATAAGAGAGCATATGGTGACATATACAACTTTGAAAATAAATTTACTTTGAACTTTGAGAACTTACAGAGAATATGCAGTGTGCTGTTAAAAATAATGTCATGGCATAAACCAATAAACATAGTTTTGGCCACAGATCGTGCCCTGAGCCCATTGTGAAGAAAGCACAACAGGGTCTCTACTTCCTCAGGAGAATGCGTAGACTTGGAATGTCATCAAAAACTTGGCAAACTTCTAGAAACGTATGGTGGAAAGTGTATTGACCGGCTGCATTACGGCCTCGTAGGAGAACACCAATACTTTTGAGCAGAAAATCCTACAAGAGATAGTGGATTCAGCTCAATACATCATGGGTAAAGCCCTCCCAACCACGGAGTACATCTACCTGAAACATTGCCGTAGAAGAGCAGCATCCATCATCAAAGATCCTCACCACCCAGGCCGTGCTCTTTCCTCGCTGTTGCTATTAGGTCCTTGATGCTGGATGCTGCTTTCTTGTGGCAGCACTCCTTGTAGATGTGTTTTATGCTGGGGAAGGCTTTTCCTGTGGTGGATTGGGCAGTAACCAATACTTTTCATAGGCTTTTCTGTACATAGGCATTGGTGTTTCCACACTATTGCATTGTGCCAAGGCACAGTACAGTGCCACTGTAGCTATGGTACTGTGCAGCAGAGTGTATATTATGCAGTCCAATAGGTTTGAGTTCTCCTGACACGGCTGACAAACAATCCTCTTCAATTCATTGCAGAGTCTGGCAAACATCGGCACAGAACAGTCAAAGGAAGCTTCCCAACTCCCAGAGAACAGAACAAAGAATCGATACACTAACATTTTTCCTTGTAAGTACTCAGCTTGGCATTTACTAGGTAACTATGAAGACATTGGCAATGGTCTTTACTGCCAGTGTACCCACTTCTCCTTATCTCTCCTGATAGTGTTGCCCATGGATTACAAATGACCTATACCACAGAAGGAGGCTATTCGGCCCATTTATTGCATACTGATACCTATACTCCATTCAACCTCCTCCCATCTTCACCATGTAGATCTATTCTCTTCTCCCTTGTCCATACTCCCCTTAAATGCACCTATATTATTCACCTCAGCCACCCCATGTGGAAGCAAGTTCCTAGTACTCGTTGGGAAAATACCTTACCTCTGAACTCTTTGAGTCTGTTTTGATCTCCTTGGTGATTATTTGACTGGCATATATTTGCATGTTGGAGATGTGCAGATGTTAATCGATCTGTGCCCTTTGCCTAAGATGTTCATGCATGGTTGAATGACAAGGGGTGTTGGGAAACAGTTTAAACATTAGGGCTAGGACTTTGATTGCAACTTGACCTGCAGTGAGTGGTAACAATTTGACACTTTTCTTAGCAAATATTAGTTTCATACTTCTTGACAATAAAGGAGGCAGTTAACCCACTGAGTTCATAACAACTCACAGAGCAATCCCCCCATAGTTTTCCCCCACTTTCCCCTCAACGGGTCCCAGCGTCTGCCATTCACCCACACACTATAGGTATTATACAGTGGCCAATTAACCCAGTAACCCACATACCTTTGGGATTTTTAATTTTGAATTTATTTCTATTTAGAGATACAGCACAGAATAGGCAATTCTGACCCTTTGAGCCACACTGTCCATTAACCCCAGACAACCCTCAGTTTAACACTAACCTAATCACAGGACAATTTATTGTTGTTCTTTTATATACCTCATAGCGCATCGCACAGCAACCTTGCCATTCCTTTAGCACTTTTGTCTTGTTTTTTTCACAAGGCTGAGTTGCTAGCTCGATGCTCAACCCAGCACAGATGGAAAGCATGCAAGGAGCCGGCCGGGTTTGAACCCGGGACCACTTGCCTCAAAATCTGGTGCAGATGACATTATACCACCAGCCGGCTTGCGGGACAACTTACAATGACCAATTAACCTACTAACTGGTGCGTCTTTGGATTGTGGGAGGAAACTAGAGCACTTGGAGTGAAATGAGCTGGGTTGATCAGACCCGAAAGACGCAAACCAATCCGAGTGTCCAGGAGATGTGGCAATAAGCGTACAAGCTCAACAAAGTAACCTGAGCCTAATTTATTATCATAAAACAGATAGCACAAATAAACCACACTCAATACTATGTAGTAAGTTACAAAGATTTCCACAAAGATTTCAGGGCTCATGATTCTTAGTCATCACTCGATTGTTGCTGTTATCAGGGGATTTGATTGTCGCTGCTGTCGGAGGAACTCTGTATTCCAACTAGTGAAACCACCCCAGGTCTGGGTCCTAGGCACTGACCGATCGCGATTCTTCGGTCTAGGTGAAGTCCCAAAAACTGAGCGAAAGGTGCCTCAATAAATAAGGGTTCAATCCACAAGCATAGCAAGACACACAGAACCAGGCAAACTATTTGATGTTTTGTTCTCATGCCACTAACTCAGCATGGTTTCATTCATTCAAACAACTCGTGTTCATCAACAGACATCCTGATGTCACTGTGCCTGAGGCCAAGGAAGACTCCAGCTGCTATCAGCAAACAGTTAACAAACTTGCACAGACACCTTACACGCTGCAAGCTCCCAAAGAGTTAAAGTGTCATTTGGAGCGGTTCAGAACTTCATCCAATATTTTACAAAAATGTAATACACCACAATACACAGAGAAAACCCATACATTCCATGCGGAGAAGATACAAACTCCTTACAGAGGATGCCGGGATTACCCTCCAAACTCCGATGCCCGAGCTGTAATAGCATTGCGTTAACTGCTACATTGCTGTGGGATGTGGGAGAAAACCAGAAGACCTGGTAGAAACCAGTTTGTTCACAAACAGAATGTGAACATTCCACGCAGACAGCACTGGAGGTCAGGTTTTGAACCCACAGTGCTGGAGCCATTAGACAACCACTTTACTGGCTATGCTCTTGTGCTATCTATAGTTGATACAAAATAAGCTTAAATCTGAAATTTATAGATGTGTACCATCGATGGCAAGACCAGCACTTACTGTTCATTTTAATTTTTCACAAACTGAATGAGTTGCTCAGTCAGTTTCTGAGATCAGTAAAGCTTGAACCAATTCTGTGAGGCAAACACACTAGATCAGAAAGGCAAATTTCCTTCCTTGAAGCACCATTGTAAGCCAGGTGGGCTTTTAAAACAATCCAATAATTTCATGGTCACATTATTGCTTTTTCATTTATTCCCAATCCATGCTCTGAAATAGTGAAATAAATCTCTAGTGAGACTGCACCTGGAGGGGAGTGACCATTCCTGTGGAAGAATCTGTAGGCCTATATGGGAGGTCACCTTAGATTCACCAGAAGTAAGTCCTGAACTCCTCTAGAGATTAAACTTTTTAAAAAAGCTGGCTTAATAGTGTTATTTAAATGCAGATTTTAAAAATTAACAGCAAACATTGACAAACGTCTATAGTTGTGTGGTGGAGAGCGTATTGACTGGCTGCATCACAGCCTGGTACGGGAACACCAATGCCTTTGAGTGGAAAATCCTACAAAAGGTAGTGGATTCGGCCCAGTAAATCACGGGTAAAGCCCTCCCAACCATTGAGCACATCTACATGAAACGCTGTCGTAGGAAAGCGGCATCCATCATCAGAGCTCCCCACAACCAGGCCATGCTTTTTTCTCGCTGCTGCCTTCAGGTAGAAGGTACAGGAGCCTCAGGACTCAAACCACAAGGTTCAAGAACAGTTACTACCCACAACCATTAGGTTCTTGAACAAAAGGGATAATGACACTCACTTGCCCACCTATTGAGATGGTCCCACAACCAATGATCTCACTTTAAGGACTCTCTATCACATTACCTTATGTTCTCATTATTTATTGCTATTTATTTATATTTGCATTTGCACAGTTTGTTGTCTTCTGCACTCTGGTTGATCTTTCATTGATCGTATTACAGTTGCTATTTTATAGATTGGTTGAGTATGCCCACAGGAAAATGAATCTCAGGGTTGTATATGGTGACACATATGTACTTTGATAGTAAAATTTAATTTGAACTTTGAGCAAACAGGTCAAAGTAGACAGTGAGAAACATTCTTCTCTGGTGTTCAAGTTCTTGCTTCTGTTTGGATGGTAGTTGGGTAAAAATGTTACTGTACCACACCAAAGATTTTAAGTGACATAAGGAGAAGGTGGGTAGATGAACAGGTGTAAGGGACCAAATGTTCTACTACTGTTTGTCAGTACCAATGTATCTGTCAAAGGTGTTACCATCAGGAGGTTACAAAGGACAGTTCATCCCTTGTTGATGCATAAAATGGCTTCTTATTCCATTGAAGAGACTGCATTTACTGTGTGTTGCTCATTCCAATGACATGGTTTTCTCTTTCAGACGATGCCGCCAGGGTTAAACTTAGCCAGCAGCCCGATAGCAGCTCTTCCAATTACATCAATGCAAGTTACATGCCTGTGAGTTTTGCACACTTGTATCTATAATTATGGACCCCACCCCACCACCACCACCCAAAACATTCAAAACAAACGATTCTGAGAAACTGTGAGTATCTCTATCAGCACTCCAAACTGTGAATTGAAAGAACTGAGGAGACAAGGTTTCAACCCATTCAGCTCCCTTGTTCTTGAAAGATTATCTAAATCTGGGATTACTTCCTTATTTTGATGATAATCCAAAAATCTTGATTACCTTGATAATTATCTCAGATAATCCCAAAATCTGAGATGCAAAGAGACTTGGGAGTCCTTGGGTAGAACGCCCTAAAGGTTAACCTTCAGGTTGAGTCAGTGGTGACGAAGGCAAAAGCAATGTTAGCATTCATTTCAAGAGGGCTAGAATATAAGAGCAGGGATGTGATGCTGAGGCTTTATACGGCACTGCTGAGGCCTCACCTTAAGTATTGTGAACAGTTTTGGGCTCCTTATCTAAGAAAAGATGTGCTAGTATTGGAGAGGGCTCAGAGAAGGTTCACAAGGATGATACTGGTAATGAAAGGGTTATCATATGTGGAACATTTGATGGCTCTGGGCCTGTTCTCGCTGGAGTTTAGAAGGATGTGGGGGGAATCTCATTGAAACCTTTCAAATGTTGAAAGGCCTAGACAGAGTAGATGGGGAAAGTATATTTCCCATAGTAGTGAAGTCGAGGACAAGAGGGCACAGCCTCCAGGATAGAGGGGCGTCCATTTAAAACAGAGATGAGGAGAAATTTCTTTAGCCAAAGAGTGGTGAATTTGTGAAATTTGTTACCACAGGCAGCTGTGGAGGCCAGGTTGGTGTATTTAAGGCGGATGTCAGGATTAATGGCAAATTGAATAGGAATAAGGAACCTTGGTTCTCAAGGGATATTGCAACTCTGATAAAGAAGAAGAGGGAGTTGTATGAAATGTATAGGAAACAGGGGGTAAATCAGGTGCTTGAGGAGTATAAGAAGTGCAAGAAAATACTTAAGAAAGAAATCAGGAGAGCAAAAAGAAGACATGAGGTTGCCTTGGCAGTCAAAGTGAAGGATAATCCAAAGAGCTTTTACAAGTATATTAAGAGCAAAAGGATTGTAAGGGATAAAATTGGTCCTCTTGAAGATCAGAGTGGTCGGCTTTGTGCGGAACCAAAGGAAATGGGGGAGATCTTAAATAGGTTTTTTGCGTCTGTATTTACTAAGGAAGCTGGCATGAAATCTATGGAATTGAGGGAATCAAGTAGTGAGACCATGGAAACTGTACAGATTGAAAAGGAGGAGGTGTTTGCTGTCTTGAGGAAAATTAAAGTGGATAAATCCCCGGGACCTGACAGAGTGTTCCCTCGGACCTTGAAGGAGACTAGTGTTGAAATTGCGGGGGCCCTGGCAGAAATATTTAAAATGTCGCTGTCTATGGGTGAAGTGCCGGAGGATTGGAGAGTGGCTCATGTTGTTCCGTTGTTTAAAAAAGGATCGAAAAGTAATCCGGGAAATTATAGGCCGGTGAGTTTAACGTCAGTAGTAGGTAAGTTATTGGAGGGAGTACTAAGAGACAGAATCTACAAGCATTTGGATAGACAGGGGCTTATTAGGGAGAGTCAACATGGCTTTGTGCGTGGTAGGTCATGTTTGACCAATCTGTTGGAGTTTTTCGAGGAGGTTACCAGGAAAGTGGATGAAGGGAAGGCAGTGGATATTGTCTACATGGACTTCAGTAAGGCCTTTGACAAGGTCCCGCATGGGAGGTTAGTTAGGAAAATTCAGTCGCTAGGTATACATGGACAGGTGGTAAATTGAATTAGACATTGGCTCGATGGAAGAAGCCAGAGAGTGGTGGTAGAGAATTGCTTCTCTGAGTGGAGGCCTGTGACTAGTGGTGTGCCACAGGGATCAGTGCTGGGTCCATTGTTATTTGTCATCTATATCAATGATCTGGATGATAATGTGGTAAATTGGATCAGCAAGTTTGCTGATGATACAAAGATTGGAGGTGTAGTAGACAGTGAGGAAGGTTTTCAGAGTCTGCAGAGGGACTTGGACCAGCTGGAAAAATGGGCTGAAAAATGGCAGATGGAGTTTAATACTGACAAGTGTGAGGTATTGCACGTTGGAAGGACAAACCAACGTAGAACATACAGGGTTAATGGTAAGGCACTGAGGAGTGCAGTGGAACAGAGGGATCTGGGAATACAGATACAAAATTCCCTAAAAGTGGCGTCACAGGTAGATAGGGTCGTAAAGAGAGCTTTTGGTACATTGGCCTTTATTAATCAAAGTATTGAGTATAAGAGCTGGATTGTTATGATGAGGTTGTATAAGGCATTGGTGAGGCCGAATCTGGAGTATTGTGTTCAGTTTTGGTCACCAAATTACAGGAAGAATATAAATAAGGTTGAAAGACTGCAGAGAAGGTTTACAAGGATGTTGCCGGGACTTGAGAAACTCAGTTACAGAGAAAGGTTGAATAGGTTAGGACTTTATTCCCTGGAGCGTAGAAGAATGAGGGGAGATTTGATAGAGGTATATAAAATTATGATGGGTATAGATAGAGTGAATGCAAGCAGGCTTTTTCCACTGAGGCAAGGGGAGAAAAAAACCAGAGGACATGGGTTAAGGGTGAGGGGGGAAAAGTTTAAAGGGAACATTAGAGGGGGCTTCTTCACACAGAGAGTGGTGGGAGTATGGAATGAGCTGCCAGACGAGGTGGTAAATGTGGGTTCTTTTTTAACATTTAAGAATAAATTGGACAGATACATGGATGGGAGGTGTATGGAGAGATATGGTCCGTGTGCAGGTCAGTGGGACTAGGCAGAAAATGGTTTGGCACAGCCAAGAAGGGCCAAAGGGCCTGTTTCTGTGCTGTAGTTTCTATGGTTCTATGGTTCTTGATTGGCCACTGCATTAAAGATTATGGGGAGAAGGCCAGGGAGTGGGGCAGAGAGGGGAAAGGAAAGATCAGCCATGATTGAATGGCGGAACAGGCTCGATGGGCCAAATAGCCTAATTCTGCTCCTATGTCTTATGGTCTTATAATCTTACTCAATTAGAGAGTGAGTTTAACATTTATTACCTTTTTTTATTTCCCATGAGAAGGGAGTACAGTGCATAAGTAATCCTTTCACCATAGGCTCATAATGAGTCAGCTATTACTGAGAATACAAGACAACAGCAACATAACTCTATAATGCATGGGGAATAACAATGAAAAGGACACTTCCAATAAATATCCATGTCTCGGGAAAATATGATTTGGGTAAACAAAACCATAAAAGTTTGAAAGTCCCTTTCAAACATATCTTCCTCCTCTCTAACTTCTTTAAGTAACTCAGTAAAAGATGCTGGATCTTGTGGGTCTTTCGAATATGTAGAGCAACCATGTCTGTGACAGTGGGCCCTTCCCAACTTGCTCCACTCCACTCTCAAGCAATTGAATTATCTCAGACAACTGAATGCCCCCTTTGTGGCACAAACAATGCAGCAGTTAGTCTAACCTGAAAAGGTAGGCAGAGAGTTTCTCTCCTTCCTCTTGGAATGTGTGTCTGAACTTCACCATGAGATCAGCTGAATTTTTTTTAGTGCCAAAGGTGTTTTCCAGGGCCTGCACGTAGTTAGCTGATGGGCTCAAGGATTTTCTACTCAACATCAGCAAGATAAGGGAATTGAATGCGGACTTCAGGAAGGGGAAGTCGAGGGAACATACACCAGTCCTTGTCGAGGGGCCAGTGGTGGAAAGAGTGAACAGCTTCAAGTTCCTGAGCGTCAACATCTCAGAGGACCTATCCTGAACCCAATACATTGAAGCAATCATCAAGAAGGCATGCTATTATTTTTAGGAGTTTGAGGAGATTTGGTATGTCACCATGGACTCTTAACAGATTTCTACAGTGGAGAGCATCAGTTGCATCACTAATTGGTATAGAACAGGTGTCTCCAACCTTTCTCATACCATGGACCGATACCATTAAGCAAGGGGTCCATGAGGCTCCAATGTGCAGGTTCGGAAGAAGGTATCTTCAAAAGGTAGTAACTCAAGAAGGTGGCATCTATCATTAAGAAGCCTTACCATCCAGGACATGCCCACCTCTCATTACCACTATCGGAGAGGAAATGCAGGAAACTAAAGGTCCACACTCAGTGACTTAGGAACAGTCTTATCCCCTCTGCCATCAGGTTTTTGAATAGTCCATAACACATGAACACTACCTTGCTATTCATCCTTTGTTGTTAGGTTACTACAATTTTTATGCCTTGCACTGTACTGTTGCCACAAAACAACAAGTTTCATGACCTATGTCCAAAACCTGGGCCTCTGTACCTCCCTCTACAACTGGATCCTTAACTTCCTCACCAGAAGACCACAGTCCGTGCAGGTTGGAAATAACACCTCCACCTCGCTGACTATCAAACCTGGCACACTTCAAGGATGCGTGCCTAGCCCACTGTTCTTCTTGCTCCACATCCATGACTGTGTGGCCAGGCACAGCTCAAGTGCTATCTATAAATCTGCCAGGACACAACTATTGCTGGCAGAATTTCACATCATCATGAGAAGGCATACAGGAGCGAGATACTTCAGCTTGTTGAGTGGTGTCGCAGCAACAACCTTGCACTCAGCATCAGTAAGGCCAAAGAACTGATTATGGACTTCAGAAAGGGTTAGACAAGTGAACACAGACCAGTCCTCATAGAGGAATCAGAAGTGGAAAGAGTGAGCAATTTTAACTTCCTGGGTGGCAATATCTTTGAGGATCTATCCTGGGCCCAACATATTGAAGCAGTTACAAAGAAGGTAGTGGCTACATTGCACTCAGAATTTGAGAAGATTTGGTATGTCTCCAAAGACACTTGCAAATTTCTACAGATGTACCATGGAGAGCACTGTAACTGGCTGTATCACTTATCTGGTATTGCGGGGGGGGGGGGGAAATAGAAATAAGCTGCAGAAAGATGTGAACTCTGCCACCTCCATCATGAGCACTAGTCACTGTAGCATCCAGGACATCAGCAAGGAGCGAAGCCTCAAAATGGCGGCACCCATCGTCAAGAACCCCCGTCACCCAGGACATGCCCTCTTCTTATTGCTACCATCAGGATGGAGGTACAGGAGCCTGAAGACGCACATTCAACAATCCAGGAACAGCTTCTTCCCCTCTGCCATCCAATTTCTGAATGGACATTCTCATCAGCAACTCCTTCTAGATTCTACAACTCCTCTACAGGCTAGATGACATTTACAGCAATTAACCAGCAAGTCCATTTCTAACGAAGGTTCTTCCCTCGAAACATTAACTGTGTTTCCCTTCCCACCGATGCAGCCTGACCTGCTCAGTATTTCACCTTTTCCCATTTAATTCTTCTCTTTTCCTAATTTTGGGATATGGGAAGAAACTGGAGCACACTGGTAGAAACCCATGCATTACCAGAGAGACCATGCAAACTCCAGTCAGAATTCCTCACTGAAATGAATCCTTAGTTCAATTAAATTAATTAAATTGTCCAGTGTAGTAATATGTTCCTCCGGTTGCTTGGACTTTTCCCTCACAATAATTACAAGGATCTATTGCTTTATAGCCATTTTTGTTACCCTATCCAGCAAATCGATTTCCGTTTTTGTTCATTTTTATGCTGGACAAGAGAGGGGGATTTGGAATTTGATGTTCCTGTTCCATTTTTGTTTATTTTTTGTGTCGGGGCGAGGGGGATTTGGGGATTGATGATTGTTTTGCCATTCTTTTCTTTCTTGGTTTCATGACTATCTGGAGAAGACGAATTTCAGAGCTGCATACTTTGAAAATAAATGAACCTTTGAAACTCTGAAATACAACCTATCAAAAGCATAAAACTATAAGTTGCAAACATTTACAGAGCACTTGTATATAAACTGTGCCTCGATAATGTTAGGAGAAGGCACCAGATGCATGGTTACAAAGGCAAAGATACACAGAGGTCTAAGACAACTATAGCTCATTAAAAATCAGTAACCTTGCCAACGTACGAGTTAATACTGAACAAGGTAGTGAGGTGGAAAATATTTGAACACCGTGTGAAAACTCACTGGAGCGATTTTGAGGAATTCTTTGATATATTTCTAACCCTGTGACCTCTGCCACCAAGGGCAACATGGAAACACCATTCATGCTAGGTTCCCATTTCAACCAGACAGCACCCTGGTGTCAGAGTATATCTGCCTTTTCTTCTTTATTACTGGGTCTGAATGCTGTACGACCATTCCAGGTAGCCAAAGATGGGTTACAAGTGCTAGTCTTCCCAGCAACACATTCCAAGTCTGAAATATCATAGAAAAAATCATCAGATTCAAAGTACATTTATTATCAAAGAATGTATAAATTATAGAACCTTGAGATTTGTCTGCTGATGATGTCATACGCATGACACATGATGGTGATGATGACGATGATGATGATGAGTGTACAATCTCTGACACATCCGCGACATTCGCTCCTCTCTCCACGGCACTGAGGCCAAGGCTGTGGGCCTGCTCTGGGCTTCGTGTCTGTGACTCTGCGACATTTCGCTCTGCTGTGTGATGAACTGAGGCTGAAGTTGTGGCCTGCTCTGGCCTTTCTGACTGTGGACTCACTTTCATTGCGAATGCTGTAGCTTGCTTTTATTCTTTGCTCGATGTGTGTGTGTTTCTCTCTCTGTGCATTGAGTGTTTGTTGGTCTTTTTTAAATGGGTTATTTTGGATTTCTTTTTCTGTGGCTGCCTGTAAGGAGATGAATCTCAAGGTTGTATAATTTATATGTACTTTAATCATGAATATGCTTTGAACTTTTGAACTTTGAACATTGTCTGGACTCTCAGACGTTGAACACACACACTGAACGGTGCCAGAGAGGTGTTGTGTCCGTGAGTTTTTTCATGTAGGTGCAAGCACATGGCCGAAGATCAAGCAACAAACAGAGCTCGCAGCTGTAAGTAGCAGTGCCTGGTACAAGAACACATTGAGGCCACACCAGATTAACATTTGACCCTTAAAGTTAGCCTTCACTCCAAGGAGTATATCATCTTCGCTTGGTGTCCCACAGGGTAGATTACTGTTTTGGGTGTTAGCTGAGTTGTCTTACTAAACGTCATCTTTTGCACCCCCACCCCTACTCTTTCCCCTCCCATTCAAAGCATGTAGCCTCACATAGTCCATCCAGGAGGGTACTCCACTCACCAGTTTTCTCTGACTCCTGTTGGCTTTTCTTCAGGCCTTTCCTTCTGTTTTCTCAAAGGGTTACAATCTCGAAAAGGCCTTCATCGCTGCCCAGGGACCCCTGCCTCATACAGTGGCGGACTTCTGGCGAATGATTTGGGAGCAGAAGTCAAACGTCATTGTGATGCTGACCAACTGTATTGAGCTAAATCGGGTGAGTCCCTAATCCTTAACGACTAGAGATTAGCTTTATTTGTCATGTGTACATCGAAACATACTGTACAGTGAAATTCACTGTTGGAGCCAAATGAAATCACAGAGGTTTGTGCCAGGGGCAGCCTGCAAGTGTTGCCACACTTCCAGCTCCAACATGGCGTGCCCACAACTCACGAACCCTAACCGTATGACTTTGGAATGTCAGTAGCAGATCCCAAACTAAACCTCTCAGTCTATGAGCATGCCAGGACAGAAGTCAGAGTTCTACCCTCAACTGTTCACTGGCTGCAGAGAAATTAAATATTTAAAGAGTGATCTCTCCAGGTTAGTTTTGGTTTTTCAAGCCCTGTAAACTGGGAAGAGGAATAATGTTTTCAGCCAACATGAACATCTTGTGATGATTAGGCCTTCTTCATGTCTTAGGTATTCATTTATTTTAGTGAGATACAGCACTCAACAGGCCCTGCCGGCCCTTCGAGCACCACCCAGCAAGCCCTCGATTTAACCCAATGACAATTTAACCTATCAACTGATATGTCTTTGGGAGGAAACAGCAGCACACGGAGAAAACCCCCACACTTCACGGGGAGGACATTTCGACTCCTTACTGATGACATTGGAACTGAACGTTGAACTGTAAGAGCATCCTGCTAACTGCTACACTATCGCAGTTCAGTCAAAATTTCGAAAACTGTATAATTGTGGTAGTGTACACATTAAAAATTTGAGAGACAAGAAAATCTGCAGATGCTGGAAATCCAGAGCAACACACACAAAATGCTGGAGGAATCTATGGAGAAGAGTAAACAGTCGACGTTTCGGGCCAAGACCCCTCATCAGGACTGGGAAAAAAGAACATGCTGAGAGACTACTTGTAAGATTATAAAGTTAAGGCTGTGGCTGTCTTGCCACCAATCAAAAGCCATAGGCAAATGAGCTGTTAACCCTGTATGGTGAGATCTCGCCAAAGTGACCAGACAGTGACTGTCCTTTAGGCGTAAACCAGTGTTTGGAGCTGGACCAACCATAAGGCTTACTGTGTGAAAATTGATCTTGGAATTTTCGAGCTTGTATGCTAGAATCGCAGTTGGTACTAATACTCATTGTGCAGAGGATTGCATAGCCAACTTCTTTCCCTGGCAGAACCCTGACCAGCTGCTCAACTTGCTTTCACTTACCTTGTGTGAATCCTGCCTTAAACTTGTTTTAATTGTTTCCAGGTCAAATGTGAACAGTATTGGCCAATGGACAACAGAACGTCTGTTTACGGGGATATTGCAGTGAAAATCATTTCAGAAGAGATTTTGCCTGAATGGACAATCAGGAATCTCCTCGTCGAGAAGGTGGAGTGTCATTTGTAAAGGGACAAAGAGAGAACTAGCTGATCACTGACTGATCAAAAGGGATAGCTGATCAATGACTGATCAAGAGGAAGAGCTAGCTGATCAATGATTGATTAAAAGGGAGAGCTAGCTGATCAATGATTGATCAAAAGGGAGAGCTAGCTGATCACTGACTGATCAAAAGGGATAGCTGAACAATGACAGATCAAAAAGGAAGAGATAGCTGATCAATGATTGATCAAAAGGGAGAGCTAGCTGATCAATGATTGATCAAAAGGGAGAGCTAACTGATCACTGACTGATCAAAAGCAGACATCCCACCTCTCCCGGAAGTTCCGGGAGTCTCCCGCATATTAATAGTGGCTCCCTGATGCCCGCAAATTATATACAATGTCCCGGAAATTGATTTTTTTGAGAGCGAGCATGAGAGAACGTGCGAGAAAGAGCAAGAGAGCGAGCGCAAGAGCAAAAAGGCAAGCGCGAGACAGCGAGCGCGAATGAGTGAGCAAGAGCGAGAGTGAGAAAGCAAGCGCAAGTGAGAGCGACGAGAGAGCGCGAGAGCGAGCGAGAGCAAGAAAGCAAGCATGAGAGAGCAAGCGCGAGTGAGCGACCACGAGAGAGCGCGAGAGCGAGAGCAAGAGCGAGAAAGCAAGCGCGAGACAGCGAGCGCGAGCAAGAGTGACCACGAGTGAGAGAGCGCGCACGCGAGAGGCAGCAAGAGCAAGAGTGTTCCAAAAAAAGAAAATATGAAACGTACGTTACCCCAGACTACACTAAAGTGTACCCCTGCCTAACAGGGGTCAAAAATGATGACAGTGTTGCTCGCTGCACTGTTTGCAACAGTGACTTTTCCATTGCCCGTGGTGGGTTAAAACTGTAAAAGACATGTTGAGGTGAGTTTAACAGGTGTCATTCGTTCATTAGCATCGCTAATGTTACTTAAACTAGCTGGCTAGCTGCTAAGGAGCTACTCTATTGCAGACATCCCACCTCTCCCAGAAGTTCCGGGAGTCTCCCGCAAATTGATGGTGCTACCTCTCCGAAATGAGTTTTTGCAGGGTGGGATGTCTGCAAAAGGGATAGCTGATCAATGTCTGATCAAAAAGGAACAGCTAGCTGATCAATGATTGATCAAAAGGGACAGCTAGCTGATCAATGATTGATCACAACCATAAGTCTTTTATCCTTCAGAAGTCTTTAAAAAGGATTTAGACAGATTAAGAGCATGGGCAAAGAAATGGCAGATGGAATACAATGTTCGGAAGTATATGATCATGCACTTTGGTATAAGAAATAAAAGAGTTGACTATTTTCTAAATGGAGAGAAAATTCAAAAATCTGAGGTGCAAAGGGACTTGGGAGTCCTTGTGCACGATTCCCGAAAGGTTAATTTGCAGGTTGAGCCAGTGGTGAGGAAGGCAAATGCATTCATTTCGAGGGGACTGGAATATAAAAACAAGGTTGCAATTTTGAGCCTTTATAAAGCACTGGTGAGGTTTCACTTGGGAGTATTGTGAGCAGTTTTGGGTCTCTTATCTAAGAAAGGACGTGTTGACATTAAGAGAGTTCAAAGGGGATTCACAAAAATGATTCTGGGATTGAAAGGCCTGTCATATGAGGAGCATTTGATGGTTCTGGGCCTCTGCTCACTGGAATTCAGAAGAAAGTGGGGTGACCTAATTGAAACCTATCAAATGTTGAAGGTTCTTGATAGAGTGGATGTGGACAGGATGTTTCCTATGGTGGGGGAGTCTAAGGACGGAGGACCAGCATCCACAAAAATGAACAAACATTCGGCGTCTCAGAATAGAGAGGTGTTCTTTTAGAATGGAGTTGAGGAGGAATTTCTTTGGCCAGAGAGTGATGAATCTGTGGAATTCATTGGCATAAGAGGCTATGGAGGCTAAGTCATTAGATATATTTAAGGCAGAGGCTGATACATTCTTGATTAGTCAGGGCATGAAGGGATACGGGGAGAAGGCAGGAGATCAGAGCTGGGAGGGAAAATGGATCAGCCATGATGAAATGGCAGAGCAGACTCAATGGGCCAAATGGCCTAATTCTGCTCCTATATCTTACTATCTTATCACTGAATCAAACATAGCTTAGATGGAACTACAAGACAATGCCCTAATGCAGAGATTTGAGTTAAGATAATTGCAAATCCTTTACACTTGTCTCAAAATGCTCAAGACCCTGTTACTAAACTATGACTTGTAAGGATTTACGTTTATTATTTTCTCAGGAACCCTGTTCATCCAACTTCTCATTCACTGAAATATGGTCTCTGTAGATACTTATTTTTCAGCATATTCTATATCTAACCCACCTACCCCACACCATCCACCATCCATGCTTCAGGCACAGTTGTTCCAAAGCTTTCACTGTCCACATCCCCCATAATTTACAGTGCTCATTACATGCACCATCAGCCTTTCAGTCTGCTTATCAGTGTTGTTTCCCAGGCCCCACCTCCCCCTCGTACCCCATCTGTTACTCTTTTTAATGCACACATTCTTTCTCTCACTCTCCTTTTTCTCCCTCTGTCCCTCTGAATATACCTCTTGCCCATCCTCTGGGTCACCCCCCCCCGTCTTTCTTCCCGGACCTCCTGTCCCATGATCCTCTCGTATCCCCTTCTGCCTATCACCTGTCCAGCTCTCGGCTCCATCCCTCCCCCTCCTGTCTTCTCCTATCATTTTGCATCTCCCCCTCCCCCTCCAGCTTTCAAATCCCTTACTCACTCTTCCTTCAGTTAGTCCTGACGAAGGGTCTCGGCCTGAAACGTCGACTGCGCTTCTTCCTATAGATGCTGCCTGGCCTGCTGCGTTCACCAGCAACTTTGATGTATGTTGCTTGAATTTCCAGCATCTGCAGAATTCCTGTTGTTTGCACCCTATTTAAAACACTGGTCCTTCCTGTCTATATAACCGGCAACCCTCTGTGAATGTCACAATATTCCATAGCTGGCTCCCCCTTTCTCTTTGCTGTATCAATTGCTTTTTATTTCAAAAATATATATTTATCCATCTGATATACCGCAACTACAGCTTGTACATATCTTTAACACACGAGATTCTGCAGATGCTGGAAATCCATTGCAATAGACACAAAACGCTAGAGGAACTCAGCAGGTCAGGCAGCATCCATAGAAATGAATAAACAGTCAGCGTTTCAGGCCAAGACCCTTCTTCAGGACTGGAGAGGAAGGGGGAGGACGGCAGAATATTACTGTGGGAGGGGGAGGGCGACAAGCTAGAAAGTGATTGGTGAAGCCAGGTAGGTTGGGGGGGGGTGAAGGGTGAAATAAGAAGCTGGGGGGTGGTGGGTGGAAAAAGCAAAGGGGTGGAGAAGAAGGAGTCTGATAGGAGAGGAGAGTGGACCATGAAGAAAGAGGAGGGGCACCAGGGAGAGGCGATAGGAAGGTGAGAAGGAGCTTGTGAAAAATGCTACAGCAATATAAGCCTCAACTACAAATTTAATTTCATAAAAATATCTCTAGCGCTCTTCAGGCATGCTCAGTATGGTTATATGGAACAAGCTGCCAGAGGAAGTGGTAGAGATGGGTATGATTACAATGCTTAAAAAGACTTTTGGCTAGGTTAGTGGATATGAAAGGCTTAGAGGGTACAGCTTCGTCAAAACAACAAACTTCACAACATATTGGACAGGTCGCCAGAGAAAACGGTAGAGGCACGTACAATTACATTTAAAAGATTTTTGGACACATTCATGCTCAGAAAAGGTTTTTACGTCTTGCACTGTATCACTGCCTGAAAACGACAAATTTCAAGACATACATTTTATTAGGTACACCTGTACACCTACTTGTTAGTGCAAATATCTAATCAGCCAATCACGTGGCAGCAACTCAATGCATAAAAGCATGCATACATGATCAAGAGGTTCAGTTGTTGTTTGGACCAAACATCACAATGGGGAAGAAATGAGATCTATGTGACTTTGGAAAAATTGTTGGTGCCAGATGGGGTGGTTTGAGTATCTCAGAAGCTGCTGATCTCCTGGGATTTTCAAGCACAACAGTCTCTGGAGTTTACAGAGAATTGTGCAAAAAACAAAAAAAAACAACATCCAGGGAACATCAATACTGTGGGCGAAAATGGATTGTTAAGGAGTGAGCTCAGAGAAGAATGGCCGAACTGGTTCAAGCTAACAAGGTGGTGACAGTAACTCAAATAACCACATGTTATAACAGTGGTGTGCAGAAGAGCATCTCTGAATGCACAATACATTGAGATGGGCTACAGAAGCAGAAGGCCATGAACGTACACTCAGTGGCTACTTCATTGGAAAGAGGAGGTGCCTAATGAAATGGGCATTAAGTGTAGGTCATGATGATAAACCTGATTCTGAGATTCTGAATGATAAGGGGATGAAAATTTGAACAGTAGTAAAGAGTTAAGAATGGAATCAGATTTTTTGATCATCAAAACAGGCTGAAGGAACCAGCAGATCAGTTCATACTCCTAGTGCACTACCTGTAAGGTAATTGGACAAGTAAAGGAACAGATGATTGTACAGGTGCAATATAGGTACTTGAGGTAACAGAGGGTGATGATTATCTGTGCACCTGCTTGCTCGGGAGGTCTGAGAGGAGAAACAGGTTGGGACTAACGCTTCGCCTTCTTCAAACAGGCCGGATGCTCACAGCCCCGTACAGTCACCCAGATGCATTTCACCTCGTGGCCAGATCACGGCGTTCCTAACACCACAGACAAACTGCTGCAGTTCCAAAAGTTTGTCCGTGATCACATGATCAAGAATCAGGGAGGACTTCCTGTTGTACATTGTAGGTAAGATGCTCAAAGGTTCTGGCTTGTTCATTTTTGTACACAAATTGAGGTTATATCTTAAAAGCAATCCAAGCCTTTCAGTACTGCTTTTTTATAAGCTAGAATTCCTTTTCATCCAGTCCCTGTCTTGTGAATTCTTCATTTATATCTTCTCTAGGGATTAGATCGTTAAATTCTCATCCTTATGGACATTGTCCAATTAAATTTCCAAGCAATAACAAGGCGCTCTGATATCTGGAATAACACTGGTTGAGATATACACTCAGTGGCCACTTTATTAGGTACAGGAGTGGAACCTGGTGTGGGCTTCTGCTGCTGTAGCCCATTCACTTCAAGGCTCGACATGTCGTACGTTCAGAGATGCTTTTCTGCACACCACTGTTGTAACATGTGGTTATTTGAGTTGCTGTCACCTTCCTGTCAAGTTGAACCAGTCTGACTTCTCACATTAACAAGGTGTTTTCACCTCAGAACTGCCGCTCATTTGATGTTTTCTTTTGTTTCTCGCACCATTCTCTGTGAACTCTAGAGGCTGTTGTGCGTGAAAATACCAGGCGGTCAACAGTTTCTGAGATACTCAAACCACCCCATCTGGCACCAACAATCATTCCACAGTCAAAGTCACTTAGATCACATTCCTTCCCCATTCTGATGTTTCAGTCTGAAAAACAACTGGAGCTCTTGACCATGTCTGCATGCTTTTATGCCTTGAGTTGCTGCCACACGATTGGCTGATGAGATATTTGCATTAACGAGCAAATCACTAATGAGTATCAGTCAGTAGCACAGACTCAAAATCTCAACAGACTGCTCCTGAAGCACAAATGTCTGATGTCAAGTTAGAAGAAAAACAAGGAGAGGAAGAAGCTGATTCAGAAATTTGGAACTAAAACAAGAAATTAAACAAGAGGTTTAATTAATAATAGGTACAGGTAACCTAATGAAGTGGCCACTGAGTGTAACCATTACCAGGTGCTGAGGAAACTTGATTTAATGGGCATTGTGTCAGTAACAGGGCACTGAAGGATAGGGTTACTGAACATCAGTGAGGCGGCTGGAGTTTTTTGACTTTAAGGATACAGTAACAGGCCCTTCAGGTCCTACCGACCCACACCTAATTCCACCCATGCGGCCAATTAACCTAATAACCCGTAAGTCTTTGGAATGTGGGAGGAAACTAGAGCACCTGGAGGTCACGGGGAGAATGTACAAACTCCTTACAGACAGCGGCGGGAAGTGAGTTCAGGTCAATGGTTTTATAATGCATTGTGCTAACTGGTACGCTACCATGATTAACATCAGGAGAGATACAGCTAGTCAGGCAAAGTGCTGGGGGAGAGAGGTTACTGAGTAACTGAGGGAAATGGATTATTATTAGGGTGAATAAAAAATTCGTAAGGAACACCTGATTTAATCAGAATTTTTTATGACTGATGATATTGCCATAAGATATATGAGCAGAATTAGGCCATTTGGCCCATCGAATCTTCTCCACCATTTCATCATGGCTGATCCATTTTCCCTCTCAGCCCCAATCTCCTGCCTTCTCCCGTAACCTTTCATGCCCTGATCAATCAAGAATCTATCAACCTCTGCCTTAAATATACTCAATGACTTGGCCTCCACAGCTACCTATGGCAATGAATTCCACAGATTCACCACACTCCGGCTAAAGAAATTCCTCATCTCCACTCTAAAAGGACACCACTCTATTCTGAGGCTGTGTCCTCTATCTTAGACTCTCCCACTATAGGAAACATCCTCCCTACATCCACTCCATCAAGGCCATCAAAACTAAGATAAGAAGATCAATATATCAACTGTGCTTAATTACTTACTGCCCATTAAGAGTGAAGGTCCTCCATCTCTGGAGGTGTTCAAGGCTTCCTTCATCATGTCAGTAACTTCCTCTCAGTTTTCACTGCTGTCAGTCATGTAAGTCCCAGATGGAAACTCAGGAATAGCATTACACTCAGCTTTTTCTGTAATAATTTTGTTAGACCAGTCAGGGTTGTTAGCCCTCAGCTGAACCCTCAAACCTGGAGGACCAGTGGACCACTCTTGGTTTGACCTGTACTCCTTGACCAATTTGGCATGGGTGACCCTACCAAGAGCTAAATCAAAGTTCTCTGGGTTATTGAGATACACAAGCCTCCAAAGCTTATGACAAGGGATTCCTCTTGGAGGAAATGTGTTTAATGTTCCTGTTTAATTTTAGTGCAGGTGTCGGGCGGACTGGCACTTTCATTGGCCTTGACTACCTAATGCAACGTGTGGAGAAGGAGTCATTGGTTGATGTTTATGGAATTGTCCGTAAAATGAGGATGAATCGGACGTGCATGGTGCAGACCGAGGTGAGGAGTTTCTACATTTTCATTCTTTGCCATTAATCATGATCAATTTGAGTGAATTTCTCTCCATTGACATGTTCCTGACTGTTACATAGGTGCAGAGCAAGACTGACAATGGAGTAGTATGATTAGATGCATTTAATTATTTATTATCTATTGCGATACAAAGTAGAATAAACTATTCTGGCCCTTTGAGCCATGCTACCCAGCAACTGCCGATTTAACCTTAGCTTAATCACAGGACAGTTTAAGATGACAAATTCACCTACCAGCTGGTATGTTGTTGGACCATGGGAGGAAACCGGAGCACCCGAAGGAAACCCATGCGGTCACGGGGAGAACATACGGGCTCGTTAGAGGCAGCGGCAGGAATTGAATCCGGGTCACTTGCACTGTAAAGCATTGCACAAACCGCTACGCTACTGTGGCGCACTGAGTCATGTCGGTAACATGCTGGGTAACTTACAATGTGGGAACAACGAGCCGAGACCCCTGAGACAATAAAAACATGTACACTTGAAAGCACGCATGAAAGAGTGGGGGGGGGGGAGGTGGGCAAGCCCAATCACTGAGCAATCGATCAGCCACATGCAATTGAAATCGGATTCTTGCTATCGATCCACTGAAATCGGGTCACCTTCCAACTCTCAAACCAGAGGGAGTATTCGATGGGACAGTGTGGAGGGAACTTCACTGTATTTTTAAAATGTGTTTTGGGATGTGGGCATTATTGGTAAGACTCAATATTCACTGCTCATTCATAATTGCCCTCAAGAAGACAGTGATCATAACAGGGACAATACCTGCTGTCTCATTTTTCGATGCTAGCATCAGTTCGAGGGCTGAGGTCAGAGACCACACTGTCCTGTTGAGTCTCGAGAAGATCAATCTGCTTCATGTCATTTCCTATCAAGGCCAACTCCTTTATACAGCTGATGTAGAACGGGTCACAGGAAAAGCCTTCCCTGTCTAGAGCGCAGAGGCTGTCGACCCTTCGGCCAACACCAAAGCTTCGGCAATTATGGGAAGGTTGCAATTTTTTTTTTGAGGACTGAGCATGTGCAATCCCTGCAGGCAAATGTTGGATGGCAGAGGCCCATCGTCAGCAAAGATTAAAGTAAATGTATTATTGCAGTATGTATATATCACCATACACAACCCTGAGATATGTTTTCTTGCGGGCATTCACAAAACAGAAAAACTCAATAGAATCAATGAAAGTCCACACCCAACAGGATGGACAAACAGCCAGTGTGCAAAAAGCAACAAACTGTGCAAACACAAAAAGGAAAAAAGTTAATAATAAATAACTGATCAATAAGTGCCACGTGCCAGTGAGGGTAAGAATAGGATGCTCTGGAGGATGAACAAGTGCTGAGGAACTGGTGTAGGGGGCAGGATTTCAGATTTCAGGATCATTGGGACCTCTTCTGGGGCAGGTGGGACCTGTACAAGAGAGACAGGTTACACTTGAACTACAAGGGGACCAATATCCTTTCAGGGAGGTTTGTTAGTGCTATTGGGGAGGCTTTAAACTAGATTTGCAGGGGGATGGGAATCAGAGTGCCAGAGCTGACAGCGGGGCTAGGGTGAAAATAAATGATGTTAAAAGTTCAAGCAAAGCCCCAAATAGAAAGGTTGTGAGTGGTGGTAAAAATCTTCTGAGGTGTACATATTTCAATGCTAGGAGTATTGCGGGGAAGGCAGGCGAGTTGAGGGCATGGATTGACACGTGGAATTATGACGTTATAGCAATTAGTGAAACTTGGCTACAGGAGAGGCAAGACTGGCAGCTTAATATTCCAGGGTTCTGATGTTTCAGATGTGATAGAGGCAGAGGAATGAAAGGTGGGGGAGGGCGGGTAGCATTGCTTGTCAGGGAAAATGTTACACCAGTGCTCAGGCAGGACAGATTAGAGGGCTTGTCTATTGAGTCCTTATGGGTGGAGTTGAGAAACAGGAAAGGTATGGCCACATTAGTGGGGTTGTATTATAGACCACCCAATAGTCGGCGAGTATTGGAGGAGCAAATCTGCAGAGAGATAGCAGGCAACTGCAGGAAACATAAAGTTGTGGTGGTAGGGGATTTTAATTTTCCACATATTGACTGGGACTCCCATACTGTTAGGGGTCTAGATGGGTTAGAGTTTGTAAAATGTGTTCAGGAAAGTTTTCTAAATCAATATATAGAGGTACCAACTAGAGAGGATGCAATATTAGTTCTCCTATTAGGAAACGAGTTAGGACAAGTGACGGAAGTGTGTGTAGGGGAACACTTCGGTTCCAGTGATCATAACACCATTAGTTTCAACTTGATCTTGCATAAAGATAGATCTTGTCCTAGGGTTGAGGTTCTAAACTGGAAGAAGGCCAAATTTGAAGAAATGAGAAAAGATCTAAAAAGCGTGGATTGGGACAGGTTGTTCTCTGGCAAGGATGTGATCGGTAAGTGGGAAGCCTTCAAAGGAGAAATTTTGAGAGTGCAGAGCTTGTATGTTCCTGTCAGGATTAAAGGCAAAGTGAATAGGAGTAAGGAACCTTGGTTCTCAAGGGATATTGCTACTCTGATGAAGAAGAAGAGAGTTGTATGAGATGCATAGGAAACAAGGAGTAAATAAGGTGCTTGAGGAGTATAAAAAGTGCAAGAAAATACTTAAGAAGGAAATCAGGAGGGCTGAAAGAAGACATGAGGTTGCCTTGGCAGTCAAAGTGAAGGATAATCCAAAGAGCTTTTACAGGTATATTAAGAGTAAAAGGATTGTAAGGGATAAAATTGGTCCTCTTGAAGATCAGAGTGGTCGGCTATGTGCGGAACCAAAAGAAATGGGGGAGATCTTAAATGGGTTCTTTGCGTTTGTATTTACTAAGGAAACTGGCAGGAAGTCTATGGAATTAAGGGAAACAAGTAGTGAGATCATGGAAACTGTACAGATTGAAAAGGAAGAGGTGCTTGCTATCTTGAGGAAAATTAAAGTGGATAAATCCCCAGGACCTGACAGGGTATTCCTTCGGACCTTGAAGCAGGCTAGTGTTGAAATTGCAGGGGCCCTGGCAGATATATTTAAAATGTCAGTATCTACGGGTGACGTGCTAGAGGATTGGAGAGTGGCTCATGTTGTTCCATTGTTTAAAAAAGGATCGAAAAGTAATCCAGAAAATTATAGTCTGGTAAATTTGAGGTCGGTAGTGCATAAGTTATTGGAGGGAGTACTAAGAGACAGAATCTACAAGCATTTGGATAGACAGGGACTTATTAGGGGAGTCAACATGGCTTTGTGCATGGTAGGTCGTGTTTGACCAATCTATTGGAGTTTTTTAAGGAGGTTACCAGGAAAGTGGATGAAAGGAAGGCAGTGGATGTTGTCTACATGGACTTCAGTAAGGCCTTTGACAAGGTCCCGCATGGGAGGTTAGTTAGGAAAATTCAGTCACTAGGTATACATGGAGAGGTGGTAAATTGGATTAGACATTGGCTCAATGGAAGAAGCCAAAGAATGGTAGTAGAGGATTGCTTCTCAGAGTGGAGGCCTGTGACCAGTGGTGTGCCACAGGGATCAGTGCTGGGTCTATTGTTATTTGTCATCTATATCAATGATCTGGATGATAATGTGGTAAATTGGATCAGCAAATTTGCTGATGATACCAAGATTGGAAACACGAGGAATTCTGCAGATGCTGGAAATTCAAGCAACACACATCAAAGTTGCTGGTGAATGCAGCATCTCTTGGAAGAGGTACAGTCGACATTTCGGGCCGAGACCCTTCGTCAGGACCAACTGAAGGAAGAGCTAGTAAGAGATTTGAAAGTGGGAGGGGGAGGGGGAGATCCAAAATGATAGGAGAGGACAGGAGGGGAGGGATGGAGCCAAGAGCTGGATATGTGATTGGCAAAAGTGATATGAGGGGATCATGGGACAGGAGGCCCAGGGAGAAGCAAAAGGGGGAGGGGGGAAAACCCAGAGGATGGGCAAGGGGTATAGTCAGAGGGACAGAGGGAGAAAAAGGAGAGAGAGAGAAAGAATGTGTGTATATAAATAAATAACAGATGGGGTATGAGGGGGAGGTGGGGCATTAGCGGAAGTTAGAGAAGTCAATGTTCATGCCATCAGGTTGGAGGCTACCCAGACGGAATATAAGGTGTTGTTCCTCCAATCTGAGTGTGGCTTCATCTTTACAGTAGAGGAGGCGTGGATAGACATATCAGAATGGGAATGGGATGTGGAATTAAAATGTGTGGCCACTGGGAAATCCCGCTTTCTCTGGCGGACAGAGCGCAGGTGTTCAGCAAAATGATCTCCCAGTCTGCGTCGGGTCTCGCCAATATATGGAAGGCCACATCGGGAGCACCGGACGCAGTATATCACCCCAGCCGACTCACAGATGAAGTGTCGCCTCACCTGGAAGGACTGTCTACGGCCCTGACTGGTGGTAAGGGAGGAAGTGGGACCCTCCCTCATTGCACTTTGGAAGGACAAACCAAGGTAGAACAGAGGGATCTGGGAATACAGATACAAAATTCCCTAAAAGTGGCATCACAGGTAGATAGGGTCGTAAAGAGAGCTTTTGGTACGTTGGCCTTTATTAATCAAAGTATTGAGTATAAGAGCTGGAATGTTTTGTTGAGGTATAAGGCATTGGTGAGGAATAATCTGGAGTATTGTGTTCAGTTTTGGTCACCAAATTACAGGAAGGATATTAATAAGGTTGAAAGAGTGCAGAGAAGGTTTACAAGGATGTTGCTGGGACTTGAGCAACTCAGTTACAGAGAAAGGTTGACTAGGTTAGGACTTTATTCCCTGGAATATAGAAGAATGAGGGGAGATTTGATAGAGGTATATAAAATTATGATGGGTATAGATAAAGTGAATGCAAGCAGGGTTTTTCCACTGAGGCAAGGGGAGAAAAAAACCAGAGGACATGGGTTAAGGGTGAGGGGGGAAAAGTTTAAAGGGAACAATAGTGGGGGCTTCTTCACACAGAGGGTGGTGGCAGTGTGGAATGAGCTGCCAGATGAGGTGGTAAAATACGGGTTCTTTTTTAACATTTAAGAATAAATTGGACAGATACATGGATGGGAGGTGTATGGAGGGATATGGTCCATGTGCAGGTCAGTGGGACTAGGCAGAAAATGGTTCGGCACAGCCAGGAAGGGCAAAAAGGCCTGTTTCTGCACTGTCATTTTTCTATGGTTTCTAAGTAGAGAGAACATGAGATGAAGAGTCCCTGAAAGTGAGTCCAGAAGTTGTAGGAATAGTTCAGTGATGGGATGACTGAAGTTGAGTGAAGTTATCCCCACTGGTTCAAGACTCTGATGGTTGAGGGGTAATAACTGTTCTCCCTTCATCTTCTCCGATTAATAACTGTACGCTTTACTTTCAATATTAATGTCTGTATCATCTCATCCTGAGTAACACTTGTGTCTCATCTTCCGTTTTTTTGTTTTTTCAGTCTCAGTATATCTTCCTGCACCAGTGCATTCTGGACTCAATACAACAGAAAGACGTCAGTGAACCCATCTATGAGAATCAAACAGACCTCATCTACGAGAACGCCAGTGCCATCAAAGCTGCGTATAATCACAACCAGTAGTCAGAGCTACAGCACTATTGCCTGCAGTTTTGTTGCTGTAGATACAGGGTGCACTCTGTCTGTGATCATGGCTGTGGCTGTGCCTTTTTCAATATTCTACCATCCCTGATCATATGAAGACTGGACTGATGTCAGCAGAGTATTGTCTCCTTTCCGACCTTTTATAGTCACTGGTGCACTTTAACTGCACAGAGTCCAGCTCACCATCTATCTTTGGTCCGCTGTCTGCTCCAGTGCATCCATGTCCGTCGCAGTGTTTGCATGTTTCCTTGCATATATCAAACTGCCCCATTCTCTCTACATATTACACTGTTTCTGTCTCTCTCACACTATTTTCACCAACATCTCTACATTTGTCTTGCTTCCTCCAAACGTCACTCAATATTCACATTGATCCCTCGTCCGTCCTACTGGTAGTTTCCGCCCATCTCTACCACCATTTCTGTGTTCCTCTGGGTCCACAGGGAGAAAAAAAAACACAAGCCGGGGACTAATCAGCCCTGGCTGGGTCGCCTGGGCGAGAGCGTCTGATGTTGAAAGACCTGATGACCCCAGGTTACATCACTGAAGATGTGTCCCAGCGTGTTCTGGGATGTACAGTATCTCAGTGTCAAACCATTTACCTCCACCACCCCCCCCCCCACTGTCTCAGACTCTGTTTCATGGTCTGCAACATTGGCTGAGCAATTGCCTGCAGCTCACCTCCAGTCCATTGTCTCCATTTCTGACCCGCTGTCTGTGACTCCAGCTCTGACCTACTTTCTGTCTGAGTCTTTGCTGCTGTCTCCAGGCACGCTTTTGAGAAGCACCTTGCTTCCCCCCCCCGCTATCTGCTTGTCCTTAGATCCTACAGACTCCAGGTTTGCGCAAAGTTTCTCCAGGAGTGGCCGAGAATTATTTCCCTCTGAGGAACAGACTCCTAATTTCCAGGTGAGGGAATGTCCAGATAATCTGCAGTTTACGACAGGGACATCAGGCACACACTTGCCCACAGACTACTGGCCCCACCTTAAATGAGGCTGGACACAGCAAGGCCACAGCTGGGCACTGTGGTTGGCCAGACAGAAGAGAGTGCAGCAGGACTATTTAATTGCCTGATACTACAATGCACTGAAGAAAGGCTGATGGCGTTCTGAAGTCAAGTAATGGGGGCTACGACACACAGAGGGATCCTCCAAAAGGAAGCAATACCCTTCAAATCAAAACTGGAATAAGTACTATCACTAGAATTTAGTGATGGTGGGGATGCTGTGCATCATGAGTTATACACACAGCCCATCATGAATGAGAAGAAGAGTGGCAGATAATTAAACAGCCTAGCAATAAGACCAAAAGACCATAAGATATAGGAGCAGAATTCGGCCTTGTTGCCCATTGACTTTCCTCTGCCATTTCATCATGGCTGATTCATTTTCCCTCTCAGCCCCAATCTCCTGCTTTCTCCCTGTTTCAAGAATCTATTAACCTCTTTAATCTTTTAAAGACTTGGCCTCCACAGCTGCCTATGCCAAAAATTCCACAGATTCACCACTCTCTGGCTAAAGAAATTCCTCCTCATCTCACTTCTAAAAGGACACCCTCTATCCTGAGGCAGTGCCCCCTGGTCCTAGACTCCTCCTCTCTACTCCCACTCTGTCAATACGATATGTGTGTTCGCAATAACTGGTCTAAAATACCCTAGCCCCTCGTTGCC
Source organism: Mobula hypostoma (assembly GCF_963921235.1). NCBI lineage: Eukaryota > Metazoa > Chordata > Chondrichthyes > Myliobatiformes > Myliobatidae > Mobula > Mobula hypostoma. Next base: position 111,956,705 of record NC_086107.1, read on the forward strand.
CTGGATTCTAAATCCATGCCCAGGGTTCTGCTATTTATCAGCACACGAGGTCGCATATTTCTGGTGTGGCAAGTGGGAAAGTCACACACAGGAGAGTGTGTGAGTATGCACACGTGTAACGCAGTAATATTGTTCACACTGCAGTCAACTGTGGGGCTTTGTGGGGCTTAATACTATGACTTCTTTTGAGACCATTTCCAATAAGAATGTAACAGGAGCAAGAAAAGGCTTGCGCCGTCATTCAATACCATTAGAACCAATCTGACCTTGGTCTCACTCTACTTTCTTACCTGCTCTCTGTTACCTTTGACCCTCCAAGTCCGTCCCAACCTTGAATATACACTTAGCCTCCAAAACTCTCGACAGTACAGAATTTCACGATGCACAACTCGCTGAGAGAAGAATTCCTTTCCTTCCTCATCCCTATCTCCAATAATCAGCCCCATATTCTGAAAAACTGCACCGGTTCTAAACTGCCCCATCCCATGAAGACAGAATATCTCAGCGCGTACCCTGTCAACCTCTTCCGAATATTATATACCTCAGGGGTCACCTCTTATTTGAATAACCTTTAATACTCCATTCAATAATTGTACATAAAACAATTCCTTTTCCATGGAATACATTGTCCTATCGAAAGTTCTTGGTCACATCTATACTGACCATTCTCACTCAAACCAACAAGTGCCAATAATCAATTAGCATTTAAATGTAGTGGTTATATAATTTTTGTATGATACCGATTAAAGCACTGTTTCTAATTTACTAAGGGAGTCTGCATTTAGGACTAAGATCTGTGGTTTCACACTGCTGTGGCCACTGACTCGATGCGTGTGGCCCAGACACGCACTCCATCTTGTTCTGTCTCGGATCACCTCTTGTACAAGAGCCACTTCTTGCAAAGGCTGGAGGTCACAGAAAACGCTGGAACTGGGAGAGAAACAGGGATTAACTTTCAGGTTGATGGACCTTGATCCGAATTCTATTCAGATTTATAATTATTCAAAGCAATAAAGATTAAATTTATTTGTTGTATATCAAGCTCTTGCTGTTGATGAGAGAATTTGGGTGAAAAAAATACAAGAGTTGGGAGCCTCTTCGAGAGGGTGTGTGTACGAAGAACATCTCCATAGCCCGTTATGCCACAGTGTTCAGGGCAACAATGAAGGTCCTCCATCTCTGATGGTGTTCAGGGCTTCCTTCATCATGTCAGTAGCTTGGTTTTCACTATCAGTCATGCAAGTCCTGGGTGGAGACTCAGATGTGGAAGGAATACTCATTGCTGTTTCCTTAACAGTTTTTCATTTGGACCAGTCAGGGTTGTTAGCCCTGAGCTGAACCCCCGAACCTGGAGGACCGGCGGACAACTCTTAGTCTGGCCTCTACCCTTTGACCCGTTTGTCATAGGTGACCCTACCAAGAGCCAAAGCATTAAAGCTCTGACTCCAGCCAACATAGTTCTCCAGGCTAATGAGGCACGAAAGCCTCCAAACCGCGACAAGGCTGTGGTCCTGTTTGTGGGGGGGGGGGGGAGGAGTTCAAAGAACATACAGCACAGTAACAGGCCCTTTGTCCCACAAAATCTGTGCCATCGATGCTGCTAATTTAATCTGCACATGGTCAATATGCCTCCATTCGCTGCCATATAAAAGTGAGTAATTGAGACAAGGTATTGGTGCATGTTAGTGAGTGTGTGTGCATACGTGCGCGCACGCCTTGCGCAAGAAATCTGAGGATCAGTCTCCACATCCTGTCCAGCTACCTGTCCTGTGCAGCTGAGGTAATCTCAGAGCCGGTCAGTTTGATGTCCTATTCCTCCGCCTGCACAGTAGCCTCTTTGATACCTTCCCCATCCCATTAAAGTTCACACTCTCTTCAAAGGCTTCCCAATCAATGCCCCTCTCAACTCCAGCCTCCTTCCCCAGCACTGCTCCTCAAAGACCCACTCCCTACTCCGTGGACTATCCCTCTCACTCAAATACCCTTATGCCCCATCCTACCAAACAGCTCCCTCTTCGACACCACTCACTGCCATCAACTTAATTCTCCCCTCCACAATGCTCCAAGCATGTCATTCCTCTACTCCCCCAGTGCCCCTCCCCATGATTTGCATTTCCCGTTTAGACTCCTATGCATTTCCCTCTCTATTGTTTATGGCTTTAAGGCTGTTCAAAGACTATATGACACAGAAACACAATTAGTCCATTCAGCCCATCATTCTACTACGGCTGATTTATAATCCCTGTCAGCCCTATTCTCCTGTCTTGTCTCCACAACCTTTGATGCCCTTACGAATCAAGAATCTATCGACCTCCAGTGACCTGTCCTCGACAGCTATCTGTGACAATGAATTCCACAGATCCACCACCCCCTGGCTGAAGAAATTCCTCCTCATCTTCAAAGTTCAAAGTATATTTATTAACAAGGTGTGTATACATTATGCAACCTTGAGATTCATCTTCAACAGGTAGCCCGGAAACAAAGAAACCCAAAAGAACCCATTAAAAAAGACCGTCAAACACCCAATGTGTGGGGAAAAAAGACACAAATCAGGCGAACAATAAACACAAGCAAGTAGTGCTCTGTACTGAAGTTCACAGAGAGAGTACGTCCCCAGACCCTTAGTTCAGTGCAGTGCAGAGCAGCGAGCTGTAAAGGCCAGTCCGTCACCTCAGACCTTTTCAATATGGCCTGGTGTCTGAATTGTTGCCCAAACATTGGGTTCAGCCCTGCTGACAAACTCCAGGGGAGGAGAAGCTGCTATGGCTCAGGGTAAATCATAACAAGACATTTCTATTGTATTTTATGGTTCAATCTGCTGAACTGATGCAGTCTCCTCCTGGGTGTTACCTGGATTCCTATCCTTGAATTTGTGCCATATTTATATCCTCCCTTTGATGCATGAATCTGATCTAAGTGGGAGTAATGTAGGTTTAATCTGAGTAAGTAAGTCTAGTTCCTGGCTTTCACGTGCGGCTTAGCTACTAAGCCCTGCTGAACCATTACTTCTGGCAGGAGAAGGGGCAAAAGCAGGTTACTGGCGCTTTAAAGCCAACTGCTCCAGACAGATGGTGGCTCTTCAGCCATGGCTGGCAGCTCTTCTAGGAGGAGGAAATCTCTAATCTCAAACCTCCGCTGCATTGTGGCTATACCCACTCCTGGGGAAGGCTTCAAGAGTAAACCCCCGAGGGAAAAATCCAGAGCTGAAGTCCTTGAGGCAGTCCTACGTTGAGTTCAACGCTGACTGGCAGCTCCTGTGACGCTGGTGGTGCCAAACTGTATCAGTCTCTGTCATTCCTTTGAATTCATCGACGTTGTGAAGAGGGGGAGCCTGCTGCACGGGAAGCAGCTTGCTCCCCATATCGTACTGCCCTGGCTTTCGTACTAGCCTGCACGTAGACAGCTAGGACACAACATCCATGGTCAACCCTGACCCAGTCGTGGGCCTCAAGGTGTAGTGGTGTGATGAGGCATATTACTTTGTACAGTTTTACCACGTTGAAAGCATCACATCAATGGGAAGGTTGTTAAAGCAAGAGAATACAGTTTCCCCTGCCATCCGAAGGTACAGCATTCCTATGAAACAGTTCGTAAGCCGAAATGTCATAAAGAGAAGAAGCAATTACCATTTATTTATATGGGAAAATTTTGTGAGCGTTCGCAGACCCAAAAATAACCTACCAAATCATGCCAAATAACACATAAAACCTAAAATAACAGTAACATATAGTAAAAGCAGGAATGATATGATAAATACACAGCCTATATAAAGCAGAAATACTTTTCCACAACCATTACTGCACTGTTCTCCGTAGCGAAAATCTCACGCAAGCGCCGTCGGCAGAAAATCTCACACAAGTGCTGTTGGCAAAGACACAGCGCAAGCGCTCTCCAGTAACCTTTAAGCTATGAAGCTGCCAAATCATACCAAATAACACGTAAAAATACACAGCCGATATAAAGTAGAAATAATGTATGTACAGTGTAGTATCACTTACTGGAATTGGGAAGACAGCGTAGAGCACACTGATGATGGTGTGTTAGACTGAGTCGTCGCAGGTTGGCTGGTGCAGTGGCCCCCACCCTCCAGGCCGCCAACCGATACATTGCCGCGAGACACGCAGGGGTCCAGCGGTAGCCGGGAGACACACAGCACATCTTTAAGAAAAAAGCCAGAATAAACATGCTAATTAATTAGGTGCAGCCCGACACGTAATTGTCGGCCCAGATCAGTGCCGATTTCCGACTGCATCATCTATGCTCTGGGCCGACAATTACGTATCGGGCGGCACCTAATTAATTAGCATATTTATTTCGGCTTTTTTCTTAAAGATGTGCTGTGTGCCTCCCGGCCACTGCTGCATTCTCCGCGAATCGATACAGTATCTGTCCGCGGCCTGGGTGTTGGGGTGGTGGGACACTGGGGTGTCATCTCATCATCTGTTTCCATTAGGGCAGGCAGCTTATCTTCTCCGATGACTGCCCGCCTCAATGTTGAAGATCGAGGTTCGTCGTCTGCTGTGGCTGATGTGGAAGGCTTGCTTAACTGCTGAGCCTCGTGCATTATTCTATCAAACAGTTCTTTGTAAGGACTCAAACCATCTTGCAAATATCCCCTAAACCTACGTATCCTTTCAAAATTAAAGTTGTACTTTATCATTGCAGCGAAAATATCACATAGTTGCTTCACTTTCGCTACTGCATTCGGTTTCGATTGTTATCCTTTCCTCTTTCAATTGCATCAGCTCTTCATCTATCAGTTCTTGGTCATGGGATGCCAAAACCTCTTCAACATCATCTTCGTCAGCTTCCACAAGTCAAACTCACTTAGTCCTTACTTCATTCACCACGATCGACACGCTTAATTATGTCTAGTTTTACACTAAGTGTAACACCCTTACGAGACCATAGAACTCATCTTGCAAACCGCTGCTCACAGACACATGTTTAAGCAATGCTGGCAAGGATGCAGTTCCGAATCCGGGGAAGAGCGGCCGCTCAGGGCGCGCGCTGCCTTTTATCGCGCGCTGATTTTTTTCGCACGCTGAATTTTTTATCGTGCGCTGCTTTTTTTCGTAACAGTAAAAACACCTTCTGAAAGTGAAAACAGGGTACTAATGTAGGTGTTTCGTAACAGTGAGGTTTCGTAAAGCGAACGTTCGAAAAGCGGGGGACACCTGTACTCAGAAACGACACCCCTGAGGCTGCTATATGGCAACAGGATTAAAAGCAAGAGAAGGGGATTTGGGTCCTTATACCTGCTCCTTCATTCAATAAGATTTTAGCTAATCATCTACAGTACTGAGCAAAAGTCTTAGGCATACATATATAACTAGGCTGATTAAGACTTTTGCACAGTACTGGATTTGTCAACGTGGAGCAGAGAGCAAGTTTGTAATTCTGGTGGGAGCAAAGGATGTTGGGAGTGGCGAGGGTGGAGCACCATGGGAGGGGTGTGGCACAGGAGGCAGAGAAGGAGTGCCAGAGGCTGGGGGGCGGGGTGGCGAGGGTGCAGACACACCCAGCCCTGAGACACCAGGCAAAGTCACTTGGTTCCTATCATCTGGTTTATTGGTTATTTAAAAAGGGAGCTTCGAGAACGTTTGTCCATTATACGTGGCCTATCAGCAGCTATAACCGGAGCACCAATCGCGAGTTAAATAGTAAGGAAGGTTCAGGCATAAAAGGGAGACACCACCTAGCGGAGTGGTCATTGACAGAGTAATCTGAGGCAGAGTGGTAGGCGATAACGGGTCGAGGTGAGGTAAGTTACCTGTGAGGAATAGAAACAGGAAGTATGTCTGTGAGGTCGGTGTTCAGTACTGGCTGTCTGATGTGGGATGTCCGGAAGACTCCCAGCTGCCCAGGCGGCCATATCTGCACCAGATGTGTCGAGCTCAGCTCCTTAGGGACTGCGTTAGGGAACCGGAGATGCAGCTTGATGACCTTCGTCTGGTCAGGGAAAGTGAGGAGATGATAGAGAGGAGCTGTAGGCAAGTAGTCACACTGGGGCCTTGGGAGACAGATAAGTGGGTAACAGTCAGGAGAGGGAAGGGCAGGGGTCAGATATTGGAGAGTACCCCGTGACTGTCCCCCTGAACAATAAGTACTCCTGTTTGAGTACTGTTGGGGGGGGAGTACGGCCTACCCGGGGGAAGCAACAGTGCCTGTGCCTCTAACACGGAGTCTGGCCCTGTGGCTCAGAAGGGTAGGGAAAGGAAGAAGGCAGCAGTGATAGGGGACTCTATAGTTAGGGGGTCAGACAGGCAATTCTGTGGACGCAGGAAAAAAACACGGATGGTAGTTTGCCTCCCAGGTGCCAGGGTCCGGGATGTTTCTGATCACGTCCATGATATCCTGAAGTGGGAAGATGAACAGCCAGAGGTCGTGGTACATATTGGTACCAACAACATAGGCAGGAAAAGGAAAGAGGTCCTGAAAACAGACTACAGGGAGTTAGGAAGGAAGTTGAGAATCAGGACCTCAAAGGTAGTAATCTCGGGATCACTGCCTGTGCCATGCGACAATGAGTATAGGAATAGAGAGAGGTGGAGGATAAATGCGTGGCTGAGGGATTGGAGCAGGGGGCAGGGATTCAGATTTCTGGATCATTGGGATCTCTTTTGGGATAGGTGTGGCCTGTACAAAAAGGACAGGTTGCACTTGAAACCGAGGGGGACCAATATCCTGGCAAGGAGGTTTGCTAAGACTATTGTGGAGAGTTTAAACTAGAATTGCTCGGTGGGGGGGGGTGGGAACTGAACTGAAGAGACAGAGGAAGGGGCGGTTGGCTCACAAATAGAGAAAGCATGGAGACAGTGCGAGAGGGAAGATAGGCAGGTGATAGAGAAGGGATGCACTTAGACCGATGGTTTGAGATGTGTCTATTTTAACACAAGAAGCATCATGAACAAAGTGAATGAGCTTAGACCGTGGATCAGTACTTGGAATTATGATGTTGAGGCCATTACAGACACTTGGATGGCTCAGGGGCAGAGATGGTTACTTCGAGTGTCAGGCTTTAGATGTTTCAGAAAGGACAGGGAGGGAGGCAAAGGAGGTGGGGGCGTGGCACTGTTGATCAGAGGTAGTGTCACGGCTGCAGAAAAGGACTAAGTCATGGAGGGATTGTCTACTGAGTTTCTGTGGATGAAAGTTAGAAACAGGAAGGGGTCAATAACTCTACTGGGTATTTTTTATAGACCATCCAATAGTAACAGGGACATTGAGGAGCAGATAGGGAGACAGATTCTGGAAAGGTGTAATAATAACAGGGTTGTCGTGGTGGAAAATTTTAATTTCCCAAATATCGATTGGCATCTCCCTAGAGCGAGGGGTTTAGATGGGGTCGAGTTTGCTAGGTGTGTTCAGGAAGGTTTTCTGACACAATGTGTAGATAAGCCTACAAGAGGAGAGGCTGTACTTGATCTGGTATTGGGAAATGAACCTGGTCAGGTGTCAGGTCTCTCAGTGGGAGAGCATTTTGGAGATAGTGATCACAATTCTATTTCCTTTACCATAGCATTGGAGAGGAATAGAAACAGACAAGTTAGGAAAGCGTTTAATTGGGGTAAGGGGAAATATGAGGCTGTCAGGCAGGAACATGGAAGTATAAATTGGGAACAGATGTTCTCAGGGAAATGTACGGCAGAAATGAGGCAAACGTTCAGGGGATATTTGCACGGCGTTCTGCATAGGTACTTCCAATGAGACAGGGAAAGGATGGTAGGGTACAGGAAACGTGGTGTACAAAGACTGTTGAAAATCTAGTCAAGAAGAAAAGAAAAGTTTACGAAAGGTTCAAAAAACTAGCTAATGAACAGGTGGCAACAGGTACCGATCTAAATGTAGTGTACTTAAATGCATGCAGCATTAGAAATAAAGTGGATGACCTTGCTACACAGCTGCAGGTTAAAAGGTATGACATTGTGGCCATTACCGAGTCATGGCTAAATGATGGATGTGATTGGGAGCTGAATATTCCAGGATACACAGTGTACAGGAAGGATAAGAAGGTAGGTAAAGGGGGTGGCGTGGCCCTGATGGTAAGTAACGATATCAAATCAATAGAAAGAAGGGACATAGGATCAGAAGAGGTAGAATCCTTATGGGTAGAATTAAGAAATGGCAAGGGTAAAAAGACACTAATAGCAGTTATATACAGGCCTCCAAACAGCAGTCGGGATGTGGACTACAAGTTGCAGCCGAAAATAGAAAAAGCGTGTCAGAAGGACAATGTCCAAATAATTATGGGGGATTTTAATATGAAAGTAGATTGTGAAAGTCAGGAAGGTAATGGATCTCAGGAGAGGGAGTTTGTAGAATGCCTACAGGATGGCTTTTTGGAGCAACTTGTCCAGAAGCCCACCAGGGGACCGGCTGTTTTAGATTGGGTGCTGTGTAACGAACCTGAGGCGATTAGGGAGCTGGAGGTAAAGGAACCTCTTGGAAGTAGTGATCATAATATGATTGAGTTCAGTTTCAAATTTGAAAAGGAGAAGCTGGTATCAGGTGTATCAATATTTCAGTGGAACAGGGGAAATTACACTGGTATGAGAGAGGAACTGGCCCAAGTCAAATGGAAAAGTAAACTAAATGGAGGGACAGCAGAGCAGAATTGGATGAAATTCCTACAAGAAATAAGGAAAATGCAGGAAAAATATATCCCAAGAAAAAAGAAAATCATGAATGGAAAAATGGCACAAATGTGAGAGAGGTTAAGGCAAAAATAAAAGCAAAAGAAACAGCGTACAAGGAAGCAAAAATTAGTGGGGAAAATGAGGACTGGAAGACCTTTAAAAACTTACAGAAAGAAACTAAGAAAGTTATTAGGAAAGAAAAGATGAATTATGAAAGGAAGTTGGCGATTAACATAAAAAAGTATACTAAGAGTTTTTTTTAAATATATGACGAGTAAAAGAGTGACAAGAGTAGATATGGGACCAATTGAAAATGATGCTGGAGTAATTATAATGGATAACAAAGAGATGGCAGAGGAACTGAATGAATATTTTGCATCAGTCTTCACAGTGGAAGACATGAGCAATAAACCTGATAGCCAGAGGTATCAGGGAATAAAATTAGGTACAGTCAAGCTAACTAGAGAGAAAGTGCTTGGGAAGCTAAGTGGACTAAGAATAGATAAGTCTCCCGGCCCGATGAGGTGCACCCAAGCGTTCTGAAGGAGGTGGCTTTGAAGATTGTGGAAGCATTGGAAATGATCTTCCAGGAATCAATAGACTCTGGCATGGTTCCGGAGGACTGGAAGGTTGCAAATGTAGTTCCGCTATTTAAGAAAGGAAGGAGGCAGCAAAAAGAAAATTACAGACCTATTAGTCTGACATCGGTGGTTGGAAAGATATTGGAGTCAATCCTCAAGGATGAGGTTATGAAATACCTCGAGGTGCATGACAAGATAGGCCGAAGCCAGCATGGTTTCATGAAGGGAAGATCCTGCCTTACCAACTTATTGGAATTTTTTGAGGTAATCTTGAATAAGATTGACAAGGGAGAGGCTGTGGATGTTGTGTATTTGGATTTTCAAAAGGCCTTCGATACGGTGCCGCATATGAGGCTGCTTAATAAGATGAGAGCCCATGGAATTATAGGAAAGATATTGAAATGGGTGGAGCATTGGCTGATAGGCAGAAAGCAAAGGGTGGGAATAAAGGGATCCTAATCTGATTGGTTGCCTGTTACTAGTGGTGTTCCGCAGGGGTTGGTGTTGGGGCCGCTTCTTTTTACGATGTATATCGATGATTTGGATTGTGGATTTAATGGTTTTGTGGCCAAGTTTGCGGATGACACCAAGATAGGTGGAGGAGCAGGAAACGTTGAAGAAATGGAAAGGTTGCAGAGAGACTTAGTCAGTTTAGGAGAGTGGGCAAAGAAATAGCAGATGAGATACAACGTTGACAAATGTACGGTTGTACATTTCGGAAGAAGAAATAATCGGGCAGATTATTATTTAGATGGGGAGAAAATTCAAAAATCGGAAGTGCAAAGGGACTTGGGAGTCCTCGTGCAGGATACCCTAAAGGTTAACCACCAAGTTGGATTGGCGGTAAGGAAAGAGAATGCTATGTTGGCATTCATTTCGAGAGGAATAGTGTATAAGAGTAAGGAGGTGTTGATGAGGCTTTATGGGGCATTAGTGAGACCTCACTTGGAATACTGTGTGCAGTTTTGGGTCCCCTATCTTAGAAAGGATATACTAATGTTGGAGAGAGTTCAGAGAAGATTTACAAGGATGATTCCTGGAATGCAGGGGCTAACATATGAGGAGCGTCTGTCGGCTCTTGGATTGTATTCATTAGAGTATAGAAGAATGAGAGAGGATCTCATAGAAACGTTTTGAATGTTGAAAGGGTTGGACAGAGTAGATGTGGAAAGGTTGTTTCCCTTGGTGGGTGAGTCCAGGACAAGAGGCCATAGTCTTAGAATTAGAGGGTACCCAGTTAAAACAGAGATGAGGAGAATTTTTTTTAGCCAGAGGGTCGTGGATTTGTGGAATTCGTTGCCACATATGGCTGTGGAGGCCCGATCATTGAGGGTGTTTAAGGAGGAGATTGACAGGTATCTAATTAGTCAGGGTATCAAGGGATATGGGGAAAAAGCCGGAAACTGGAATAGATGGGTGAATAGTTTAGCTCATGGGGGAGCTGCGGAGCAGACTCGATGAGCCAAATGGCCTACTTCTGCTCCTTTGTCTTGTGATCTTGTGAATGATAGAGATCTAGAAGATTATAAAGCCAGCAGGAAGGAGATTAAGAATGAAATTAGGAGAGTCAGAAGGGGTCATGAGAAGGCCTTGGCGAGCAGGATTAAAGAAAATCTCAAGACATTCTACAAGTATGTGAAGAGCAGGACGATAAGACATAAGAGAATAGGCCCAATCAAGTGTGACAGTGGAAAAGTGTGTATGGAATCGGAGGAGATAGCAGAGGTACTTAATGAATACTCTGGAAAAGGATCTTGGCAATTGTAGGGATGACACAGCGGATTGAAAAGCTTGAGCATATAGACATTAAGAAAGAGGATGTGCTGGAGCTTTTGGAAAGCATCACATTGGGTAAGTCTCTGGGACCAGACGAGATGTACCCTAGGCTACCGTGGGAGGCGAGGGAGGAGATTGCTGAACCTCTGGCAATGATCTTTGCATCATCAATAGGGATGGGGGAGGTTCTGGAGCACTGGAGGGTTGCAGATGTTGTTCCCTTATTCAAGAAAGGGAGTAGAGATAGCCCAGGGAATTATAGACCAGTGAGTCTTACTTTAGTAGATAGTAAGTTGATGGAAAAGATCCTGAGAAGCAGGATTTATTAACATTTGGAGAGGCATAATATAATGAGGAATAGTCAGCATGGCTTTGTCAAAGGCAGGTCGTGCCTTACGAGCCTGATTGAATTTTTTGAGGATGTGACTAAACATGTTGATGAAAGTAGAGCAGTAGATGTAGTGTACTGTATATGGATTTCAGCAAGGCATATGATAAGGTACCCATGCAAGGCTTATTGAGAAAGTAAGTAGGTATGGGATCCAAGGGAACATTGCTTTGTGGATCCAGAACTGGCTTGCCCACAGAAGGCAAAGAGTGGTTGTAGACAGGTCATATTTTACATGGAGGTCGGTGACCAGTGGTGTGCCTCAGGGATCTGTTCTGGGACCCCTTCTATTCGTGATTTTTATAAATGACCTGGATGAGGAAGCAGAGGGATGGGTTAGTAAATTTGCTGATGACACAAAGGTTGGGGGTGTTGTGGATAGTGTGGAGGGCTGTCAGAGGTTATAGCGGGACATCAATAGGATGCAAAACTGGGCTGAGAAGTGGCAGATGGAGTTCAACCCAGATAAGTGTGAGGTGGTTCATTTTAGTAGGTCAAATATGATGGCAGAATATAGTACTAATGGTAAGACTCTTGGCAGTGTGGAGGATCAGAGGGAACTTGGGGTCCAAGTCCATATGACATTCAAAGCTGCTGCGCAGGTTAAGAAGGCATACTGTGCATTCGCCTTCATCAACCGTGGGATTGAGTTTAAGAGCCAAGAGGTAATGTTACAGCTAGATAGGACCCTGGTTGGACCCCATTTGGAGTACTGTGCTCAGTTCTGGTCACCTGACTACAGGAAGGATGTGGAAACTATAGAAAAGGGACAGAGGAGATTTAGAAGGATGTTGCCTGGATTGGAGAGCATGCCTTATGAGAATAGGTTGAGTGACCTTGGCCTTTTTTCCTTGGAGCGACGGAGGATGAGAGGTGACCTGATAGAGGTGTATAAGGTGATGAGAGGCATTGATCGTGTGGATAGTCAGAGGCTTTTCCACAGGGCTGAAATGGCAATCACAAGAAGGCACAGTTCTAAGGTGCTTGGAAGTAGGTACAGAGGAGATTTCAGGGGTAAGTTTTTTTTAAACAGAGAATGGTGAGTGCCTGGAATGGGCTGCCGGCAACAGTGGTGGAGGCGGTTTTGATAGGGTCTTTTAAGAGACTCCTGGATAGATACATGGAGCGTAGAAAAATAAAGGGCTATGTATAACCCGCGGTAATTTCTAAAGTAAGTACATAATTTGGCACAGCATTGTGGGCCGAAGGGCTTGGATTGTGCTGTAGTTGTTCTACATTTCAAGTTTCTATGATCATTACAGAATATCTCTCTGGTGCTTCCCACTCCCTTCCACTTTTCCCCAACCATGATTCTCCTCTCTGTGCCCCCTTCCCACTCTCTGTCCACAACAGAGACCCATATCAGAATCAGGTTTATCATCATTCACATATGTCAACCTATCCAATAGTCTGCATTTATGCCCCATCCACAGCCTATCCTTCCTCACAGTCCATCTACACATTGCATATACCTCCATTTTATTGGAATTATAGCATTATAGAAGGGTACAGCACAGGAATAGGCCATTAAACCCACAAAGTAAATTAAGCCTCTAACATATTTGCCTCTACCACCATACCAGGCAGCGCATTCCAGGCATCCACTTGCCTCTGAGTAAGAAAAATTTACCCCTCACATCCGATTTTAACCTATCCCCTCTCACCTTCAATGCATCCCTTCTGGTATCAGACATCTGGTCAGCAAAGATGCATACATCAGAATGCTCTTTATCGATTAAAGCTCGGCATTTAACACCATCATTCCCTCAAAACTAATCAGTAAATTCCAAGATCTGGACCTCAATATCCTCTTGTGCAACTGGATCCTGGATCCTTGTAGGCCCCAGTCAGTTTGGATCAGCTTTCCATGAGGGACTTTGTCAAACACCTTACTAAAATCTCTGTAGACAACGTCCATTGCCCTACCCTCATCAATCTCTCTCGTTACCTTGTCAAAAACTCAATCAAATTGTTAAGACATGACCTGCCAAACACAAAGCTATGCAGCCTCTTCTTAATTAGGCCATGGGTTTCCAAATGGTTATGTATCCTATCACTAAGAATTTTCTCCAGCAATTTCCCTATGATTGATGTGAAACTCACTGGTTTATAGTTCCCAGGATTTTCCCTTGTTTTCTTCTTAGAGAGCAACATTAGCCACTCTCCAGTCTCCTTGGACCTGGCCTGTGCCTAGAGAGGACACGGAGATACTAGTCAAGCCCCCAGCAATCCTGTTGCTTGCCTCCTTCAATAACCTGAGGTAAATTCCATCTGGCCCTGGGGACTTATACTCATCGGGAGGCCCAACACTTCCTCCTCCTTGACCTTAACATATTTATACACTCAGCACTGACCTCCTGGTCCTCCATGTCCTTTTCCATGTTAACCATTCGTCAGTGGAACTAGGTTAGGAAACTCAATCGGTAACTCGTAATTATTCGAAGCTCGCACTTTATTGTCTCTGCACAAGCAATAAAGTAACTATGTTGACCCCAGGCCAACAACTTCGAACATGAATCCTACTGTTCCCTCTGTACCAATACTCACCAAGACAACTTGTCCAATTTATAACACCAAAATAAGAGATCTCCGTTGGCCAGATGATCAATCCTTTCTCTTCCTAGACCCTGATGTGGAGGTTCTTCATTGCAATGGTGGGTCTCTTGAAAGAGTTATCACTGATTGCACCACTGAAGTGTCCTCTTTTTTTATTCATTCCTAACCAATTCAAATAATGTATTCCAGTGTCATTAGCTGTAGGTCATGTGTCTGACCTTTAACACCTGTTTATTGGTTCTGCTCCTGAGCAGCATCCATTTATTGTCCTATTCCAAGCAAATGACAGTCAGTAATTTATGACTCTTTGTTCTCTTCAGTATCCAGGTCAAATCACTCCAGGCAGGCACCAACCCCAACATTCACAAACCTGCATGTTATCAAAGACACCTCACAAATAACATTTTCTTTGGAAATGACCACTAGTCCAGCAGATTACCTGAAGCATCATTGTGTCTACTTTAAAACATAGAAAGCCAAGCAACTTCATCTCACGAAATGGAGGATGTAAAACAGTTCCACAAAATCTCCAAGCACAGGGCAGGAACAAAGACAATTGATCTGCCTGCTTTCACTGTCTTTGACCCATTTGAGTTCAATGTTTTCTTCCATATTTTAAATCTGCCATGGCCAACATCTTCCCCCTTTTCATCCACTGACCTCCTTGACCTCTAAATGCCTTAACATATTTATACACTCAGCACTGATTTCCTGATCCTTCATGTCCTTCACCTTGGTAAATACTTAATACTCATTAAGTATCTCACTCACATTCTCCTCATCCAAGAAAATATTCCCCTCTTTATCCTTGAGTGGTCCCACTCTCTCCCTAGTTATCCTCTTGCTCTTGATATATGTATAGAATGCCTTGGGATTCACATTAATCCTACTTGCCAGAGGCTTTTCATGACTCTTCCTGGTTTTTTCTAATTCCCTTCTGACCCAGCTCTCTTGTTACCATCACCCTGCCAACCGAGATTAAATTCTCCACAACAGCTCTAATAAACCTGCCCTCAATGACATCGTTCCCTCTCATGCTCAGGTGTAACCCCTCCTTTTTGTACTGTGCCTTCAACAGAAGAGATCCCCAGAGAAACGAACGCCTAGAAACATTCAAATGAACTAGATCTATCTCTCCCACTCTCTCCCTCTCCCTCTCCCTCTCCCTCTCCCTCTCCCTCTCCCTGGAAGATTATCCAAGATTTAAGATTCAAGATTGTTTAATGTCATTTCCTGTACAAAAGTGTAAGGGGAATGAATTAATTGTTGCACTGAATCTGATGCGGCACAAAACACTCCCACAAAAGATATAGAATACAATAATAATATAAAAAGCAATAAATATTGATACAGAAGGTAGCTTACATATCTCGATTGATTGCATGTCCATAAAATGATGACAGGCTGTACATAAAGTGACTGACAGATGCAGTTAGTGGTTAGAGGGTATTGATCAAACTTTAAAGCTCAAAGTTAATTTATTATCACTATATCCAACACTGAGATTTTATTTATCTATTCATTTAGCTATACAGCGCAGAGGAGACCCTTTAGGCTCTTTGTCGCACTGCCCAGCAAACCCCGGTTAACCCTAACAATTTACAATGTCCAATCAACCTACCAATCGGCGTGTCTTCGTGGAGGAAACTAGAGCACCCAAAGGAAACCTATGCGGTCATGCGGAGAATATATGAACTCGTTACAAGTACCTGCGGAAAGCTAACACATTCCATGGGGAGGGTGTACAGGCTCCTTGCAGACGGGGCCAGAATTGAACTCCAGGCTCTGAAAGATCCCGTGCTGTAATAGTGTTGCTTCAGCCACTGCACTACTGTCTTCTTGCGGGCATACACAGTAAGTCCAAGAAACATCACAGAATCAATGAAAGACCGCTCTTAACAGGATGGGCAAACAACCAGTGTGTGAGAGACAGCAAATTGTGCAAATACAAAAGGAAACAAATAGAAATAAAAATAAATAAGCAGTAAATACTGAGAACATGAGAGTCTTGATTAGCCTCACTGTTTGGGGAAAGTAACTAGTTTTGAGACTGGCATGGATATTATGTAGCCTCCTCCCTGTTGGGAGTTGAACCAACAGTCCATGAGCAGGGTGAGTGGGATCCTTTATAATGTTACTGGCCCTTTTCCAGCACCTTTCTGCATATTAGAATCAGGTTAATATCATCGGCGTACATCTTGAAATTTGTTAACTTAGCGGCGGTATACAATGCAATAAATAATAGTATAGAGAAAAAAATGAACAAGTAAATCAATTACAGTAAGTATATTAAATAGTTAAATTAAAAATAGTACAAAAACAGAAAAAATAAAAAAGTGAGGTAGTGTCCATGCGTTCAATATCCATTTAGAAATCAGATGGCAGAGGGGAAGATGTTGTTCCTATTTCACTGAGTGTGTGCCTTCAGGCTTCTGTACCTCCTTTCTGACAGTAACGATGAGAAGAGGGTACATCCTGGCTGGTGGGGGTCCTTAATGATGAACAGCACCTTTCTGAAGATCCACTCCTTGAAGATGCCTTATATATCCATAAGACAACATGTAAAATTTGAGCTGGACCCCGCTGTTAAAACTGCGGCTGGAAATGTGCTGTGGGATTCAGCATACAGCATCGGATCAAGGCCCCTCCCCACCACCTTTTGCGAAGAGAAGTGTCCTCCCCCCACCCCACCCCCCTGACTCTAGCAGTGGATATATACAGAAAACAGTTAACAGACTGCAGTTATACAAAGTTCAAAGTAAAAATTCATGCAGTAAATCATATCAAGATTAGAAATTAACTGCGACTTTCATTTCCTTATTGGGTTGGGCAAAAGTTAAGTTTGTGCCTTTGTGGTTTCAATGATTACTGCAGAAACGATCACACCAACGCAGAGGGGTGGACAGGAAAAAGGAAAAAAGTTTCCTGCCGGTGGAGCTTAGTAGGAGAAAGCTTCCCAAACTTGTTAAAGTGATCTTGGATTGAAACTGGCATGAATCCCTTCAACCGGCACCAGCTTCTGCTGCTGACACTGATCTTGACTTGGGTGAGCCTTGCAATCTCTGTCACATTATTGAATGTTCCACTCTAATCAAATCACTTCTGTTATGTGTGAGAGTGCTTTGCTTTAATCTTGACAGTTAGATATTCTATTGTTGAAGGTGAATCAAAAACGCTCTCAGTAAAATTGTTCTATAACTCGATCACACTTTTAAGAGAAGTTTGGATAGGTACATGGATAGTAGGGATATGGAGTGCTATGGTCCCGGCACAGTTTGATGGAAGTAGGCTGTTTAAATGGTTTTGGTATGGACTAGATGGGACAAAGGGCCTGTTTCTGTGCTTTACTTCTCTATGACTCTATCTGAAGGATTGTGCTGAAAATCTCCAAGGGTTCCAGAGATGAAGTGGAGAGTAGTGTTAACAGAGAGCAAATTGTTACAGGGCATTGGGGTCGGGTTTATAGTCATAGTCATACTTTATTGATCCCGAGGGAAATTGGTTTTCATTACAGTTGCACCATAAATAATTAAATAGTAATATGTAAATTATGCCAGGAAATAAGGTTAGAGCAGGACAAGAGTTCCAGTTGTGTAGTATAGAGAGATGGGCGCAAGAGCAAGATGTATTACAGTGATGGGGAGGTTAAAATGAGAAAAGTGGCGGTTGGGGGGGGGGAATCACCATGAGGGCATGCTACAGTGAAGAGTTCATACATTGAAGAGTTTGATATACAGTAGTGAGCTAATCATGGTGTTACATCGAACAGAGTGCAGAGAGCTTTGCGGCGAAATGTACTGAGTTAATGCTACTGCAGAAAGTGACATAGTGAGGGTATGTCACAATGAGGCGCACAAAATGCTGGTGGAACACAGCAGGTCAGTCCAGATAGATGAAAATGAATGAACAGTCAACGTTTCGGGCCCTTCTTCAGGACTGAGAAGGAAGGGGGAAGATGCCAGAATAAAAAAGATGGGGGGGAGGACAACTGGAAGGTGATGGGTGAAGCCAGGTGGTGGGAAAGGTTAAGGGCAGGAGAAGAAGGGATCTGATAGGAGAGGTGAGTGGACCATAGGAGAAAGGGATGAAAGAGGAGGAAGTAACAGGCAGATGAGAAGAAATAAAAGGTTAGAGTGGGAAATAGAAAAAAGAGGAGTCGAATTTGTTTACTGGAAGGAGAAATCAATATTCATGCCATCAGGTTGGAGGGTGCCCGGATGGAATACAAGGTGTTGTTCCTCCACCCTGAGGGTGGCCTCATCGTGGCACAATAGGAGGCCATGGACTAATATGTTGGAATGGGAATGGGAATGGGAATTAAAGTACTTGGCCGCTGGGAAGTCCCGCTTGTGGTGGATGGCGCGGAGGTGCTGCTGGACCTGCTGAGTTCCTCCCGCAGTTTCTGTGTGTTGCTTTAGATTTCCAGCATCTACAGAATCTCTTGCCTTTATGCTACAGTGAGGGTTTGCTACAGCAAGGGGAGTATTCCAGTGAGGCCAGTTACAGCAAGGTTTTAATCAGAAAGGGTCATCTTTTCACACGGTCAGAAGAGTGATCATTAGTTCCAGTTCCATCACGGGCACTGGCCTCCGTAGTGTCCAGGACATCTTCAAGGGGCGATGCCTCTAAAAGGCGGCATCCATCCTTAAAGACCCCCAACACACACAACACGCTGGAGGAACTCAGCAGGTCGGGCAGCATTCGTGGAAATGAACCGTCAACGTTTCGGGCCGAGACCCTTCGTCAGGACTGAAGAGGGAGGGAGCAGAGGCCCTATAAAGAAGGTGGGGGGAGGGTGGAAAGGAGAAGGCTGGTAGGTTCCAAGTGAAGAACCAGTAAGGGGAAAGATAAAGGGGTGGGGGAGGGGATAAGCAGGGAAGGTGAAGGAGGAACAGGGGAAAGCACAATGGGTAGTAGAAGGAGGCGGAACCATGAGGGAGGTGATAGGCAGCTGGGGGAGGGGGCAGACTGAAACTGGGATGGGGGAAGGGAGGGGGAGGGAATTATCGGAAGTTGGAGAATTCAATGTTCATACCAAGGGGCTGGAGACTACCCAGATGGTATATGAGGTGTTGCTCCTCCAACCTGAGTTTGGCCTCATCATGGCAGTAGAGGAGGCCATGTATGGCCATATCCGAATGGGAATGTGAAGCAGAGTTGAAGTGGGTGGCAACCAGGAGATCCTGTCTGTTGTGGCAGACGGAGCAGAGGTGCTCGACGAAGTGGTTCCCCAATCTGCATCGGGTCTCACCAATGTAGAGGAGGTCACACTGGGAGCACCGGATGCAATAGATGACCCCAACAGACTCACTAGTGAAGTGTTGCCTCACCTGGAAGGACTGTTTGGGGCCCTGAATGGTGGCAAGAGAGGAGTGTAGGGACAGGTGTAGCACTTACACTTACAGGGATAAGTGCCAGGTAGGAGATCCCTGGGGAGGGACGTTGTGGACCATGGAGTTGCAGAGGGACAGATCCCTGCAGAAAGCAGAGAGGGGTAGAGAGGGCAAGATGTGCTTAGTGGTGGGGTCATGTTGAAGGTGGCAGAATTTGCGGAGGATAATGTGCTGGAGCCGGAGGCTGATGGGGTGGTAGGTGAGGACAAGGGGAACTCTGTCCCTGTTGTGGTAACGGGAGGATAGGGTGAGGGCCGAAGTGCGGGAAATGGAGGAGATGTGGATGAGGGCATCATTGATGATGGCAGAAGGGAAACCACGAACCTTAAAGAAAGAGGACATTTGAGATGTCCCGGAACGGAAAGCCTCATCCTGGGAGCAGATACGGCGAGGACGGAGGAACTGAGAATAGGGAATAGCATTTATGCATGTGGAAGAGTAGGAAGAGGTATAGTCGAGGTAGTTTTGAGAGTCAGTGGGCTTATAGAAGATGTCAGTGGACAGTCTGTCTCCCGAGATAGAGACCGAGAGATCGAGAAAGGGGAGAGGAGTGTCCGAGATGGACAAAGTGAGTTTGAGGGCTGGGTGGAAGTGAAAAGCAAAGTCGATGAAATTGACGAGCTCAGCATGGGTGCATTGTGTTTACGATTAAAGACGCCCATCTCCCTGGATATGCCCTCTTCTCATTGTTACCATCACAAAGGAGGTACAGAAGCCTGAAGGCACACACAACAATTCAGGGACAGTTTCTTCCCCTCTGCCATCTGATTTCTGAATGGGCATTGAACCCATGGACACTACCTCACTATTTTTTTATTTCTATTTTTGCACTACTTATTTCATTTAACTATTTTATATATATACACTGACCATCATTCACATTTTTCTCTATTATCATGTATTGCAATGTACTGCTGACATAAAGTTAACAAATTTCACAACATAGGCCTGTGATATTAAACTTGATTTTGACTCTGACCAACAAGAACCTCCACGTTATTTCGTATTTGGCATGAAGATCAGGAAATAAGTGTTCTAATTTGCATTAGCAACACTTCCTAAAGATTTACAGTGTCATAAAAATTCCAATGAGGTTGCAGTCATTACAAATGTTGAAATTTTCTCTTCCCATAGTGCTGACAATAATAATTCGATTTGACATTCAGGTATAAAGATCTTACACCTTAGGCACACATTCACATCCTGCCTCCACCACAGGGTTGTGTGTTTAGGTCCCTGCCCTACTCACTTTACACCTATGATTGTGCGGCGAAGTACAGCTCCTACACCAGATACAAGTTTGCTAATGACACCACTGTTGTGGGCCGTATCAAAGGTGGTGATGAATCAGCAGACAGGAGGGAGATTGCAAATTTGGCTGAGTGGTGCCATAACAACAGAGGTCCATGAGCCAGTCTTCATCGGAGGTGGAGAGGGTCAGTAACTTTAAATTCTTGTGTGTCTCCTGTCCTGGACCCATTACATACTTGTAAATGTAATTGCAAAGAAAGCACAAAAGCCCCTCCACTTACCTTTTCAATGATCCAGATCACCTCAGGGATGTGCGTGTCCTGGTCATGTGTCCGTTTTGTGCTTGTGTTGAGAAACACACCATCTTTCTCAAAGGCTATCTGCAATGCAGAGGGATATAGAAGGGGAAAAATTTTAAAAAACACAACTGAAGTGCGGTTGAGTGAAGGGCAGGAGTCCAATTAGATGTTCATACCATCCCGGGTGTTTAAATTTCCCAGTGTTATTATTTTCGGAGGACCTGTTCTGGGCCCAGCTTCTATAGATGTATGGTGGAAAACGTATTGATTGACTGCATTACGGCTTGGTGCATCAATGCCTTTGAATGGAAAATCCTACAGAAAGTAGCGGATACAATACATAACGACCCAGTACATAAAGGGTAAAGTTCTCCCAACCACTGAGCTACATGAAACACTTTTACATTCTCCACTGCATAAAATGCTGTTGTCACCATCCAGGCCAGGTTCTTTTCTCACAGCTGCAATCAGGCAAGAGATAGAAGAGCCTCAGGACCCACACCATCAGGTTTAATAACAGTTAATACCCCTCAACCATCAGGCTCTTGAACAAAAGAGGATAATTACACTCACCTATTGAGATGTTCCTACGACCAATGACCTCACCAAGGACTCTATCGTGTTGTTTCATGCTTTCGTTATTTGTTGCTATTTATTTATTTGTATTTGTACAGTTTGTTGTCTTCTATGCTCCTGCTCTTTCATTGATCCTGTTTACAGTTATATATATATATATATATACTCCTTCTGATAAGTTCCCTTTGAACTTTTGAAATCACTCACCACCATTCAGGGCTCTAGGCAGGTCTTTCAGGTGAGGCAACACTTCACCTGTGAATCTGCTGGGGTCATCTATTGTACTCTGTGCTCCTGATGCGGTCTCCTCGACATTGATGAGATGCTTCATAAATTCTGGGACCACTTCATCAAGCACCTCCACAAGCAGGACTTCCTGGTGGCCAAACTTTCCCACAAGAATTCCACATCCTCCCATCCTATGTCACCTCTTTCTAAGGATTTAATTTTATGTTTTTACCAATAGAGCCACCCTACCTCCTCTGCCTACCTGCCTATCCTTTCGATACAACGCGGAAGTTATTCTTTCAGCCACGACTCAGAGATGCTCACATCATTCATATCTGCCCATCCCTAACTGCAACTCAAGATCATCTACCTTGTTCCATATACCATATGAATTCAAATACATCACCTTCAGTCCTGTGTTCATCACCCTTTTTGATGTCATTCCCCTGTTACAGTGAAACTCATCCCACTGACTGCAGTTCTGCCCTATCATCTGCCTGTCCTCCCTCACCGTCTCCCTACACACTGCATCTGCTTGTATACCAACTGCCCCATTCTAAGCCCTATCATTCCAGTTTCCAGCCCCTGCCAAATTAGTTTAAACCCTTCCCCACAGCTCTAGCAAACCTGCCCACAAGGATATTGCTCCCCTTTGGGTTTGGGTACAACCCATCCATTTTGTACAGGTCCTATCTTTCCCAGAAGAGATCTCAGTGATCCAGAAATCTGAAATCCTACCCCTACATCAATTCTTCAGCTGTGCATTCATCTGCCAAATCATCCTATTCTTACCTTTACTGGCACGTGGCAAAGGCAGCAATGCAGAGATTACTACCCTAGAGGTGATGTTTTTCAGCTTTCTGCCTAACTCCCCAAAATCTCTCTTCAGGATTTCCTCCTTTTTCCTACCTATGTCATTATGAAAAATGTGAGGTGCTACATTTTGGTAGAACTAATCAAAATAGGACATACATGGTAAATGGTAGGGCATTAAAGGATGTTTTAGAACAGAGGGATCTGGGAATAATGGTGCATAGTTCCCTGAAGATGGAATCTCATGTGGATAGGGTGGTGAAGAAAGCTTTTGGTTTGCTGGCCTTTATTAATCAGAGCATTGAGTATAGGAGTTGGAATGTAATGTTGAAATTGCATAAGGCATTGGTAAGGCCAAATCTGGAGTATTGTGTACAGTTCTGGTCAGCGAATTATAGGAAAGATGTCAATAAAATTGAGAGAGTACAGAGGAGGTTTACTGAAATGTTGCCTGGGTTTCATCTCCTAAGTTAAAGAGAAAGGTTGAACAAGTTAGGTCTTTATTCTTTGGAGCATAGAAGGTTGAGGGGGTGCTTGATAGAGGTGTTTACAATTATGAGGGGATTGATAGAGTGGTTAGACTTTTTCCATTGAGAGTGGGGAAGATTCAAACAAGAGGACATGGGTTGAGAATTAGAGGACAAAAGCT
The DNA here is from genome assembly GCF_963921235.1 of Mobula hypostoma. NCBI lineage: Eukaryota > Metazoa > Chordata > Chondrichthyes > Myliobatiformes > Myliobatidae > Mobula > Mobula hypostoma. The sequence goes on from NC_086107.1 coordinate 111,979,854, forward strand.
TAGGGACAACATGAGAGGGAACTTCTTTACTCAGAGAGTGGTAGCTGTGTGGAATGAGCTTCCAGCAGAAGTGGTTGAGGCAGGTTCTACGTTCTCATTTAAAGTTAAATTGGATAGATATATGGACAGGAAAGGAATGGAGGGTTATGGGCTGAGTGCAGGTCGGTGGGACTAGGATAGAGTAAGAGTTCAGCACGGATTAGAAGGGCCGAGATGGCCTGTTTCCATGCTGTAATTGTTATATGATTATATTATCATCAATATGTACCAAGACTTATGGCTGCTCACCATTCCACTTTAGAATGATGTGGACCTGACCTGAGACATCCCTGACCCTGGCACCCGACCATCCGGGGGGTTTATTTCATGGTCACAGTTATTGCCTTCTGCTCCTTGTTGGAACTCTGTTGATTTTCTGATCCTTAGCATTCTTCTGGGAGTCAAGCAGTCTTAATTCCAAGATTTCAGTTTATTGTGGAGTACAAACAAACATACAAGTACTAAACAAACTGAATAAGGAGCTGAGAAATGGTGCTAAGAGGGGGATCAATGCTAAGGGGTGTAAGTATTGAATCGTATTGACTTTATTTCTTACATCCTTCACATACATGAGGAGTAAAAATCTTTACGTTATGTCTCCATCTAAATGAGCAATGTGCAATCATAGTAATTTAAAATAATTTATTTTAAATTTTTAAGTAAAAGTGGCAGGCCGACAAATCCAGGGCAAGCATTAAAAAGGGCCACTTTTCAGCATAATTGTATAAGGGCTAAGAGAGTTCTTAAAAGAGCGCCTGAAGGCTTTGTGTGTCAATGCAAGGAGCATTCGTAATAAGGTGGATGAATTGAAAGTGCAGATTGTTATTAATGATTATGATATAGTTGGGATCACAGAGACATGGCTCCAGGGTGACCAGGGATGGGAGCTCAACGTTCAGGGATATTCAATATTCAGGAGGGATAGACATGAAGGAAGGGGAGATGGGGTGGCGTTGCTGGTTAAAGGAGAGATTAACGCAATAGAAAGGAAGGACGTAAGCCGGGAAGATGTGGAATCGATATGGGTAGAGCTACGTAACACTAAGGGGCAGAAGACGCTGGTAGGAGTTGTGTACAGGCCACCTAACAGTAGTAGTGAGGTCGGAGATGGTATTAAACAGGAAATCAGAAATGTGTGCAATAAAGGAACAGCAGTTATAATGGGTGACTTCAATCTACATGTAGATTGGGTGAACCAAATTGGTAAAGGTGCTGAGGAAGAGGATTTCTTGGAATGTATGCGGGATGGTTTTTTGAACCAACATGTCGAGGAACCAACTAGAGAGCAGGCTATTCTGGACTGGGTTTTGAGCAATGAGGAAGGGTTAATTAGCGATCTTGTCGTGAGAGGCCCCTTGGGTAAGAGTGACCATAATATGGTGAAATTCTTCATTAAGATGGAGAGTGACATAGTTAATTCAGAAACAAAGGTTCTGAACTTAAAGAGGGGTAACTTTGAAGGTATGAGACGTGAATTAGCTAAGATAGACTGGCAAATGACACTTAAAGGATTGACGGTGGATATGCAATGGCAAGCATTTAAAGGTTGCATGGATGAACTACAACAATTGTTCATCCCAGTTTGGCAAAAGAATAAATCAAGGAAGGTAGTGCACCCGTGGCTGACAAGAGAAATTAGGGATAGTATCAATTCCAAAGAAGAAGCATACAAATTAGCCAGAGAAAGTGGCTCACCTGAGGACTGGGAGAAATTCAGAGTTCAGCAGAGGAGGACAAAGGGCTTAATTAGGAAAGGGAAAAAAGATTATGAGAGAAAACTGGCAGGGAACATAAAAACGGACTGTAAAAGCTTTTATAGATATGTAAAAAGGAAAAGACTGGTAAAGACAAATGTAGGTCCCCTGCAGACAGAAACAGGTGAATTGATTATGGGAAGCAAGGACATGGCAAACCAATTGAATAATTACTTTGGTTCTGTCTTCACTAAGGAGGACATAAATAATCTTCCAGAAATAGCAGGGGACAGAGGGTCCAGTGAGATGGAGGAACTGAGCGAAATACATGTTAGTAGGGAAGTGGTGTTAGGTAAATTGAAGGGATTGAAGGCAGATAAATTCCCAGGGCCAGATGGTCTGCATCCTAGAGTGCTTAAGGAAGTAGGGCAAGAAATAGTGGATGCAATAGTGATAATTTTTCAAAACTCGTTAGATTCTGGACTAGTTCCTGAGGATTGGAGGGTGGCTAATGTAACTCCACTTTTTAAAAAAGGAGGGAGAGAGAAACCGGGGAATTATAGACCGGTTAGCCTAACCTCGGTGGTGGGGAAACTGCTGGAGTCAGTTATCAAGGATGTGATAACAGCACATTTGGAAAGCGGCGAAATGATCGGACAAAGTCAGCATGGATTTGTGAAAGGAAGATCATGTCTGACGAATCTCATAGAATTTTTTGAGGATGTAACTAGTAGAGTGGATAGGGGAGAACCAGTGGATGTGGTATATTTGGATTTTCAAAAGGCTTTTGACAAGGTCCCACACAGGAGATTAGTGTGCAAACTTAAAGCACACGGTATTGGGGGTAAGGTATTGGTGTGGGTGGAGAATTGGTTAGCAGACAGGAAGCAAAGAGTGGGAATAAACGGGACCTTTTCAGAATGGCAGGCGGTGATTAGTGGGGTACCGCAAGGCTCAGTGCTGGGACCCCAGTTGTTTACAATATATATTAATGACTTGGATGAGGGAATTAAATGCAGCATCTCCAAGTTTGCGGATGACACGAAGTTGGGTGGCAGCGTTAACTGTGAGGAGGATGCTAAGAGGATGCAGGGTGACTTGGATAGGTTGGGTGAGTGGGCAAATTCATGGCAGATGCAATTTAATGTGGATAAATGTGAAGTTATCCACTTTGGTGGCAAAAATAGGAAAACAGATTATTATCTGAATGGTGGCCGATTAGGAAAAGGGGAGGTGCAACGAGACCTGGGTGTCATTATACACCAGTCATTGAAAGTGGGCATGCAGGTACAGCAGGCGGTGAAAAAGGCGAACGGTATGCTGGCATTTATAGCGAGAGGATTCGAGTACAGGAGCAGGGAGGTACTACTGCAGTTGTACAAGGCCTTGGTGAGACCACACCTGGAGTATTGTGTGCAGTTTTGGTCCCCTATTCTGAGGAAAGACATCCTTGCCATAGAGGGAGTACAAAGAAGGTTCACCAGATTGATTCCTGGGATGGCAGGACTTTCATATGAAGAAAGACTGGATGAACTGGGCTTGTACTCGTTGGAATTTAGAAGATTGAGGGGGTATCTGATTGAAACGTATAAGATCCTAAAGGGATTGGACAGGCTAGATGCAGGAAGATTGTTCCCGATGTTGGGGAAGTCCAGAACGAGGGGCCACAGTTTGAGGATAGAGGGGAAGCCTTTTAGGACCGAGATTAGGAAAAACTTCTTCACACAGAGAGTGGTGAATCTGTGGAATTCTCTGCCACAGGAAACGGTTGAGGCCAGTTCATTGGCTATATTTAAGAGGGAGTTAGATCTGGCCCCTGTGGCTACGGGGGTCAGGGGGTATGGAGGGAAGGCTGGGGCGGGGTTCTGAGTTGGAGGATCAGCCATGATCATAATAAATGATGGTGCAGGCTCGAAGGGCCGAATGGCCTACTCCTGCACCTATTTTCTATGTTTCTATAAATAGAACAGTCAATGTAACATAGAAATACACTCAAATCAGTGTGAGTTAATCAGTCTGATGGCCTGGTGGAAGAAGCTGCCCCCGAGTCTGTTGGTCCTGGCTTTTATGCTTCGGTACCGTTTCCCTGATGGTAGCAGCTGGAATAGATTGTGTTTGGGGTGACTCAGGTCCCCAATGATCCTTCGGGCCCTTTCCTCACACCTGTCTTTGTAAATATCCTGAATCATGGGAAGTTCACAACTACGAATGTGCTAGGCTGTCTGCTCCACTTTCTGCAGAGTCTTGCGATTAAGGGAGGTACAGTTTCCATATCAGGCAGAGATGCAATCAGACAGGATGCTCTCAATTGTGTCCCTGCAGAAAGTTCTTAGGATTTGGAGCCCCATACCAAACTTCCTCAACAGTATGAGGTGAAAGAGACGCTGTTGTGCCTTTTTCACCACACAGCTGGTGTTTACAGACCACATGGGGTCCTTGGTGTGTGGATGCTGAGGAACTTAAAGCTGTTTACCCTCTCAATCCCAGATCCATTGATGCCAATAGGGGTTAGCCCGTCTTCATTCCTCCTGTAATCCACAACCAGTTCCTTTGTTTTTGCGACATTGAGAGAGAGGTCATTTTCTTGACACCACTGTGTCAGAGAGATTATTTCTTTCCTGTAGACAAAATAATAAAAGCTGGTGCCTCTGAAAACCTACCACTTTTATAGGTAAGTCAAAGAAAATACCTTAGATAGTGATAAACCAGTTAATAGGCTACATAATTAAAATTATTGAATCACATGGGTAATGTGCTAATACTTAGCCAATGAGGAATGAGACAAACCATTAGTTTAGCTGCTATACCACTTTCTGCCAGTGAGGGTGAAAAATACATGAGTTTGTAAAGAAGTACAAATCTTATAAAAAAGTATTAATAAAAAAAATGGTTTCCAACATCCTTTAATTATGGAATCCCCTATCACTACTGCACCCCTTTTTCTCCCCCTTCCCTTCTGAGCCACAGAACCAGACCCAGTGGCAGAGACCGGGTTGCTGCAGCTTCCCCCACTCCCCCCAAGAGTATCTCATGGTATGCTAATTATTAAGGGGAACGGCCACTGGGTTATTCTGCACTGGCTATATTCCCTTTCCTCTCCCAACAGTCACCCAGGGAGCTGCTGCCTACAACATAGGGGTGACTAACTCCCCATAGCTCTTAACTATCACATCTACATTTTCCTGTATGAGCCTCTCATCCCTCCATTATTCCCTTCTCCCATGTAGGGATCCTGAGCGAAGGTTGAAATGTGAACTCAAATTCACTCAAACTGCCTGGAGTACTCTCAACTTAACAGAAGACTACTCAATAAACCAGTGATGGTTTAATAGTAAGTAGTTAAACTGCAGAGTTTAAATAGTCAGGCACAAGAAAATCTGCAGATGCTGGAAATCCAAAGCAACACACACACACACACACACACAAAATGCTGGAGGAACTCAGCAGGTCAGGCAGCATCTATGGAAATGAATAAACAGTCCTCTGCATCTAGAGAGGATAAGATATGTTATCAAGGACAGACTCAAGAAATTTGAAAAAATCTGGCAACCATTACTGCTGTATTTGCAGAGACCGACAGCTGAACTAAGTGTTGGGGGCGGTAGGACCTAAACAGCACATACGGGAGGGGTGAGGGGAGGGAAGGGCTGGGAAGGGGAAAGGAGACGGAGTGATAGGGTTTCCTTTGCTTTTTACTTGTTTACTTACATTCATTTGACTTTCATTATGTTGTTATAAGAAAGAAAAGAAGAAAGAAGCATTGTACTTTAGGACATTGTCAGTTGTACAGTTTGTAGTTAAGCTGATGTTGCTTCACAATAAAAACATTTAAAACAGAAATGAATAAACAGTCAACGTTTCAGGCCAAGACCCTTCTTCAGGACTGAGAAGGAAGGGGGAAGATATCAGAATAAAAAGGTGTGGGGAGGGGAAAGAGGCTATCTAGGTGACAGGCGAAGCCAGGTGGGTGGAAAAGGTGAAGGGCTGGAGAAGACGGAATCGAATAGGAGAGGAAAGTGGACCACGGGAGCAAAGGAAGGAGAAGGGGGACCCAGGAGGAAGTGATAGGCAGGTGAGAAGCAGTGAAAGGTCTGAGTGGGGAATAGAGGTGGGGAGGCAGAATATGTTCACCGGAAGGAGAAATCGATATTCTGGTACTGCTGACATGGCATCAGTGCTGCTGTACAGTCAGTGAGGGATGGGGCAAAGACTGCAGAATCTACCAATGTCCTATGTATGACTCCAGTGACAGCCCGTTACACCCAGTACGCACCTCCAGCATAAACCAGTTCATACATTTGGACACGTCAAGAGGAGGCTACCCTTGGGTGGAGGAGCAACATGTTATATTTCATCTGGGTACCCTCCGATCTAATGGCAGGAACATGAAGTATGTTTTCCATTAATGCTGCCTGACCTGCTGAGTTCTTCCAGCATTTTGTGTGTGTTGTTTAAGAAGTCAGGTGATATTATGATGGTTTCTAATAGTGGCTTATGCTGAGAAATATACAAAGGAAAGTAATTTTTGACATGAGATTAAGGACTATTATAATATCTTGTTATTAATGATATTTCTTCATCAACAGGAAGTCATCTGCAGTCAATCTTCCACAAGTAAGTGCCACCATTTTATTTTGATTTTACGATCATTTCTTTTGGACCCTGCTGCTGAATTAAAAGCTGTGGGAGCAGGAAAGGGAAATGGAGTCAGCGTTTGAGGCAGATGACATTTCGTCAGAACTGGCAAGTCATAGAAACATGTTTCAAGCTGTAGAAAATAGGGAGGGGTGGAGAGAGAGAGCCGGGGAAATGGCTGTGAAGGTGTAGCGTGTGAGCAAGTTGGTGTAAACTTAAAGTAGTTTAATGACAAAATGAATCAGAGGGGAACTGCTGAGAAGAAGGAAAATAAAGAGAGGGGAATCCAATCCAAGACAAGCCATGATGCAATGGCGGAACAGAATTGATGGGCCGTATGGTCTAATTCTGCTCTTATGTCTTATTTAGTGTGATGCCGTTGCTTACCTGGAAACTAGTAAATGACCCATTGGGTCGAATGACTTCCTTCTGCATCATTGAGCGCTACAGCACAGAAGCTAGCTCTTTGGCCAATCTAGACCATGCCAACATGTGCTTCTGCCTGGCCCAATCTACCTGCTCCCATGGCCATTGCCTTTCATGCCCCTTTCACCCATGTGCCTACCCAAACTTCTCTTCAGTGTCAGAATTGAATCCGCATTTACCCATTCTGCTGGCAGCTTGTTCCACACTCTCACCACCCTCTGAGTGGAGAACTTCCTCTTCAGATTCCCCTGAAATACTTCACCTTTCAGCCTTAACCCATGACCTTTAGCTCTAGTCTCGCCCAACCAGAGGGAAAAATGCCTGCATGCCTTCAGCTATCCACACCCCTCAGAATATTATATACCTCTATAAAATCTCCCCTCATTCTCCTTATTTAAAGATATATTAAAATAGAAAGTAGGTGTGTCCTGCACATAGCTCAGATAAGAAAGAACCCAGAAATCTGAAAGTTTTCATATATTTAATATAAGAATGTGCAATCTTAGTTTTTCTCAAAACCTAAGAGTAGTACAAAGTTGTCCACCTTTTAATTTTCCCTCTTTAGTATTGATGAGATTTATTTCAGATCCTTTTCTGAAGACCCATATTAGGGTAGACAATTGGCAACAGAAATTAGAATAACCTTTTGGGAACCAAAGGAACAGTGATCGGTGGGACAGATGATCATCATTTTGTATAACATCCACTGATATTTTAAAGACTGTTATCAATAGGAGATCAATAGACCAGTAATTACTTGGTAGGACTGTTAGTACTTGTAGGACATAAAACGGAGTTCATGCTTCAGGTCAGTACTTGCCGTGGAGTGGGACGATCACTTTTCCAAGGTCATTAACATTGAATAAGAGGAATACATTTAAAACCAGTGACCCAGGTTCAATTCCCACTGCTGCCTGTAAGGAGTTTGTATGTTTATCCTGTGACCGCTTGGTTTTCCTCCGGGTGCTCCAGTTTCCTCCTCCAGTCCAAAGACTACCGGTTGATAGGTTAATTGATCATTAGGTTAGGTTAGGGTTAAATTGGCGGTTGCAGGGCGGCACAGTTCAAAGGGCCAGAAGGGCCTACTCTACACCATATCTCAATTTAAAAAAAGATTATTCCTATTATTAAGAGGAAGCTCCAACAGTGCACTCTTTCCCATGGTCTAAAGTTGAGGTCATAGCCGACACACACAGCAGCCAAAGAACAGCACGCACCTTAAAGAGGACTCACAGCCCAAGAATATTCAGGCTGAAGGGCATCTTCACACTAATTAACCATCCCTTGGCATTTCCCTTACAAGATCCATCACCAGTCACTGGGCTGTGTGCAGTAAACAAGACAACAAATTCATTGATAATTGAATGGAAAAAGCCAAATGATGCAGGAGCCGATAGCTACACCTACAGAATTACAGTCATTAATGTTATCAATAGTCATGAATGGATCAACAACACACAAGCAAATGAGACAATATTTACAGTGAGAGGCCTGGATCCTGGAGATCAATACAATCTATCAGTGCAGTCAGTAAATCCGAACAGCAGTTGGAGTTCTGCTGAGGACTTAATTAACACCACAAGTAAGTAAGACCATAAGACATAGGAGCAGAATTAAGCCATTCAGCCCACGAGTATGCTCTGCCATAATGAAAGCTTCCGCATTATCTCCTTGTTTTTATATTCTATTCCCCTTGAAATAAAGGCCAACATTGCATTTGCCTTCTTTACCACAGATTCAACCTGTAAATTAACCTTCTGGGAGACTTGCATGAGGATTCCTAAGTCCCTTTGCACCTCTGATGTTTGAATTTTCTCCCAATTAGATAATAGTCTGCACTATCATTCCTTTTACCAAAATGCATTATCATACATTTCCCAACACTGTACTCCATCTGCCATTTTTTGCCCATTCTTACAATTTGTCTTCCTCAACTCTACTTACCCCTCCACCTATCTTCACATCATTTGCAAACTTTGCCACAAAGTATTTAAATCACTGACAAACAATGTGAAAAGTAGCGGTACCAATACTGACCCCTGAGGAACACCATTAGTTTCTGGCAGCCAACCAGAAAAGGCCCCCTTTATTCCCACTTGCTGCCTTCTGTTGGTCAACCATTCCTCTATCCATGCCAGTATATTTCCTGTAACACCAGAGGATTTTATCTCGTTAAGCAACCTCATATGAGGCACCTTATCAAATGTTTCCTGAAAATCCAAGTAAATGACATCCACTGCCTCTTCTTTGTCCACCCTGCTTGTTACCTCTTCAAAGAACTCTAAGAGATTTGTCAGGAAAGATTTCCCTTCACAGAAATCATGCTGACTTTGACTTATTTTATCATTAGCCTCCAAGTAGCCCAAAACCTCATACTTAATAATGGATTCCAACACTTTCCCAACCACTGCGGTTAGGCTAACTGACCTATAATTTCCTCTCTTTTGACTTCCTCCCATCTTAAAGCGTGGAGTGACATTTGCAAATTTCCAGTCCTCTGGTACCATGCCAGAATCAAGTGATTCTTGAAAGATCATGACCAATGCATCTGTTATCTCTTCAGCAACCTCTTTCAGGACTCTGGGATGTAATTCATCTGACCCAGGTGACTTATTCATCTTAAGACTTCAATTTGCCTAGTACCTTTTCCTTTGTAATAGCAATAGCCCTCACTCCTGCTCCCTGACTCTTACAGACCTATGACATATAGCTCGTGTCTTCCACAGTAAAGACTGACGCAAAATACTTATTAAGTTCATCTGTCCCCAATTACTACCTCACCAACATCATTTTCTAGTGGTCCAATATCAACTCTCACCTCCCTTTTATTTTTTATATAACTGAAAAAACTTTTAGTGTCCTGCTTTATATTATCAGCTAGTTTGCCCTCATACTTCATCTTTTCCCTTCTTATAGCTTTTTTAGTTGCCTTTAGTTGGATTTTAAAAACTTCCCAATATCCAACCTCCCACTCACTTTTACTACCTTATATGCCCTTTCCATGGCTTTTATGCAGTTCTTCACTTCCCTTCTCAGCCACGGTTGCCTAGCCCTGCAGTTTGAGAACTACTTCTTCTGTGGGACATATCTATCCTGTGCCTTGTGAACTATTCCCAGAAACTTCAGTCACCTCTGTTCTGCCATTCACCCCGCCAGTATCACCTTCCAATCCACCTGGGCAAGCTCCTCTCCTATGCCTCTGTAATTACTTTTATTCCATTGCCATACTGACACATTTGATTAATGCTTCTCCCTCTCATATTGCAGTATGAATTTAATCTTATTATGAACACTGCCTCCTGAGGGTTCCATTATGTTAAACTCCCTAATTAGATCTGGATTATTACACAACACCCAATCTAAGATAGACTTTCCTTGAAAAGGCTCAAGCAAAAGCTGGTCTAAAAAGCCACCTTGTAGGCATTCAACAAATTCCCTTTCTTGCAAACTGACACCAACCTGATTTTCCCAATTGCCTTAAATATTGAAGTCTCCTATTACTAATGTGTCATTCATTACCCTAATTACATGCCCTTTCCAGCTCCCTTTGCAATCTCAACCCGACATCTTGGCTACTATTTGGAGGCTTCTATATAATTCCCAGAATGTTTTTTTTACCCTTGCAGTTTCTTAACTCCACCCTCAAAGATTCAAGATTCTCTGATCCTATGTTACCTCTTTCTAAAGAAGTAATTCCATCTCTTACCGCACCGCATCTCTACCTATGCTTTCCTGCCTGTCCTTTCAATACAAAGTACATCCTTTGAAGTTAAACTCCCAACTATAACCTTTCAGCCACAACTCAGTGATGCCCACAATGTCATATGGACCAATCCCTAATTGTGCCACGATTTTTTCCACCTTATTCCACATGCTATGTGCATTTAAGTTTAGCACCTTCAGTCCTGCATTCTTCGTCCATATGAATTTTGCCTCTGTGGCACAACATAACTCTTCGCTCTGTCTGCATTTGTACCCAATCATTGGCTTGTCCTTCCTTACATTCACATTACATATTACATCATCTACTTGTAAACCAGCTGGCTCATCCTCAGCTTTGTCATACTATTTCCCATTCCCCCAGCCGTATTAACTTAAACCACTTCCAACAGCTCTAGCAAACCTGACTGCAAGGATATTTGTCCCCCTCAGATTCAAGTGCAACCTGTACCTTTTGTACAGGTCCCACCTGCCCTAGAAGAGGTCCCAATTATACAGAAATCTGAATCCCTGCTCCCTGTCCCAATTCTTCAGCCACACATTTATCGCCAACTTATGCTATTCCTGTCCTCACTGTCACGTGGCACAGTCAGCAATCCCGAGATTACCACCCTTGAGGTCCTGCTTCTCAACTTCCTTCCAAATTCCCTGTATTCTATTTTCAGGACCTCCTCCCTTTTTCTACCTATATTGTTGTTACCAATATGTACCAGAATTTCTGGCTGCTCACTCTCCCTTTTCAGGGTATTGTGGATTCCATAAGGGTCCAAAATTCCATAAGTAATTCCATAAGGGTCAGTAGCTGCTCCAGTGCCTTATCCAATAACAGTTCCAATGTCTGAACCAGACTGGAGTAACCCTCACTGTGTCTCCTTATTTACCACGCAGAGTTTTGACAGTTCTGAACAAAAGATACATTTTGGCCTCCACTGTGTGCATGCAGAGGGAGCATAAATGATTAACCTTTTGAGGCCTGACTGCAATGTGCAATGATATCAAAAGGGACAGAACATGAAGGACTAGAACACCAACACTCCCACATACTGGGAGCTTTGCCTATGTGAATCCTGAAAGCAATATATTGTATCATTGTCTGAGGCAGACAATAGCAATCCAAGGGCAGCCTGCATGAGGGTACAAATCAACTAGAATTACAAGGGAGCCACAGCTCATCAAAATATTTATTGGCTGAGGCTTCAGTGACGGCAGTCAAAAGGCAGACTGGATTGGCATCAGATTAGCATAGGTGGGGAAAGAAGCTCAAATCCTCACAGTATGAATTTGGAAGATCAAATGATGCTTTAAAAAGCTATACATCCACCTTAACTGATGCAGAAACTGCTGGTGCATTTCATGCAATGGCAGGTTGTTTAGGTTAAATATCAAAAGGAATTAGTGATTAAAATACATAAGCTAGTCATGCAGATCCAGGAATGAACGGTGTATTGTGGAAAATAAAGACATGCTTTTGAGGAATGAAATCTGGCTCATCTTCAATAGGCAGCATGTTGAAACAATTTGTAACAATGTTGAACAACTTTCTATGGGATTTATCTGTCCAGCACCTTCCCAATTGCTCCTTGAAATTCCAGCCATTGCTGTTATGCCATCACCCTTTTCTGCTCAACTTTGGCCAGCTTCTCTCTGATCCCTCCGTAAATCTCTTTACCTCACTGTAATCTTGATATGTCTTATTTTAGCTCCTCCCTCTCAAGCTTCAAGGTGAATTGTCTCTTACGGGTTCCTTTACCTGAAGCACCCTAATGAAAACTGGTTCATTATGCAACACCCAGAGTATCTAGTGTTGATAGAAATCTCCAACAGTACAGCAGTCTTTCAGTACACCTTCTCCCATAAGAAAGATTCCATGGAGAATTTAATCATATTTATGCCAGATGATATCAGACATTTCTGTCTAACTGTGAAGTCACTGAAATGGATTTAGCTGGTCAAAGACAGAGCTGCACGGAGTGAAAATTCATGCCATGCTTTTGACGAATGAAGTTTGGCTCAACTTCAACGAACTGAGTGCTGGAACAACTTGCAAGACCCTTGCACAATTTGCAACAGAAATTCAAATTCACATTGAGAATTAACGGAATGAAGAATATTGGGATATTGGGAATATTGAGATTCCATCCTGATGGCATGAAAATCAATTTCATCTTCCGGGAAAAGAAATTCCACGGTTCCACGGGTGCTGCCCGAACTGCTGAGTTCCTCCAGCGTGTTGCTTTGACCCCAGCATCTGCAGAGTATTTTATGTTTAAGAAATTCCCTCCTTTTTCTCTTTCTGCTACAGTTCACTCACCTCCCCTATTAGATTTCTTCTTCTCTAGAACTTTACCTTTCCCAACCATCAGGCTTGAACTATCACTTTCTAGCTATCCTGCTTCCGCACTCCCCCACCTTTTCATTCTGGCATCTTCCTCTTTCCTTTCCCCTCCTGATGAAGGGTCTCAGCCCAAGATGTTGACTGTTTATTCATTTACATAGGTGCTGCCTGACTTGCTGAGTTCCTCCAGCATTTTACATGTGTTGTTATTGGGATAGGTGTATTAGGTCATAGAATGACCATCACTTAATTTAAAACGCTCTGATATTCTCAAAGTCTCCAGTATTGATAGTATTCTCCAACAGTGCAGAAGTCTCACAGTATACACTCTCTCATGGGAGGGGCTCCAGGTAGTCTTTAATAATGAATTAAATCTAAGCCAGGTGATGTCAGATATTTCGGTCTGACTGTAAGATCACCGCTTATCCATACACAGAGCCAAAGAATAGAGCACACCTTCAAAAGGGCACACTATCCAAGAGCAATCAGGATGGAGGATGTCTGGCACTAATCAGCCATCCCTTGTCTTTTCTCTTAACAGAACCATCACCAGTCACTGGACTTAATGCAGTAAAGACGACAACAAATTCGTTAACAATTGAATGGATAAAGCCAAATGATACAAGAGCCGTTAACTATACCTACAGAATTACAGTCACTAATGTGATGGACAATGTCATTTGGATCAACTACACAAAAAAAGGCGAGACAAATTTCACACTGACAGGCCTGAATCCTGGAGTTCAATACAGGCTGTCGGTGCAGTCAGAAACTCCGGAGAGCACACTGAGCTCTCCTGAGAGGGTGATAATCACCACAAGTAAGTAATTCTGTAAAGGTCAATACTTGCTCCAGTGTCTCAGTCAACAACAGTTCCAATATTATTATATTTTCATATTATTGTGTTCTTTATCTTACAGTTTTTTATGCTGTGTTGGATCCAGAGTAACAACTATTTTATTTTCCTTATACTTGTGTACAGGAAATGACATTAAACATCCTTGTGTCAAGTAGAGTTACAAGATAGTCACTTCTTCTTGTTCTTTTCCACGCCTTGTGGCGCATCTGGTAACAGCCCCGCCGTTTCTTTCACATTTTTGTCTGTTTTTTACGAGGTCGAGTTGTTAGTTTGATACTCAACCCAGCAGAGATGGGAAGTGTGCAAGGAGATGGCGAAATTTGAGCCTGGGACCACTCGTCTCAAGACTGTTGCGGATGTCACTACCCCACTGGCTGGCGATACAAAATAGTCACAGTTCGTAATAATATGTATTGACTGAGGTACAGGTGACGGCAAGCAGAGGGCATCAGATTCACCCAGCTCAGAAAAGAGTCTCAGGTCTCAGCTCTTCACAACATGGGCCGGGCCGTTTGAGCGATGGTTTAGTACATTATTCATCCATCTTAGCTGCTGTATGGACTACAGCTTCATTTCCTTTTTCTTTAATTTAGTTTAAATACAAAAAAGAACTAGAGGTATCAAAAGATGAGAACTAATCGTGGGGACCACTTTATCTGCCACAAACGGAACTTCCCGGTGGCCAAAAATTTTAATTCCCATTGGCATTCCAGTTCTGACATGTCGGTCCATGCCCATGCCCTCCTCTTGTGTCGTGATGAGGCCACCCTCAGCATGGAAGAGAAAACCTTATATTCTGTCTGGGTAGCCTCTAACCTGCTGGCATGAATGTTGAATTCTCCTTCCCGTAGAAAAACTACCCACTCCCACCACCCTCTTCCTCTATTCCCCACTCTGACCTTGCCCCTACCCTCACCTACCTATCACTTCCCCCTAAGTCCCCAATACTTTCCCCTTCTCACATGGTCCACTCTCCTCTCTCTTCCGATTCCTTTTTCTCCAGTCCCTTACCTTTCCCATCCACCTGGCTCACCTATCACCTTCCTGCCAGCTCCTTCCCCTTCCCCAAATTTCTTTTCCGGCATATTCCCCCTTCCTTCTCAGTCCTGAAGAAGGGTCTTGGCCCGAAATGTCGACTGCGTTAGATGCTCCATAGATGCTGCCTGACCTGCTGAGTTCCTCCAGCATTTTGTGTGCGTTGCTCTGGATTTCCAGCATCTGCAGATTTCTCTTGTTACTAATTGTGGTGGTCTGTGATTGAACAGTACGGAGTGAGAGCAATGCTTAGATTTTCAGAAATGAAGTTTGGCTGAACTTCAGCAAGCAGAGTATTAGAACAATTTGCAATGTACTTGCACATTTGACAACAGAAATTTAATTTCGTTTTTGAGAATGAAATGAAGAATATTGGGAAAGGTGGGTTAAGTCATAGAATGGTGATCACTTAGTTTAACATCCACGAATATTAATGCAGATTTTGATCAAGTTTATGCCAGATGATGTCAGATATTTCTGTCTGACAGTAAGATCACCACTTATCCATACACAGAGCCAAAGAATAGCACTCACCTTGAAAAGGTCACACTGTCCCAGAGCAATCATGTTGGAGGGTCTCTCACACTAATTAACCATCCCTTGTCTTTTCTCTTAACAGATCCATCACCAGTCACCGGACTGTCTATGGTAACCAGGACCACAAATTCATTGACAATTCAATGGACAAAGCCAACTGATACAAGAGCCTCTTGCTATACTTACAAAGTCATAGTCACTACTCTTACGAATGCTCCCATTGATAACGGAACCACAAATAAAAGTGAGACAACATTCACAGCGACAGGCCTGCATCCTGGAGATCAGTACAAACTATCGGTGCGGTCAGTAACTCTGAATAACACACAGAGCTCTGCTGAGGAGGTGACAGGCACCACAAGTAAGTAATTCTGTAAAGGTCAATACCTGCTCCAGTGTCTCAGTCAACAACAGTTCCAATATTATTACATTTTTAATATTCTTATTGTGTTGTTTATCTTACAGTTTTTTATGCTGTGTTGGATCCAGAGTAACAACTATTTTGTTTTCCTTATACTTGTGTACAGGAAATGACATTAAACTTCCTTGTGTCAAGTAGAGTTACCTGATAGTCACTTCTTCTTGTTCGTTTCCGCGCCTTGTGGCGCATCGGGTGACAACCTCGCCGTTTCTTTAGCATTTTTGTCTGTTTTTTACGAAGCCGAGTTGTTAGTTTGATACTCAACCCAGCACAGATGGGAAGTGTACAAAGAGATG
This sequence comes from Mobula hypostoma, assembly GCF_963921235.1. Classification (NCBI taxonomy): domain Eukaryota; kingdom Metazoa; phylum Chordata; class Chondrichthyes; order Myliobatiformes; family Myliobatidae; genus Mobula; species Mobula hypostoma. The sequence goes on from NC_086107.1 coordinate 111,995,851, forward strand.
GCCAGATTTGAGCCTGGGACCACTCGTCTTAAGACTGTTTCGGATGTCATTACCCCACTGGCCAGCGATACAAGATAGTCACAGTTCGTAATAATATATATTGGCTGAGGTACAGGTGGTGGCACGCAGAGGGCATCAGGTTCACCCAGCTCAGAGAAGAGTCTCAGGTCTCAACTCTTCACAACATGAATTTGGCAGTTCAAGTGATGGTATAGTACGCTATGCATCCATATTAGCTGCTGCATGGACAATAGCTTCATTTCCTTTTTCTTCAATTTTGTTTAAATACCAAAAAGAACTAGAGGCATGAAAAGATGAAAACTAATTGTGGGGAAACGAAATTCCACGGTTTCACGGATGCTGCCGAACCTGCTGAGTTCCTCCAGCATGTTGTGCATGTTGCTTTGACCCCATCATATGCAGAGTATTTTGTGTTTAAGAAATTCCCTCTACCTTGCATCTTCCTCTATCCTCACTCTGGCCTCTCACCTCATCTCATCTGCCTATCAACTCCCCCTGGTGCCCCTCCTTCTTCCCTTTCTGCTACAGTCCACTCACCTCCCCTATTAGATTTCTTCTTCTCCAGAACTTTACCTTTCCCAACCATCTGGCTTCGACTATCACTTTCCAGCTATCCTGCTTCCCCACTCCCCCACCTTTTCATTCTGGGATCTTCCTCTTTCCTTTCTCCTCCTGAAGAAGGGTCTCGGCCCAAAATGTTGACTGTTTATTCACATGAGCTGTCGGACTTGCTGTGTACCTCCAGCATTTTACAGGTGTTGTTACTGGGATAGGTGCGTTAGGTCATAGAATGACCATCACTTAATTTTAAATCCTCTGATATTTTCAAAGTCACCAGTATTGATAGTATTCTCCAACAGTGCAGAAGTCTCACAGTACACACTCTCCCATGGGAGAAACTCCAGGTAATTTTTAATTATATCCATGCCAGATGATGTCAGATATTTCTGTCTGACTGTGAGGCCAATGCTTATCCATGCAAAGAGCTAAAGAATAGCACTCACCTTGAAAAGGTCTCACTGTCCCAGAGCAATCATGATGGAGGGTCTCTCACACTAATTAACCATCCCTTGTCTTTTCTCTTAACAGATCCATTACCAGTCACCAGACTGTCTGTGGTAAACAGGACAACAAATTCATTGACAATTGTATGGACAAAGCCAACTGATACAAGAGCCTCTGACTATACCTACAAAATTACAGTCTCTAATGTGATGAATAATAACAGTCAGATCAACAACACAAAAATAGACGAGACAATGTTCACAGTGACAGGTCTGGATCCTGGAGATCAATACGATCTGTCAGTGCAGTCAGTAACTCCAGAGGACACACTGAGCTCTCCTGAGGAGGTGATAAACACCACGGGTAAGTAACTCCTGAAGGGACAGTATTTATTTAACCCATCAGCCCTACTGGGGTGTAGGCTGCCCACAGCAGCTCACCAGATTCCCCCGTCCTGGGCTAGTCTTTCAAGTCATTCCCATGTTTAGCCCATCCTCGAGGATCCTTCCTCTCCCAGGGATGAGGTCTCTGGAGCTTTGTAGCACTGGGATTTTACAGAATTGCATTGCTAGTCCCCATGTGCACCTCTCCTCCTTTCACAGCCAGGCTTGGGACCATCCATGGTGGAGTTCGAAGGGACAATGCCTGAACCAGCCAGTAGTGGCGTACTCCTCATGGAACATTTAAAACACTTCAATTCTCTTCTGTACAGTTTTATGAGAAAATCGGCTGGTAGGTTGTTCCAAGCATCTTGGGGAACTTACCACAGTTCTTCCGCAGACTTTGGCTGTCTCGCTTCCTTTTGTCTCTCCAGTTAATCCCAGTCGGACTCAATGATGTTCAGATCAGGGCTTTGCAGAGGCCATACCAGCTGAAATCATATAGAAAATCTAGGTTGGGCTAATTATTCCACATTGCTTTTCATCCTTGGGTGGTCACAGAAACAAAACAGAAAGGGAGACTTTCTGATGAACCATCTCAGCCCAAAACTTCAAATCTTTATTCCTCTCCACAGATGCTGCCTGAGCTGCTGAGTTCCTCTGGCATTTTGTGTGTGTTGTTCTGGATTTCCAGCATCTGCAGAGTCTCTTGTGTTTAAGATCGTCATTCGGTGTCTTGTTTATGTTCAGCCCTTTGAAACACTTTTCCAATCAGTGCCATTCTTGTTTCTCCATAGTTGTGTGGATTTCTCAGTTCCTGGTAACTCTGATCCCACCAGACTTTCAATGGGAAATAAGAGACAGATCTCTCTACATCCTCACCACTCTATCTGTGTCTCTATCTTTCTGTTATATTGTTTTTTCCTCAGATTGATTTTGTGTTTTATTTCAACTGCACCTGCCTTTGCAGACTCTCCCTGCCTTGCTGGTCAGTGTAAAGTTCACTTCAGTTTGTGTCACCAGAGAGAAAACTGGACTCAGTCTGTTCCATCCATTTTTTAGTTCCTGATACTATTTCCAACTTCCGCTGCACTGGGAGCACAGGATACACGATCGGGGTGGAGTGGAACGAACCAAAGGGCAAGTTCACCAGTTTCAAAGCCATTACATACATCGGTGACCGACTATTGATTAATCGTACCATTGGGAAGGACGAGAATGCGCTGAGAGTTGTTAATCTTCAGCCTGGACGCAAGTACACAATCGAAATCACCACGGTGAGCGGGCAGACATACAGCAAGCAGGAGATCAAGGAATGCTGGACCAGCTCAGAGCGTGAGTATTCTGAATGCGAATTTTTCCTCCCCCGCTGTTATAGAAACGTAGAAAATCTACAGCACATTACAGGTCCTTCAGCCAACAATGTTGTGCCTACTCTAGAAACTGCCTAGAGTTTCTCACCTGCATAGCCCTCTATTTTTCTAAGCTCCATGTACCTATCTAACAGTCTCTTAAAAGCCCCTATTGTATCTGCCTCTACCACCTTCGCTGGCAATGCATTCATGTACCCACCACTCTGTGTGAAAAAATTACCTCTGACATCCCCCCGTACCTACTTCCCAGCATCTTAAAACTATGTCCTCTTATGTTAGCCATTTCAGCCCTGGGAAGAAGCCTCTGACTATCTACACCATCAATGCCTCTCATCATCTTATACACCTCTAGCAGGTCACCTCTCATCCTCCGTCACTCCAAGGAGAAAATGCCAAGTTCGTTCACCCTATTCTCATAAGGCTTGCTCTCCAATCCAGGCAACATCCTTGTAAATCTCCTCTCCACTCTCTGTAATCCTTCCTGTAATGAGGTGACCAGGACTCAACACAGTACTCCAAGTGGGGTCTGACCAGGGTCTTATACAGCTGCAACATTACCTCAAGGCTCTTGAACTCAATCCCACAGTTGATGAAGGCCAACACAACATACACCCTCTTAATAACACTGTAAACCTGCGCAGCAGCTTTGAGTGTCCTATGGACATGGATCCCGACATCTCGCTGGTCCTCCACACTGCCAGGAGTCTTACCATTAATATCCTAATCATTGTCTTTGAACAGCGAGGCTAGATCAAAAGTTCACCTTTCAAAGGTGGCAACTTTTCCTGATGGCTCAGTGAGTGAACCCATCACCTGCTGCTCAACAATGCATCACCGCCATGCCTGCCCTTATCCAGAGATGACATCCAAATGCCTGCACCTCCTGCCAGTAGTCTGTTCATGATATCTTTGTTTGTTGACCCAAAGTCTCAGCAACCCATAGATGCTGTCCAGCTGCTATTTGATTTATACTTTAAAATGTTATTTTATTTAGAGATAAAGTGCAGAGTATGTCCTTCTGGCCCTTTGAGTCGCTTCACCCTAGCAACCCCTAATTCTACCCTAGCCTAATTACAGGGCAATTTACAATAACCAATTAACCTACCAACCAGTACATCTTTGGACTGTGGGAGGAAACCAGAGCATTTGGAGAAAACCCATGTATTCCATGGGGAGGACGTACAGACTCCTTAAAGTTGACTTTGGAATTGAACTCCAAACTTTGACGCCCCAAGCTGTAATGGTATCTCACTAACCACTACAGTATCGTTTTCTGTTAAAGTACATATAGAATAGTACAGCACAGTACAGGCCCTTCAGCCCACAGTGTTGTGCTGACCCTCAAACCCTGCCTCCCATATATCACCCCACCTTAAATTCCTCTAGTATTATCTTAAATTTCACTAGTGTATCTGTCTCCATCACTGACTCAGGCAGTGTATTCCACACACCAATCATTCTCTGAGTAAAAAACCTTCCTCTAATATCCCCCTTGAACTTCCCACCCCTTACCTTAAAGCCATGTCCTCTTGTATTGAGCAGTGGTGCCCTGGGCTACCCACTCTATCTATTCCTCTTAATAGCTTGTATACCTCTATCATGTCTCCTCTCATCCTCCTTCTCTCCAAAGAGTAAAGCCCTAGCTCCCTTAAACTCTGATCATAATCCATACTCTCTAAACCAGGCAACATCCTGGTAGATCTCCTCTATACCCTTTCCAATGCTTCCACATTCTTCCTATAGTGAGGCGACCAGAACTGGACAGAGTACTCCAAGTGTGGCCTAACCAGAGTTTTGTAGAGCTACATCATTATCTCACGACTCTTAAACTCTATCCTTCGACTTATGAAAGCTAACACCCCATAAGCTTTCTTAACTACCCTATCCACCTGTGAGGCAACTTTCAGGGATCTGTGGACATGTACCCCCAGATCCCTCTGCTCCTCCACACTACCAAGTATCCTGCCATTTACTTTGTCCTCTGCCTTGGAGTTTGTCCTTCCAAAGTGTACCACCTCACACTTCTCCGGGTTGAACTCCATCTGCCACTTCTCAGCCCACTTCTGCATCCTATCAATATCTCTCCGCGATCTTCGACAATCCTCTACACTATCTACAACACCACCAAACTTTGTGTCGTCTGCAAACTTGCCAACCCACCCTTCTACCCCCACATCTAGGTCGTTAATAAAAATCATGAAAAGTAGAGGTCCCAGAACCGATCCTTGTGGGACACCACTAGTCACAACCCTCCAATCTGAATGTACTCCCTCCACCACGACCCTCTGCCTTCTGCAGACAAGCCAATTCTGAATCCACCTGACCAAACTTCCCTGGATCCCATGCCTTCTGACGTTGTGAATAAGCCTGCCCTGTGGAACCTTGTCAAATGCCTTACTAAAATCCATGTAGATCACATCCACTGCACTACCCTCATCAAAGAGGTAGAAGGTGCCTGGTCACCTCCTCAAAGAACTCTATCAGGCTTGTTAGACATGATCTGCCCTTCACAAAGCCATGCTGACTGTCCCTGATCAGACCATGATTCTCTAAATGCCCAGAGATCCTAACTCTAAGAAACTTTTCCAACAGCTTTCCCACCACAGACGTAAGGCTCCCTGGTCTATAATTACCCGGACTATCCCTACCACCCTTTTTGAACAAGGGGACAACATTCGCCTCCCACCAATCCTCCAGTACCATTCCTGTGGACAACAAGGACATAAAGTCCCCAGCCATAGGCTCAGCAATCTCTTCCCTCACCTCGTGGAGCAGCTTGGGGAATATTCCGTCAGGCCCCGGGGACTTACCTGTCCTAATGTATTTTAAGAACTCCAACACCTCCTCTCCCTTAATGTCAACATGCTCCAGAACATCAAGCTTACTCATATTGTCCTCACTGTCATCAAGTTCCCTCTCATTGGTGAATACCGAAGAGAAGTATTCATTGAGGACCTCGCTCACTTCCACAGCCTCCAGACACATCTTCCCACCTTTATCTCTAATCGGTCCTGCCTTCACTCCTGTCATGTTTTTGTTCTTCCAATAATTGAAGAATGCCTTGGGGTTTTCCTTTACCCTACTCGCCAAGGCCTTCTCGTGCCCCCTTCTTGCTCTCCTCAGCCCCTTCTTAAGCTCCTTTCTTGCTACCCTATATTCCTCAATAGACCCATCTGATCCTTGCTTCCTAAACCTCAGGTATGCTGCCTTCTTCCACCTGACTAGATTTTCCACCTCACTTGTCACCCATGGTTCCTTCACCCTACCATTCTTTATCTTCCTCACCGGGACAAATTTATCCCTAACATCCTGCAAGAGATCCCTAAACATCGACCACATGTCCATAGTACATTTCCCTGCAAAAACATCATCCCAATTCACACCAGCAAGTTCTAGCCTTATAGCCTCATAATTTGCCCTTCCCTGATTAAAAATTTTCCTGTCCACTCTGATTCTATCCTTTTCCATGATAATGCTAAAGGCCAGGGAGCGGTGGTCACTGTCCCCCAGATGCTCACCCACCGAGAGATCTGTGACCTGACCCGGTTCGTTACCTAATACTAGATCTAGTATGGCATTCCCCCTAGTCGGCCTGTCAACATACTATGACAGAAATCCGTCCTGGACACACTTAACAAACTCTGCCCCATCTAAACCCTTGGAACTAATCAGGTGCCTATCAATACTAGGGAAGTTAAAGTCACCCATGATAACAACCCTGTTATTTTTGCACCTTTCCAAAATCTGCCTCCCAATCTGCTCCTCGGTATCTCTGCTGCTACCAGGGTGCCTATAGAATACTCCCAATAGAGTAACTGCTCCCTTCCTGTTCCCGACTTCCACCCATACTGACTCAAAAGAGGATCTTGCTACATTACCCACCATTTCTGGAGCTGTAATAGTATCCCTGACCAGTAATGCCACCCCTCCTCCCCCTTTTCCGCCCTCTCTACCCCTTTTAAAGCACTGAAATCCAGTAATATTGAGAATCCATTCCTGCCCTGGTGCCAGCCAAGTCTCGTAATGGCCACTACATCATAATTCCATGTATGTATCCAAGCTCTCAGTTCATCACCTTTGTTCCTGATGCTTCTTGCATTGAAGTACATGCACTTTAGCCCTTCTACTTTACTACCTTTACACCTTTCATTCTGTTTCTCTTTCCTCAAAGCTTCTCTAAATGTTGTATCTGGCTTTACTCCATGCACTTCTTTCACTGCTCTATCGCTCCCGGGTCCCATCCCCCTTGCAAATTAGTTTAAACCCTCCCGAACCATGCTAGCAAACCTACCTGCAAGGATATTGCTCCCCCTCGAGTTCAGGTGCAACCAATCCAATCTGTACCGGTCCCACCTTCCCCAGAAGAGATCCCAACGATCCAAAAATCTAAAACCCTGCTCCCTGCACCAACTCCTCAGCCATGCATTCAGCTGCCATCTCCTCCAATTCTTACCATCACTGTCACGTAGCACTGGCAGCAATGCTGAGAACGCCACCCTTGAGGTCCTGTTCTTCAGCCTTCTGCCTAGTTCCCGAAACTCACACTTCAGGACCTCATCCCTCTGATATATATCTGATCAATTTCAAAACTGAAGAGGAAGTTGGATAGGGACATGGATGGGAGGAATATGGAGGGTTATGGTGCTGGTGCAGGTCAATAGGACCAGGCAGAGTAGTTCTGCACAGAGTAGATGAACCAAAGGGCCTTTTCTGTGCTGTAGTGTTTTATAACTCTATGACTCTATACCAGTTGTGGAGGTTTGAGCATATATGAAACTGCTGATCTCCTGGGATTTTCATGCACAATGGTCTCTAGATTTTACAGAGAATGGTGCAAAGAACAAAAAAACATCACTGAGCAGCAGTTCTGTTGGTGAAAACACCTTGTTAATGAGAGAGGTCAGAGGACAATGGCCAGACTGGTTCAAGCTGACAGGAAGACAACAGTAACTTAAATAACCACACATTACAACAGTGGTGTGCAGAAGAGCACCTCTGAATGCACAACACGTTGAACGTTGAAGTGGATGGGCTACAGCAGCAGAAGACCATGAACATACACTCAGTGGCCATTTTATTAGGAACAAGGGGCACATAATAAAGTGGCCAGAGTCCACGTATGTCAGTGATAATAAACCTCATTCTATTTCTAAAGCTGATTCAGTCTAATAAATCAAAATATCAGAAACCTGGGACTGTAGTACAATGAGAAACACTGACTCACAGTAAAGCTGAATTTACAGTCATAGGCTCAAATACATCTATGCACAGGTGCAATGGAGAACTTCTTTGCAACAGCATCACGGGCAAGTACCAAAGGATTCAAAGTACGTTTATCATCAAAGTATGTATGCAGTATACAACCCTGAGATTCGTTGTCCCCATTGACAGCCACGAAACAAGGAAAGCTATGGAACCTATTCATAGAAAAACATCAACTCACCCCCCTTATGCGTAAAAAGCAAATCGCAACTGTGTTCAGATCAGCTCAGTGTTCATTATCTGCAGGCCACCCCAATTCAAAGTCGCCAAAAGATAGCAACAGAAAAATGAACGACCAGAAACCAGAAAACACAACATAATATGAACTATCACCACTTAAACTTTGCTCTGGCATCATCCTCCGACAGCATCGAGGCAGAAAGAGATCATTCAAGTGCAGTGGCCTTCCTCCGGCAGCAGTGAGCGAGAGGGAGAGAGTGAGAGAGAGAGGGAGAGTCACACACAGACCCCTTCCTCCGGCAGCAGTGAGCGAGAGGGAGAGAGTGAGAGAGAGAGGGAGAGTCACACACAGACCCCTTCCTCTGGCAGCAGTGAGTGAGAGGGAGGGGGGAGGAAGAGAGAGAAAGAGAGGGAGAGGGAGAGGGAGAGGGAGAGGGGGGGAGAGGGGGAGAGAGAGAGAGAGAGAGAGAGAGAGAGAGAGAGAGAGAGACAGTCACACACAGACACCTTCCTCTGACAACAATGAGGGAGAGAGAGAGAGAGAGTGTCACACACAGACACCTTCCTCCGGCAACAGTTGCTCACCTTCCACACTCGCCTCAAAGTTTTCAATCTTCCTGGAAGCGAGATCAGCAAGAAATGGAGTCGATCATGGCATAGCATCAGGTGAGCAGTATTCGCACGAGAAACATCTAAGTAAACGTTTTTTCCGCAAGAAAGGGGGCTAGGCCACTGCAGTTAGATAACGGCAGCAGCAGTTATGGGGTGAGTGGGGTCTTTTACGCGGATTGGCTCATCCCTTGTTTACCTGATAACATGTCCCAAACTCCTTCTAGTGGGATAACCATGTATTTTTTCATATTTACAGCCATTATCATTGGAGCGACTGTGGGCCCTCTGCTGGGTCTGATCCTAATTGGAGTATTACTGTTCTTCTATAGAGTCAGATTTCGGAGGTAAGAGGACTTACTCAGTGATGGTAATGAACGTGTACTGATGGAGATTTAAAGAAACTTGACGATGCCCAAACCTTCTCACCACTGATAGCAACACTAACAGATGGAGAACTGCAATTGATATTGTTTCCTGACCCTGGAGGCCTGCCTCACTCAAGTTATGTTGACTTTTTCCTCTCTTCATTCCGGTGTAAAATGTTTGAAGTATTTTCTCTCCAGTTATTTTTAGAAGAGTATAAGAGAAAATACAAAAATCTGAGGAGCAAAGGGGCTTGGGAATCCTCATGCAGGATTACCTAAAGGTTAATTTGCAGTGTGAGTCTGTGGTGAGCAAGGCAAATGCAATGTTAGCATTAATTTCAAGAGGACTAGAATATAAAAGCAAGGATGTAATGTTGAGACTTTATAAAGCACTGGCCTGACTTGGAATATTGTGAGCAGTTTTTGGCCCTTTGTCTTAGAATGGATGTGCTGAAACTGGAGAGGATTCAAAGGAGGTTCACAAAAATGATTCCAGGACTGAGTGGCTTGTCATATGAAGAGCATTTGATGGCTCTGGGTCTGTATTCATTAGAATTCATAAAAATGAGGGGTGATCTAATTGAAACCTATCAAATGGTGAAAGGCTTTGATGGAATGGATATGGAGAGGATGTTTCCTCTGGTGGGAGAGGCTAAGACCACAGGACACAGCAGCAGCATAGATACCCGTCCTTTTAGAAAGATGAGAAGGCATCTCTTTACCAGAGAGTGGTGAATCTGTGGAATTAGTTCCACAGGCAGCTGTGGAGGCCAAGTCTTTATGTATATTTAAGGCAAAGGTTGATAGGTACTTGATTGGTCAGAGCATGAAGGGTTATGGGGAGAAGGCAGGAGATTGGGATTGTGAGGGAAAATGGATCAGCTATGATGAGATGGCGAAGCAGACTCGATGGGCTAAATGGCCTAATTCTGCTCCTACATGTTATGGTCTGAGGGCCATGTACTTCAGCAACACTTTTTATTTGGACCTGCACCACATACTGATAATCCTACGCTCACTCACCTGTATCTTGGCTAAGTAGACCCTCAATTTTAGTAAAATTATTTTGTTTCTACATCCTGTCTTGGGCCCATCACTTCCTGTTTCTATAATCCCCTCCAGTCCCAGGATTGTTCAGGATCTGCACTCAGTGGCTACTTTATTCGGCACACCTGTACACATGCGCATTAATGCAAATATCTTATCAGCCAATCCTGTGGCAGCACTTCAGTGCATAAAAGCATGCAGACATGGTCAAGAGGTTCAGTGGCTGGGCTGAAGGTCCAGCTGGAGACTGGCAGTTGGGGCTGTTGATTGAATGGGTGGGGTCTTGGGCATGGAGGAGCCTAGTAGTTTGGAAAGGGTTAGTTTGTGGCCTATGGCTGTAAAAGGGAGGGGAGGGGTTGAGATTGAAGGAGGAGGGCAGGAGACTGTGGAATACTCCAGAAGTAAGGGTAGCCAAAAAAGGGGTGTATCAAGTGGAAGACCCGAAGTAATGGGAGACAACAAATTGAAGAAAATGGGTGAATTGGAGGAATTTATAGTTCTGTATAAAATTAAAGGTCAGAAGGAAGAGGAAGGAGGATTTAGAGCCCTTAATCCTTTGAAATTGTCAGCAGCATTAGAGAACCAAATAGGTAAAGGATTCCCGACCAAGATTTTTTCTAATGGATTGCTGAAAATTTGTTGCAAAGATGTTGACCAATATAACAGTGCTAAAATGGTGGGAAAATTGGTTGTTAAAGTGGAGTGTATTACTCCATAAGGAAGGGAGTTAGGGGGGTAGTGTATGGTATTTGGTCTGGCATGACTGAAAAGGAAATTTTGGACAATATTAAAGGTGGTCGAGTGATTGAAGCCAAACGATTAAAATCAAGAGAAGACGGTGATTGGGATTCTCCTGTTCTTCTGGTTTTTGCAGGTGATGTTCTTCCAACTAGAGTCTATCTTGGGTGCATGTCTTATCAAGTTAGAGAATACATTAGACCTTCCTTGTGCTGTTATAATTGCCAGAGATATGGACACGTTGCTGGTTCATGTCGAGGTAAAAGAAGATATATGAAATGTGGAGAGGATCATGATATTAAAGCATGTAAGGCAGCGGTGCCTAAATGCAGTAACTGTGGAGGGGACCATATAGCGGCATTCAGAGGATGTGAGCATTTTAGTAAGGCAAAGCAGATTCAGGATGTTAGTATCCAACAAAAAATATCATATGCTAAGGCAGTGAAGAAAGTTGATGGAGAGCAAAGGATAAGTAAAGAAAAAATTGGAATGATGGAGAGTCAGTACATTCTGAGTTCTCCAATTATGGTTCATTCAGGCATGTTGTTGACGACTAAAGAGTCTTTTTTGGCGTTTGTTGTTGATGTACTGGTTGGGGCCAAAACTACAACCAAGAGGTTGGATATAATAAAAGTAGTTGTTGGAGCTGCCGAGAGATTCCTTAATATAAAACAGATTTTGCCAGAAAAATTACATGAGTATATGACAGACAAACAATCAATGAATACTTCCCAGTTGTCAGGATCAGAGAGTACAGAGGAGCTTTATGTGGATGAAGAGGCCAATAATTAGTATTTGGATGTTTTTAATATTACAATGTAATGCAAGAAGTTTATCTGCAAATGGTCAAGAATTAAAAAGATTTGTTGGAACTTTTAAAGACAAGCCTGATTTGATCTGTATACAGGAGACATGGTTAAAGCCTCATTTAGATTTTGTGATCCCTGGATATGACAGTTTGAGAGCTGACAGAACAGGCAAATCTGGTGGAGGGTGTGCAACTTTCATAAAAACAGGACTCCAGTTTAGAAGACTTGATTTAACCTTGAAATTGTGGCTGTGGAGGTTTGGAGCTCTCGTGGTCAAATAACTTCCATTAACTTTTTTAATCCAGGTAATATGATGTTATCAGATTTGGATGAAATTATGAATAAGGTAAGATCCCCAGTAATCTGGGTGGGAGATTTCGATGCCCATAATCCTATATGGGGTAGTGAAAGTAAAGATAGTAATGGAGTGGTGGTGGAGGAGTTTCTAGATAAATACAACATGGTACTGCTAAATGACGGAAGGCCTACAAGATTTAATATTGTAAAGAATATTTGTAGTCACTTAGACTTGTCTATCACTTCCTCAAACTTAGCTAGGGTTGGGGAATGGGATGTTATGGTCAGATACACAGTAGGAAGTGATCACTATCCTACATTATGTAGATTTGGTAGAAATTTGATAGTAGAAGTTGAGGAGAGGTCTGCTAGGTATAATTTTTCTTTGGCCCATTGGGATGAGTACCAGGAGAAACCTGTGGATATAATAGAAGAGATTAATAGCGAGAGCTCCATAGACAATTGGAATGAATCCCTCTGTTCTGTAATTCATAAAGTTGCTCAGTTGACTATTCTGCTACAGAATGTTCCTAAGGCTTGAGCATTAGTTCCGTGGTGGAATAAAAATGGTGATATAGCAGTAAGAAACAGAAATAGAGCTTACAGGAAATTAAGAAAGTACCCAATGTTAGATAATGTTATGGAGTATAAAAAGGAAAGAGCAGTAGCAAGGAGAGTAATTAAAAATGCAAAGAGGGATAGTTGGAGAAGATTTTGTGGAGCCCTGAGCCCTGAGACACCTATAAAGCAGTTATGGATGATCATTCACAGTATAGCAGGGATATATAGGAAACCATCTGTCCCAGCTTTGCTGGAAGGAGATATTGAAGCTGTAACCAATAAGGAAAAGGCTGATATGTTTGTAGAGGTGTTCCAAGCGTTACACAGTTCTGGAGAGTTAGGTGATTTGAGAAAGGAAATTATGTTAAAGGAAAGTTGGAAATTGGACAGGAGTTTGGATGATAATAGCTCCATAAATTTGTTTTTCTCCCTTCAGGAATGGCAGGAAGCTGTCCAATCAGGTTCAAACACTTCTCCTGGTAGGGATGGACTGTGTTATGAATCGCTTAAGCATTGAGATGGCTCTGTATTAATAGAAATACTAGCATTGTTTAATTCAGAGTGGAAAGAAGGAAAATTACCAGTAGAATGGAAGCATGCGGTGGTAGTTCCAGTTTTAAAGCCAGGTAAGGACGCGTCTAGTCCTAGTTCGTATCGGCCTATAGCTTTAATGCCAGTGCTTTGTAAAATTATGGAACGAATGGTCACCAACAGACTTGTTTATATTTTGGAAAATAAGGGACATTTTGCTGCATATCAAAGTGGTTTCAGAACTGGAAGATCAACAATGGAATCTGTTGCCCTTTTAGATCATGATATTAAAAAAGCATTTCAAAATAGAGAAGTAATGGTAAGTGTATTTCTAGATATTGAAAGAGCATATGACTTATTATGGAAGGATAGCTTATTAATTAAACTCTATGATGCGGGAATTAGAGGTAGAATGTTTAATTGGATCAAAAATTTCCTTAAGGAAAAGACAATTCAAGTAAGAATAGGCGGAACAAGCTCCAAGTCAGTTAAAATAGGTAATGGTACCCCTCAAGGAAGTGTCATTAGTCCAGTTCTTTTTAAGGTCATGATAAATGATATCTTTGATCAGGAAGGGACAGGATTTGGCAAATCATTGTTTGCAGACAATGGTGCAATCTGGAAAAGAGGAAGAAACATCGAGTATATATCAAGGCAGCTACAAAAGGCTTTAAGATCAGTTGAAAACTGGGCTAATAAATGGGGTAACACACATAAAAGTTGCTGGTGAACGCAGCAGGCCAGGCAGCATCTCTAGGAAGAGGTACAGTCGACATTTCGGGCCGAGACCCTTCATTAGGACTCAAGGGTCTTGGCCCGAAACATCGACTGTACCTCTTCCTAGAGATGCTGCCTGGCCTGCTGCGTTCACCAGCAACTTTTATGTGTGTTGCTTGAAATTCCAGCATCTACAGATTTCCTCGTATTTGCAGTAATAAATGGGGTTTCAGGATTTCTGCTTCTAAGTCCAAATATATGATTTTTGGCTTTAGAAGAAAGATTCCTGATTGTGAATTGTGTCTATATGATTCTCCACTAGAAAAAGTCAAGGTATTCAAGTTTTTAGATGTCTGGTTTGATGAAAGACTTACTTGGAGGGTTCATATAGATAAAACAATTGGAAAGTGAGAAAGTTTTAAATGTTATGAGAAGTATTGCTGGATGCGACTGGGGAGCAGGGCGGGAAACTATGTACTTAATATATCTAGCTATGATTAGATCAGTTATTGATTATGGTTGTATTGCTTATGGTTCCACTGCTACGGCAGTGCTTAGAAAACTAGACACTGTGCAATCCAAAGCACTTAGACTCTGTTGTGGAGCTTTTAGAACATCAGTCCCGGTATTATATATGGAGATGGGAAAGTGCCTCTACATTTAAGACGAATTCAGTTGGGCCTGCAGTATTGGGCAAAACTAAATGGATTCAATCACAGCTGTTTGCCAAAGTGTCTTTTTTAGGGGAAGTTGGAGTGCCAAAGTAAAATTAAAAGATGTCCATTTTTAGATTTGGTTAATAACTGGGCTGTGAAATTGAAACTGACTGAGGAAGACATAGTTGACCAAATTTGCTTGCCACCCGTCCCTTTTTGGCTCTTGCCGGAACCAGAAGTAGTCCTATTCCTCCTTTTTCAGCTTTAAGGAAGCAGAGCAATTTCATCAGCGTTCATCACAAATGAATATTTAAATAATAAATGGGGATCTTATCTGAAGATTTTTACTGATGGCTCAGTGGACCCAGAGAGCAGTAGGCAGGGTTTGGGATGTATATGTCTCAACTTGGAGTTAAGTTTGGTCACCAGGTTTCAGAAGGTGTTTCTATCTTTGCAACAGAATTACTAGCAATCCTCTGGGCTTTATGGTAAATAGAAGACTCTCAACCATGTAGGGTTATCATCTGTTCAGATTCTGCCGCTGTCTTAGAGGCTATAAAAGGAATAAATCAAAAGCTCATCCTGAAATAGTTATTGAGATTCTCTTAGTGTTGTTTAGAGTAGGGAAGATGGGTTGTGCAGTTAGATTTTCATGGATACCTGGGCATGCTGGGGTGGAGGGAAATGAAATTGTGGATGGCATTGCAAAGTTTTCCTTACAGAGCAGGCAAGTAGAAATTAGAGCTCCCCTAGGCAAAGCAGAATTGAGATGTAGGATTAAAAAAGGTATAGAGAATAAGTGGCAGGAGGATTGGAAAAATGAATTAAGGGGCAGGCATTATTTTTCTAGTCACCCACTGGTTAAAAAGGTCTCAGACTGTTACCTTTCAAATCGTAGAGATCTGGAGAAATTAACAAGACTTAGGTTGGGGCATTGTGGGCTAAACTATTATTCAAAGATAATAGGAAAACATCCTACTGGATTATGTGACCGTGGTAGTCCAGAGACAGTCCAGCATGTTTTGCTGAGCTGTAATAGATACAAAATTGAAAGAAGCATGTTGTTCAAGAGGCTATCTGGCTTAAATGTACTTTGGTTTCCTATTAAATCTTTGTTTGCCCATCATGAGAACCAACATCTGATTGAAGAGTTTATTATTCAGTTTATACATGAGACTAGGTTATATTCGAGAATTTGAGTTCCTTGAAGTTCTATAATTACACATCCTGCAGAGGGCAGTAATCCGCCTAGATGCGTCTAAACCGCCGGAAATAGAAGAAGAAGAACTTCAGTTGTTGTTCAGACTGAACATCAGAGTGGGGAAGAAATGTGATCTAAGTGGCTTTGACCATGGAATGATTGCTGGTGTCAGATGGGGTAGTTTGAGAATCTCAAACTGCTGATCCCCTGGGATTTTCAGTCTTTAGATTAGATTAGATTAGATTGAGGACACGCAGTCCTCTTTTATTATCATTTAGTAATGCATGCATTAAGAAATGATACAATGTTCTTCCAGAATGATATCACAGAAACACAAGACAAACCAAGACTAAAAAACTTACAAAGTTTGTACAAAAACCACATAATTATAACATATAGTTACAATAGTACAAAGCAATACCGTAATTTGATAGAAGAACAGACCATGGGCACGGTAAAAAAAAATCTCAAAGTCTCTCGAAAGTCCCATCATCTCACGCAGATGGTAGAAGGAAGAGAAACTCTCTTCCTGCCATGAGCTTCCAGCGCTGCAAACTTGCTGATGCAGCACCCTGGAAGCAGCCGACCACAGCCGACTCTTGAGTCTGTCCAAAAATGTCAAGCCTCCGACCAGCCCTCCGACACCGAGCACCAAGCACCATCTCTGCCAAGCGCTTCGACCTCGGCCCCGGCAACAGGCAAAGCCAAGGATTTGGGGCCTTCCCCTCCAGAGATTCTCGATCGCGCAGTAGCAGTGGCAGCAAAGCGGGCACTTCAGAAGTTTCTCCAGATGTTCCTTCGTGCTTCTCATGGCTGTCTCCATCAAATCAGGATTGTGCACGGCATCCTACTTACAAATACGATAGTGTACACAGGGAACGGTGTGAGAAACAAAAAGACATCCAGTGAGTGGTAGTTCTGTGGGTGAAAATGCCAGACGACAGAGAAAAATAGCCGGAATGGTTCAAGCTGACAGGAAGGCGACAGTAACTCAAATAACAACATTACAACAGTGGTGTGCAGGAGAGCACCTCTGTGTGCACAACACATTGAACCTTGAAGAGGATGGGCTACAGCAGCAGAAGACAATGAACATACACTCAGTGGCCATTCTATTAGGTACAGGGGGTAGCTAATAACATGGCCACTGAGCGTCTACACTCCCCTAAACTTATCATCCATGGATCAATCTACGCCTCAAATTCTGGTATTTCTTCCTAAAACTCTCTACCTCTGTTTTTCTTTAGTCCTATAGGACCCAATTTAATATACAGATCAACATCAATTTCTGTTGCAGAATGTCTTAAGAAATTTTAATATATTACAGTGATAGAAATTGACATTAACAAGTCATTTTTATCATTCCAGGATGAATCGTGAGTCAGAATTTTTATCAACGATTGCCCTTTCTTCAGCATACAAGTACGTGGATTTTTTTTGTGTTCTTGATGACTTGGGTTGTCTCCCTCCCCTACCTCCACCACTGTCTATGATACTGCAGCTGCTGTCTCTCCATCAGTGCTGGCTGTACTCTGAATTACATTGGCCCCTCTCTCTAATTTAATAGCATCTTGCCTGAAGCCCTCCACTGTTCAGGGGCCGACCAAGGACATTGCTTTTTAGTCATTTACGTGATACGCAAGTCAGAGCGCAACTATGTGGAGAGCAAGCTGCTTCCCATGTAGCAGGCTCCCCCTCTCCACACAGCTGATGAATCCAGAGGAACGGCAGAGACTGATACATTCAGACACCAGTGGTATTGCAGGGGTTGCTGATCAGCATAGGACTGCCTTAGGGACTTTAGCTCTAGACTTTTCCTTGGGGTTTGCTCCCCATGAGTGGCTATAGCTGACAGGCAGAGGAGGTTTGAGATGAGTTTTCCTTCTAGATGAGCTGCCAACAATGGCTGATGAGTCCCATCTGCCCAAAGTGACTGGTGTTCAGGTGCCAGTAATCCTACTTTGCCCATTCTGCCAGTGTAAATGGTTCCCGCAGGCTTAGTAACTAAGCCGTGAGTTAGCTACGCCAGAGGCGATTTGAGATGCATACCATTGGGAACATTCAATAGTAGTAGGAGCTATTCGCCACTGCCTTCCCTGGCTATAACAACCTTACACAGCCACGCAGCTGGTAGCTTGCAGACTGATATTGCACCAAGCAGTGGTATAATGCCCAGTGATATGTGTGTACTATCTGACCTACTGAATTCCTCCAGCATTTTGTGTGTGTTGCTTTGGATTTCCAGCATCTGCAGAAATTCTTGAGTTCATGATTAAGGGATGAGTCACTGCAAAACAGTACAACTGCCCTTGACAACAAGGCCAAAGGCCTTTTGATGGGAGCAAAGAAAGAATGCATGGTCTTGGTCTTTTGTTTCATTTGAAAGATGAGAGAGAAGGCTAAGACTCTTTTAATATTGCAGAACTTGCTCAAGGTAACACTGAAACATAAGCCTAGAGTTTCGTGTTAGGTTTGCATTGCAGAACCTAATGAGTCAGCACTAGCTGAGTTAGGGTGAACATCTGAATCAAGTAAAGTCACCTACACTTTGTTTTGCTCCCCAGGCCCATCCCCGTGAGTGAATACAAGAGCTACGTGCTGTGCAACAAAAACATTGGCTTTTCTAGCGAATATCGGGTGTGTATGTTTCGTTGAAATATTCACTTCAAACTCCTGAGAACTTGCTTAACTAGAAAGTGCAGAGCATTGTCAAAGGCAGGTGATGAACACATTGTACAAGTGAATGAGAACTATGGTGGTCCTTGATGAAGTCCTGATGAAGGATCTCAGCCTGAAATGTCAACTGTTTACTCTTTTCCAGAGATGCTGCCTTACATGCTGAGTTCCTCCAGCATTTTGTGTGAGTTGCAGAGATTTCCAGCATCTGCAGATTTTGTCATCTAAGGACCATGGTGGGCAGGGACCCACCAGTGCATTACCAATGAATGCAAGTGCAGGTGTGCTGCCCAAGTACAGCCCTTCTCAATCTTTTTAGTACAAGATCATCCAAGCACTGAACTTCGTTTTGCAACCCCAAATCGATGTAGTCATCATGTCCTTGATTAGCTTCCAATGCAAGTTCAGGTTATATTACAATAATATTGTATTACAGCTGGCTCAATAGCACTACAGTTAACATAACGCTTTACAGCACCAGCGGCCCGTTGTCTGTAACGAGATTGTACACTCTCCCCACAACCGTGTGGGTGTCTTCCAGGTTTCCCGGTTTCCTTCCACATCCCATTTACATAGGTTAGTAGGTTAATTGGGCAAAGAAGGCTTGTTGGGCTGACAGGGTCTGTTACTGTGCTATATCTATAAATGAGCATCAAAAGATTGTTAAATAGCGAAACTCTTGCTGATGCTAAGTCCCTTGCTTGCCAATTGAACAGATCAATAATAATGGATACTCAAGTATCTTTTTCTTCTTCTTGGCCCCTTAGCTCCCAGTGGAGCATAGGCCATCGATGACTTCCTGTCTCCATTGAACTCTGATCTGACCTAGTTGCTTGAGGGGGCACCTGGGGTGTCCCCGTTGTCTAATTTCGGCCTCGACGTCTCTCCTCCATGTCCTTTTTCCTTTTTCCTTGGGGATTCCATTTTAATGCCTGCCGAGGGATGGTGCTGGTTGGCTTCCTCGAGATGTGGCCAATCCACTTCCACTTCTGTTTGTATCTCTATGGATTCCTGGTTGGTGTTTTCCCCACAGGGCCTGTCAGTCCATCTGATGTTTAGGATCCTTCTCGGGCACTGATTGATGAAAGCTTGAGGTGTTATTTTCCTGTCTGGTACATGGTTCCCACACAAAGCCCAAGACAGATAAATGAGCTTTGATGACAAAAGAGAAGTTGGCCATGCAGGATCCTGATGGCTTTCCCTGTGCTGTGCCATGTGCTCACTCGATGATAAAACCCTTCTCACAAAGTCGATAGTATGGTTGGAGTTCATCAATGTTTTTGTAACCATTGTATCCACTGTACAGGGGATTGGCCTACAGAGCTTCACCAGAGCCCTGTTGGCCAGCCTCGCCTGTTTCCACCTCTCGAGACGGGATGTTGAGTTGGAATTTGAGAGGCACTCAAGTATCCTTCCACTCCACGTTTAATTTTTGCCTTTCCAAGATTGGGGAAGCACTTCCCAGGACATGTACCACCACTTCCGGATGTTCTCCTTCACCCTTGAGGATTCCTTGTAATCGGTCCGTGACGTCCTGGATCCTGGCACCAGTGAGGCAACACATGATGATGTATCTGTGAAATTCATTGCCACAGGTGGCTGTGGAGGCCAAGTCATTTAAAGCGGAGGTTTATAGTGTTACATTTTGTAACTTCAAAACATTAAACTAATTTCAAGGAAGACACAAGAGTCTGGGAACATGGATCTAGCTTCATCTTTACTTTTAACAAGGCGCGCACGGATCATGTGGTAGCGTGATGACTTATGTAATTATCATAGTTTTACATATAACCCATAATTAATTATTTAAACAAACAAGAAAGCTTAATTAACCTATATATATACTAGATCCCTCAAATATTACTTAAATATTAAATACCTAACATATAGGTTCTTGATTAGTCGAGGCATCAAAAGTCTCAGGAGAATGGGGTTGAGAGGGCTAATAAATCAACCATGATGGAATAAGCAGACTCAATGGGCTGAATGGACTAATTCTGCTCCTACATCTTGTAGTCTTAAAACTGAAAGTTCTGAAAGACTGCGATTACCTTTGTCAGTTGTCTAATCTGTGGATTGTGATGACTAAGGAGAGGGAGGTTGAATCCCTTTGGTTCCCCTATAGCTGAAAGTAATCAGGAATTACTTCCTTATTTTGTTACTGTTCCTCATTTAGACAATAGACAATAGACAATAGGTGCAGGAGTAGGCCATTCGGCCCTTCGAGCCAGCACCGCCATTCACTGTGATCATGGCTGATCATCCACTATCAGTATCCAGTTCCTGCCTTATCCCCATAACCTTTGATTCTGCTATCTTTAAGAGCTCTATCCGTCTCTTTCTTGAAAGCATCCAGAGACTTGGCCTCCACAGCCTTCTGGGGCAGAGCATTCCATATATCCACCACTCTCTGGGTGAAAAAGTTTTTCCTCAACTCCGTTCTAAATGGCCTACCCCTAAATTCTTAAACTGTGGCCTCTGGTTCTGGACTCACCCATCAGCGGGAACATGCTTCCTGCCTCCAGCGTGTCCAATCCCTTAATAATCTTATATGTCTCAATAAGATCCCCTCTCAGCCTTCT
The DNA here is from genome assembly GCF_963921235.1 of Mobula hypostoma. Lineage (NCBI taxonomy): Eukaryota > Metazoa > Chordata > Chondrichthyes > Myliobatiformes > Myliobatidae > Mobula > Mobula hypostoma. Next base: position 112,016,864 of record NC_086107.1, read on the forward strand.
AAGTTCCAGAGTATACAAGCCCAGTCGCTCCAATCTTTCGATATATGACAGTCCCGCCATTCCAGGAATTAACCTTGTGAACCTACGCTGCACTCCCTCAATAGCAAGAATGTCCTTCCTCAAATTTGGAGACCAAAACTGCACACAGTACTCCAGGTGTGGTCTCACCAGGGCCCTGTACAGCTGCAGAAGGACCTCTTTGCTCTTATACTCAATTCCCCTTGTTATGAAGGCCAGAATGCCATTAGCCTTTTTCACTGCCTGCTGTACTTGCATGCTTGCTTTCAGTGACTGATGTACAAGAACACCTAGATCTCGTTGTGCTTCCCCTTTTCCTAACTTGACTCCATTTAGATAGTAATCTGCCTTCCTATTCTTACCACCAAAGTGGATAACCTCACATTTATCCACATTAAACTGCATCTGCCATGCATCTGCCCACTCACCCAGCCTGTCCAAGTCACCCTGCATTCTCATAACATCCTCCTCACATTTCACACTGCCTCCCAGCTCTGTGTCATCGTAAATTTGCTAATGTTACTCTTAATTCCTTCATCTAAATCATTAATATATATTGTAAACAGCTGCGGTCCCAGCACTGAACCCTGTGGTACCCCACTGGTCACTGCCTGCCATTCCAAAAGAGACCCGTTAATCACTACTCTTTGTTTTCTGTCAGCCAGCCAATTTTCAATCCATGTCAGTACTCTGCCCCCAATACCATGTGCCCTAATTTTGCCCACTAATCTCCTCTGTGGGACTTTATCAAAGGCTTTCTGAAAGTCCAGGTACACTACATCCACTGGCTCTCCCTTGTCCATTTTCATAGTTACATCCTCAAAAAATTCCAGAAGATTAGTCAAGCACCATTTCCCCTTCGTAAACCCATGCTGACTCGGACCAATTCTGTTACTGCTATCCAGATGTGTTGTAATTTCATCTTTTATAATTGACTCCAGCATCTTTCCCACCACTGACGTCAGGCTAACCGGTCTATAATTCCCTGTTTTCTCTCTTCCTCCCTTCTTGAAGAGAGGGACAACATTAGCCACCCTCCAATCCACAGTAACTGATCCTGAATCTATAGAACATTGGAAAATGATTACCAATACGTCCACGATTTCTAAAGCCACTTCCTTAAGTACCCTGGGATGCAGAGCATCAGGTCCCGGGGACCTATCAGCCTTCAGACCCAACAGCCTATACAACACCATTTCCTGCCTAATATAAATTTCCTTCAATTCATCCATTACCCTAGGTTTTTTGGCCACTTACATCTGGGAGATTGTCTGTGTCTTCCCTAGTGAAGACAGATCCAAAGTACCTGTTCAACTCGTCTGCCATTTCCTTGTTCCCCATAATAAATTCACCCGCTTCTGTCTTCAAGGGCCCAATTTTGGTCTTAACTATTTTTTTCCTTTTCACATACCTAAAGAAGCTTTTACTATCCTCCTTTATATTCTTGGCTAGTTTACCTTCGTACCTAATTTTTTCTCTGCGTATTGCCTTTTTAGTTACCTTCTGTTGCTCTTTAAAAGTTTCCCAATCCTCTGGCTTCCCACTCGTCTTTGCTATGTTATACTTCTTCTCTTTTATTCTTATGCTGTCCATTACTTCCCTTGTCAGCCGCGGCCTCCCCTTACTCCCCTTAGGATCTTTCTTCCTCTTTGGAACGAACTGATCCTGCACCTTCCGCATTATTCCCAGAAACACTTGCCGTTGCTGTTCCACTGTCATCCCTGCTAGGGTATTGTTCCATTGAACTTTGGCCAGCTCCTCCCTCATAGCACCATAGTTCGCTTTGTTCAACTGTAGTACTGACACTTCCGAGTTTCCCTTCTCCCTCTCAAATTGTAGATTAAAACTTATCATATTATGGTCACTATCTCCTGATGGCTCCTTTACCTAGAGGTCCCTGATCAAATCCAGTTCATTGCACAACAGTAAATCTAGAATTGCGTTCTCTCTGGTAGGCTCCAGTACAAGCTGTTCTAAGGATCCATCTCGGAGGGACTCCACAAACTCCCTTTCTTGGGGTCCAGTACCAACCTGATTCCTCCAGTCTACCTGCATGATGAAGTTCCCCATAACAACTGTAGCATTACCTTTGCGACATGCAAATTTTAACTCTTGATTCAACTTACACCCTACATCCAGACTACTGTTTGGGGGCCTGTAGATAACTCCCATTAGGGTCTTTCTACCCTTAGAATTTCTCAGTTCTATCCACACTGACTCTACGTCTCCTTCCTATGTCCCCCCGCACAATGGACTGAATATCATTCTTCACCAACAGAGCCACCCCACCCCCTCTGCCCATCAGTCTGTCCTTTCGATAGGACGTATACCCTTGAATATTTATTTCCCAGGCCCTGTCCACTTGAAGCCATGTCTCTGTTATTCCCACAACATCACACTTACCAATTTCCAACTGTGCCTCAAGCTCATCTACTTTATTTCTTATACTCCGTGCATTCATACATAATACTTTTAGTTCATAACTCCCCTCACCTCCCATATCAATTCCTATTTCACTTGGCCATACTGTACGATCCCTTCTTGAGCTTTCTGCTCTGTTGATTCTGCTGCCTTTCTTAACTTTTCTTATTCTCACTTTCCCTTTATCTCCATCCTTATATTTCCAGTTCGTCCCCTCCCCCCCACTACTTAGTTTAAGCACACCCGCGTTGCAGAGGCAAACCTGTGCCAGAATGCTGGTGCCCCGCTTATTAAGGTGCAACCCGTCCCTTTTGTACAATTCATCCTTACCCCGAAACATACCCCAGTGGTCCAAGAATGTAAATCCTTGATTCCTGCACCAGTTCCTCAGCCACACATTCAGATCCATTATCTCCCTGTTCTTGACCACTCCAGCACGAGGAACTGGAAGCAAACCGGAGATAACCACCCTGGAAGTCCTGCTTTTCAGCCTTCTTCCGAGTTCTCTGAAGTCGCGCTGTAGAATGTCTTTCCTCTTCTTTCCCACGTCATTTGTGCGACATGCACCACCACTTCCGGATGTTCTCCTTCACCCTTGAGGATTCCTTGTAATCGGTCCGTGACGTCCTGGATCCTGGCACCAGTGAGGCAACACACCATCCTTAAATCCCGCCTGTTGCCGCAGAAACCCCTTTCTGTACCCCTCACTATGGAGTCCCCTACTACCACGGCTCTGCCTGACTTCTGTCTCCTTGGGTTTGCCTCAGCGCCAATTGTTGATTCACAGAGCCGTCCACCTCTCAGACTGGCAGTGTCTTCTGTCCCGACAGCTTCCAAGAGGGAGAACCTGTTTACGAGAGGCACATCTCCTGGGGTCTCCTGTATTTCAAGCATCCTTTCCTTGCTCATCGTCGTCCTCCTACTCTCTTCCTGTATCCTGGGTGTAACGACCTCACTGTAGGTCCTGTCCAGAAAACTCTCGTTGTCCCGGATTAACCTAACGTCATCCAGTTGCCTCTCCAGTGCTGCAACACGGTCCTTCAGAAGCTGAATCTGGACACATTTTCTGCAGGTGTGGGATCCAGAGGCACCATCAGTGTTCCAGACCTCCCACATCATGCACACAGCACACTGAATCAGCCTAGCGATCATCTCTTCTCCACTTCTCACCCTCTCCGACTGTGAGGGCAACATTTATTACTCGTTTTTACTCTCCCATGAGAAGGTATCAAGGAAAAAGAAACTCGAGAATTAGTCATGAGGGTGTGGAATCGGGTCACACGTTTGTCAGATTAGATAAGGCTGGCAGATTTTTTCCTTCCTTCCTTGTTTCATATCGGGGTGTCAGGATCCAAAGTGAGAGCTGATTTCGCTCGCTCTCCGTGATGGTCACTCCTCTCTCCATGGCGCTGAGGCTATGAAGACTCCCCTGTCTGCTGTGCTCTGTGCCCACTAACATGATGAGCTGGTAAGCGAGGTTTTGGGCCTACTCCAGGCTGCTCTGGGTTTGAACCTGAGGACTCAATTTGGTTCGGAATGCAAACAAGAGAAAATCTGCAGATACTGGAAATCCGAGCAACATAGACAAAATGCTGGAGGAATTTACCATTTCCCATCCCCTTGTCCCTCTATCATGTTATCTCTTTGCCCACCCATCTCCTCCCTTTGGTGTTCCTGCACCCACCCCTCGGCTTTCTTCTTTCTTCCATGGCCTTCTGTCTCTTTCACCAATAAACTTCCCAGCTCTTTGCTTCATCCCTCTCCCTCCAAGTTTCACCTATCACCTGGTGTGTCTCTCTCTCCCCTCCCCCCCCCCCAGCTTTCAGATCTTCTATCTCAGCCCGAAACGTCGACTGTACTTTTTCCCAGAGATGCTGCCTGGCCCGCTGAGTTCCTCCAGCGCTTTGTATGTGTTGCTTGGTTCGGAATGCTGTTGTCCGCTTGAAATGTTAGCATGGTTTGTGTCTTTTTCTTTCTCTTGTTCATCGGGTGTTGGTCTTTTATTTTTATTCTTTTTTTTCTTTAATTGGGTTCCTTTGGGTTTCTTTGAGAGCAAGCAAATCTCAAGGTTGTATACAATCTTTGATGATAACGTACTCTGAATATATATATCAATCAAAGTTCAAAGTACATTTGTTATCAAATTATACAACCTTGAGATTTGTCTGCTTACAAGCAGCCACAAAGCAGGAAACCCGCAAGAACCCAATTTTAAAAAAGACAACACCCAATGCGCAGAGAAAGAGAGGAAGAAAACACGAACCATGCAAACGATAAAAGCAATTAACAGCTTTCAAAATGAAATTGAGTCCGTGAACCTGAACCCCGGCGAAGCCGGAATAGGCCCACAGATTCGGTCTCAGTTCGTCATATAGCGGGGCAAATCGCCATGAAGCTCGCAGTCACGAAGTACGTAGTAACCGGAGCAGTCTCACAGCCTCAGCGCCGAGGAGAGCAGTGTAAAACGTCGCAGAGCAGAACCGGCTAAATGTATAGTTCGATTAAGCATTCTTGTTCATTTAAGTAATTAATTACAGGTTATGAGTATAAATATGTGAATTGCATACCTCATCATGCTACCTCGTGATATGTGCACGCCTCACTTAAAGTAAACCTAAAGTTAGACCCGCATTTCAGACTCCTGTGTCTGTCTCTGAATTAGTTTAATGTTTTGGAATTACAGGCCATAGCTAGAGCACCCAGAGGAAACAGTGCGTTGTCAGAGGAAGATGTGCGAACTTTACTCAGACAGCATCTGAGGTCAGGCTCAAGCAGGTCACTGGAGCTGAGAAGCAGCAGCTGCAACCGCTGTGCCACTCATAAAGGATTAGCATGACCCGATGGGAACTTGCAGTGAACTGGAAACCGGTCAGCAGCACAGATGCTAACTTTCCTTAATTCCCTGTTCTTTAACTGTTTAAAAGTACCAACTTCAATCGAGTCAGAGTCATATATCACTACATCACAGAAACAGGCCCTTTGGCCCATCTAATCCAAGCCGAACTGTTGTTCTGCCTAATCCCATTGACGCCTCTACCTGGGCCATAGTCCTCTAATCCATGTTAGGATGTGAACTGTCATCTCTAGGTCTCAATTTCTCTTGCCCTCACACTCCCAGTTCAGCTCCAAGAATCAAGCATCCCAGGTGCTGGAGGTCTGAACTAAAACAGAAAGTGATGGAAATATTGAACAGACCAAGCAACTGCAGAGGGAGAAGGAGTGAATTTTTCTGGTCAAACGCATTTGATCAGACGAAGCCTTAGATAAGGCACTGGTCAGACCGCACTTGGAGTATTGTGAGCAGTTTTGGGCACCTTACCTAAAAAACGATGTACTGGCAATGGAGAGGGTCCAGAGGAGGTACATGAGAATAATCCCGGGAATGAAAGGGTTAATGTATGAGGAGCATTTGATGGCTTTGGGCCTGTGCTTGCTGGAGTTAAGAAGAATGGGGGGGGGGGGTATCTCATTGAAAGCTATCGAATATTGAAAGGTAAACAAGAGAAAATCTGCAGATGCTGAAAATCCAAGCAACACACACAAAATGCTGGAGGAACTCAGCAGGCCAGGCAGTGTCTGTGGAAAAGAGTACAGTCGATGTTATGGGTCGAGACCCTTCATTAGGATCTGTTGAACGGTCTCGGCCTGAAACATCAGCTATACTCTTTTCCACAAATGCTGCCTGGCCTGCTGAGCTCCAGAATTTTGTGAAAATTGAAAGGCCTAGAGAGTGGAGCAATAATTTAAGACTCGTATCACGTAGAAGTTTGGAAAAACAAGAAATTAAATGTCCAACTACAATTAGCCAGCATTGATGGAATCCGGTTGCCCTGATACCGTTTCTCCATGACTGCAATGTCCTGGTGAAACCTTTCACCATGCTTGTCACTGACTGCACCAAGATTTGCAGGGAAGAAGTCTAAATGGGAGTGCAGAAAATGAATCTTTAGTGACATGTTGTATTTCATGGTATTGTGTGTTTGAAGCATGTTGTCAACCAGCTGCACGTAGTTTGGTGCTCTGTAGTTGCCAAGAAAATTTTCAACAACATCCTTGAATGCCTTCCATGTGATTTTCACTGGTCCCACTAGAAGTTCCTCAAATTGCCTGTCATTGCTGACTTGTTTGATTTGTAGACCAATAAAAATGCCTTCCTTAATCATGATAATCTGTTACTCTGGGAAACATCTGTCTCAAATATCAAAAACCTTAATGGAAGTTTATATCCTTTCTGAATCCTGTCCTGCCATGCAGCATCTGCCCTGCCTAAGCATGTCTGAACAAGATAGAAAACTTTTCAGCTTACATTGTACAACATTTTAATTTACTTGAATGAGGAATTGAAATAACAAAGAGATGATTTTTTTTTTAAAAAGGCATGCGATAGGAAAATTTTAGGATGATTTTCATGATCAGCAGTCCAAAATCCGAAAGATACACCCAAACGTTATTCAGGAAGCAAAACCTTTGTTATCCATTGTAATAGGGTTGAAATTCAAAGGAATATATTCGTTCCTTTATTAAGCAACGAGCAAAACAAACTTGAAGTGATAAAACTAATGAACTAAAACTAATGATATAAAAAATAAACAGGTTTAACATAATAAACGTACTTCAGCTTTCTTCAATGTAATTGAACTCTTTTAAGCCACATTAAGCGTAATTAACAGGTCAACAAAAAATCTATCATACCCGGCGGTCTCTACCTCTAACTGTCTCTAACCAAACTCAGACTGAACTAAAAACAAAGCATGCAGAGGTAACCAACACCCTCTTCGCTTTTACCACACACCCCCACCCATGTGACTATCTACCATTATGAACGTACAACGCAAAATACAATGTATATAGAAAACAGATGTGGCTCCTACACGGACAATTCATAAACTCATAGGACCTACCATCTGAAATGTTAATTCTTTCTCTTCTCTGGCACCATCCAGTGTCAGTAAGTTCCCATGTGTCGTTGCAAGCACAAAACATTAAATGGCGATAAGATAGAGACAGCTGACAGCTAGAACAGCAGTACCTGGTTAGTTACTGCTCATTACGTCTTGCTGGCACTTAGGGAAGTAATGAAGTTCCTCCATCTCTGCCCATGGCCGTATGCTATCACATATAGATAAAGAAGGATTCTGTAACAATCTGTTTTTGACCAGCCAGGGTTCTTAGCCCTGGAACACTCTTAGCCTGGCCTCTACCCTCTGACCTGTTTGGCATGGGCGACCCTACCAAGAGACAAAGCATAAAGCCCAGACTCCAGCCAACATGGTTCTCCAGGTCATTGGGGCACACAAGCTTCCAAATCACGATAGGGTCGTGGTCCTCTTAGAGGAGGAGTATCTGGTCACACCCCACAAAAAGCCAGCACATCTGCCCTCACCCCATCATCCCACCTTCATAACAGGGATAGGGTTCCCCCTTGTCTTCTCCTACCACCCCCACGAGTCTCCATAATGTCCACCATCTTCAACAGGATCCTATCACAAAGGCACATCTTTCCCTCCCCTGTCACCTCTCTGTTTTCCGAAGAGATTGCTCTTTGCATGATTTCCTCATCCCTTCCCACTGATCTCCCTCCTGGCAATTATTCCTGCAAGCGTAACGAGTGCTACACCTCCTCTCTTGCCGTTCAGTCCTTCTGGTTTAGGCAACACTTCACCTGCGAGTCTGTCGGGGACCTCTATTGCTCTCAGTGTGCCTTCCTCTGCAAAGGTGAGACCCAACACAGAATAGGGACTACCTCATCGGGCATCTTTTAATCTTAGGGAATCTTAACATCTTCCAGCTATCTCCTTCCAGTCTCATTCCCTCTCCATCACCTACTCTATTTCCCCCTCACCTGATTTCACCTATGACCTGCTATCTTGTAACCCTCTCACCCCCCGCCCTTTATTCTGGCTTCTTCCCCCTTCCTTTCCAATGATGAAGGATCTCAGCCCGGAACATCAGCTGTTTATTCCTCTTCATAGATGATAACTGACCTGCTGAGTTCCTCCAGTGTTTTGTGTGAGCTGCTCAAGATTTCCAGCATCTGCAAAATCTCTTGTGTTTTTGCCTGCTACAAGATCATATTGAGAGGAAACTATACCCATAAACTTAGCCTCACACTTAGATGCCCAAAAGTAATGTATCAGCTCTGCTTTAGTGTCTTAGGATGAATGAATGGAGGCTTTACTGGGAGGTCTTTCGGTTTTAGTTGAGAAGACTCTACCAGACCCCATCTTTTTACTCCAACCCTTCTCCTCCCACCTCCAGCCAGGAGGGCATCTCACACCTCAGGATTTTCTTTTACTTCTGTTGGCTTCTCTTCAGGGTTCTCCTTCTGGTTCCTTGTAGGGTTACAATCGCAAAAAGGCATTCATTGCTACACAGGGACCCCTGCCGGATACAGTGGTAGACTTCTGGCAAATGATTTGGGAGCAGAAGTCAGAGGTCATTGTGATGCTGACCAAATGTGTGGAGCACAATCAGGTGAGTCCCTAGTTTTTATTTATTCTACGTTATTTGGAGATACATCGTGGAAAAAACCCTTCCAATCATTCAAGCTGTGCTGCCCAGCATCCCCAACAACCACCAATCTAACCCTAACTTAATCATGGGTCAATTTACAATGACCAATTAACCTACCTGCTATGTCTTTGGACAGTGGGAGGTAACTGGAGCACCTGGAGGAAACATCATGAATTGCATGAGGAGGGCATACAGAGACTCCTTACAGAGGACATCAGAATTGAACTCACCACTCCGATGCCCATGCCATTAATAGCACTGTGCATCATCTACTCTTCAGTAAGGTCTTCTAATATACAGTAACAAACTACAACGAATTCACAGCAAATCAAATTATATGCACATTTATTATTTGCAAGGGAAGGTCTACCTCCATTAAGTCATTGGAAAGTAGCTTCAATCTTCTCGCTCAAAACAAACCATTTTTTTTTTACTTTTACAGAGACCATAATTCATCACTTTCATATCTTTGAGGTTGTTCCATTTCATAATGGCATTCCCTCCCCATTGGCATCTGTGGCATCAGTTCTTTAATCCATAGAAACGATAGAAAAACTACAGCACAGAAACAGGCCTTTTGGCCCTTCTTGGCTGTGCCGAACCATTTTCTGCCTAGTCCCACTGACCTGCACATGGACCATATCCCTGGTCCATGTGCAGGTCCATACACCTCCCATCCATGTATCTGTCCAATTTATTCTTAATAGAAACCATAGACATCTTTAAGCTGTCGTGGGAGGGGGCACTTCTTCCCCCCTGCTCCCCCATGACAGCTGTGTCGTGTCTTTCTCTGTTATCAAAATACTCCCTGCTATAAACTCACCCCTACTATAAAACCCACAGACTTCCATTCAAATCAGGAGCCTCTTTGAGAGGGTGTGTGTACGAAGAACATCTCCACAGCCCATTATGTCATAGTGTTCAGGGCAACAATGAAGGTCCTCCATCTCTGATGGTGTTCAGGGCTTCCTTCATCATGTCAGTAGCTCAGTTTTCACTACTATCAGTCATGCAAGTCCTGGGTGGAGACTCAGCAATACAATCACACTCAGATGTGAAAGGAATACCCATTGCTGTTTCCTTAACAGTTTTTTGGACCAGTCAGAGTTGTTAACCCAGAGCTGAACCTCCGAACCTGGAGGACCAGTGGACCAGTCTTAGTCTGGCCTCTATCCTTTGACCTGTTTGACATGGGTGACCCTACCATGAGCCAAAGCATAAAGCCCTGACTCTAGCCAACATAGCTCTCCAGGTCACTGAGGCATACAAGCCTCCAAAGCAGGAAAAGACGTGGTCCTCTTGGAGGTTATAAATCTGTGGCAGTACATAATTCCAGAATTGAACCTACGTCCCCACAGCAGTATGTAGTAAACTGGTGATGCGTTAGCTGAACAGGTTGGGTAGCTTGTGTACAATTCTTGGCTTGATGGATCGAGCAGCCTGATTCTGCTGCTTTGCCTTATTAAACCATGAGCTTTCCAGATCTGTTTCACTTTTTTCATTTTGTTGTGGGAAATCAGGTTCATGGGTTCAGTGAGTGGGAACAGGAGAGACCCGTTACCAGTAAACACACACAAAATGCTGGAAAAGCTCAACAGGTCAGGCAGTATCTATGGAAAAGAGTAAACAGTCGACGTTCGGGTTGAGACCCTTCATCAGGGCTGAGAAGGAGGGGCGATGACGGTAGAATAAAAAAAGTGTGGGGAGGCAAAAGAGGCTAGCTGGAAGGTGATAAGTGAAGGCAAGTGGTTGGGAAAGGTCAAGGGCTGGAGAAGGAAGAATCTGATAGGAGAGGAGAGTGGAAAATAGGAGAAAGATTTCCAGAAAGCAGGTTAACTATTTATTTACAAGACAAGACAGACACTAAACAGTTAGTAAACCCTTCAAGCAAACTCAGTTACAAATACTTATCTAAACTGAGTGTCCAAAGGATCAGGACAAAGCAAACGTGAAACATACACACAGTGTCAAATGTCTATCTAATGTGTGTACTCGGGCCCTTTGCACTGCAGCTCGCCTCCCTCCCCCCACTGTCTACCGTATCCATGGCAACCTAATCTAACTGCTCCACTATGACCCAAGAGGAAAAGAGAACGCGTGCTAGATCTAAACCCTAGCGGCTTTGTGACGTCATTAGTAAAGAAGCTAGTGGGAGGGGCTGCAATGCTTCTTACACGAGCCAATTCCTGCCTCCCACGGGGGAGTGGGTAAGTTAAGACACGTACTGCAACACATGCCCAATATTAATCTGTGATGACGCAAACATATAATATCAGAGAATTGGTATATCGGACAACTGCTGATACCCAGTGTGGTCCAAACTCAAAGCAGCCATCAGGGGATATGCAGTGGGGATGCAACTCTTACTTTATATAATTTTGCATGTTATATTACCTATCCATACTTTAACCTCTAACTTCATATTTTATATTATTCTTTACTCTTTAAAATTGTTAAATGTTATTGCTTTTTTGTTGCATGTCGCACCCCAACCAACACACCACAGAAATTCATAACTCATGTCATGGAAATAAAGTTGATCCTTGAAACTTGATTTACCTGCATCTCTCTACTTCACCAAAATCAGGGATGAGATATCATGTTCCTCTGAAGCTTTTCCTTCCCTTAGTTGCTTCAGTATCCAGCAAAATGGTGAGGGGCAGACTGAGGCAAATCTTTCCCATCCAGAGAACTTAATGTTGAATGGCATCTAGAACATGCCTGCTCAGAGTCTGGTGGTTGTCTTGTCGTGTCTAATGATGACAGGAGACCTGTGCGGAAAAGTTTTAGAAGTGGAAATGCCATTGCATTGGGACAGTTCCACTCCCTTGACCTCAGAAGTCCGGGTCCAGTCCCACCACCCAAAACATGCCCGCTTCACACTGTTACTGTCGGGAAGGATGTACAGAAACCTGAAGGCACACACTCAGTGATTCAGGAACAGCTTCCTCCTCCTCTGCCATCTGATTTTTAAATGGACATTGAACCCACCTTACTACTTTTATATTTCTGCTTTTTCTTGCACTACTTATTTTAACTTAACTAATATAACTAATATATAACTAATGTAACTCAGTTTATTCTCTATTAAATTTATCATGTATTTCATTGTACTGCTGCCGTAAAGTTAACAAATTTCACAACATTTGTCAGTGATATTAAACTTGATTCTAATTGTGAAGAGTAGTTAGGAGACGTTTGACCCTGGAATCTTCCAACTTGGAGGCCAGAGTGAAACTACTTGGTTGCGTTTAGTACCGTGGCTCACTGGGAAGAGGATTGCAAAGCCAGCTCCTAGTCCGATTAGTCCCCTAATCATTCTTTTAACTGTTTTGTTTCCAGGACAAATGCGAAGAATACTGGCCAAAGGATAACGACACTGACATCTACGGAGACTTCACAGTGAATGTCATTTCACTAAGCCGCTGCCCTACTTGGACAATCAGGGAACTTAATATCAAAAAGGTGAAGAGTTATTTACAAAGAGACCACCATGGAGAACTAGCTGATTGCTGACTGAGACTTTATAAGGCATTCCAAACAGGAGAAAGTCTACAGATGCAGGAGGTCAAAGTAACACGCACAAAAAGCTAGAGGAACTCGGCAAACCTGGCAGCATCTATGGAAAAGAGTAAACAGTTGACATTTTGGGCTGAGACCCTTCATCAGGACTGGACTTTTTTCCAGCCCTGATGAAGGGTCTCGGTCTGAAACGTCAACTGTTTACTCTTTTCCATAGATGCTGCCTGGCCTGCTGAGTTCCTCCAGCATTTTCTGTGTGTTACTTTAAGGCATTGGTCAGACTGCACTTGGAGTATTGTGAGCTACTTTGAGCCCCTTACCTAAGGAAGGAACGTGCTGGAGAGGAACCAAAGGAGGTTCAGGGGAATGATCTTGGAAATGAAAAGGAATCATTCTGGGAATGAAGAGCATTTGATGGGCCTGGACCTGCAATTACTGGAATTTAGAATGAGGGGGGATCTCATTGAAACCTATCGGATATTGAAAGGCCTAGAAAGAGTGGACATGGACAAGATGTTCCTTCAGTGGGGGAATCTAGGACCAGAGGGCACAGCCTCAGTACAGAAGGTCGTCCCTTTGGAACGGAGATGAGGAAGAACTGCTTCAGCCAGAGGTTAGTGAATCTGTGGAATCCATTGCTACAGGTGGCCGTGAAGGCCAAGTCACTTAAAGTGGGGGTTAATAGGTTCTTGATTAGTCAGGGTGTCAAAGGTTATGGGAAGAAGGCAGGAGAATAGGGTTAAAAGAGATAATAAATTAGCCATGATGGAATGGCAGAGCCATTATGGATGGGCTGAATGGCCTAATTCTGCTCCTATGTCACAGAGTCACAAGAGTGATAGAAAAGTACATCAAACGAACAGGCCCTTCGTCACGTCTAGTCCATGCCAAACCATTTAACCTGCCTACTCCCATCAACCTGCGCCAGGACCATAGCCCTCCATATCCCTACAATTCAGGTACCTATCCAAACTTCTCTGAAGCATTGAAATCGAGCTCGCGTGGACCATTTGCACTGGCAGCTCATTCTGCACTCTCATGACTCTCTGAGTGAAGAAGTTTCCCTTTGCGCTCCCCCTAAAGGTTTCACCACTCTTAACCCACGAGCTCGAGTTGTAGTCCCATCCAAGCTCAGTTGAAAAAGCCTGCTTGTGTTTAACCTATCTATACCCGTCATAATTTTGGATACCTCTATTAAATCTCATCTCCATCTTAGTAACATAGAAACATAGAAAATAGGTGCAGGAGTAGGCCATTCGGTCCTTCGAGCCTGCACCGCCATTTATTATGATCATGGCTGATCATCCAACTCAGAACCCCGCCCCAGCCTTCCCTCCATACCCCCTGACCCCCGTAGCCACAAGGGCCATATCTAACTCCCTCTTAAATATAGCCAATGAACTGGTCTCAACTGTTTCCTGTGGCAGAGAATTCCACAGATTCACCACTCTCTGTGTGAAGAAGTTTTTCCTCACCTCGGTCCTAAAAGGTTTCCCCTTTATCCTCAAACTGTGACCCCTCGTTCTGGACTTCCCCAACATCGGGGATTTTATACGTTTCAATCAGATCCCCCCTCAATCTTCTAAATTCCAACAAGTACAAGCCCAGTTCATCCAGTCTTTCTTCATATGAAAGTCCTGCCATCCCAGAAATCAATCTGGTGAACCTTCTTTGTACTCCCTCTATGGCAAGGATGTCTTTCCTCAGATTAGGGGACCAAAACTGCACACAATACTCCAGGTGTGGTCTCACCAAGGCCTTGTACAACTGCAGTAGTACCTCCCTGCTCCTGTACTCGAATCCTCTCGCTATAAATGCCAGCATACCATTCGCCTTTTTCACCGCCTGCTGTACCTGCATGCCCACTTTCAATGACTGGTGTATAATGACACCCAGGTCTCGTTGCACCTCCCCTTTTCCTAATCGGCCACCATTCAGATAACAATCTGTTTTCCTATTTTTGCCACCAAAGTCGATAACTTCACATTTATCCACATTAAATTGCATCTGCCATGAATTTGCCCACTCACTCAACCTATCCAAGTCACTCTGCATCTTCTTAGCATCCTCCTCACAGCTAACACTGCCACCCAGCTTCGTGTCATCCGCAAACTTGGAGATGCTGCATTTAATTCCCTCATCCAAGTCATTAATATATATTGTAAACAACTGGGGTCCCAGCACTGAGCCTTGCGGTACCCCACTAGTCACCGCCTGCCATTCTGAAAAGGTCCCGTTTATTCCCACTCTTTGCTTCCTGTCTGCTAACCAATTCTCTATCCACATCAATACCTTACCCCCAATACCGTGTGCTTTAAGTTTGCACACTAATCTCCTGTGTGGGACCTTGTCAAAAGCCTTTTGAAAATCCAAATTTACCACATCCACTGGATCTCCCCTATCCACTCTACTAGTTACATCCTCTTCTATGTTCCAAGGAATAAAGTCCTAACCTATTCGATCTTTCCTTATAGCTCAGGTCCTCCAGACAGAGCAACATCTTTGTAAATTTCCTCTATTCCCTTTGAACATTACTTACATCTTTCCTGAGGGTAGGTAACCAACCAAAACTGCACACATTACCCCAAATTAGACCTCACCAATGTCTATACAACTTCAACATAACATCCAGTCTCCTGTGCTCAGTACTTTGATTTATGAAGACCAATGTGCCAAATGCTTTCTCTATGACCCTAACTACCTCAGACGCCACTTTCAGTTAATTATGGGCCCGTATTCCCAGATCCCTTTGTTCTACCACACTCCTCAGTGCCCCACCGCTCACTGTGTAAGGCCTACCCTGGTTGGTCCTACTGAAGTGCAGCATCTCCCACATGTCTGCATTAAATTCTGTCTGCATTTTTCAGCCTTTTTGCCTGCCGGTCCATATCCCGCTGCAAGCCATGATAGCCTTCTTCGCTGTCAGTACAGCCTCAGACTTGGTGTCATCCACAGATTTGCTGATCCAGTTAACCACATTATCATCCAGATAGTCATATGATCACAACTATCAATTCAATTGAAAATAACCCAGATGTAACCACAGGAAAACTAACCAAGATCCTCCCAAACATTATACATTTGTCTCAAATTGTTCAGATATCTACCATCATGGAGGAGATGCAAGAGCCTGAAGACACACACTCTATGATTCAGGAACAGCTTCTTCCCCTCCGCCATCAGATTTCTGAATACTTTATACATTATTGTCGCCAAACAATTGATACTAGAACGTACAATCATCACAGTGATATTTGATTCCGTGCTTCCCGCTCCCTGGATTACAAATATTAAATATTAAAAATATTGAAAATAGTAAAAATTAGTAAATATTAAAAATTTAAATTATAAATCATACATAAAAAATAGAAAAATGGAAAGTAAGGTAGTGTAAAAAAACTGAGAGACAGGTCCAGATATTTGGAGGGTACGGCCCAGATCCGGGTCAGGATCCGTTTAGCAGTCTTATCACAGTTGGAAAGAAGCTGTTTCCAAATCTGGCCGTACGAGTCTTCAAGCTCCTGAGCCTTCTCCCGGAGGAAAGAGGGATGAAAGGTGTGTTGGTTGAGTGGGTCGTGTCTTTGATTATCCTGGCAGCACTGCTCCGACAGCGTGCGGTGTAAAGTGAGTCCACGGACGGAAGGTTGGTTTGTGTGATGTGCTGCGCCGTGTTCACGATCTTCTGCAGCTTCTTTTGGTCTTGTACAGGACAACTTCCATACCAGGTTGTGATGCACCCTAGAAGAATGCTTTCTACGGTGCATCTATAAAAATTAGTGAAGGTTTTAGGGGACAGGCCAAATTTCTTTAGTTTTCTCAGGAAGTAAAGGCGATGGTGGGCATTCTTGGCAGTGGACTCTGCTTGGTTGGACCAAGTCAGGTCATTTGTGATATTGACCCCGAGGAACTTTAAGCTTTTGACCTGTTCCACTTGCGCACCACCAATGTAAATTGGGTCGTGCGGTCTGCTACTCCTTCTGAAGTCAACAACTTATTCCTTCATCTTGCTGACGTTGAGGGATAGGTTATTTTCTTCGCACCATGCCACCAGGTTCTTAATTTCCTCTCTGTACTCAAACAGAGAGGAAATTAAGAACATTGAACCCATGAATATTTCCTCAGTATTTTCCCTCTCTCTTTGTAACTTACAGTTACAATTTTATAGTTTTTTCTATTATGAATTGCATTGTACTGTTGCCACAAAGCAACAAATTCCATGACATGTGCTGATGATATTAAACCTGATTCTAAATAGGATCAGAATCAGTATCAGGTTTAACATCACTGGTATATGTTAAATTTGCTGTCTTTGCGGCAGCAGTACAATGAAATGCATAATAAAAGAAAATGTGAATTACACTTATGTATATATCCTGGAGGAACTCAGCAGGCCAGGCAGCATCTATGGAAATGAATAAACAGTCGACGTTTCAGGCCAAGATTCTTCATCAGGACAGGAAAGGAAGAGAAGAAGTCAGAGTAAGAAGCTGAGGGGAGGGGAGGATGAAGTACAAGATGGCAGGTGATAGGTGAAACCAGGAGAGAGGGAGGGAATGAAGTAAAGAGCTGGGAAGTTGATTGGTGAAAGAGATAAAGGGCTGGAGAAGGGGGAATCTGATAGGAGAGGACAGACCATGGAAGAAAAGGAAGGGGGGAGCAATGCAATACACAATAATAGAGGAAAAGAACTGTGAATTAAAGTAAATATATAATAGTTAAATTAATTAAGTAGTGCAAAAATAGAAATAAAAATAGTGAGGTAGTGTTCATGAGTTCAATGTCCATTCAGAAATTGGATAGCAGAGAGGAAGAAGCTGTTACTGAATTGTTGAGTGTATGTCTTCAGGCTCCTGTACCTCCTTCCTGATGGTAGCAATAAGAACAAGGTTTGACCTGCGATGGGGGTCCTTAATGTTGGATGCTGCCTTTTTGATGCATCACTACTTGAACTGTCCTGGATACTACAGAGGCTAGTGCCCATGATGGAGCTGACTAAGTAGACAACTCTGAGTAGACAACAGACAACTCTGTAGCTTATTTCGATCCTATGCAATGCCCCCCTCCCCTATACCAGACAGTGATACAGTCAGTTAGAATGCTTTCTATGGTACATCTGTAAAAATTTGTGAGTGTCTTTGGTGACATACCAAATCTCCTTAAATTCCTAATGAAGCCTAGCTGCTGTTGTGCCTTATTTTTCTGATTCTGATTCTGATATTATTTGTATATACATGAATCATTTCCTTAAGGAGCTTGTTTCAATTACTTCTCATTTACACACTGCAATATGATTTCTATGGATCTGTTTTGAATTTATCCCAGCACTCCTTCTATCTGCCATCAATTATCCATCAATTGTTCCAAAGCTCTCACTGCCCACACCTAATGATGCCTTTCTTGAATGATTTGGCTAAAAGTCCATAGCCAACATTGCTTAAGCAAATTAGCTGGTCATTATCACAAGCAGGAGAAAATCTGCAGATGCTGGAAATCCAGAACAACACACAAAATTCTGGAGGAACTCAGCAGGTCAGGCAGCACTTGTGGAAAAGAGTAAACAATTGACGTTTCACAACGAGACGCTTTATCAGGACTGGAAAGGAAGGGGGAAGGAGTCAGAATAAGGTGGGGGCAGGGGAGGAAGAAATACAAAGTGGCAGGTGCGAGGTGAAGCAGGGGGAGGGGTTGAAGGAGCTGGGTTGAAAGGTTCAATTTAATGCCAGAGAAATGTATACAATATACATCCTGAAATCCTGAAGTTGATTAGTAAAATACAACCTGTCCATCACATCCCTCTAATGCTCCCCCTTCCTTTTCTTCCATGGTCTGTCCTCTCCTATCAGATTCCCCCTTCTCCAGCCCTTTATCTCTTTCACCAATCAACTTTCCAGCTCTTTACTTCACCCCCTCCCCGTTTCCTAGTTTCACCTATCACCTTCCATCTTGTACTTCTTCGTCCCCTCCCCCCACCTTCTTACTCTGACTTCTCCCCTTCCTTTCCAGTCCTGACGAAGAATCTTGGCCTGAAATGTCGACTGTTTATTCACTTCCATAGATGCTGCCTGGCCTGCTGCCTCCCTCCAGCATTTTGTGTGTGGTACTTTGGATTTCCAGCATCTGCAGACTTTCTTGTTTTTCTCTTTCGCCAGATATTTAGTTCCTTAGTTGGTCATTGCCTGTTTTATTGTTCCTGCATTTTACTTCCCACTTGTGGTGATTGGTTGTCCACTGTACCCGACAATGACAGTTTTTTGAAACCGGTGCAGGAGTTTTTGAAGTGGAAAAGCCACTGCACTGGGGCAGTTCTGAACTGCAGGCGTCTGGGTCCTGTGGTACGATCGGTCATCACAAACTGGAGTCTTCTGTGGTTGCAGTGGATGACTATGACTTCTCCTGTGCCTTGTCATGCCCTTCGCTCTCCATGGAGCATTGCAAACCCAGCTTCCTGGCTGCTGAATCTCAGTGTTACTCTCATCTGCCCAGTCCTCTAGAGCTGAGTGTTCATGCTAGGTCAGGCATGTCCCTTTCTTACCAGGGTATAAGGCCTGCCGGCCACCCTCACCCAGTTTAGCCCACCTGTTGAAGCGGTGTACCAGGGTGTCAGCAGCTACTTGGAGCCACAGGGGACCAAAGAGCAGTGATCTGCCCCAGAATGGACACCACGAGCCCTTTCTCTGTTGATAAAGATGCAGATAACACCACTGCTGTTGGTAAAATCTCAGGTGGTGATGAGGAGGCATACAGCAGTGGGATAGATCAGCTGGATGACAGGTGTCACCACAACAACCTCCTACTCAGTATCAGCAAGACTGTGGACTTCAGCAAGTGGAAGTCAGGAGAGCACACAGTAGTTGTCATTGAGGGGTCAGCAGAGGAAAGTGTGCACAGCTCTAAGTTCCTGGGTGTCAACATCTCTGAGGATCTCTCCTGGACCAAACACATTGAAGATATCACAAGGAGAGCATGCAAGCAGCTCAACTTCCTTAGGGTTTGTTAACAAAGACTCGTGCAAATTTCTATAGACGTATGGTGCAGATCATTCTTATTGTCTGGTGTGGAAGCCCCAGTGCACAGCATCACAAGAGGCTGTAGAGTGTTGTAGATTCAGCCAGTTCCATCAGGGCACAACCCTCCCCTTCATCGAGGCCATCTTCAAGAGAGGCTGCCTCAAGAAGGCACCATCCATCATTACTACAGGAAGGATGTAGATACTATAGAGAGAGCGCAGAGATTTACAAGGATGTTGCCTGGATTGGGGAGCATGCCTTATGAGAATAGGCTGAGTGAACTTTGCCTTTTCTCCTTGAAGTGACGGAGGATGAGTGGTGACCTGACAGAGGCATATAAGATGATAAGAGGCATTTTGATCATGTGGATAGCCAGATGCTTTTTCCCAGGGCTGAAATGGTTAACACGAGGGGTCATAGTTTTAGGTGCTTGGAGGTAGGAACAAGGGGGATGTTAGAGCGGTGGGTGCATGGAATGCACTGCCAGCAACAGTGGTAGAGGCGGATACAACAGGGTCTTTTAAGAGTCTCTTAGGTAGGTACATGGAGCTTAGAAAAATAGAGGGCTATGCAGTTAGGTAATTTTAGGCAGTTTCTATAGTAGGTTACATGGTCGGCACAATATTGTGGGCTGAAGGGCCTGTAATGTGCTGTAGATTTCTATGATTCTATGATTAAAGACCCTCACTACCCAGGATATGCCCTCTTCCTGTTACTACCATCCGGGAGGAAGTACAGGAGCATGAAGACACACACTCAATAATTCTGGTACAGCTTCATCTCTTCCACCATCAGGTTTCTGATGGGCTCATGAACCCTCATTATTCCACATTATTTTTTTAAATTTCAAGTTTCTTGTTTGCTTTCATGCTGCACTGCTGTCGCAGAGTGATGAGCTTCAAGTCATCTACCACAGTGACAATGAGCCTGACTGTGATTCTGAGTCTGTGACTGATGCTTTGCCTTCTTCGCTTAGGCTGGATCCTCAGAGTCACGTAGAGTCACCCAGTTCCAATTCACTTGCTGGTCAAACCAGAGTATTCCTAAGACCACAGAGAACCTGCTGCAGTTCCACGGGATGATCCGGAATTACCTCAACAAAGGTCAGGGAGGAGTTCCTGTCGTACATTGTAGGTAAGCATCTCCTTTGTTCAGTCTTTACGGACTTCAATTCTCAGTTAAGGGTATGTCTTAAAAGGCCCATCAAGAGTCTTACTACTGCTCTGTTATGAGCTACACTTCCTTTTCTTCCAGCCTTTGCTCTGCTGACTCTTCATTTATAGAACATAGAATACTACAGCACAGTGCAGGCCATTCAGCCCACAATGTTGTCCAACCTTATAATCTAATCTAAGATCAATCCAGCTCTTCCATATTTATATCATCCATCTCCCTGTCTAAGAGATTTTTAAATGTCTCTAATGTATCTGTCTCTATGGCCACCTCTGGCAGGGCGTCCCACACTCTCCCCACCCTCTGTTTAAAAAAAATCTCACCTCTGACATCCCCTATACGTTTCTCCAATCATCTTAAAATTACGCCCACCCCCCTTCTGCTTCAGCCATTTCCACTCTGGGGGAAAATGTATCTGGCTACCCATTCAACCTATGCCTCTTATCACCTTGTACACCTCTGTCCAGTCACTTCCTTCACTCCAGAGAGAAAATCCCCAGCTCGCCCAACCTATCCTCATGAGATATGCTCTCTAATCCAGGCAGCATCCTTGTAATCTTCCTGCCCCCCACTCTAAAACTTCAACATCCTATAACGAGGGGACCAGATCCGAACACAATATGTCAAGTGCGGTTTAACCAGGGGTTTATAGAGCTGCAACATCACCTTACAACTCTTGTATTCACAAGAGGTCTGAGTGTTAATTTCATATCCTAGTTAACTAATTATGGGCATGTTCTAGTTGAATAATCAAAGTAGCAGTGATAGTGGGTACTTTAATCTTTATATCATGGTGTGAGGGAAGTGGTAGGGATACAAGAACTTATGCAGGGAAATTGGGAAAAGGGGTTACTGTGTGACAGTGAGCTGCACTGACATCACTGGAGGTCAAATCCAACACAGCTTTGAAGAAGAGGTTACCAAATGACAAAGGGAGTTAGACAGAAGAAACTGCAGATAAGACCATAAGATATAGGAGCAGAATAAGGCTATTTGGCCCATTGAGCTTGCTCCATGGCTGACCCATTTTCTCCCTCAGCCCCAATCTCCTGTCTTCTCCCCGTATCCCTTCATGCTGTGACTAATCAAGAACCTATCAACCTTTGCCTTAAATATACCCAATGACTTAGCCTCCACAGGCACCTGTGGCAAAGAATTCAACAGATTCGCCACCCTCTAGCTAAAGAAATTCCTCCTCATCTCCATTCTAAAAGGACGCCCCTCTATTTTGAGGCTGTATCCTCTAGTCTTAGACTCCCCTACCATAGAAAACATCCTCCCCACATCACTGGGTTTCAAGGCCTTTCAACATTTGATATGCTTCAATTAGGTCACCCCTCATTCTTCTGAATTCCTGTGAGTAGAGGCCCTGAGCCATCAAACACTCCTCATATGATGAGCCTTTCAATCCTGGAATCATTTTCTGAACTTCAATCTCAGCACATCATTTCTTAAATAAGGGGCCCAAAACTGTTCAACTCCAGATGTAATCAGGAGCAAAAGGTGGAAAAACTCAACAGGTCAGGCAGCATCTGTGAAGGCAGAGGGGTGGGATGACATAGTGGGTCAGGACTGAGAGTATGAAGGGGTGAGTCAGTTAGGCAGGCCATAGTAGAAACATGTGAGAAAAGGGATGATGGTCAGATGGAGTTGGGCCACAGGGGGAACTGCAGGTGTTGTAGAGGTGAGGTGAGAAGCTGAAGAGAGGATCTAGGTAAAGGAGGGATGCTCTGAACAGATGGGAGAGGGGAGAAAGACCCATTATATTAATTGTGTGGCTTATACACAAATGGAAAAAGGCCTGGCACCCATCTAAACGGGTTAGCACTTAGAGAGGGGGTTAGCTAAAGGAGCATGAAGGAACATGGATGTGTGACTAGATGAGGATGGTAAGGACCCAAGTGCTTGAGAATCTGAGACTAGAATCCAGACACGCTTTCGAGACTGAGACGAGAACAGGGTTCTTGACTGGCTAGACGAGAATCTGACGAGACTAGATGAGAATCCAAACAAGACAGAAATCCTAAATGCAATCACAGACTGAGCTGACAATTGAGCCCCAAACCTGAGTTCAGGTGCTCTTTAAATATCCAGATCCTGGCACCAAAACATGGCCGCCAATTAGCGGAGCAAGCTAGACTGTTTAAGGGGGCCATGCCAGCTGTCCATACTCTGGAGAATCGGAGAATCTAAACCCTGGAGGCTGGAGTGGTCGGGAGCATACCATATCAGGGTGGATCAGAAGGAGGGAGAAAGGAACGGGGGCCGGGAGGGGCGTTACTGGAGAATGGAAAGCACAGTGCCTATACCATTGGATTGTAGACTACACAGGCAGAATATGACTTCTGATTTGTGTTTGATCTCACCCTAGAAGTAGAGAAGGGCAGGAGCTGTAAATCGGCGTGGGAATGGGAAGTGGAGTTGAATTTGTCTGCAAATAGGACCTCTGGATGGCCAATCCAGACAAAGAGCAAATGCTTCTTAGGGCAGTCAATGTATATGTCTTGTCTATGCCTGGTCTTGCTGATGTACAGGAGGCCACAACAAAAGCATTGAATTCAGTAGATGGGGCTGGAGTGAATGGAAGTGCTGTTCAGTTCTCTGAGTAGAGATGAAGGAGGAGGTGTGGAGACAAGTATTGCACTTCCTATGGTTGAAAGGTTAAGTGCCAGGGAGCTGGAAGGGCCAGGTTTGCAGAGATGAGCAAAACCAGGGAGTCATGAGGAGAGGATCCCAGCAGATAACAGATTGGGTAAAACTGTAAGAACATAATGGCTGGGAGCAGAACTAGGCCATTCAGCCCATTGAATCTGCTCCAACACTCCATCATGGCTGACTTATTATCCCTCTCAGCCCCATTCTCCTGCCTTCTCCTCAAGAACCTACCAATCACCACTTTAAATATACACAATGAATTGGCTTCCGCAGCCATCTGTGTCAATGAGTTCCACAGGTTCGCAACCCTCTGGGTGAAGGAGTTCCTCTTCATTCTCCGTTCTAAAGGGATGTCCTCAGAATATAAGGCGTAGGTAGGATAGGAAGGGGAAGGAAGTGGCTGGTTGGTGGAACTGACAATGATAAAACCAGTAGGGTGAAAGGTGAGGACCAGGGACATCATTTGGACAAGTACATGGAAAGAAAAAGTTTTAGAGGGATAAGGGTCAAATGTAGTCAGAATGGAACCAGCTCAGGTAGACAACTTGGTAGCAAGAGCAAGTTTGACCAAAATGCATCTTTCCATGCTTTAAGGCTCTAGCATAGTGGTTTGTGTAATGCTATTACAGTACCAGTGACTTAGGTCCAATTCCACCGCTGACTGTGGGGAGTTTGTATGTTCTCCTTGTGACCGCAAGGGGAGGGGCACCAGGGGGAGGTGATAGGCAGCTGAAGAGAAGAGGTAAGAGGGGAATTGAAGAATTCTGCAAAAAAGCAGGATTTCCCAGTGACCAACCATTTCAATTCCAATCACCATTCCCGTTCAAACATGTCGGACTATGACCTCCTCTTCTGCCATGATAAGAACCCCTCTGAGGGTGCAGAAGCACCAATTCATAATTGTGTGGGTAGCCTCCAATCTGATGGCATGAGTATTGATTTCTCCAACTTTCAGAAATGTTTCCTCCTTCCCCTTCCCTCTTCTTAAATTTCCCACTCTGGCCTCTTGCCTCTTCTCTTCTCCTCACCTGCCTATCATTTCCCCCTGGTGCCCCTTTTCCTTCCCTTTTTCCCATGGTCCACTCTCCTCTCTTATCAAATTCATTCCTCTCCAGCCCTTCACCTTTTCCACCTATCACCTCCCAGCTTCTTCCTTCATCCCTTCCTTCTCCACCTATCACCTTCTAGCTTGTACTCCTTTCCCTCCTCCACCTTCTTATTAGGCATTCTTTCCCCTTCCTTTCCAGTCCTGATGAAGGGACTTGGCCCGAAACAACAACTGTTTATTCCTCTCCATAGATACTGCCCTGCCAGCCACTGGCGTAGTGGCATCAGCACTGGACTTTGAGACAAATGGTCCTGAGTTCGAATCTGGCCGGCTCCTTGCACACTTTCCATTCTAGCAACGTGGCCTTGTAGAAGAACAGTCAAAATGCTGAGTTCCTCCCACATTTTGCGTGTGTTGCTCTGGATTTCCAGCATCTCTTGTGTTTATGACAGCGTGAGGAAGCTGAGTTAGCATGGGAGCGAACCAGGCAGCAGTGCAAGGCACTGGGGAAGAGGGGTGACTGAGTACATTTGAGAGGGCTGGATTAACACCTCAGTGATGCAGGCTGCTGAGGGAAGTGATTACTGAAGGACATATGAGGGAGCTGGGTTAATGTCTGGACAGAGCTAATTAGTAGCATGGTCCACTGGAGGAGAGGAGTGGGACTGCACAAGGGAGGTGGATTAGCATGAAGGGATATAGGTTAGACTGGGTGCTGGAGGCGAGGTATTACCGACAGAGTAAGGGAGACATTTATTGTGAGGGTGAATAAAATTGTCTAAAGAATGCCTGATTTAATCAGAATTTTTAAATGCAGCCCATGTTGCCATGGAGACTGAGAAAAGAATATAAATCTGAAAATGATGATAATCTTGTTTCATTTCAGCTCTGGTTCAGGACGGACTGGCACTTTCATAGCCCTTGACTATATCCTGCAACAGGTAGAAAAGGAGGCAGTGGTTGATGTCCATGGGGTCATCAGTAAAATTAGGATGAATCGGTCGTCCATGGTCCAGTCTGAGGTGAGAAGTTTCTGCTGTTGGTTCAGCTTCAGTATTATTAATTATCACGCTGAGTTCCACTCCAGCTTGGAATATTCACCCTCTTGGCAAGATCTGACCAATTCTCAAAACACAGTGGCTAACAATACTCTGGCCTCCCACACATCCATGGTGTTCTTTCACTGGAAATTTGTTCAAAGTTCAAAGTAAATTTTGTTATCAAAGTACATATATGACACCATATACAATCCCGAGATTCATTTTCCTGTGGGCATACTTAGCAAATCTATAGAATAATAACTATAACAGGATCAATGAAAGATCATCCAAAGTGCAGAAGACAACAAACTGCGCAAATATAAATAAATAGCAATAAATAATGAGAACATGAGATAAAGAGTCCTTAAAGTGAGATCACTGGTTGTGGGAACTTCAATGGATGGGGAAATGAGTGTAGTTATCCCCTTTTATTCAAGAGCCTGATGGTTGTGGGGTTGTAACTGTTCTTGAACCTGGTGGTGTGAGTCCTGAGGCTCCTGTACCTTCTACCTGATAGCAGCAGGGAGAAAAGAACATGGCCTGGGTGCTGGGGATCCATATTAGAGTGAAAAATCTTTACCTAGACTTTGTCTCTACACATGATCATATTCCATATCAGTAAGGGGCATAGTCTTGATGAGTAACTGACTGCCATTTAGGTCTAAGACAGAGGTTCCCAACCTGGGGCCTACAGATCCCTTGCTTAACAGCATTCGTCCATGGCATAAAAATGGTTGGGACCCTCCTTCTCTAAGGGTTTTCGATTTGGGTCCCATTCATGAGACTTGAGCAGAAAATCTAGAGGCTGCCTCTCGTGGTGTACTACTGACTGCTGAAATGCAAGTCAAGTCAAGTCACTTTTTATTGTCATTTCGACCATAACCGCTGGTACAGTACACAGTAAAAATGAGACAATGTTTTTCAGGACCATGGTGCTACATGAAACAATACAAAACACTACACCGAACTACATAAAACAACACAAAAACTACACTAGACTACAGACCTACCCAGGACTGCATAAAGTGCACAAAACAGTGCAGGCATTACAATAAATAATAAACAAGACAATAGGCACAGTAGAGGGCAGTAGGTTGGTGTCAGTCCAGGCTCTGGGTATTGAGGAGTCTGATGATTTGGGGGAAGAAACTGTTACATAGTCTGGTCGTGAGAGCCCGAATGCTTCGGTGCCTTTTGCCAGATGGCAGGAGGGAGAAGAGTTTGTATGAGGGGTGCGTGGGGTCCTTCATAACGCTGTTTGCTTTACGGATGCAGCGTGTGGTGTAAATGTCTGTAATGCCGGGAAGAGAGACCCCGCTGATCTTCTCAGCTGACTTCACTATCCGCTGCAGGGTCTTGCGATCCCAGATGGTGCAATTTCCAAACCAGGCAGTGATGCAGATGCTCAGGATGCTCTCAATACAATGGGGTGAGGATGGGGGGTGGGAGATGGAATTTTCCCAGCCTTTGCAGAAAGTAGAGACGCTGCTGGGCTTTCTTTGCTATAGACCTGGTGTTGAGGGACCTGGTGAGATTCTCCGCCACGTGAACACCAAGAAATTTGGTGCTCTTAGTGATCTCTATGGAGGAGTCGTCGATGTTCAGTGGAGAGTTGTCGCTCTGTGTCCTCCTGAAGTCAACAACCATCAAGGTAAGTTTATTACCAAAGTACATACAGTATATGTCACCATATGCAACCCTGTGATTCATTTTTGGCAGGCATTCACAGTAAATTCAAAGAAACACAATAGAAGCAATACAAAACTGCACACGAACACTGACAAACAACCAATGTGCAAAAGACAACAAATTGTGTAAAAAGGAAAAAGAAATATGATAATAATAAATCAAAAAGTAATAAATATCGAGAACATGAGTTGTAGAGTCCTTGAAAGTGAGCCCATAGGTTCTGGAATCAGTTCAGTGTCGGGACGAGTGAAGTTTTCTACGCTGGTTCAGGGGCCTGATGGTTGAGACGTAATAATTGTTCCTGATCCTGATGGTGTAGGACCTAAGGGTCCTGCACACTCTGTCTGATGGCAGCAGTAAGAAGAGAACATGGTCTAGACAGTGGAAGTCCCTGATGATGGATGCTGTTTTCCTGTGACAGCAATGGTGGGGAGGGATCTACCTGTGATGGCCTAAACTGTATCCACTGCTTTTTGTGGGCTTGTCCGATCAACGGCATTGGTGTTTCCATGCCAGGCTGCAAAGCAATCAGTCAGGATACACTCCAATGTGCGTCTACAGAAGTTTGTCAAAGTTTTAGATGAAATGTTGAATCTTCACAAACTTCTAAGAAAGTAGCCACTTCCTCCCTCCTGTCCATTCAGGGCCCTAAACAGCCTTTCTAGGTGAGGCAACACTTCACCTAAGTATCTGCTGGGGTTGTCTATTGTATCCAGTGCTCCCGATGTTCTGCCTCTACATTGGTGAAACCGACCTTAAACTGAGGGACTGCTTCGTCAAGCACCTCTGCTCCATCTGCCACAAGCGGAACTCCCTGGTGGCCAAACATTTTAATTCCCATTCCTATTCTGATATGTCAGTCCTTCTGGAGCAACACCTTATATTCCGTCTGGGTAGCCTCCAGCCTGATGGCATGAATATCAATTTCTCCTTCTGGTAAACATTTTTCCCATCTCCTGCCCTCTTCCTCTATTCCCCACTCTGACCTTCTAACTCTTCTCACCTACCTATGACTTCCCCCAGGTCACCACCTCCTTCCCTTTCTCTTACTATCCACTCTCCTCTCCTATCATATTCCTTCTTCTCCAGCCCTTGATCTTTCCCACCTACCTGGCTTCACTTATCACCTTCCAGCCAGCCTATTTCCCCTCACCCCATCTTTTTTTATTCTGTTGTCTTCCCCCCCCCTTTACTTTCCAGTCCTGAAGAAGGATCTCAGCCGACATGTCAACTGTTTATTTATTTCCATCGATGCTGCCTGACCCGCTGAGTTCCTCCAGCATTTTGTGTGTCTGAAAGTAACACCATCTTTTGTGTTTTCTCAAGTGGATGCCAAAGATCCCATAGCCCTGTTCTATAGAACTGGAAAGTTATCCTGTGGCAAGTATTTAGCCACCATGGGAGAGATTACACTTGCTATTATCTAAGTGATATCGGTGGGAGTTTGCTGAGCTCAGTTTAGCATTGTCTCAATTCAGCCTTCCCCTCCTACCCCCATCTTAACTGAATTTTACAGGAGCACCATTGAGAGCTTTCTGACAAGCTGCCTCTCCATCTGGTATGGGAGCAGCAGGGCATCGGGCCAGAAATTCCTACAAAGGACTGTGAGAATGGCCGAGAGGATTGTAGGGGTCTCCCGACTCGGGGAAATTTATCAGGAGTATTGTGTACACAGGGCACTTAGTGTTCTCAAGGATCCCACCCATCTATCCAGCATCCTCTTTGACTTTCTATGAACAGGTAGGAGACTCCAATGCATAAAGACAAGAACGGTCAGGATGGGGAACAGTTTCTTTCCTCAGGCCATTAGGCTTCTGAACTCCCTGCTGCATCACATTCGAAGTGTCACCAGATAATTTGTACTGTACCCTACAGTATTTAATTTATGCACTGTTTTGTTTATCTATGCGTAATTTATTTGTAGATTTAATCCTTACTTTCCCAAGTTATTCTGTAAACTGGACTGGTCTAAGAACACTGAAGCTGTCTACAAAAAGGGTCAGAGCAGTCTCTATTTCCTGAGGAGACTGAGGTCCTTTAACATCTGCTGGACGATGCTGAGCATGTTCTATGAGTCTGTGGTGACCAGTGCTATCATGTTTGCTGTTGTGTGCTGGGGCAGCAGGCTGAGGGTAGCAGACACCAACAGAATCAACAAACTCATTCGTAAGGCCAGTGATGTTGTGGGGATGGAACTGGACTCTCTCACGGTGGTGTCTGAAAAGAGGATGCTGTCCAAGTTGCATGCCATCTTGGTCAATGTCTCCCATCCACTACATAATGTACTGGGTGGGCACAGGAGTACATTCAGCCAGAGACTCATTCCTCCGAGATGCAGCACAGAGCATCATAGGAAGTCATTCCTGCCTGTGGCCATCAAACTTTACAACTCCTCCCTTGGAGGGTCAGACACCCTGAGCTGATAGGCTGGTCCTGGACTTATTTCATAATTTACTGGCATAATTTACATATTACTATTTAACTATTTATTACTATTTTCTACTACTATTCTATTACTATTTATTATTTCTATGAGTATTACTATTTACTATTTACTAATAGTAATATTACTATTACTATTTATTATTTATGGTGCAACTGTAACGAAAACCAATTTCCCCCGGGATCAATAAAGTATGACTACTACTACTACTACTACTACTATTATACATGTGTCATGTGTACAATTGTATATTATACGTGTGTCATCCTTACTTTCCCAAGTTATTGTGTATTATATGTGTGCCATGTGTTTCTCCTAGTCTGGAGAAACACTGTCTCATTTAATGGTATGCATGTATGACAAATGACAGTAAACTTGATTTGAACTTGACTCGCCTGTAGTGACAGTTCAATGGTGCACTTGCAGACCTGCTGCCTCTGAGTTCCCCTGACCTGTGCGCAACCCTGACCTCTGGTGTTCCCTGTGTGCACATATGCCCTCTGACCATTTCGATTTCCTTCAAGAGTCCCAGTTTCCTGCTGCATCCCAGACAGGTTGTGGTGTGCTATAAATTGCCCATTGCCCTTGTGTGTGCATGTGTGTGTGCTAGAAGTAAAGAAGATTTGAGGGGAATGTGGGAGAATATAATGGGATTGATGTACAGGACTGAAAGAAGGTCATAAATGTAGTCAGCTCCATCTTGGGCACTAGCCTACAAAGTACCCAGACACCTTCAAGGAGCGGTGTCTCAGAAAGGCAGCGTCCATTATTCAGAACCTCCAGCACCCAGGGCATGCCCTTTTCTCACTGTTACCATCAGGTAGGAGGTACAGAAGCCTGAAGCACACACTCAGCAATTCAGGAACAGCTCCTTCCCCTCTGCCATCCGATTCCTAAATGGACATTGAACCCGTGAACACTACCTCACTTTTTAAATGTATATTATTTCTGTTTTTGCACGATTTTTACTCTTATCAATATAATTGATTATTATTATTTTTCTTCTATGTTATGAACTGCTGCTGCTAACTTAACAAATGCCACGACACAGGCCAGTGATAATAAACCTGATTCTCATTCTGATTCCGTAAGTAGGTGGTTGATGATCACTGCAGACTTGGTAGGTCGAAGATTCAAGATTGTTTAATATCATTTCCAGTGCACAAGTTTAATTAAATTATTAATACTCTGGACCCAATGTAGCATACAAAAACACAAAAGATAAAGAACACGAGAAAAATAATAAATATAAGTACAAATGATAGGTTATACACATAGATATGCACATAGATACAAGATTCAAGATTGTTTAATGTCATTTCCTGTACATAAGTATAAAGGAGAATGAAGTAATTGTTACTCGAGATCCGATGCAGCACAAAGAAAACTACAAAAGTACTATAGTACTAAAACACACACACAATAAATATAAATACATAAGATAGCTTATATACATAGATTAATTGTACGACCAGAAAGTGACACTAGTCTGTACATAAGGTGAGTGACAGGAAATAATAAAGTAGTGGTGGAGTCAGTGGGTTTTTATTGTCTATAGAATCAGAATCTGAACCAGGTTTAATATCACCAGCATATGTCGTGAAATTTGTTAACTAAACAGCAGCACAATGTAATACATGGTAAATATAGAAAAAAATTGAATTACAGTAAGTATATATAATTAAATAAGTTAAAATAAGTAGTGCAAAAACAGAAACAAATGAAAAGTAGTGAGTCAGTATTCACGGGTTCAATGTCTATTTAGAAATCGGACCTCAGAGGGGAAGAAACTGTTCCTGAATCGCTGAGTGTGTGCCTTCAGGCTTCTGTGACAGTAATTCAATAGTTAATTGAGATGGTAATTCCTAAGATTGTGAAAGCACTGTAGATATACCAATAGATGTTCTCTAGATGAATAACACGGTCAAACAAGAAGAATGTATGGACAAAACGTGTTTTTTTTAATGTGCACAGTTTGTCTTTTACACATCGGTCTTTGTTTGCATATAATTTTTCATTGCTTCTATTGTATTTCTCCGTTCTACTGTGAAAGCCCACAAGAAGATGAATCTCAAGGTAGTATTTATTTTTTCAACAACACAGTGCAGGATAGGCCCTTCTGGCTGTTCGAGCCATGTTGCCCCAGCAATCCCTAACAAATCTGATTAACCCTAATCTAATCATGGGACAATTTACAATGACCAATTTACCTACCCGGTAGGTCTTTAGACTGTGGGAGGAAACCGGTACACCCAGGGAAAACCCACGCATTTGACAGGGAGGACATATGGAATCCTTACAGACGGCGCCGGAATTGAACTGTACACGTTGTTCAGTTCCTTCTCGCGCCTTGTTTGGTGCATCCAACAGCATTCTTGCCAAGGCAGAGTTGCCAGCCTGATGCTCAATCCAGCACGGTTGGAAAGTGTGCAAGGAGCTGGCCGAATTCGAACCCAGGACCACTTGCCTCGAAGTCCAGTGCTGATGCCACTACACCACCAGCCAGCTATCTTTATATGTACTTTACTAATAAATTTACTTTGAACTTTAGCAGCGGGGATTAAGGTATCTAGGACCTTAGGGACCAGCAATGTTTGCTATCCCTACCCTGGGAATGCCTAGTGCGCCAATGCAGAGGGAGCTTATACAGAGTAATCCATGTTGACATTAC
This sequence comes from Mobula hypostoma, assembly GCF_963921235.1. Classification (NCBI taxonomy): domain Eukaryota; kingdom Metazoa; phylum Chordata; class Chondrichthyes; order Myliobatiformes; family Myliobatidae; genus Mobula; species Mobula hypostoma. The sequence continues at coordinate 112,049,064 of NC_086107.1, forward strand.
CCTGGAAGTAGCTGATGGGACAATTCAGATTGAGATTGACTCTGTATCTAACCTACCTTAGGAGTGTATCATGAGATTGTCAACAGAGACCTTTAAAATACTTTCTGACTATATCATGAGTATATCATGGTCTCAACCTGAAACATTAACTCGATTTCTCTCTCCACAGATGCTGTCTTAATGGGCTGAATAATTCCATCATTTTCTCTTTTTCTTTCAGCATTTACAGTTTCTTTTATTTGTTACTCAGTTGGGAGACCTATGGTCTCCAGACCATGTGAGTGCTTTATGGGACGGTGTTAGGGGAGCTTGACTTTGTACCTAACCTGTGTTATCACTGCCTTGGGAGTGTTTGACGGGGTGGTGCGGAAGGAATTTTACTGCTTATTTAACCTGTCTTATTTTTTGGGGGGATGTGGGCATCGCTGTCAAGACCCGTCTTTATTGCCCATTGGTAGAGCACAAAATGCTGGAGAGACTCAGCAGGTCAGGCAGCTCTATGGAAATGAATAAACAGTCGATGTTTCAGGACTGGAAAGGAAGGGGGAAGATGCCAGAATAAGAAGGTGGGGGGAGGGGAGGAAGACAAGCTAGAAGGTGATAGTGAAGTCCGGTGGGTGGAAAAGGTAAAGAGCTGGAGAAGAATGAATCTGGTGGGAGAGGAGAGTGGACCACAGGAGAAAGGGAAGGAGGAGGTACCCATTCCTAATTGCTCTCTAGAGGGCAATGATGATCAATAATGTCAAGAGTGATACTTTTTGATCCCAGTGAACTTGTTCTCCCCAACCGGCTTCACCTAGGATGGCTGAGATCAGAAGCCACCCTCATCCTTCAGAAGACCAAATTTCCTTCATGTCACTTCCTTCTGCGGCCAAATCCATGTACAATTGGTGCAGAAGAGAACAAAGGACCTTTCCCCATCTGCTTTTCAGCCACTGTTAATGCCTCAAAAATGAATGAGAGCTTTGTATTTTTCACAAGAACTGAGCATATTTTTTTATTATTTATTTTGTATTTCCACAGTGTCTCTGCTTTTGCACATCGGTTGTCTGCAAATCTTTGTATGTAACTTTTCATTGATTGTATTGTATTTAACAAAACAATTAACAGTCACAGCACGGAAACAGGCCATCTCGGCCCTTCTAGATTTATTTCTTTATTTTCCCGTGAATGCCTGCAAGGAAATGAATCTCAGGGTTGTATATGGAGACATATATGTACTTTGATAGTAATTTTACTTTGATCTTTTGAACTTCGAACTTTGAAAAGCCGCTGTAGGTCTGATGCCAGTGAAAATCATTAAAGTTCAAAATTCAAAGTTCAAAGTAAAAATATTTATTATCAAAGTACAAATATGTCACCATATACAACACTGAGATTCATTTACTTGTGGGCATACTCAATAAATCCATAATAGAATAATAACCATAACAGAATCAATGTAAGACTGCACCAACTTGGGCATTCAACCAATGTGCAAAAGACAACAGACTGTGCAAATGCAAAATTAAAGAAATAATAATAATAATAAACAAATAAACAATACGTATAGAGACCATGAGACGAAGAGTCTTTGAAGGTGAGTCCATAGGTTGTGGGAGCATTTCCATGATGGGGCAAATGAAGTTATCCTCTTTGGTTCAAGAGCCCAATGGCTGAAGGGTAATAACCATTCCTGAACCCGGTGGTGTGAGTCCTGAGGCTCCTGTACTTTCTTCCTGATGGCAGTATCAAGAAGGGAGCATGACCAGTGTGGTGGGCATCCCTGATGATGGATGCTGCTTTTCTATGACAACACTCCATGTAGATGTGCTCAATGGTGGGGAAAGCTTTACCCATGATGGACTGGGCTGTATCCACTAATTTTTTGCAGGATTTTCCATTCAAGGATATCGGTGTTTCCATACCAGGCTGTAATGCAGCCACTCAATATACTCTCCACCACACATCTATACAGGTTTGTCAAAGTATTAGATATCATGCTAAATCTTCGCAAACTTCTAAGGAAGTAGAGGTGCTGCTGTGCTTTCTTCATAATTGCACTTACTTGTTGGGCCCAGGACAGGTCCTCTGAAATGACAGCACTGAGGAATTTAAAGTTAATGACCCTTTCCACCTCTGATCCTCTGATAAGGATTGGCTCATGGACTTCTGGTTTCCTCCTGAAGTCAATAATCAGCTCCTAGGTCTTGCTGACATTGAGAAGAGGTTGTTGTTATGGCACTACTAAGCCAGATTTTCAATCTCCCTCCTATATGCTGATTCGTCACCACCTTTGATTCAACCCATGACAGTGGTTTTGTCAGTAAACTTGAATATGGCATTGGAGCTGTGCTTAGCCTCACAGTCATAAGTGTACAGCAAGTAGAGCAGGGGGCTAAGATCATACAGGAGATGTTGCCAATCCGAAGTGACTGAGGTCTGCATGTGAGGATCCAATTGTGCAAGGAGGTGTTGAGGCCAAGGTCTTGGAGTCTTTTGATTAGTTTTGTGGGAATGATGGTGTTGAATGCTAAGCTGTACTTCATAAAGAGCATCGAGATGTTCCAGGGTTGAGTGAAGAGCCAATGAGATGGTATCTGCCGTGGACTAATTGCTCCGGTAGGCAAACTGGAGCCTACTTCTTTTCATAACTACAGTAGGGATGGCTTGGCTCGTCTCACTGTGAGTAACATTTCAATTTCCTGCTTTTCTAGGCTCTGTATACCTTCCTACACCAGTGCATTCTGGACATAATTGAAAGGAAATGGAACATTGAGCACACCTATCCAAATGACACAGGCCACTTCTATGAAAGCATCAAAGACAAGAGTGAATATCAAGTTGTTGTTTAAGAGTTGTCGGACTGTTCCATCCAGTCGCGTTGCCATGGATACACGTTGCACCCTGCCTGTAAGCGTGCTTGTGTTTATTTTCTCCCTCTTTTCTAGCATCACTGACCCTGTGGAGACTGCACTGAGATCAGCAGACTGTTAGATTAGCTCCATTTCTCACATGCACGTCGAAACCCACAGTGAACTGCGTCACTTGCGCCAAATTAAATCAGCGTGGACTGTGCTGGGGGCAGCCCGCAAGTGTCACCAACATATCATGTCCTCAATTCACTAACCCAATCTCTAACCGGTACATCTTTGGAATATGAGACCCAGAGCACCTGTAACAAAGCCCTCACATACAAGGGAGAACGTACAAACTCCTTAGCGATAACAGTGGGAATCAAACCCCCATTGTTGATTTCTGGCACTGTACTGTAATAATACTATAAAACGGTAAAATATAAGAGCTGAATTAGGCCATTTGGCCCATTGAATCTGCTCCGCCATTTCATCCTGGCAGATCCAATGGTCCTCTCAGTCCCCGTCTCCTGCCTTCTCCCCGTATCCCTTCATGCCCTGACTAATCAAGAATCTATCAACCTCTGCCCTAACTATACATAAAGACTTGACCTCCTCAACTGCCTGTGGCAATGAATTCCACAGATTCACCACTATCTGGCTAAAGAAATTCCTCCTCATCTCCATTTCATTGGCTTTGTATCTGTACTCGGCACAATGACAATAAAGTTGAATCTAATCTAATCTAAAAGGACAACTCTCTATTCTGAGTCTATGTCCTCTGGTCTTAAATTCTCCCATCATTAGAAATATCCCCTCCACCTGCACTCTATCAAGGTTGTTCACCATCTGATAGGTTTCAATGAGGTCACCCCTCATTCTTCTAAATTCTAGTGAATACGGACCCAGAGCCATCAAATGTTGCTGCGATATCATTTTTCCAATTTTTTTGTAATCATTAGGGTACCATTACTGCGCAGTTAACTGCATCCAAACTCTCCAAATCACCGTCTGTGCATTCTACCTCTGGTTCACTATCCACTCCAGTGCATCGGTGTCTGTCTCGGTGTTTGCATATATCTCCATGTGCATCAGACTACCCCCGGTGTCTCTGCCTGCTTTATTATCTCTGTCTGTATCTCACACTGTTTCCACCAACCCTTCAATGTCTGTCTCACTGTCCATACATGACTCACTGGTCTGTCTACATCAAACCCCCTTTGTCTACATCAGACTCCCTCTGTCTATGTGTCTGTCCTGTGTTTTGTCTCTATCCAACTTTCTCTTTAAATTTTTTTTACCGCTGTGTGGACCAATCATTGCTCTGAGCAGGAAATTTTTGCACAGTCTGAAAACTGAGTGGCACTTTAAATGGCTTTTTTTGTAATGTGAATATTTAGAACGAAAATTGAAAAATCACATACTTATGATTTTATGTATTAATTGAAGGGTATATTGAAATACAGTACAGCAAAGCAAATCGTTCACATTTTGTAAGCTTTTTCTCATCTCTGTTAGAGTGCTTTTTGGGTTTAGCACATATAGCAAATAGCTGTTTGTTCTTTCCATTTTTTTACCTCTCTCTCTACCCTCCCACTCCCCGCCTCCCTTCCCACTCCATCCTCCCCCTCTCCCTCCTCACCCTCCAAAAGATAGTCAGCTTATTTGTGAGTGTGTGCATCAAATAAAAAGACTACTGTTCGTACAGTCTCTACGGTGACTTTGCCCACATGACAAGGAGCATTTCAGTCACTGCGCGGCCACGCACCCTTGCAGTTGAGAAGAAACAGTGCTTCTGTCCAACACTCACAACACGCTGCAGGAACTCAGCAGGTTGGGCAGCATCCGTGGAAACAATGAGTTGACATTTTGGGCCAGAACACTTCGTCAAGACTGAAGAGGGAAGGGGCAGAGGCCCTATAAATAAGGTGGGAGAGGGTGGGAAGAAGGCTGGTAGGTTCCAGGTGAAAAACCAGTAAGGGGAAAGATAAAGGGGTGGGGGAGAGGAGGCAGGGAGGTGATAGGCAGGAAAGGTGGAGAAGGAACAGGGGAAAACACAATGGGTAGTAGAAGGAGGTGGAACCATGAGAGAGGTGATAGGCAGCTGGGGGAGGGGGCAGAGTGACATAGGGATAGAGGAAGGGAGGGGGAGGGAATTACCGGAAGTTGGAGAATTCTATGTTCATATCAAGGGGCTGGAGATTACCTAGATGATGTATGAGGTGTTGCTCCTCCAACCTGAGTTTAGCCTCATCATGGCAGTAGAGGAGGCCATGTATGGACATATCTGAATGGGAATGGGAAGCAGAGTTGAAGTGGGTGGCTACCGGGAGATCCTGTCTGTTGTGGCGGACGGAGCGGAGGTGCTCGACGAAGCGGTCCCCCAATCTGTGTCGGGTTTCGCCGATGTAGAGGAGGCCGCACCGGGAGCACCGGATGCAATAGATGACCCCCTGTCCATATGTCCCACCATTTCAGTGTCTCTGCTGAGATTGAATTATATATTTGTTTGTCCCACTTCCTTCTATAGTCCGTCACATGGTCGTTGTCCATTCCAGAGTCTCCAGACAGTCCGCACCCTTTTCAATAGTCACCCAGTTCCTCCACAATCCTCCCACTATCTCGATGTCCACAGGTCCAATAGATTTCTGTTCCAGGAGCAGCCAAGAGTTATTACCTTCTGAGGAAGCGCCCCCTGATTCCAGGTGATACAATGTCCAAATGACGCGTAATCAGATTATCGTCTCCCACCTTCAGTGAGGCAGGACACGGGCAGACTACGGCAGGGCACTGTGAATGGCCGGGCAGAATGGAGTGCAATGAGATTAATTTCCCTTGAGGAGAAGCCCAAAAAGTTTAGAGCTCAAGTAATTGGAGGAATTACACCAAAGGCCCTTCAAAGTGAAGCAAAGCTCTTATAAACAAAACAGAAATAAGTAATATTGCTGGAATTTAGTGACAGTGGGAGGTGGGGGAGGGATGGGGACTGTCAGCCATGGTTGGCAGCTTATCTGGGAGAAGGAAAACTCTGACCTCAAACCATCACTGCCTCGCGGCTGTATCCACTCTTTGGGAAGGCTTCGGGAGTAAACCCTGAGGGAAAAATCCGGAGCTGGAGTCCCTAAGGCAGACTGACGTTGAGTTCAACACTGACTGGCAACTCCTGCAATGCCACTGGTGCCAAACTGTATCAGTTACTAACGTTCCTTTGGATTCATCAGCTGCTTGGGAAGGGGAGCCTGCTACACGGGCAACAGCTTGCTCTCCATATCATACTGCCCCAGCTTGCGTGCCGACTATGTCTTTGCTACGATGTAAAATCCATGGTTGTCCCTGACCAATGGGGGCCTCATTCTCGGGTGGGGACTGAATAGTAAATCGTCCAGCCACTAAGGAGAAGAAATCGGTCAGATTATCAAAGTAATGTGGCAATCTGTTATGGCATGTTTTGCCTTGCTGCACTGAGACACTCTGACCCCTCACTGGCCAAATCCAGGATGTTGCTGTTTACCAGTGCCATTAAATACCAAAATCCCACCCCCTGTTCCAAATTCCACCCACCTGAAGAATCATAGTCATAGAAAAGTACAGCACCGAAACAGGCCCTTTGGCCCATCTAGTCTGTGCTGAACCACTTAAGCTGCCTACTCCCATCATCCTGCACCAGGACCACAGCCCTCCAAACCCCTCCCATCCATATACCTATCCAAACTTCTCTTAAACGTTGAAATCGAGACTGCATCCACCACTTGTGCTGGCAGCTCGTTCCACACTCTCACCACCCTCTGAGTGAAGAGGTTCCCCCTCATGTTCCCTTCAAACTTTTCACCTTTCACCCTTAACCCATGACCTCTGGTTGTAGTCCCACCCAACCTCAGTGGAAAAAAGCCTGCGTGCATTTACCCTATCTACACCCCTCATAATTTTATATACCTCTATCAAATCTCCCCTCAATCTCCTTTCTAAGTTCCCAGTAATAAAGTCCCAACCTATTCAATCGTTCTTTATAACTCAGGTCCTCCATCCCTGGCATCATCCTTGTGAGTTTTCTCTGAAGGCAGAACATCTCCTCAGCACCTACCTCATCAACCCCGTCAGAATATTGTATACTTCAAGGTCACCTCTCATTTGAGTAAACTTCAATATGTTCCTCAACAATTCTGCATAAAACAACCCTTTTTCCACTCAAAAGCTGTTGGCCACATCTATACTGACCATTCTTGGTCAAACCAACAAATGCCAATATATTTAAATGTAGTAATTATGTAATTTTTTCTAAGACTGTCTAACTCCAATTAAAGCACTGTTTCTAATTTACTAAGGAAGTCTGCATTTAGGATTAAGAGCTATGGTTTCACACTCTTGTGGCCACAGACTTACTGGGTGTGACCCAGACATACAATCTGCTTGTTCCATCTCAGTTCACCTCCTGAACAAGAACAACTTCCTGCAAAGGCTGGAGGTCACAGAAAACGCTGCAACTGGGAGCATCAGAGGAGAGAGAAAATCAGGAATTAACCTTTCAGGTTCATGAACTTTAATCTGAACTCTATTCAGATTTAGACCATAAGACCTAAGAGCAGAATTAGGCCATTCAGCCCATTGAATCTGCTTCTCCATTCCAGTACGGCTGACTTATTTTCCCTCTCAACCCCATTCTCTTGCCTTCTCCCCTCACCTTTGACACCCTGACTAATCAGAAACCAATCAACTTCTGCTTTAAATAGACCCAACGGCTTGACCTCCACAGCTGCCTGTGATAATGAATTCCACAGATTCACTATCCTCTGGCTAAAGAAATTCCTCCTCATCTCTGTTCTAAAGGGGGGTCCTTCTATTCTGAGGCTGTGCACTCTGGTCCTAGACTCCCCCACTATAGGAAACATCCTCTCTACGTCCACTTTGTCTAGCCCTTTCAATATTCAGTTGGTTTCAATGAGATTTCAATCGTTCTTCTGAACTGCAGTGAGGACAGGCCCAGAGCCATGAAACACTCCGTATGCATTAGCCTTTCCACTCCTGGGATCGTTCTTGTGAAATTATTCAGCTGCAGTTCATGGTAGAATTCAGGTAAAGGGGCTTGTCTGAGAGGGTATGTGTATAGCATAGAAACAGGCCCTTCGGCCCATAATGCCTGTGCCAACCACGATGCAAATTTAAGCTGCTGATCTTCCTCTATTCTCCCCATACGGTGTAAAAGTCTGCCAGTATTGCAAAGGATAAAAGTGTTGGTGAATACACTGGACAACAAATTTTTTCTGAAGTGTTGCTTCCTCAGAATTTTTTTTTTTGTTTATGATAGACCGCTTGAAGCTGAACACAAATATAATTTCAGACTACTTTTAACACACAGGAATTTGGAGAAACAAGAAACAAACTTATTGAATATAACGTATTTAATTGAATAATTGATGCTTTGCAATGGTCAAACTAAGCTAAATACGTTTTGTCGATGATTTTCATTTGTACTCAGTGTATGAGGCTTCTCGCTTAAGTGTCCAACAATAATCAGCCAGCATTGATGGATCCCAGTTGCCTGATACCATTTCTCCATGACTGCAATGTCCTGGTGAAATCTTTCACCGAGCTCGTCACTGACAGTACCAGGATTTGCAGGGAAGAAGTCTAAATGGGAATGCAGGAAGTGAATCTTTAGTGACATGTTGCACTTCATGGTTTTGTATGCTTGAAGCATGTTGTCACCCAGCTGCTCATAGTTTGGCGCTCTGTCGTAGCCAAGAAAATTTTGAACACATCCTTGAATGCCCTCCATGTGATTTTCTCCAGACCCATTATAAGTTCTAATTGCCTGTCACTGGTGACCTGTTTGATTTGTGGACCAACAAAAGTGCCTCCCTTAATACTTTATAGCCGCCAAACAATTCGTACTAGAACGTACAATCATCACAGCGATATTTGATTCTGCGCTACCCACTCCCTGGATTACAAATATTAAATATTAAAAATATTAAAAATAGTAAAAATTCGTAAATATTAAAAATTTAAATTATAACTCATAAGTAGAAAATAGAAAAATGGAAAGTAAGGTAGTGCAAAAAAAAACTGAGAGGCAGGTCCGGATATATAATACGGGTTTCCCCCGCCATCCGAAGGTACAGCGTTCCTATGGAATGGTTCATAAGCCGGAATGTCGTAAAGAGAAGAAGCAATGACCATTTATTTATATGGGAAAAATTTGTGAGCGTTCGCAGACACAAAAAATAACCTACCAAATCATGCCAAATAACACATAAAACCTAAAATAACAGTAACATATAGTAAAAACAGGAATGATATGATAAATACACAACCTATATAAAGTAGAAATACTTTTCTACAATCATTGCCGCACTGCTCTCCGTAGCGAAAATCTCACGCAAGCGCTCTCCGCAGAAACACAACGCAGGCGCTCTGGGCAGAAACACTCTCTCCAGTAACCTTTACGTGATGAAGCTGCCAAATCATACCAAATAACACATAAAAATACACAGCCTATATAAAGTAGAAATAATGTATGTACAGTGTAGTATCACTTACCAGAATTAGGAAGACAGTGCCGAGCACACTGATGATGGCGTGATAGGCTGAGTCGTCGGAGGTTGGGGTGGTGCAGTAGTCCCTAAACTCCAGTCCGCCGACTAATACCAATCCGTGACACATGCAGGGGTACAGCGGTAGCCAGGATGCACCCAGCACATCTTTAAGAAAAAAGCCAAAATAAACAAGCTAATTAATTAGGTGCTGCCCGGCACGTAAATGTTGGCCCAGATCAGAGGCGACGCAATCGGCAATCGCCTCTGATCTGGGCCGACAGTTACGTACTGGGTGGCACCTAATTAATTAGCTTGTTTATTTCAGCATTTTTTCTTAAGGATGTGCTGGGTGCATCCCAGCTACTGCTGCATTCTCCACGGCAATGTATCGTTCCACGGCCCGGGGATTGGGGTGGTGGGACACTGGGGTGTCATCTCATTGTCTATTTCCATCAGGGCAGGCAGGTCATCTTCTATGTCTGCCTGCCTCGATGTCGAAGGTCGAGGTTCGTCGTCTGCTGTGGCTGATGTGGAAGGCTTGAAAAACGACAGTATGCTTGACTGCTTAGCCTCGCGCATTTTTCTATCATCTCACGCAGTTGCTTCACGTTCAGTTCCTGGGCAACTTCAGTTTCGGTCCCTTCGCTACTGCAGTCGGTTTTGAGTGTTGTTCTTTCCTCTTCCAATTGCATCAGCTCTTCATCTATCAGTTCTTGGTGATGGGATGCCAAAACCTCTTCAATATCATCTTCGTCACCTCCCACAAGCCAAACTCACCTTGTCCGTACTTCGTTCACCACGATCAAAACGCTTAATTATGCCTAGTTTTACGCTAAGTGTAACACCTTACGAGCTCTTTTAGGCTTTTCCGATACCTCAGAACTCACCTTGCTAACGGCTGCTCAAAATAAATCGACATAAAGCACGGGTGCTCACAGGCACGTGCCGGCTAGAACGCAGTTCCGGGGGAGGAGCTTGGCTGCTCGGGGCGCGCGCTGCCTTTTATCGCGCGCTGCTTTTCTCGCGCGCTGCCTTTCTCGCGCGCTGCCTTTTATCGCGCGCTGCCTTTTATCGCGCGCTGCTTTACTCGAGCGCTGCCGTTTATCGCGCGCTGCTTTTCTCGCGCGCTGCCTTTTATCGCGCGCTGCTTTACTCGCGCGCTGCTTTACTCGCGCGCTGCCGTTTATCGCGCGCTGTTTTACTCGCGCGCTGCCGTTTATCGCGCGCTGCCGTTTATCGCGCGCCCCTTTTCTCGCGCGCTGCCTTTTCTCACAGAGGCCTTCAGTTTAATGCCCTGTTCCTCAACTGCCCTCTGCCTACCCAACACCCCTCTTTCACACCATTCCCCTCCCATTGATAGTACTCTTCTGCTCACTCAATTCACCCCACCACCGCTCTGTTCCTCTCACCACCCACTCCCCGACAGTCCCATCACTCTCCTTGGTACACCCTCACTCGATGACCATTCCACTAAATACCCCCCTCTTCAATGCCACCTTCTCCGTGACCATGCCACTCAATTCTCCCCACAATATCCCTCCAGAATGCCCCACTTATGAACCCCACTTCATCTCAATGTCCCTCCCAATAAGGCACTTGAAAAGTTCCATCAACGCTGTCTTCGAAACATCTTAAATATCAGCTGGGAAGATAGAAGAACCAACATCAGTGTGCTAAATGAAGCAAAAACAACAAGCATTGAAGCCTACGTCATCAAGAACCAACTAAGATGGAGCGGTCATGTTGTTCAGATGAAAGACGTACGTCTGCCGAAACAAATCTTCTACTCCCAGCTTAAAGAAGGCAAACGTAAAAGAGGTGGACAACAGAAGAGACTCAAAGACGTCTTAAAAGCCAACATGAAGAAATGTAACATCGACATCAACAATTGGGAAACCAATGCCAAGGACAGGAAGCTCTGGCAAGCCATCATCCGAGAAGGAACAGCAACTTTCGAAGCCAACAGATGTGCAGAATTAGAAGAAAAGAGAAGAAAATGGAAAGAGAGGCAGCAGCCACCAAAGCCATCTGGAACTACCTGTCCTGAATGCGGAAGAACTTCCAAAGCCAAGATTGGACTCATAAGCCACTTGAGAGTCCATAAGTAGATCAACAGAATGAAGACCATCATCCTCGACCTCGAGGGATAGACATGACGACGAATATCTTTCCTCATCAGTTCATTCCCAATGTTCCTCTATTTGACAATGGACCTCCTCATTGTTGCCCTTCCTAGCCCCCAGAAACTCCCTTCCCTCAATATGTCTATGAAGGTTCTCAGTCATCCAGGTTATTGTATATCAAGGCAGCTGGACTTGCTGTGTTGTCTAGGAGACGTTTCACCACCCATCCGGGAGGCTTCTTCCGTTCTGATCCATGGTGGTTAGTTTTCTGGCTTATAAACTCTGTGAGTTGTTTAAAGGTACAGCAATCACATGAGGGTCGTTAAGAGTCATAGAGGCAATGAGAGTTTTATCTTTGCATGAATAGAGGTGTGAACTGTTGTGGAGATGCAGGGGTAGAGATGTTAGGACTGCATTGTAAGTAGTTGATAGGTGGTGTCGCACCCCCTCTGTTCAGGGAGGGGTTGGAAAAGTTTGACCAAGATGGTTTCTTTTACCCCTCGTTCAAACCACCTGTCCTCCCCGTCCAAAATGTGCACATTGTTATCAAGCGAGTGTCCCTTGTCCTTTAGGAGGAGATGTACAGCTGAGTCTTGACCTGACGCGTTAGCCCTCCTATATTGGCGGGCTTCCCTCAATTTTCTCTTTCACGCAATGCCTATCTTGTTGCCTCAACATTTACTGCCCCCTTTCTTCCAAAAGCATCTTCCTCACTCCATGCCCCAATGAATTTGTTGAGTCACTGCAGTTCTTCCATGTGACACTGTCTCTGTCAGGACCAGCACCTCACCCTTCACACTACAGATCTTTCGGTTGAAATCTGACAAATCCTGTCAAGTATGGAATGGTCCTTGCTGGGTCAGGTTATAACTTAATAATGAATTACTTCTCCCTTAGATTAGGGTTTAACCCCTAGGGTCCCAAATGACTGGCCAAGATGGCAACGCTGAACACAGCCTGCCATCTAGTGTCAGAATGCTGGTATTGCATATAGACTGCTCAATCATACATCCCCACATCAAGATTAAAGATTGTTTAATTTAATTTCCAGTAAACAAGTGTAAAGGAGAATGAAATAATTATTATTATGGATCTGATACAGTACAAAAAGCAGAATAAGTTAACACAATAAACATAAACACACAATATAGCTTATATACATAGACTGATTGTACATCCATAAAGTGATACAAGGGACAGGAGTGTCTGTACACAAGGTCACTCTAACAGGAAATGATTAAGTAGTGGTAATGGGGGGTGTGGAGGGGTTGGTGGAGGTGTTGCTCAGCCTTATTGCTTGGGGAAGCAACTGTTTTTGAGTCTGGTGGTCCTGGCGTGGATGCTACGTAGCTTCCTCCCTGATGGGAGTGGGACAAACAGTCCATGAGCAGGGTGGGTGGGATCCTTCATGATGTTACTGGCCCTTTTTCTGGCACCTTTCTGTATATATGTCCTTGATGGCAGGTAGGTGAAGCATTGGCCAGTTTTGACTACCCGTTTAGTCTTCCTGTCTGCCGCAGTGCGGTTTCCATATCAGGCAGTGACTCAGCAAACCTTAAGGTTCAAATGTTTACCCCTGATCAGAAACTATTAATTATTTTAATTGAAGGCTAAACATCATCTGGGGCTAACAGTGCCACATTCCCTCAGTACACAAGTGAATTAATCAGCTTAAATTTGCCATGTTTGAGAGTCAAGAGCAAGCTCACAATTTTCTGCGTCAAAGAAATCTGGGACCAGAGGACACAGCCTCAGAAAACAAGAACATCTCTTTAGAACAGAGATGAGGAGGAATTTCTTTAGCCAGAGAGCAGTGAATCTGTGGAATTCATTGTCATGGACAGTTGTTGAGTATACTAAAGTGGAGGCTGATTAGTAAGGGTGTCTAAGGTTACAGGGAGAAGGCAGGAGAATGGGGTTGAGAGGGATAATAAAACAGCCATGATGGAATGGTAGACCAGACTTGATGGGCCAAATGGCCTAATTCTGCTCCTATGTCTTATGTTCCTAGCCCTGAGCTACAGGTGACAATCCCATGAATTGTGGCTGAATTCTATTTTGAGGACCTTGTCTGACTTTGCCCTGCATTCAGACATTTTTTAGACACAAGACATCCCAAGAACATTCTCTCCTGCTAACACTGGTAAAGGTCCCATGGGAAGAGGAGGAGGCTGGACGGGGAGGGTTAACTACAAATGGTTACAGTTTTCAAGTATTTGCTGGAGAGGGATTGGAGCAAAGATAGCTGGGGGGGGGAAGGGATGGCAAATGACTGTGGACATATGTGAGTGTTAATACATGTATTCTGTGTCTGTGAGCATCTGTACATTAGTATATATGTGTGTATACAGCTATATACCATATGTACCATCTTCTCTGAGCACCGTCACCTTGTCATGAGGAGGCTTGTGAGTTCCCAAGAGTTAGCAAACTGGCTGTTGTCTCCTGGTAGAGTTACTCATGGTGGTAAGGTCAAGGGAGAGGTTCAAGACAAAGACCAATCCAACCGAGAACTCAATGGTGGAGCTGGCAGAAGATCACAATGGCTGTGAAGAGTCTTTAGTCACCTTGTGTTCCATGCCTCTGGACCCTGCCCCTGATCCTGATCCACCTAGAACCGTGTGATGGCTGCCTGTGCATCAGACTCCAGGTGTTAAACAAAGTCAGACACAGATGTTCTCTGTTAAGGGAATCTACCCTAACATCCTGGATTAAGTCCCATGGCAATCAGCAAGTGGCAAAGTGGGGCAGGAAGTCTGGAAGCGCCTCAGAATATGTGGGTCTCAGGTCGACCTCTATACGTGTCTGAAGACCCACCAATAGACAACCTTTCAGGAGAACATCATACTTGTTGAGGATTGCATGACTACTACTGTATAAAATGTAAAGTGGGCGAATAATTTCCCTCTTCTCACACCTGCATTACTTTCACAGCTTCTGCTCACACTCCAAACTTCAGAGTCATACCAAGACCCACTCAAACACGAGTTTCCTCCAGAGAGATGAGTACAGAGTTCATGTTGAGATAGAATGGTACTGCAATACTCCTTTACATTCCACCTCTCTCTTTTCACAATGCCAGGGTCTGTGGCTTTAAGGGAATTAAATCCCTTCTGATGGAGCCCAGTTTGGCAGCTCCAGAGAAATTACTGCAGGTCAGGGTGGAAAGGAGAAGAAACATATACAAGTTGTGTTTGCTGGTTTTAGCCTGATCTTCTGCTATCTGATCTCTCCTCCTGGCTGTACTCTGGAATCCACTCCTTGAATTTTTGTTGTAATATGCGATTCATCCCATTACCTGATCACAATGTGTCCCATTAGCATGACAAAGTCTGCAGGTGTCCATGATCCCATTGAGCTGTGAATCAGTCCAAATAATTGAGATAGAGCTATGTAGCACATGTATATTACTGCTTGGAGCATAGAGAATGAGAGGAGATTTGATAAAGGTATACAAAATTATGAGCGGTGTACATAGGGTAAATCTCCCAGATATAATAGTGGCCAAAGGACCTAGGGTAATGGATGAACTGAAGAAAATTTATATTAGGCAGGAAATGGTGGATAGACTGTTGGGTCTGAAGGCTGATAAGTCCCCGGGACCTGATGGTCTGCATCCCAGGGTACTTAAGGAGGTGGCTTTAGAAGTCGTGGACGCATTGGTAATCATTTTCCAATGTTCTATAGATTCAGGATCAGTTCCTGTGGATTGGAAGGTGGCTAATATTGTCCCTCTCTTCAAGAAGGGAGGAAGAGAGAAAACAGGGAATTATAGATCGGTTAGCCTGACGTCAGTGGTGGGAAAGATGCTGGAGTCAATTATAAAAGATGAAATTACAACACATCTAGATAGCAGTAACAGCATCGGTCCGAGTCAGCATGGATTTACGAAGGGGAAATCGTGCTTCACTAATCTTCTGGAATTTTTTGAGGATGTAACTATGAAAATGGACAAGGGAGAGCCAGTAGATGTAGTGTACCTGGACTTTCAGAAAGCCTTTGATAAAATCCCACATAGGAGATTAGTGGGCAAAATTAGGGCACATGGTATTGGGGGCAGAGTACTGACATGGATTGAAAATTGGCTGGCTGACAGAAAACAAATAGCGATTAATGGGTCCCTTTTGGAATGGCGGGCGGTGACCAGTGGAGTACCGTAGGGTTCAGTGCTGGGACCGCAGCTGTTTACAATATATATATTAATGATTTAGATGAGGGAATTAAAAGTAGCATTAGCAAATCTGCCAATGACACAAAGCTGGGTGGCAGTGTGAAATGTGAGGAGGATGTTATGAGTATGCAGGGTGACTTGGACAGGCTGGGTGAGTGGGCAGATGCAGTTTAATGTGGATAAATGTGAGGTTATCCACTTTGGTGGTAAGAACAGAAAGGCAGATTATTATCTAAATGGAGTCAAGTTAGGAAAAGGGGAAGCACAACGAGATCTAGGTGTTCTTGTACATCAGTCACTGAAAGCAAGCATACAAGTACAGCAGGCTGTGAAGAAAGCTAATGGCATGCTGGCCTTCATAACAAGGGGAATTGAGTATAAGAGCAAAGAGGTCCTTCTGCAGCTGTACAGGGCCCTGGTGAGACCACACCTGGAGTACTGTGTGCAGTTTTGGTCTCCAAATTTGAGGAAGGACATTCTTGCTATTAAGGGAGTGCAGTGTAGGTTCACAAGGTTAATTCCCGGGATGGCGAGACTGTCATATGTCGAAAGATTGGAGCAACTGGGCTTGTATACTATGGAATTTAGAAGGCTGAGAGGGGATCTTACTGAAACATATAAGATTATTAAGGGATTGGACACGCTGGAGGCAGGAAGCATGTTCCCGCTGATGGGTGAGTCCAGAACCAGAGGCCACAGTTTAAGAATAAGGGGTAGGCCATTTAGAATGGAGTTGAGGAAAAACTTTTTCACCCAGAGAGTGGTGGATATATGGAATGCTTTGCCCCAGAAGGCTGTGGAGGCCAAGTCTCTGGATGCTTTCAAGAAAGAGATGGATAGAGCTCTTAAAGATAGCGGAATCAAAGGTTATGGAGATAAGGCAGGAACTGGATACTGATTGTGGATGATCAGCCATGATCACAGTGAATGGCGGTGCTGGCTCGAAGGGCCGAATCGCCTACTCCTGCACCTATTGTCTATTGTAAAGGCAAGCTGGCTTTTTCCACTTAGGTCATGTGAGACTAAAATTAGAGATCATGGGTTAAGGCTGAGAGGGGAATTATTTAAGGGAAACCTGAGGGGCATCTTCTTTGGGGGGGGGTGGTCTTGAAAAAAAAGGATAACTCCACTCATCTATTGAGATGTTTACACAAATAATGATCTCACTTTAAGGACTCTTTATCTCATGTTCTCATTAGTTATTGCTATTTACTTATAGTTGTATTTGCACAGTTTGTTGTCTTCAATATTCTTGTTCTTTCATTGATCCTGTTTACAGTTACTGTTCTATAGATTTGCTGAGTATGCCCACAGGAAAAAGAATCTTAGGGTTGCTTGTGGTGACATGTATGTACTCTGATAATAAATTTTGCTTTGAACTTTGAACTTCAGCCAGAGGGAGGGGAGGGTGGGTAATGGCTGACAGGTGAAATCTGGATGTAGTGTTCAACTGTAACACAAGAGAAGTTTGGATAGGGACACGGATGGGAAGGGGTATGGAGGGCAATGGTCCTGGTGCAGGTTGATGGGAGTAGGCAGAATAACAGATCAGCATGGACTAGATGGATCAAAGGGCCTGTTCCTGTGCTGTGGTACACTACATTGAAACCATGACATCAATGGAAACTTGTTAAATGCGGGTAGGGTCAGAAAAACAATCCCTCCCCGCCAAGTCTGCCATGACACAAGAAGAACAGAACCGAAAGGAAGTTATTTGGTTCCTCACACCTGCCCCACCATTTGCTTTGTTTTATTTTTGTTGTTGTTCCTCTCCGCACGTTGTGGCGCATCGGGCAGCAACCTTGCCGTTCCTTTGGCACTTTTAATCTGTTTTTTCACGAGGCCAAATTGCTAGCTCAACACTCAGCTCAGCACAGATTTTGGAGCCGGGACCACTCGCCTCAAAGTCCGGTGCCGATCCCACTACCCCACCGGCCATCATGCTCCACCATTTAACACCATTATAATTGATCTTTTACCTCAGTGGCATTTACTGCTATCAACCCTATATCCTTTTGATTCTCTTAATATCCAGAGATCTATTACTCTGCTGGTCATCTATTTTTAATATTTAATATTTGTAACCCAGGGAGCGGGAAGCACAGAATCAAATATCACTGTGATGATTGTATGTTCTAGTATCAATTGTTTGGTGACAATAAAGTATAAAGTATCTAGCCCCTCAAATACACCATGTAATAAAAAAAGGCTGTTCAGCCCCTTAAGCTGCTCCTATAGAAACAGGTCATTCCGTCCCTCTAGCTTTACCCATTGCTCTTGTATATTTCTTAAGATCTTTTCTCTTTAATCAGCCTCAGCCTTTTAGGGAAAGCGAGCTCTAGGTTCTGACTGGGAATGGGAAAAAGAAAACCCTTCCTAGTTTTGCTCCTGACCACTGGGGCTGAGAGCCCTCACCACCCTGCGGATGACATGTAACTCAGCCTGATCTTGCGACGGGTCCGACTCTATGAGAACAAAATACCGCAGCACCGCTCCCATCTGAGCACTGCGGAGTTCTTCCCCCGCCTCCCTCGGCACACGTTGCCGCAGCAACGGCCGCTCAAGTGAACCAGAAACCAACAGCCTACGGCTGACAGACAGATTTACTTTTATTAACGTTATGCAGACAGACAATAAATATGTCAAACAGAGAGGAAGCGCTAAAAAAAAATCAAACGGGGGGGTTGGGAAAGAACCACCCAGCAGCCGGTTCCATCAGGAGGCTCAGTCCGCAGGGACCCTCACAAAGCCGCGAGATTTTCTGATTATGAATGCGAAGGGGCAGCTGGAGCTGGAGGCCTGGAAAAGCCCAGTAGGAGCAGGAATGCAGTCAATACTGGCATGCTCTTGAGGCGATCTGACTCAGCAAGGCACTGACATCACCGACTCACTGAGCCGTCGCTGGGGAGACTGCTCAGTGGGCACACATCTAGAGCTCTCTCGCTGCAGACGCTTATTGATGCGGGCCACGCTCGTGTCTGGGCGGCAGGTGACCCCGTGTCAAGGGCTGGCAGCTACTTGGAAGATCAAAAGGTTTGCTCTGCACAGGCTATCCCGGGCTTTGTGACTGAGTCCTCCATGAGATTATGTCCCCAAGTTACCAGGGGCCCTCAAGAGCTTCCAGGTATGCCGATCCTTAGTCCCCTACATTCTGGAATATTCCTGGAGTTTTTACCACATTGTCTTGTCTCCAAGAGCCCACCCAGTACGTCCATCTTTGCAATGTCCCGCCTCTGCTGGGCCAACTGGAATGCCAAAGCGAAAATGACAGGTTGACTCTTAACTGTCCTTCAATCATCCCACTTACAATATTTCTACAACAAAAGAGTTCAAAAAAAACAAAATAATTTTTTTCCTGTCCATTTTTATTGCTGTTTCCTGGATTTAATTCCAGGAAATCCCATGGTATCTCTGGACTGATGTTGGTGGCAGCTTCTGAGTTTGATTTCCCCAATCCTGCTGTTCCAATGGACACGAGGGCATTTCAAATCTGACTTTCACCTGTCCAATAAAAGGAATTGGGGCAACTCGCTTTCTTCCCTCTGGTGATCTGAACAGGGACTGCCAGCGGGGATCGATTACTATTCCCAATTCATTCCATTCTGGTCAGAGGCCCCAGTTCGCTGCCAAACTGGATGCTGGGCTGGAAGTCAGGTTGAGGGAGGTGGGGGTCCGAGCTGCGAAAATTCTGAGAGTCTGGGACCCTGCAGCTTTGAAATATGGAGCCAAAACTTCATGATTGGTCCCGACACTGACGTTGCTTTGAAGATCAGTTTAGCTTGCAGTCTGGAGGAGAAAGAGTTGGTGGACAGATAATAGTTAATTTCTATGCAATGACAGTGATGATGATTCATTCAGTCATAGACACACACAGCACAGAAACAGGCTCTTCGGGGACTGGAGTCAGTGTACTAGGGATATACAGAATGTGAGGGGTGGCAGCCTCTTTTTGAATATCCGAAGGGGCTGCTCCTCAGCTTTGGATTACATTTCAGCCTCGCGCTCCTTATATACGGGGACCCAAAACGAAAGAGGCGGGTCACGCAGAGGATTTACTGCCAGGCTTGCTCCTGGGTCCGGCCAAGGTGGCCATTCATGGGTCCAGGTGGCGGGACATTGATGGTTCCGCCAGTGCCGACTGCCTGCCCCTTTTCTGAGGACACATTCCCGGCCATCCTCGGAGAGGGAGCATGCGGTCATGATGGGTTTTTCCTGGGGGATTTCCAGGAGCGGTGGGGCCACCCCCCAGTGAATTGAGTGGTTTATAGGCAGTAATAATCATATTTTAATTTGAATTTATTCACAGTCATGTAAATATTTGATGTTTGTATTTTGTGCATTTTTTGTGCAAATAAACTTCCGTAGTTTTGTTAAAAAAAAGCAGAGTCTTTGGACCATCTGGTGCATACCAGCCAAGATGGACATCCAAGCTAAAACTATTTACCCCAGTTCCTTCTAAATCTTTCCTATCCACGTATCTGTCCAACTATCCTTTAACAGTTATTGTACCTGCCTCAACCACTTCCCAGAGTCATTGAGAAGAAAAGCCCTGCAGCCCATCTAGTCCAAGCTAAACTACTTAAATTGCCTACGCCCATCGATCTGCAGTGGAATCATAGCCCTCCATACCCCTACAATCCATTTACCTATCCTCTCTTAAACAATGAAATTGTTCGCATGCACTTCTTACACTGGCAGCTTGTTCCACACTCTCATGACCCTCTGAGTGAAGTTTCTCCTCATGTTCCCCCCAAACTTCTCACCTTTCACCTTTAACCCATGACTTCTAGATGCAGTCCCAACCAACCTCAGTGGAAAAAGCCTGCTTGCATTTACCCTCACAATTTTGTATACCTCTATCAAATCTTCTACATTCCAAGAATAAAGTCCTGACCAACTCCATCTTTCCTTATTAATTCAGGTCCTCCAGACCTGGCAACATCCCTGTAAATTTTCTCCGCACTCTTTCAACCTTATTTACATCTTTCCTGTAGGTTGGCGAGCAAAACTGCACACAATACTCCAAATTAGGCCTCACCAATGACTTTTACAACTTCAACATAACATCCCATCTTCTGTATTCAATGCTTTGATTTATAAAGACCAATGTGCCAAAAGCTTTCTTTACGACCCTAGCTACCCGTGGCAACTTTCAATGAATTTCCTGTCATTCTCCTGCATACAAATGTAATTGCAAAGAAAGCATGATGCCCTCTCTACTTCCTTGGGAGTCTGCGGAGATTTAACACGTCGTCAAAAACCTTGACAAACTTCTATAGTTGTGTGGTGGAAAGCGTATTGAGTGGCTGCATTACGGCTTGGCATGGAAACACCAATATCTTTGAGCAAAAAGTACTACAAAAGGTAGTGGATTCGGCCTAGTACGTCATGGGAAAAGCCCTCCCAACCATTGTGTACCTCTGCATGAAACTCTGTCATAGGAAAGAAGCATCCATCGTCAAAGATGCTCACCACCCAGGCCATGCTCCTTCTCACTGCTGCCATCGATAGAAGGTACAAGAGCCTCAGGACTCATACCACCAGGTACTACCCCTTAACCATCAGGCTCTTGAACAAAAGAGGATAACTACTCTCATCTATTGAGATGTTCCCACAACCAATGATATCACTTTAAGGGCTCTTTATCTTGTTATTTATTGCTATTTAATCTATTTATCATCTTTATTGCTATTTAACTCTGCATTTGCAGTGTTGGTGTCTTCTATACTCTTGCTCTTTCATTGATCCTGTTTACAGTTACTATTCACTGAGTTTGCCCGCAGGGAAAACTAACCTCAGGGTTGTATGAGGTCACAAGTAGGTACTCTGGAAATACATTTTACTTTGAACTTTGAACCAGGGAGTAAACCCTAACCTACTGAACCTTTCCCTGTAGCTCAGGTCCTCTAGCAGCTCATTCGGCATCCATACTCTGTATGAGGAGGTTGCTGCTCAAGTTGCTATTAAACTTTTCCTCTCTCACTTTAACCTATACTCTCTTGTTTTTCATTCGCTGACCCTGGGAGAAAGACTTGAGTGCATTCATCATCTCTGGGTGTGCCCCTTATGAATTTGTACATCCCTATCAGTCTCAAAAACAACCTTGAAGATCTTGAGCAACACACACAGAATGCTGGAGGAACTCAGCAGGTCAGGCAGCATCTACGGAGGGCAATAAACAGTCAACTTTTCAGGCTGAGGACTGGCCAGGAATGGGGGAAGACACCAGAATAAAAAGGTGAGTGGAGGGGGAAGGAGGACTAGCTAGAAGGTGGCAGATGAAGACAGATGGATGGGAATGGTAAAGGGCTGGAGAAGGAGGAGCCTGATAGGAGAGGAGAGTGGACCATGGGACAATGGGAAGAGGGCGAGGCACCAGAGGGAGTTGATAGGCAGGTGAGAAGAGGCAAGAGGCCAGAGTGGGGAATAGAAGAAGAGGGGAGGGGGAGGGAAAAAGTTACCGACAGGAGAAATCAATGTTTATGCCTATCAGGTTGGAGGCTACTCAGACAGAATATGAGGTGTTACTCATAAGAGTGGCCTCATCATGGCAAAAGGAGGCCATGGACTGACATGTTGGAATGGGAATGGGGGCTAATTAACCTACCTACCGGTACCTCTTTGGACTATAAGAGGAAACTGGAGAAAACCCACACAGTCACTGGGAGAATGTACAAACTCCTTACATGCAACGGTAGGAATTGAACCCGGGTCGCTTGTGCTTAAACTACCGTGCCATTTTTGATCAAGTCCCTCTGTCCCTCTCAGGTCCCCTACAGCTTGAGTGTACGAAGGAAAGCAATAACCCACTGGGTCTATGCCAGCACCCAGAATAATCCCAGTCTCCAAATACACTCAGTGATAGGCTTCGGAGGAAGAAGAGTAACTGGAGAAAACCTATGGTGTCATGGAGAATTTGCTAACCCCGCAAAAAACTGGACCGGATATCAGGATTGAACGCAGGTTGTAAGGAGCTGCAAGGCAGCCTCTCCATCAGCTGTGCCACCATGTCGTTAACAGCTTATCTGTACCGCGAACAAACACAGCCCAGTGACTGCCAATTCATAAAAAAGGTCCGGGGTGTGAAATCAGACACTAGTCTGACTCTGATCTACGTGACATTAGAAGAGACCGTGCTTTAATGGAGACACCGGGAGGATTAGGAATGGAATTCCAGAGCTCAGGATATGATGACTGAGAGTCAAGTGATTAAATTCAAGGTCAGCCGAGAAGCCGGAATTAACTGAGTGCATTTTGGATATCAGTGGTATGGGTGGCATATCGCCACAACCAATCGAGTGGCTGCCTCGCAACCCCAGCGTGTGCGCAGCTTCCATGCTCTCTCCGTGATTGCATGGGTCTCCTCCAAGCACTCTGGTTTCCTCCCACATGCTAGAGACGTGCAAATTGGTAGTTTCTTTTTTTTTGCTTCAGCTGGCCCCCAATGAGGGTGGGTGGTAAAATAGGATCATAAGATTCATATGGCTGGTCAGTTCACCATGTCCACCCCAATCATCAAGAACCCTTTTGCAATTCACCAGCACTTGCTTCATAGCATATTATGTTTAGGTGATTGAAGTGCGCCTCCAGCTGCTTCTTACACGTTGTTAAGGGTAAGATCAAGTTTTATTATCATTCAAACATACATAAATATAGCCAAGCGAAACAGCGTTCTTCTGGGGCCAACGTGCAAATCACATTACCAACATCACACAGCACAAATAGCACTTCTAGATAAGACTTCAGAAAAACATACAAAGAAAAAAAATATATAATCTCTCTGCCTCCACCAGTACCTTCAGCAGTGCGGTCCACATTTTAAGCCCCTCTGGGCGAAAAATATTCTTCCTCAGTTTCTTGCTAATCCTCTTACTTGTCAGTTTAAACCTGTGCCCTCCAGTGTAAGTCATGGGGAAAAGTTTCCTGCTACCTACCCTCTCATAATTTTGGATAACTCTGTCAACCTCCTCGGTTTCAAGGAAAGCAAGCGCAGGCCCATACAGTCAAGAGGAGACATTCCATCCTGAACAACATCCTGACAAATTTCCCCTGTACTATCTGCAGTGCAATCATGCCTTTTGTATAGAGGGGCAACCAGAACTGCACATGGTACTCCAAATGTCACCTAACCAATAGTCTATATTTGGGGAGATGAGGTTGATGGAAGTGGGAAAGGTAAATTGGGATTGATGACAGGGGTAGACTCAATGAACCAAAGGACTCAATGTCCCTGCAATTCGACTCATACTCCATTATACAGGGAGGCAAATCAGTGGATATTATCAACGAAACCGCAGATGGTGAAAATGTGTGTAAAAAAAAAAAAAATCAGAAGATGCTTGAAACACTCAGCAGGCCAGGCAGCATCCATGCAGAGAGAAACTTAAAATCTCAGGCCTGGGAAGCTTCAGCAAGCAGGTTGAGAAGTAGCAGTAGTAATGGGAAATCTTGGTGTGGATGTCACAGGTGGCAGAAATTTGGATGAGCTACACTCTACAAAGTGGAATATGAGAAACCGACCACAATGTGTTGTCATAGGATCACAGGTAGGATTGGGATTCAGAAGTGGGTTAGTGGCTGGTGTCCTGATGAAGGATCTCAGCCAGAAACATTGACTATTTATTCCTCTCCCTAGATGCTGTCTTGCTGGGCGGTGGTGTAGTGGCATCAGCACCGGACATCGAGGCAAATGGTCATGGGTTAGCATCCAGTGGCTCCTTGCATGCTTTTCCATCTGTGTTGAGTGTTGAGCTAGCAATTTGGCCTCGTAAAAACAGACAAATGCTGAAGAAACGGCACGGTTGCTACACAATGCACCACAAGGTGCGGAGAGGAACAACAATAGATGCTATCTGGCATGCAGAGTTCCTCCGGCAGTTTGTGTTGCTCAAGGTTTCCAGAACCTGCAGAATCTCTTCTGTTAGTGGGTACAATTAATGGTCTGAGGGTAGGGGGGGGGTGAAGGTCTAACAATCTGACTGAGAAATTCAATCTCTTTTGTTTGATCCACAACTAATGGGTCAGAATTTCCTCACAAAAACATGGCATTCACCAGAACCAAAATTGTTGGGAAATTATCAACAGACAAATCTTTGGGATAAAACTTGCAGTTACAGGGAAAATGTCTGAACTCAGGCAGAGAGTACCCAAGGTAAGGATTGAACCTGGGTCCCTGATACTGTGAGGCCGGAATCCTCCTAGTTGCGTCAGTGTGCCACCCATGACCGACTCTGGTCAGGGTTTGAACCTGTGAGCTTCTAACTCCCAGATGAATTGTAACCCATATGACCACAAGTCCATAAGATATAGGAGGAGAATTAGGCCATTTGACCCATCGAGTCTTCTCCACCATTTCAGCATTCCTCTTAACCCCAATCTCCTGCCTTCTCCATGTATCCCTTCATGCCCTGGACTATCAAAATCCATCAACCTCTGCCTTAAATATCCATAAAGACTTGATGATGAATTCCACAGATTCACTGCCTTCTGGAAATGTTCCAAGTAGCTAATGGAGGAACACAGGGGTCTGTTGAAGCTACAACTGAAAGGTCTAACTTACTAATGGTGTTAGTCACCAATTTAGGTGGGACAGGCAGACTGGAAGGTCTCACCTAACCTTTAACCTCACGTCTCTCAGACTATGTGTTTTCTGGGTAGCTGCTGGGTTAACTTCTGACAGGGTAATAGTATTGGTTTTATTGGAGATTGATCTCCTGAAGCTGATTTGGAACTCGCTGGTCCCCTTAGTTCATCATCTAACCGGGCAGCCTGGAGGACCGCAACTGCTGGGTGTTGGAGCGTAAACCAGTGCATCACAAGAAGACACCCTTCGGCCCACAATGACTACGCCGACCATGATGCCAATATTCTGCTGCCCATCCATTTGCCTGTCTGAATGCCTGTTAAACGTCGCTGTCGTGTCTTTGGTGTGTGGGCAGGTCTGTGGGGAAAGCAGAGTTGCAAGACCAAGGTTCATTGATTGGTGGACTGCACCTGACGGGCCGAATGGTCTCATCCCAATGATGTTACTAGGTGTGGGATGCCCCCCCCCCCGCAAATACCCAGCCGCTTTCCCCTGGCTCACTCACCTCACGCAGCCCACCCCCGCCACCTCTTGACGGGCTTCCTCGCGTGGAACTCCCTCACCGCCCGCTCGTTCTTGAAGGCTACCAGGGCGAGGGTGATGGCGGCGTTCCAGGAGCTGGCATCCTCGCATCGGAAGTCGATCTCCCGCCAGTCGGTGGTCACGATGGTGAAGTAGACACGCGTGCCCTTCCTCTCCACGCACTCCAGCTTGCGGATGGTGTCGAAGCTCAGCTCCTTGCAGCGACAGCCCCTGCCATCGCCGTCGGTCAGCAGCAGGCTGTCCCGGGTCAGTGTGCACTGCTTCTTCTTCCAGAGCTGCAGCAGGCTCTCGCTCCGCTTCTCCAGTGCCCCGACTTTAATTGCCCCTCTGGACGCCACAGTCAGCCCCTTCATCTCTCTCAGCAGCTCAGTTCGCAGAGGATCGACTAAATAGAAAACCAGCGCTCAGAACCACTAGGCACACAGCATTGGTTTGACCACAGGCTGACTAATGATAGCTCTCCCCACTGTCTCTGCCCAGCTGATTTCCCCTTTCTGAGCCTCTAAATGGATCAGACAGTGAGATCCAGCATTAGGCTCCACCTCTTGCTGTTGACATCAGCCGCTATTTAACAGGAGGTCTCCCCCTTCTTTAACTCCTTCAGGTCTGAGTCAGTGAGCTGTCAGAACGACCAGGCTCTTGAACAAAGGGGGATAACGACACTCATTTGCCCCATCATTGAAATATTCCCACAACCAATGCTTGCACTTCAAAGTACTCTTTATCTTGTTATCTCATGTTCCCGTTATTTATTTGTATTTTCACAGTTTATCTTCATTCTCCTGAGCTTTCTTTAATCCTGTTATAATTACTAACCTAGAGATTCGCTGAGTATGACCACAAAAAATGAACCTCAGGATTGTACACGGTGACATATAGGTACTTCGATAATAAAATTTACTTTGAATTTTACTGCCCTTGGGTTTGCCAGCGCATCGAGAAGTCCGAGGAGGAACGCTGCTGACTGGCACATTCACATTCAAGGTTGGTGCAGGCATTGTGACAGTTCGGTGGGGAAAGAGCACAGCCTCTCGTCTAAGGCTGTGCCCTCTGGTCCTACACCCACCCACTATAGGAAGCATCCTCCCTACATCCAGTTTATCCAGACCTTTCAATATTTGACAGGCTTCAATGAGATCTCCGCTTATTCTACACTCCGGTGCAATTTAGTGCAACGAACAAGACTGGAGGAAGTTAATAGGACAGCTAGTATCTTTGGAGGAAAATGGACAGTCGGTGTTTCAGGTTAAAACCTTGTCTGCATCGATCTGAGACTTTGTACTTTTCCCTCCACAGATGCTGCGGATGTGCTGAGTTCCTCCGGATACTTTTTTTGAATTAAAAAAAACTGTGTTGGTCTATTAATAGGAATAATATCTAACAGACTGGGAAAAGAAACTGCCAGTTCAACACTACCTAGTCCTGATGCTGCCTAATTATCAGAGCTCTTACCTTAATTACAAATCTGTACTCAATGGTGGTGGGGGGAGAATCTCATTAAAACGATCAAAATATTGACAGGTCTAGGGAGAGGGGACGTGGATAGGATGTTTCCTATTGTGTGGGAGTCTAGGATCAGAGCGCACAGTTTCGCAATGGAAGGATGTCACTTTAGAACAGAGATGAGGAGGAATTTCTTTAGCCAGAGGGTGGTGGATCTGTGGAATTCATTACCACAGGCGGCTATGGAGGCCAAGTCACTGGGTATATTTAAAGCGGAGATTGATAGGTTCTTGATTAGTAAGTATGGCAAAGGTTGCAAGAAGGCAGGAGAATGGGGTTGAGAGGGATAATAAATCAGCCATGATGGAATGGCAGAGCAGACTTGATAGGCTGAATGAATGGCCTAATTCTTCTCCTATGTCTATAGATTCTCTTTATGGTAGGAAATCGGATGTTTGGTTTATTTGACACAAGAGCCATAGTAATGCAATTGATTCTTGACTGATCTCCAATATGACTTGATCAGTCATATCAAATGTCTTAGAAATATCACTACTTCCAGAGGGGCAATAACTTATTTACTTCAGCCCATCACCTCTACTGGCGAAATAGGCAAGCTGCTGTCAGTGGCCTTAGTCCTCTGTCCTGGGCCAGGCTTTCACGATGTTTCTGGGAGTAGCCCATCTTCTTGGTGTACTCTTCCTCTCCCAGGGTTGAGGTTGTTGAAGCTTCTATTGGCATTTCTGTAGTGCTAGGTATTTACGGGATGGTGTTGCTAGACCCCATGCCCAACTCTCCCCCTTTCACAACCAGGCTTGGACTGTACATGGTAGAGTTATGGGGTCATAAGGAATTGAAATTTTACAACATCCCATGTATGAATAGAGGGAGGCTAAATGCACATGTTTGGTGGGGGGGGGGGGGTAGGTGGTCGAAGAGGAAGGGAAATTAACCAAAGATGAAGCTCTGAATTCTTTCTATTCCATGCAAGTGGTATGTAGAGGGCGCAAATTTAAAGATCAAGGAAAAACGAAAATCCTTTCAACGGTTCACCTGCGACTGTGTGGCCTCCTGTATATCAATGTAGATTGGCTTCATGCTTCACCGAGCACCTATGCCCTGTCTGCCTGAAAAAGTGGCATCTCACAGTGGCCACTTTTTTCAATTCTACTTCCCATTCCAACACGTTAATCCTCTACTTCCATAAGACCAAACTCAGGCTGGAGGAGCAACACCTTGTATTCCACCTGGGTAGCCTCTATCCTGCTGGGATGAACATCAATTTCTCTGGTAATTAACCCTCTCGCACTCTTTTCTTCACCATTCCTCATTCCAGTTTCCCTCTCTCACCGTATTACCTTACCTCCCTTCCATGGTCTTCTGCCCTCTTCTATTAGATTCCTTTTCTCCATCTTAAATCACCAATCAACTTCCCAGCCCTTTACTTCTTCCCTCCTATCACCTTGTACTTCTTCCTCCCCATCCCCTCACTTTCTTACTTCTCTTCCTTTCCAGTCCTGATGAGGGGTCTCAGCCCAAAACAGTGACCATTTACTCTTTTTCATAGATGCTGCCTGGCCTGCTGAGTTACTCCAGCATTTTGTGTTTGGTGCTTTAGATTTTGTCATGTTTGTGAACCTTTTGCACAACTAGTTGCTGTGGCCTGGAATACAGTGCCAACACAGGCTGTGTATCAGATTCATAGTAAACACATGGAAACCAATATGCTTGAAGGTGCATCATTTGCAATGTTCAAGGACAGATCCAAAAACAGAGGGACTAATTGGAAAGCTTTGTAGAAACCTGGCATGGGCACAACAGACAATGCCAGCTTTGGACCAGTTCCAAATCCGAGCCTTGACAGGTCAGGGAAAGGGATCGAGTCGAGACCAGATGGCTCCCGCAAAGCAGGAAGTAAGATCAGCTGGTCAAACCAGGCTGGCATTTGTCACAGGTGGCACTCATCTGACAGGCTTGACCTTCCTCTGTTAGAGTAGTAAGGGTGGCTAAATTGGGCAGGGAGAGCTAATACCCAGCCAGTGGCATAA
The DNA here is from genome assembly GCF_963921235.1 of Mobula hypostoma. Taxonomy (NCBI): domain Eukaryota; kingdom Metazoa; phylum Chordata; class Chondrichthyes; order Myliobatiformes; family Myliobatidae; genus Mobula; species Mobula hypostoma. Next base: position 112,078,342 of record NC_086107.1, read on the forward strand.
ATCTACTCACTGCTTACTGTGATCGCTGCATCAGGTGACACAGGTATAGAATAAAGCTGTCTGTGGCCAACCACTGCAAATTAATTTGGTTGTGGGCTGCACTGCCTGTTATTGGTTGGGTTCTTAAATCTTCAGGTATCCCTGTGGGTAGCCAACTTATCACAGAGTCAGAAGGTTATCGGTTTGAGCCCTCCTCCAGAGACTCCAACACAAAATCTGGGCCATTATCTTTTACTGGGCATCTTGGCCTGGGTTTTTGTGTGTTTAGAGGTTTGATATATAATTACTTCTAAAGTTGAGATACCAGCCTCCATAGTATTCAAGATACCTTCCAGGAGTGGTGCCTCAAAAAGGCAGTGTCCATCATTAAGAACCCCACTCAGGATAGGCCTTCTTCTCATTGTTACCATCAGGAAGGAGGTACGGAAGCCTGAAGGCATACACTCAGTGATTCAGGAACAGCTACTTCCTCTCTGCCATCTGATTTCTGAATGGACATTGAACCCAGGAACACCATCTCATTACTTTAAAAATTTGTTTCTGCAATACTTATTTTAATTTAACTACTTAATATACATACATGTAAATCAATCTTTTTCTATATTTATCATGTATTGTGCTGCTGCCTCAAAGTTAACAAACTTCACAACATATGCTAGAGATATTAAACCTGATTCTGATTATCAGGTGGCCCACTGGCAGAAGATTGGTAATCAGATCGTTGGGACTTGTAATAGTTCTCAATTCCTAATCAGGAAGTGGAAACCAGGCCTGCATGGACCCCATTTCTCTTAACTGGTTAGAAATTAAGAAACAATAATCACCATCATGTAGAGCAGGGGTTCCCAGTCTTTTTTTATAACATTATTATCCAGGTCGGGAAACACTGATGTAGGGGGATTTAGGGGCCTGTGCAAGTGATTAAGCAACACAATCTCCTATTATTGAACACACTACCAACCAACCAGATGCAACAACATACTTAGTATCTTAACATTGATTAAATGTCTACAACCATAAATCTGATCAAAATCAATGTGGCACAAAAGAAAAAGGGAAAGTTCTTTAACTCGCTGTTATTTCTAAACCAGAGCCAGACCAATCATCTCAAGTCTTTGGCAAGACAGCATTTGGCTCCCCATAATCTCCAGCCAACACCCTGCTCCCTGTTAGGGCATTTTTTTTGGGAGGTTAGCACATATAACAAATAACTGCAGCAACTGACTTCAGCCACCAGTCTTCAAATATGAATACAAATTTTAAAATGCAGCACTGAGTTCCTAAAAGCCATGAATCACAGTTAATGGGAAGACAGTTAATGATGATTAAAATGCATTCAGGCATCTGAGGTGCGAGTGTGAAGTTTGTGTGTAGTTCAAAGGAAGCATTGTGAATGTATTGGAAATATGGAATTGTCCTTTGATCCTTAGCACGTAAAATGTCGTGTAGCATTGAGTTGAGTAGACTGCTTAGTCTGAAAGGGTCTCAGTAAAATGCCTGCTGTGTCTCATTTTGTCCAATAAAGAGACAACTTCATGTCTACCAGTACTTCTCTCTGGTGACTTTGATCATGCAACAACACACCCCACTCTCAAACTATCTGAAAAAATTTACTCAAGAAAGATTGGCCCTAATAAAAACAAATTAAAAAAAAATTGGAATGAATCTCTAGTTCTTTTACATCCATGGGGCATTAAACCTTTAAGACCCCCATTAATTCCCTTGCCATTCCTTTCTATACCTTTCCTGCATTACCTTAAGATCCCTTTCCTATGAGCACATCTCTTCCTAGCATTTGAGTTAAAGCTATGTCTCCAGACTTTAAACCTTTAAAACCCTACTTTTATTCCATAATCAAATAGTAGCAACTCTTTCTAAAATCCTAAAATTCTTTACCTTGGCACGAGGGCCACCCGCCACATAGAAGCACATCAAGCTCACTCAAAAGTTGTGAGATGGACATCTTATCCTAAAACTTAAAATTATTATTAATTGTAATATCAAATAGTCAAATCAAATGAGTAGTGCAAAAACAGAGATTAAAAGTAGTGAGGTAGTGATCATGGTTTACAACTTTCTGCAGCTTACTTTGATCCTTTGCAGTAGCCCCCCCCCACCCCCACCCCAGACAGTGATGCAGCCAATCAGAATGCTCTCTATGGTACATCTGTAGAAATTTGCAAGTGTTTTAGGTTCGAAATCTCCTGGGGTGAAGTAAAGATCTTTCACCCATCAACTTCCCAGCTCCTTACTTCACCCTTCCCCCCGCCCAGTTTCACCCATCACCTACACCTTGTACTTCCTCCCCTTCCCCTACCTTCTTACTGACTTTCATTTTCTCACCCCCCACACCCCCCAGTCCTGATGAAGGATCTCAGCCTGAAATGTTGATCGTTTACTCTTTACCACGGATGCACCCTGGCCTGCTGAGTTTCTCCAGCATTTTGTGTGCATTGCTTTGATTTCCAGCATCTGCAGATTCTCTCTCATTTGTGAATCTTGGAAGCTTATAGATTCATGCAGCATTGCTGCAATCTTAGCACAGTCCAGACAATCACTCTCAGTACAACATGAAGCATGTGCTACATGGTTTGGACAAGATTATAAATAGAAGAGGCCTTTTTGAATGGTAGCAAATTTTTCTTAATGTCTTTGGTCATTACTGGTTATAATTGGTCATTCAACTGTTACTATTTCTGCAATACTACAGAGTGCAAATTAAAATTACATCAGTAAGCCTCCAGAGGCACAGCCAGAAGTATTACAGCGTGTGGAGATTGCACATATTCTGTGATCGCATGGGTTTCTCTCCAGGTGCTGCAGTTACCTCCCGCATCCCAAATACATAATTGTCAGTAGGTTAACCAGTTATTAGAATCTGTCAGAAGGAAAACTGAATCACATATGAGAAAATCTGCAGGTGCTGGAAATCAAAGCAATACACACAAAATACTGGAGAAACAGTTGACATTTCAGGCAGAGACCCTTCATCGGGACTGGTGAAGAGCCTCAGCCCGAAATGTTGATCTATTTACTCTTTTCCACAGATTCTGCCTGGCCTGCTGTGTTCCTCCAGCATTTTGTGTGCGTTATAAGTTAAATTGATGGGGGACATGGTTGCTCCATGAGCCAGCAATAGACTTGATCAGCCACATCAGAAAGAAACCGCAAATTATTTCATTCTCTGCAAATGACCTAATTGGAGTGAAGTCCAGACTGAAAAGCCCAATTCCCTCCCATATAAATTCACAAAAAAAAACTACTGAGGCTGGGTTGAGATAACAGCAGCTAGGCAAATCTAGCATGGAACAATACCTCCATAGATGGTGATGCTGGGTAGGTCAGCAAGGACATATATACAGAAAGGTGCTGGAAAAAGGCCAGAAGTATCATGAAGGATCCTACCCATGCTGCTCATGGACTGTTTGTCTTTTCTTTCAACAACCCCCATGGCTTTCTGTATTTCACAGCTATCTGGAGAAGACTAATACCAGCGTTGCATTATACATGCATACTTTATCAATAAAACGTACCTTTGCCCATCAGGGAAGAAGCTACGTAGCATCCACACCAGGATCACCAGACTCAAAACCAGTCACTTCCCCAAAAGCCGTCAGGCTGATCAACTCCTCCACCCATTGACCCCACTCCACTACTTTTATTACTTCCCATCAGTCACCTTATGTCATGTGGAGGGTGTGGCTTATTTCAGTCAAAAGCGGCTTCCATCGTGCTGATTGGTTCATTTACAGTCTGCAATACTCTTCTCTCCTTCGTTGGCTTACGCGCCACGGCACCCATTTCCGGTTGTAGGCACTCTGGAGATATAAAAAGGTAGCCCCTGTGGTGGTGGTGGTGGGGTCACCCTCTTTCTTTCTTGCCAGTTACGGAACCCCACTTCAGACTGAGAGATGCGACCAGCACTAAAGGACCACTGAGAAAGACCATTGCATTGATAGCCCTGCCCCTGCCCCCCACAGTTTGTTTAGTTAAGTAGCATGCTTACTTCTTGGGTTTTAAGATTCGGGGAATTTAGCAGAGTATCCTTAAAGGGCAACTGAATGTACAGTGTAGTGGTTTGGGGTAGCTTGAGATGAATATTTATTTAGCTAGACACACAATTTAGTTTTGGTGTACATTTTTAAATACTTAACATACCCATTTTTAAATGGGTCTCCTGTTTCACTCATTGTGTCCCTGAACCTGCTTTCCCATCTTACATCTTATGTACAGATACTTCAGTACCTCGCATAAAACTTTAAGTATACAGTCTATGTAAATAAACTAATCTTACCAATTTATATTTATCATTTTTATAGTGTTCTTTTTGCTTGTTGTGTTTTTTCTTAAATGTTGCATCAAATTCTTTTTCTTTTCAAGGTGACTAGGGTTCTGTCAAAGTCCGTGATCTACAGCTGCACTCAAACTTGTGGACGAGACCCTGTTCCCGGAGCTCACCTACCGGCAGTTTATTTGACACGTCCAGGAGTGGACTGGAAGATGCAGCCCTCTGGTTTGCAGCCCTGCACATGATAAATTCCATGCCAGTGTCACCCAGTGAGGCATCGCTGGAGAAGGACCAGCACAATTTCACAGCAATGGATGCTCTGTACTCGAGTGATTGCCCCCCCCCCCCCCCGGATGAGAGAGTTTGCCACCAATTCTTGAGTGGGAGAATCTCGGAATAAAAAGTGACACGGCAGATTGTAACACTGTAACAGCAACCTGCTTGTTAGTCTCCCCATTCCCTATGAAATGGGTGATATCTCTGTCTGTCCATAGAGAGAGCCTGTGGGACATCAAACTGGTGGATAAACAATAGTTCATGTTGACTGCAGAGCATGGTCTCTTTGGGAGCTTTGCTATTGCTTGCTGGGTGGATGGTGGGCACTGATCATTTCTGCTGAATGCATGGGGTGGGGGGGGGAAGGAGGGAGGTTGCTGCTTTGCTGCTGCTTGTGCATGAGAGGAGGAAGAGGGAGGTTTTTGGGTTCTAATGTTTTTCCTGTCATTTATTCTTTGGGGTTCTCTTCTGTTTTCATGGATGTCTGTGAAGAGCAAGAATTTCAGGTTGTACACCGTATACATACTGATATCAAAATTGAACCACTTGATCCAGAGTTAACAATCACTTCATTCTCTTCACACTCATGTACTGGTGATTGAAAAAATAATCAATCTTGAAAGAAAACAAGACACATCTGTAATAATCACTTGACTTTATTCTTTTTTAAAAAATTAGCCATATTCTCTGGTCAGTTTCTCACCATTTTCTGTTCACATTTCCAGCAGCAATTATCTTCTTAGTTAATCAAACATCTTCAAAAGCAACAGGTTTACTTGGACACCTCTGAAGATGCGGAGTTTCACTGCGAGTGCGCCTCCCATGGCAGAACTTTTGCTCAGCAGCAGAAACTGCAGCATCCTTCAGTCTCAACTTAATTTGATGTCTAGTTTTTCTTTTTAAAAGAAGTCCTCCTGAACAGCTATAGAGATGGGGACAGTAGGGACAGCATATCCAGATAGAGTCTAATCAACAACAAGGCGGCTTTGGAAAAGTAGCAATCCTAAAAAGGATGCAGTATCTCATTCCTCAACAGAAGTCCTTCAAAATGACTCAGTGGAAACAGTCTAAATAAAGATGAAATGCATACCATGTGCTCCCATCCTTGTTTACCTCAGTTTTGTTAAAAACATAACACATTTAAAGCAAAAAAAAAATTGGTCAGCTGATGAAAATATGGTAGTAACTGAACGACAACCTAGCCTAGCAAGAATGAAACTCAGTAATAATCAGGGAGGGTTATGAACAGTGCTTTGTAAAATTATACAGCACCATAGGGCTGGGTTCTCTATAGAAACTCGCCATTCACTGCCTTAATTCTGGGCCCACAGCTCAATTTGGTTTGTAGGGGGAGATGCGGGCAGGAAATTGAAAGTAATACATTCTGCACCTTACCAGCTTACTTTCTGCCCACCCACCTTTACAAGGGCAAAGTGAGAGGATTCCTTCACTCCTACTCTTAAGTGATAGACTGGTCGGTTGGAGTTAGGACTGCAGAAATAAAGAGGGGCAGGTGGAAATTGAGCATAGTTAAATTTGATTTTTCCCCAACAGAAATTTGCTGGAGACTTGTTTTTAAATACATTGCCATTTGAAAAAAGCAAGCATTGATTGTACTGAGTAAGCTCCTTACACAAATCAGAGCATTTAGGTGCCTGCCCAAATCTTTCCCCACTCCACTCAGAAATGAGCGGGAAAGGGCTTTTTCTTCTAGGTGCTTAAAACAGCCAATTAAAAAAAAAAAATAGCATTCAGGCATTGTTTTAAACATTACATAAAATTTTACCCAAAACAGATTTTTGCAAGAGTACTTTACATAATTTTGCGAGAGTATTTTGCACAGCTTTTAAACAAAAACTGGGTTTCAAAGTAATCACATCAGCTGTGGAGCAAGTCCACCTGTTCTAGTCCCACAGTGGTTTCCTTCCCTTCTGCTCAAGCCACTATACAACCACATAAACCGTTCCCACCCCCCGTGTTTAGCTCAAAGGAAACTACACAACTGCTCCCTATCCTAATTCATAGCCAGATGGAGCCAACCACAGTCACAGGTTGTTGTGGAAGAAATTATGGATAGACTCTGGCCATCGAGTGCAATTGGAAGGCTGCAAAAGGCAAAGTTGCACCGGGATGGGAGGAAGAGAGAGAGGGCAAGAAATAGTGTATAAAAATAAAGTTGCAACAAGTTGCATGACTGCAAAGTGTCACATGCACCAATCAATGCTGAGTTAACGCAAGCCCAATCACCAGCACCAAGGCATCACTTCAGAGAGGTCACTGAAATCTGACTGGGTGGCAGCAAGCTGGGGAGCATCATGGTGTGCCAGCCGAACCGAAGTGTCTCTGCCCCAATATGTGTAGTAGGGTCAGTCTTTCAGAAACACTTCTTCCTAATCAGGGCATGGCCGAGAGATCTGTTAGTGATAGTTTAAACATTCCCATTCACTTGGATTACAACTGTGACCACTGTGGCTGATGTGCTGATGTCCTGAATATGAACTGCAAGGAAAAATCACAACCTTCCATGCTCAGCAACCCCCTTCCAACTGAGCCCCCCCAGGCTAAAGGCTTCAGATTGAACACAGACAAGCAGCTGAGAATGAATAGATACAGCAAGACAAATATTGCCGGAATTGGATGCTCTCTCAACTTGGAGCTGGTATCCAAACTGAAATTCAGGGTCAGCCATAGAGAGTCATTACCACACATATCAATGGTGCATTCATGCGCAACAAGGGCTCCATTCAAATTCAGAAATGGTTGTGCACACATCTCTGGCTGCCCAGTCTATGGGAAGTGTCTATCAGATGTCAGGGAGATGAATGACTGTGGAATGAATTGATAACGTGAAAGAACAGTGAAAAATCTCACTGACTGGGCCGGGACTGCAAAAACACTGACCTTTCAGGGAGAAGTTTGCTGGTGCTTCTTCATTCTTTAGTTGCAAGCCGCACAATGAGGACAAAGGATCCACCTCCCTGACAATGCCCTATGCATTCTGTTACTACAACTTAACAACAGAGAGATCACATTTGTTATTCTTCCACCACCAAATGCTTCAATCTGAGAGCCAAGGCATTTTTAACCCCTCAGTAGGTCAACCAACAAGGCAGGTTTTGTTGAAAACAGGGGCAGCAACAGGATGCGAGGGCTGGGGTGCAAAACCAAGTCAATAGTTTGCAAACTTCACTGATGTGAGCCTGCACAGAGAACTGTTGCAAGTCTTAACGATTCAAGCAAAAGGGGAAAAAAACCACAGAGCAGCTTCCAAACCACTAAAAGGCATCAGACAAACCACTTAGGTTTATAAACAGGTGGTTGCAACACACTGTGAGGTCAGTCAAGTTAGGTAAACAGAAGGGGAAATCAAATTCAAAAATTTGCATTGCAAGGCATTTCTTTAGCTAGAGCCAACAGATTTATTTAAAAACAAGGCTAGGCTGTGATGATTGCTGGAGGGATCTGGGGTTGTGTGAAAAGAGGCGAGGGAGGGAGGTGGTAAAAAATACAAATGGGCAACATTCAGTTCCCATGCCAACTTGTGCAATGGGAGAATCTCAGGCAAGCTGGGACAAGCCCTTCATGGTGCTTTTGATGACTCTCAGCCACACTATGTTGGCACTGGCAAGTAAGCCAGCTGTCTTGACAAGTACTGTTGTACAAGTATCTCTGAGCTGACAGCATCACCATACACAAGAAAGTCAATGGTTAAAGGTCATAAAATATATCATTCCAACTCAGCATAAAAGTGTGCAACATACCTATCCAATGCTGCAGATGTCTTGACTCCAAGTGTATAATCACAAGGACTGAAACCTCATGGGACTATACTGCAGAGGCCTGGGCAGAAGTGCTCCACATCTCTCAAGTGGACTTGGGTGACCACGTGTATTCACCATAGTGACACTGAACCGATAAGGGAGAATGAGGCCAGTGATGAACCCATGTAATAACTCATTGTATACTGCAGTGGTTTAGTGGGTCACCTGAAGACGATACCATTGACAGATTCCACAAAAAAAGAGGCAAGGAACAATGAAAAGTAAAAAATCAGGAAAGCCGGACACCAGGAACGTTTACTTATTAGATGAAGCAGCAAACAGGTCAGCATCAATGTCATAGCAAATGGCAAATGCTTCTCATTACCAAAGTTGATTGAGTTAAGGGCTCTTTGGGTGGGGGGGGGGCAGGGTCATGCAGTTTAAAAGACCAAACTTAAAAGCCATTTCTTCTGGAAGTGACTAGATTCTTAAAATGTAGCTTCAATGCCTCAAAACAGAGTGGGTTTTATTCTCGGTTGGTACTCAGTTTCTACCATTTCAGATTGCTCCAATGCATTCATCGGTATGGTACGGAGGGGTGAACGGCAGAGGGAGGACAGCTGTATAATGGGTGCTCGATACTCCAAATGGATTTCATCTCCCCCTCAGAATGGGAATGGACAAGGGTTTACAGTTCTGGCCTTGTGTAGGATGGACGAGCAAGGTTTCAAATAAATTCCCTTAAGTTGTTGCTTTGACCTCTTGCCCCTGCTGTTAGATTCCTGCTCACGCACAACAAAGAAACCCAGTTACACTGTTTAAAAACAGTGAAAACACAAACAGACATACAAGAACAAGTTAGACGTCAAAAAGCAGATTTGAGCAACTCTGCTTCATACAATGCTTTAACCAGAAAAATATACTATAAAGTTTATACTTTTCCTTCAGCCAGAAAAATTACGGAATCAACTCATACACAACCTTAAATGCTACATGTAGTGCCAGGATTACCATGAGTTTCTGGCCAATAAGCTCTTTCCTTTCTAGAAAGTATCTCTGTAGTGTTGAGTGACGGGGGCTCTGGGAGGAAAAGGTATTTTTGGGTTGCGGGGCAGAAAGGGCAGGCAGGGGTTGAAAAGTGCATTTAATACTTCCGATAGGGCTTCTGAAAATCACCGGTGTTGAGTCGGGGCCGCGGCAGATCACCGAACATCTCAGTGCCGTCTGTTACGCTCATGGCCAGGGCTTTCATGCTGGCAGCGATCTTGTCCAGGTCTGGCGAAGGCAACTGATGATGAAAAGAAAAGCAGTCAGTGGCTTTTATGGCAACTAGTGGCTAGAAATGTCCACAGTTCAGCCAGGGGCCTCATGGAACACAGTATCAGTGGAGATGAGCTATTTCAGATGTCTAGGATCTCGTGTTTTTTTAAAATGACAATAAATTGACATTGCACCAGCATTGCAACACTTTCTCTGATCCCTACCTCCAGCTCTGCTGAACCTGTTCTGCTACTCAATCAGATCACAACTGACCTGTAATGCAAGTCCATTTGCTGACTCCACCAATGGCTCCCACACCTCTCAAAAATAGAACATTTAAAGTACTAAAGTCTCATATTCATAACCGCTCTGCTCTGACAGTGTAGACAGTTAATCTTTTTCTGACAGAACTAAAAAAAGGAACCACTTATCCCATAGTAACAAAAAAAAATCTAGAATGCAGGAATTATTTATTTACAGACCACAAAATATACTGCTCCGGGGGGAGGGGGGGAATGAAGCTATTAATATTTTTTCCCCAAAGATCTTTTTAAACTTTTATGTATGCATCACATATCAATGAAATGTAGAAGCAGCACTGAAATCTGTAAATATCTTTGATATTCATTCATTGAGATCACTGGATCCTATGCACTAGATGCTCCCCAAACTTCACCTCTCCATCCTCCACTCAGGGAATCCAACACAAAGTCAAAGCCAATAATCACCATCGTTCCCGTGATGCATCTTGGGACCTTGTTACATTAAATGTTTTATTTTAAAACAAGTGGCCACCTCTGCTGGAGAACTTGATTGGAGAGGGTGGTGGAGATGGTAAACAGGAAAGATGGTGATTGGGAACACTGCCTATAGCTTCAAAGCTCTCAAAAACAAGTTTTGGACTCTGATAGTAAGGGTACACTGGCCTTTATGAGTAAGGACATTGAAAATGGAAGTTGGGAGCTCATGGTGTGTTTGTACAAGATGTTGGTGGGGACATACTGTGTTCAGTTTTGGTCACCCTGCTATAGAAAAGATGTTAAATAAATGAAAAGAAAGCAGAAAAGATTTACAAGGACACTGCAAGGACTTGAGGGACTCAGTTATGGGGAGAGGTGGGGGGGGGGGGGGAGAGACAGGCTAGGACCTTTTCCCTTGGAGCGTAGAAGACCGAGAGGTGATCTTACAGAAGTGCACAAAAATCATGGGGTGAATGCACTCTAGTCAGGGTTGGGAAAATCAAGAGCTAGAAGACAGAATCAAGGCAAGAGGGAGAAGATTTGACATGAACTTGAGGAGCAACTTTATTTAAAGATACACAAAAGGTGATATAAGATGCCAGAGGAAGTGGCTGAGACAAGTACACTTACAACTTTTAAAAGACAGTTGGATAGGTAAATGGATAGGAAAGACGCAGAACAGAGGTTCTCAACCTTTATTATGCCATAGATCAATACTATTATGCAAGGGGCTCATGGTCCCAAGGTTGAGAATCCCTGGTTTAGAAGGTAATGGACCAAATACGGTAAAATGAGAATAGCTTAGATGGTTCTCATGGAACAGTTGGGCTGAAGGGCCCGTTTCTGTGCTGTATGACACAATAAATTATGAATTATTTATTGAAAAATTAAATTAAAGAATGCTTTAGAACAGAGGGATCTAGGAATAGTGGTGCTTAGTTCCCTGAAGATGGAATCTCATGTGGATAGTGTGGTGAAGAAAGCTTTTGGTTTGCTGGCCTTTATTAATCAGAGCATTGAGTATAGGAGTTGGGATGTAATGTTGAATTTGCATAAGGCATTGGTAAGGCCAAATCTGGAGTATTGTGTACAGTTCTTGTCACCGAATTACAGGAAAGATGTCAATAAAATTGAGAGAGTACAGAGGAGGTTTACTAAAATGTTGCCTGGGTTTCATCTCCTAAGTTACAGAGAAAGGTTGAACAAGTTAGGTCTTTATTCTTTGGAGCGTAGAAGGTTGAGGGGGGACTTGATAGAGGTGTTTAAAATTATGAGGGGGATTGATAGAGTTGATGTGGATAGGCTTTTTCCATTGAGAGTGGGGAAGATTCAAACAAGAGGACATGGGTTGAGAATTAGAGGACAAAAGTTTAGGGGTAACATGAGGGGGAACTTCTTTACTCAGAGAGTGGTAGCTGTGTGGAATGAGCTTCCAGCAGAAGTGGTTGAGGCAGGTTCTATGTTGTTGTTTAAAGTTAAATTGGACAGCTATATGGACAGGAAAGGAATGGAGGGTTACGGGCTGAGTGCAGGTCGGTGGGACTAGGATAGGGCAAGAGTTTGGCACGGAATAGAAGGGCCGAGAAGGCCTGTTTCCGTGCTGTAATTGTTATATGGTTATAAATATTGCTGTTACATTATATACAGCAGTAGATATAGTAGGGACTATTCCTCATTCAACTGCACCAGGTTTGTTAGCCCACCAATTATTTTGCGGGACTACTGTAGGATCCAATGGGGCCTTGTATGGATTGCACCCTCCCCCAGGAAAAAAAAAAGAGCACGGCAAAAATCTACAAAGATATTCCAATGCTCTCAATTCTATTTGGTGAGTGAGCTCCTTCTGGAATTGCAGCCAAATGGGTGACCCATCACCGACCAGATGAGAAAATCAGAAAGTCAAGACTCTTAATTTATCTTTTTTTCCCCCCCACTCATTGTTTTTTTTTGTTCAAGAGTGAAGAGGCATGGGATGCTGTCCCTAGTTTGACATGTGGGCACCATTAGCAAACTGGCTGTTGCTGCCCATTCCTGTTTTCCCCCTACATCTGGAACACCAAAGTCATTCACAGGATTGCCTCAGGGCCGTTTGGGAGTCAACCATATCATGTGGGGATAGGACCTAATATAGATCTAGATTGGGCAAGCAGGCTTCCGAATCACATAATGGTTAAATCTCAGAGGCCTTTTGGCCCAATGATATATGGGGTCTATGCAATAATCCAGCTGGTTCCACCCATATTCATTTCCCCTTTCAGATATTTATCCAGCTCCTTTTTGGATATTACACTGAAATACTTTACTGAGCACGTCGAACCTCTTCCTAAAAGACCAACTTGATGGTCAGTTTCAGCAATAATAATTCTTTGGCATACCAGCAGGAGAGAATATACCTTACCCGTTCATCGTTATCTCCATCAGCGAACTTCTTTGGCTTCAGATCTTTGAATCCCCAGATGGGAACTGACACGGGCAAGGACTTGGCATATTGATGACACTTTGTTTGAGAAAGAGTTTGTGGACGAATAGGAAGCTCTTCACTCAAACTGCCATCTGCAAGTCAAGGGGTAAAGCAAAACTACCAATTAGCTACAAGATATTGAAACACTTGGAGTCCCAGTACACATCAGATACACTGTAACTACTGTGCAAGACCTAGGTGGATTGCCCATGCAGATCTTTGCAAGGATCTTGTGGTGGCAGAGAGCCTTTTTGAGTTCTTGAGATCCAAAGAGCAATGCAGTCTGTAGTTTAGCCATCTGGCGCTTAACTCCTGGTAGGGTCAACCATGATGGCAAGTTCAAGGGGAAGCTTCTAGGCAAAGAGTGATCCAACCAAGCACTCAGTGGTGGAGCTGGTGGAAGATGATGACACATCATGATAGCAGTGAAGTGGGAGAAAAGCTTCAACAGTAAAGGGTTCCCAGTAGTCTTCCATTCCATGCCACTGGACCCTGACCTTGAACTCTTGAGGACTGTATTCTGGTATGTCCATGCATCAGCCTCCCCACATTAAATAATGCCATGGACAGGTGCTCTCCGTTAAGGGAATTCACTATTACATCTTGGAAACCCTTTAGGACTAGGGTTCACAACTTTTATTTCTTTCTTTTTTTAAATGCCATGGATCCCAATCATTAACTGAGTGGATGGTGCACCACAGGTTAGGAAACCCTGCCTTAGGGGAACATCAGCCTCGTCACAAGTGAGTGCACTACTACTACGGCCCATGCAGTTTCTACCTGGTCCCATAACATTCTCAAACCACCTAATTTTCCTGGAGGTTTATCATCAGTCAGCTCTAATAGAAATACAAATGCAAAATAGAAATGGAAGCTAGAATTCACTCAGGCATCAAAGAAAGCCTTTTCAACACAAGTCTATGCTATATCATGAAATGCATCTCAACCATCCACAAAGGTGTGTTGTTGTAAGCAGTACTGAACTACAATCCACTCCACACCAGTAGAGATAATGTCCATTTACTAAATTGGCTTAACTACCTCAACTTGTGATTAATCCAATTCTTAAAAATGACAAGAGCGAGTGTGCCACTATGAGTACCATGGAATAAACAGCTCCTTCCTACTTATGCAGCCTATACTAGATTCAATACAGTTTGCATTTACCATAACATATAGGACCAGAATTGGGCCATTTGGGCCACTGAGACTGCCCCCCCACTGTAGACTTACCATCTGTGCTCTCGCCATCCAAATCAGATTCAAAGAAAGGCTCACAATCCTGACTGGTTGACTCTTCATCCATTGTGAAGATGGCTGTAGGGGAAAAAAAAAAATCAAGTTAACACATTAATGTGAAGGCTGGAGTACAACTTTCAAACTTTTGTGGACAACATCAAGTTGGAGGTACAGTTAACAGAAGAGGATGATGACAAAAAGACCATGATGCACTTGATGTTGCAGTGTTTGCTGAGCTTGGCAATAAGCTTGCAGATATTTCATTGCCAGTCGAGGTGACATCCTCAGTACGCAATTGTTGGTATTTCTCTCTGGAAGTGCTCGTGTTTGTATAGGCTCCAGTTCACTTGCCTAGGTCCTGACTGGCTACCCCTTCAGTTGACCTTTGAATTCTATTGGCTCGCATTTCTTTGGCTCTTAGGGGTTCATGGATGTCATCTATTTCACTATGTTTGTTTACAGAGTTATCAGAAGAGAAACATGCTTCTAAAAATTCTTGAGCCTGCTTCGTGTTTGCCTGCACCAGAACCTCCATGGTGTCCATAAGACCATAAGACAAAGGAGCAGAAGTAGGCCATTCAGCCCATCAAGTCTGCTCCGCCATTTTATCATGAATATTTTCCATTCTCCTATTTAGTCCCACTCCCCCGCCTTCTCACCATAACCTTTGATGCCCTGGCTACTCAGATACCCATCAATCTCTGCCTTAAATACACCCAATGACTTGGCCTCCACTGCTGCCCGTGGCAACAAATTCCATAGATTCACCACCCTCTGACTAAAAAAAATTTCTTCGCATTTCTGTTCTGAATGGGCGCCCTTCAATCCTCAAGTCATTCCCTCTCATACTAGACTCCCCCATCATGGGAAACAACTTTGCCACATCCACTCTGTCCATGCCTTTCAACATTCAAAATGTTTCTATGAGGTCTCCCCTCATTCTTCTAAACTCCAAGGAATACAGTCCAAGAACGGACAAACATTCCTCATATGTTAACCCTCTCATTCCCGGAATCATTCTAGTGAATCTTCTCTGTACCCTCTCCAACGTCAGCACATCTTTTCTTAAATAAGGAGACCAAAACTGCCCACAGTACTCCAAGTGAGGCCTCACCAGCGCCTTATAGAGCCTCAACATCACATCCCTGCTCCTATACTCTATTCCTCAAGAAATGAATGCCAACATTGCATTCGCCTTCTTCACTACTGACTCAACCTGGAGGTCAACTTTAAGGGTATCCTGCACGAGGACTCCCAAGTCCTGTTGCATCTCAGAACTTTGAATTCTTTCCCCATTTAAATAATAGTCTGCCCATTTATTTTTTCTGTCAAAGTGCATAACCATACACGTTCCAACATTGTACTTCATTTGCCACTTCTCTGCCCATTCTTCCAATCTATCCAAGTCTCTCTGCAGACTCTCCGTTTCCTCAGCACTACTGGCCCCTCCACCTATCTTCATATCGTCAGCAAACTTAGCCACAAAGCCATCTCGATCATCCTTCTCGATCGTCGTGTACCAAGACTAATGGGATACCACAAAGGTTCTGGCGTACCAACAACTGTGCACTGAGGATGTCACCTCAACTGGTGATGAAACACCTACAAGCTAACTGCCAAGCTTGGCGAACACTGCAACATCAAACACCTCAACCAGAGCTACCAATATTCACAACCATCCTAAATGTGATGTGACTGGAAATTTTACTCTATGGTATGAGAATACAATAGAAATATTACTTCTTTCTAAAACAAGGTGTCTCATGAGAGAAGTACAAGGGGGCATAAACATAGCAAATCAGTGATGCAGAATAATAAGTCATAAATGTAAAAAAATTTAATTTTATATTTGAGGGAAGAATTGAAAAGCAGTGTTTGTTAAATTTTATTGATATAGTGCCTTTACCACAAAAGAATCTGCAGTAAGGCTCTTCAGGTGTAAAAGCAACAATGATCAACCAAGGAGAACTTGAAAGATGCATTTTCAGAAAGTTTAGGAAGGGAATTCAGAAGAATGAGATCAGAGACGAACAAGTCAGAACTGGAGACGAGTTAAGGATGCAAGACAATGTTGGATAACAAAGATAAAATACTGATACAAGAGCAGTACCCATTATACACAAGGACAATGGAGTAACAGGACTTGGTACAAGTAAAGAGAGAACAGATGTTTACACACAAGAGCTATACACTTTATTAGATACGGAGTGAAACTCTTGTGGTCTTCTACAGCTTCAAGTTTTGACGTGTTGTACATTCAGCAATGCTTTTCTGCACACCACTGTTGCAAAGTCTGATTTTGAGTTTATTCTCACCTTCCTGTTAGCTTGAACCAGTCTGGTCATTCTCCTGTGACCCCTCTCAATAACAAGGCATTTTTACACACAGAACTGCCACTCACAGAATATTTTTGTTTTTTTTTGCACCATTCTCTGTAAACTCTAGAGACTGTTGTGTGTGAAAGTCACACGAGATCAGCCATCTGAGATATTACCCAATCTGACACCAACAATCATTCCAGTTAGTCACATAGATCACATTTCTTCCCCATTCTGATGTCTAGTCTGAACAACAATGGAACCTCTTGACCATGTCTGCATGCTTTGATGCATTGAGTTGCTACCACATGATTGGCTGATTAGATATTTGCATTTACAAGGTGTACCTAATGAATGGCCACTGAATTTACAAAGCTGATTTTGATACTTCGAAGGATGGAGTCAGGGTGAAGTGCTGAGGCAAACTTTGAAAGTGCCAGGTAACTCCCAAAAGACAAGTTAATTATCCACAGAATTATCTACACTTAGTGCAATATAATTCATTCTACCAACAGAGTTTGCTGTTGAAATTTGTTTCAGACAATAGATTTGCTTTTTAGTGCACATGGGAAACCCAGTAGATTTTTAAAAAAACCTTAATGCTTTCAATTATTCTATCATGAAGTGAATATTATTGACAGTAGATTGGTGGGGTCTGGAGCCAGGTGGTCAGATGGGGCAAGTACAAAAATTATCCTTGCTGGAAGGAAAATTGGAATGTCTTTAAACCTACCAGTTCATCAACGGTTTCCTGGTTACTGCTACTGATACTACAGGTTTTAAAAAAAAACTCACGTTACTCCAACAAGCTTCATCATGGGCACTCAAAAAGCATCATTAAGGAGCCCCAACTTTTTCCCCTATCTTTGCACTATTTAATATTTTTATATACAAGGCAGCAATGGCAAACCACTTCATAGAACAATTTGCCAAGAACAATCATGGTCATGGAAAGACCACGATCATCCACATTGTACAACACAGCACATAACAAATGAGCAATATTGTAATTTACAGTTTATGTATTGCAATGTACTGTTGCAGTAAAACAACAAATTTCACGATATATGCCAGTGATATGAAACCTGATTCACTAAAGATTTCCAGCATTTTCTATTATTATTTCATATTTCTAATATCAGCAGATTTTAAAAATATATTTCCGGGCTTAAAATTCCAAAATCCCAGCTGCCTCAGTGGGATTTGAACTGGTCTCTGAACTGTGAGACAACTCCTGGGTGCTAGTCCACTATTCTACTATCTTCATGAATGGCACAACACCAAATTCCTGATTAGACTTGAGTACAGATGAACAAGACACATTGTTCCAATAACCTGTTTTATTTCACTGTACCTACCACTGCACTCAAAAGGACAATCAAAAATTCACTTATACTTTAGAGAAACCCTAACTGAACCAGTAATAATTTCACAGCAAAGCATGAAACACAAGAGATTCTGCAGATGCTAAAAATCCAAAGGAACACACAGTAAATGCTAGAGGAACTCAACATGTCAGACAGCATCTATGGAAATGAATATACAGCTGACTTTTCAGACCGAGACCTTTCATTAGTCCTTGGGAGGTTGCAGGTGAGAAGCTTGTTCTGTATGAATCTGTATAGCACCAGTCATGGCTTAGTGAGCAGCAGTCACCTCAGAACACTCTATCCATTTATTTAAAGATGCAGCATGGTAACAGGCTCAACGAGGCCTGCCCAATTAACCTGTGCACCTTTGGAATGCAGGCAGAAACCAGAATACCCAGAGGAAACCAACATGGTTACAGGGAAAATGTGCAAACTCCTTACAGACAACAGCAGAATTATCACTAATAGAGTTACACTTAACCATATCTATGATTTTGACAATGTTTGTCTTGATCTTGGTTTATATTGTTACTGATATACATATTTGAACTGATTCTCCTCTTAACCATATCTATGCTTTTTTAAAAATCAATAAAAAGATTGATGAAGAAAAAGAGTTACACTAGCTGCTACACCACCGTGCCATCCGCAGTAAGATTTGGCTTTAAATGCCATGCCAGGATCTGGAGCACATGTCTTACTGGCATTTCAACACACATGGAAAGAAGATTTCAAAGCCATAAGTAGCATACATCAGATGAAGCACACACGAGATCCTGCCTGCTGTTTCTATTATTACACAAAGAATTTGCACTTTATCTGTAGGTTTTTCATCTTCCTCCCCCAGGGGTGTTTGTTGTTTTCTTTTAAAATGGGTTCTTTGTGTTTCTTGTTTTGTGGCTACCTGTAAGGAGACGAATCTCAAGGTTGTATTATGTGTACATACATTAATAAATTTACATTGAACCTTGATGTGACAATAACAAACCAAACAATGGTTATGCTGCTTATGAGCACTCCTTGTATTCTAACTGGTTAAAATGCAGCCAGTGGCGTATCTAAGGTATGGCAGGTATGGCACGTGCCCTGGACGCCACTTGAAGGGGGGGGGGGCACCACTGAGCAGTTTCTATTAAAGTCAGACAAGCCATCCTCGGATAGTGAAAAAAGAATTTTCTTCAGATGTATGATCTGTCTTTGATCATCATGGGTGAGAAGCACTAGGATGGCCTTATTTCAGAGCATTGTGTAAGAAGACCATGAAACATTTCTTCACGAAGAAGTAGAGCTGAAGGACGGAAAAGATGAAAGTTGGAGGCAGAGAAGCCAAGAAGTCGAGCAAGTTCTTCATGCCCTTCTTTGAAAAGGCCGGAACAAGTAGTTTGACACGTTCCGTGGAGTCGCCTGCACCTGCTACAAGTTTGTTTGAATCTGAAGGTGGATCAAGTACAAATGCATCACAAGCCGAGGAGGAAGTCAAGTCAAGTAAATCCGAGTATGACGAGATGAAGAGTGAGGCTGCCACAGAGAACGTGGAGATGACAGGAGGGGAAGACAATGGTGGTGGCGGTGGTGATGTTGAGTTTATTGATGAGGTTTTACCTGACGAGATTGAACCTGATGACGCTGAACCTAGTGAACTGGATGCTGTCAAAGAGCCTCGAACTGTCATACCAGAAGTGATTGAACAGCGTGACATTGGACTTCTGAAGTTCAACAAGGATACTGGAAAAGCAACTCTGCCTGATGCATTGAGAACAGAAATAAAGCTGGGTTTGAAGTATTTCCAGAACAGTGAGGGGCCTTTCCTACCAACAAATAACTGCTCAATGAACAAAACTTGGTTCAAGAGGAAATTGGGAAATGGTTGTGGTGAGGAAGTGACTCACTCATGGCTGGTCTATTTCCCTTCTAAAAAGTCTGCATTTTGTATCTGTTGTCTTCTCTATTCCTGGTCAGACCATCAATCCTCATTGGAGCAGGAAAGTGGATTCAACCAGTAGAAAGCACCTGAAAGGATTAGTGTTCATGAAAATGCCAAGAATCATCAGGAATGCATCACACAGTGGAAAGAAATTTAGCTGGAAACAGGAGTTATTGACGCGGTATTTCAGTCACAGATTGAGAAGGAAAAGCAGAAGTGGCATGATATTTTGACGAGAATCCTTCACTGCATAAGATTCCTTGCGACTCAGAACCTGGCTTTGCAAGGACACGGCAAGTCACTTCAGCTAAACGATGACTCCAATGTGGGAAAATTTCCTTGGCTTACTGAAACTACTGGCCATCTTTGACCCTGTCATAAAAGAACACCTCACTCATTTGGGAAGTCATCCTGGATCCACGTCTTATCTTTTACCGGGTGTCCAGAACGAATTCATCCGCATGATGGCATCCACTGTTCACCAGAGTTTACTGAGAAGCATTCGTAAAGCCAAGTACTATGGACTCATGTTCGGTTTGACTCCTGATCAGGCACACCGTGAGCAGATGTCAGAAGTAGTGAGGTATGTGGAAGTTGATTTTGAGAGGAAAACAGTCCGTGTTACAGAGTCCTTCCTTGGTTTTATCCAGATAAGCCAGAAGGATGCTGACAGCTTGGTTGAAGACATCTTGAAACAGCAAGAGAAGGACGAAATGGAGCTACAAGATTGTCGGTCACAGTACCATGACAATGCTGCTGTGATGGCTGGACACAGAAGTGGTGTTCATCAAAGAATAAGTGAGAAAAACAAGTTGGCAGTGTTTGCGAATTGTGACAATCACTCACTCAACTTGGTGGGTGTACATGCAGCCAAGCAGGATACAATGATGGTCAAGTATTTTTTTGGAACCATCGAAGCTCTCTGCGTGTTTTTCTCTCGTTCAACAGAGCGCTGGGAAAAACTCAAAAACGCTGTGCCTGCGGTTGTTAAGTCGGAGTCCGAAACCAGGTGGAGTGCAAGGACAGAAGCAGTGAAGCTCGTCAACAAGTAACTTGAGGAGATACTTCAAGTTCTCCAGGACACAACAGACAATGAAAGCAAGACCAGTGAAACAAGAAGTGACGCAAGGCAGCTGTACAACCGCATGTTGAGTTATGATTTTCTGATTTTGCTAGGATTTTGGAACAAAGTACTCATTCGCATTGACCGTATTCAAAAGAGGCTGCAGGATCCTAGCATGAACTTCCACGATGTTGCCCTGGATTCGAAAGCCCTTCGAGATCCAGGAAAAGGGGACATCAAAATAGATGTGAACACAAACTCAAGAAAAAAAAACTATATATAAAAACAGACAATACAAAAAAAAGAGGCCCAAGTGAACATTCATCCCCGAGATAATGCAAAGGCTTCAGACAGCATAGGACTTAAAGCATTTTGCATTTGTCTTTACAGTTGAAGAAATACTCCATTAGTCCCAAGTAATGCAGGGAAGGCATTAATTGTCATGCCATGAGAATTCATACTGGGTGAACAAATAGAGCCAATAACCAATACATTTCCATCCCAGGATTTTAAGAGCAGCAAACAGTATGGTGGACGTGCATGTATAATCTTCTGGAGAAGTGAGCTTTCCAATCTTCTGGTAATATGATACCTCTGTTCAAAAAGTGAAACAGGCAACAGCGAGATAGCCTAAAAGCCAATTAACCCAATTTCAGTTGTTGAGAAGAATATGGAAATGAATACGGAAGTGTATCGAAGAGACTGAACCTGATGTTTGGACGATGATTTAGGCTAGACTGAAAAGGTCAGGGTGTTGGGGTCCCAGGCGAGGGACAGGCGAGTTCAGCTCGCTGCTCTGCTCAGAACTAAGGGTCTGGGGACAGACTCCTTTTGTGGACTTCAGTTCAGAACTCCATTTGCTTGTGGTTATTGTTTGCATGATTTGTTTTTTTCCCCGTCTCTCCACGCATCAGGGGTTTTTTTGTTTCATGGCTGCCAAGGAGATGAATCTCAAGGTCATATAATGTATACATAATTTGATAATAAATGTACTTTGAACTTTGAGGTAAAAAAGCCTACTTGGAAAAAAAAATCAAACTAATCAAGTTAGTACATCTTCATAAAGCAGAGATAGTGTACAACTAACAGAACATTCAAGGAAACTTCAGAGGATAAAGGGAATGAGGAAATGTATTTGGACTTCTTGAAGGCATTCAATTTCCATCAAAAGGTGGTCATATCAGAGACCAAGGTGTTTGAATCAACATATTAGCATGTGCCAACTACAAGGAAGCAGCAAGGTGGTAATTTTCAACCTAGCAACCTGTAAATAATGGTACAAGGAACAGTAGTGTAACCACAACTACACTATACACTCAGTAGCCACTTTATTAGATACCACCTGTAAGCTAAATGTGGCCACTCAGTGTATGTTTGTGGTCTTCTGCTGCTATAACCCATCCATTGCAAGGTTGGATGTGCTGTGTGTTGAGATGCTCTTGTGTACACCATTGTTGTAATGTGTGGTTATGTCAGCTTAAACCAGTCTGGCCACTCACAGAATCTGAATCAGGTTTAATATCACTGGCATATGTTGTGAAACTTCTTGTTTTACAGCAGAAGATTTCCTCCAACCTCTCTCACTAACAAGGGACTTTTGCGCAAAGAACTGCCCCGATTAGATTTTCTTTTGTACCATTCTCTGTAAACGTTGGAGACTATTGTGTATGAAAATCCCAGGAGATCAGCAGTTTCTGA
The DNA here is from genome assembly GCF_963921235.1 of Mobula hypostoma. NCBI lineage: Eukaryota > Metazoa > Chordata > Chondrichthyes > Myliobatiformes > Myliobatidae > Mobula > Mobula hypostoma. Next base: position 112,100,740 of record NC_086107.1, read on the forward strand.
GATACTCAAACCACCCAATCTGGCACTAACAATCATTCCATGGTCAAAGTCACTTAAATCACATTTTCTCCCCATTCTGAAGTTTGGTCTGAACAACAACTGAACCTCTTCACCATGTCTGCATTCTTTTGTGTGTTGAGTTGCTGCCACATGATTGGCCGATTAGATATTTGTATTAATGAGGTGTAGACATACTTAATATAGTAAAGTGGCCACCTAGTGTACAAATGTAAGGAATTCTTACAGCAACTGTTCAATACTATACTATGATTATATTTGGAGTGTTGTGAACAATTTTGATCCTCCTCAAATTTAAAGTTATTTGCATGGAGGGAAGGTTCTCCAAATAAATAAATAAAAGGTGCAGAGGGGTTACCCTATGAGGAAAGGTTAAACATGATGGGACAATTTAGACAGAGAGGTGATCTTATTGAAACATACAGTTTATGAAAGGGTGAAAGGGCACTAGACAGGGCAAATGGTGTGAGGACTTCCTTTCATAGGAGAGTCCAAATCCAGAGGGCAAGGTCTCACATCAGAGGGAGCCCACTTAAAAATTAAGGTGAGGAAGAATTTAACTCAGAAGGCTGCAAGTTTTTGAAACTCTTTGCATAAGGGCTGTGGACACAGAGTCTTAAATTCAAGGACGTGATAGATGGATGTAATCAATTAAGAGGGCTATTGGGATAAAGGGAAGGAAACCTGACTGTAGGAATGTCAGATCATGACCCTGAGGTCTTGAGTTAACTGTTCCTCCATTTTATGATCTAATTCCATATTAAAAACACAAGGTATAGTGGAGAAAGTCCGAAGTTTTACTAGGAAATGAACAAGGATTATTTTTGGTTAGAAGGGATACTTTTGGACCCAACCTCACAGAAATTGGGAGAGGGAGGGCCAGTCAGCAGGAATATGGCTGGTCAAAGATCATGGTTAACCAACTACATAGCTCTATTTAAATCTGACTCATACTGAAATGGCACATAGGGTACTGTAGCCCAGAGTTCATCACAATCTTCAGAAACTTGACCCAGTGTTATGCAGCTTGCATTCTATCTCATGTCAGGGAAACCCCATTCAATGCAGACAGGACACACGCAGTTGAGGAATAGGCCACATGGCTCAGTTGCTGCAGAGACACTGGAGATCCATAATGTCTGTGCACATTCTAACAACATGACATCATTTTTCTTCTCTGGGTCATTTGCTTTCTGAATGGGAAATCTGGATCAAATCTCAATTCACAGCTGGTCGGTCGGTTTAACACAAGACAGTTCCCTTGGGAAATTCACAGTACACAAATATCTAGCTCCGCATACAAAGGCAGTGAAGGTTAAAACTTCACGGTAGCATAGCAGATGGTACAACACTATTACAGCTCGGGGCGGAGTTTAGAGTTCAATTCCGGCGTCCTCTGTAAGCAAGTTTGTATGTTCCTTCCTGTTGTAATGTTTCCTCTGGGTGCTCCGGTTTCCTCCCACATTCCAAAGTAGTATGGTTAGAATTAGTGGGTTGTGGCCATGCTATGTTGTTACCAGAAGTGCAGCAACACTTGCAGGCTACCCATCTTTGATCTGTGATGGTCATTGACACAATGCATTTCACTCTATGTTGTACATGTGACATACAAAGCTAATATCTTTAGCTTTTGAGATGTAGGGTCATGGTTTCCCAAAGACGAAGTGCTTGATCAAGCCTTGCGACTGGTATATTTGGGTCTGGACATCAGGGAGTGTACCTGTGAAATATTGGATCTTTGTTTCCTTGAGCGAACTAGTGGGGTGTTGGTTTAATGACTCACCAGAAAGATTTCAAAAGAGTTGTGCCTTCTTGGCATTGCACTGGAGCGTCAGACTATTTTCTTTTCCCCCTCTCTTCTTCACTCACTAGGGGATCAACCAAGTATGGTACCCAAACTACAGTGAAGCTGCACCAGAGCCGAGTTCTGTCCACACTCTTGTATGGGACAGAATGCTGGTACACGATAGAGAAAGACCTTGCCAAGTATTCGTCATTCCACACCATGAGCCTCCCAAAGATTTCTGTATTTTCTGGCCAAAAGAGATCTCCAACTACACCCTACTCCTTCAGTATCGCCAAGAGAACATGGGCACAATCATCATGATGAAACATTAGATGACGGATTGGGGACGTGATGAGAAGACAGGCCAACTCCATCAAGACAGCACTTCATTTGATCGCTGAAGGACTGAGGAAATGTGGGAGACCAAAGACAACTGTAGAGATAGAAATGAGGACTCTGAACGTGACCCGGGGCAAAATAGAGAAGGTGGCCAAGGACAGAGAGATGGAGGTCCTTCATTGCTGCCCTAAATGCCAACAGGGTAACAGGCACAGCAGCAGCGTTATTTTTTTTGGGAGACATTTGAGGGAGGGGGAGATGATGTCAAAAATAAACCAAAATATTGCTTTAAATGGAAAATAAGGTACAGGTCTATGGATTGTGAAGAAATATCTTGCATGCAGATTGACTGCCCAGCAAGGACTTTGGAGAGAACAGTGAAATTGAAGGTATTAGCATTGTTTTGACAAACGAGTTGAAGAGATAATGTGGTCCTTGCTCAGTGGTTTTACATTAGAATGGTCTTTCTCATGGGTTTCAATTGTTTTAAGAAATGGCCAGGGTACATAACAGATGCTGACAGAGATACCTCTTAAAGATCAGCTTTATTTGTCATATGTACCTCAAAGCATACAGTGAAATGTGGCCTTTGTGTCAAATCATATCAGTGAGGATTGTGCTGAGCAACCTAGCCTGCAAGTGTTGCCATATATACTTCTGGCAACAAGATAACTTGCACTCAACTCACGAACCCGTATGTCTTTGGAATAGAGATGGAAAATGGAGCACTGGAAGAATCTCACAGTCACAGGGAGACAATACAAACTCCTTGCAGACAGCCAAAGTCAAATTTATTAGCATAGTATGTACATATATTACAATATGCTACCTTGAGATTCATTTTCTTGTGGCATTCACAGAATTTATGAAAAAAATATACGCAAATAAAAGACTGACAAACTAATTGCAAAAGGCACCAAATTGTGGAAATAAAAAAAAGTATAAGTATAAAGTATAACACGGAGAGCATAAGTTGTAAAGAGTCCTTGAAAGCGAGTCCATAGGTTATGAAATCAGTTCAGTGTTGAGATGAGTGAAGTTATCCATGCTGGTTCAGGAGCCCTGATGGTTGAAGGGCAATAACTGTTCCTAAACCTGGTGGTGCGGGACCCAAGGCTCATGTACCTCTTGCCCGATTGTAGTAGAGAGAAGAGTGTATGGCCTGGATGGTGGGGCCCTTGAGAATGTATGCTGCTTTCTTGGGGCAGTGCTCCATTAAATGTGTTCAATGATCAGGACAGTGGCAGAATTGAACCTGGGTCACTGGTGCTGTAAAGCATTATGCTAACCACTACGCTACCATGTCACACCTTCCTTTTCTCCTAAGTACCCTCTGTTTGACCTTTCATCCACACAATAAGACAATGTAATTTTTGCATATGAAGTCTACTCAGTGTAAGCATTGCTACTATGTGGTTCTTTACCTGAAGGGTCATCCAAATTACATCTGTCCACTTCCCTTTCACTTTCAGAGGCTGTTCTCTCGTCAGTCTCTGCAGCTCCAGAGTCACATTCCGTCGCTGGTCTCAGTTTTGTTGAGCTCTGACTGTCAGACGATAAGCTCCCCTTGCCATAGATGGACGGGTAGCTCTTGGAGAAGGAGTCCTCAGCACTGCTTTCATCCTCCTTTGTGTCTTTTGCATTGCCACGCTCGGGGATGGTACAGCTGGTGTAGGTAGAGGTCTTGTGGAAAACAGCAATATCGTCCAGGTAGTGCTTGGTGGCGTCTGAGAGGGTCCCAGTGCCATGGACCACATAGGCAAGGTTCGATTGCAGCTTCGGCCGGTAAGCAGTCAACAGGGCAACATCATTGCCCGTTTGCTGACGATACTTGTCCACTGCACAGACTAGAGAGTCCCAACTCTCTCGGTGGTTATCAAGCATGTCAGTCATCATTGTAGTAGGTGTAGTTGCCTGTGGGATAACAGAAAGACAAGACAGTAGGATTAGAAATGTGTGTCAAGACAACAATGGTAAGGTTTCAGCTACAGTATCTTATTTAATTCTGACCACCACATTGGAGGATGCCTTTTTGAAATAAAGCAGCTACATTTCATCAGTTTAAGGAGATTTGGTTTGTCACCTTAAACACTTGAAAACTTCTATAGATGTACGGTGGAGAGCATTCTGTTGGATTGCATCATTGTCTGGCATGGGGGGGGGTATCAAAAGCTACAGAAAGTTGTAAAATTAGAACAAAAAAGGTTGAAGCATGACTTTCATGAAGCAGACAAGGGCAAACTGTTTCTGATGGTCAGAGGACAGGGTGGAGCATTCAACAGGAAACATTTTTTATATATACACATTAGGTTGTTATGATCTCCACTGATCATGGACTTCAGAAAGGGTAAGGTGGAGGGAACACACACCAGTCCTCAGAGGGATCAGAAGTGGAAAGAGTGAGCAAGTTCAAGTTACTGGGCGTCAACATCTAAGGATCTATCCTGCCCTACATATTGATGCAGATGTAAAGATGACACAACAGCAGGTGTACGTACTTCATGAGTTTGAGGAGATTTGGCATGTCACCAAAGACACTCATGAACTGTGGAGAGCATTCTAACTGGCTGTGTCACCATCTGGTATGCGGGGGGGGGGGGGAGAGGAGGCTACTGTACAGGATTGAAATAAGCTGCAGAGTTGTAAACTCAGTCAGCTCTATCATGGATGGGCATTGGTCTCCATAATATCCAGTACATCTTCAAGGAGCAATACCTCAAAAAGGCAGCATCCATCATTTAAGGATTCCCATCACCTAGGCCATGCCTTGTTCCAATCAATGAGATTGGAGGTATGGATTGTAGAGTTGCCCTGCCCCATGAAAAAAAAGCACACAGTCAGGTTATGGACAGAACCTGCTCTTCTCAAAAAAGATCTGTTTATGTGCACCATGCCTCGATCAAAACCACTTTCAGAGGACCTTACAAGAATTGTAGAGATGTATGAAGCTGGAAAAGGCTCCAGAAGCATTTCTAAAGACCTGAGTGTTCACCAGTCCACAGTAAGAGATTGTGTACAAAATGGAGCAAATTTAGTATCTTTGCTACTCTCCCTAGGAGTAGGTGTCCTGCAAAGGTTGCAGCAAGAGCACAAAGTGCAATGCTGAAGGAGATGAAAAAGAACCCAAGGGCAACAGTAAAAGACCTACAGAAATCTCTGGAACTTCCTAACATCTCTGTTCAAGTGTTCACTACAAGAAAAACACTGAACAAAAACAGTGTTCACGGAAGGACCCTGAGGAAACAACTGCTCTCTGAGGAAAAAAAAATAAACCGACAAACAGTGTTGCACGTCTAAAGTTTGCAAAAGACTTCTGGGACAATGTTCTGTGGATATAGGAGACAAAAGTTGAACTTCTTGGCAGAAATGCACACCACTATATTTGGAGGAAAAAAAAGAGAACACTGCACACCAACACCAAAACCTCATCCCAACTGTGAAGCATGGTGGAAGGAGCATCATGGTTTCGTGCTCCTTTGCTCTCTCAGGGCCTGGGCACCCTGTAATCGAACAGGGAACAACAAATTCAAAATTGTATCACGACATTTTCCAGGAGGATGTCAGGGTAGTGGCCTGTCACCTGAAGCTTAATAGAAGTTGGATGATGCAACAAGATAATGATCTGAAACAGAATAATTTAAAAAGAAGAAAATTTCTATTTTGAAGTGGCTAAGTCAGAGTCCAGACCTTAACCCAATCGAGATGCTGTGGCATGTCCTGAAGAGGGCTGTTCATGTAAAGTATCCCAGAAATATTGATGAACTGGAATAGTTTTGTATGGAGGAATGGTCTAAAATTCCTCCTCATCGTTGTGCAAGGCTGACCAGCAGCTACAGAAAATGTTTGGTGGAGGTTATTGCTGCTAAGGAGGTTCTACCAGTTTTTAAAAAAAAAACACAGGAGTTCACACACTTTTTCCCAGTGTGGATTGTGAATGATTAATCAATGTGTTCAATAACGACATGAAAAGTACAACTGTTTGTGTGTTATTAATTTAGGCAGATTGTTTGTCTGATATCGTGACTTAGATAAAGATCAGACATTTTATGTGTAATTAATGCAGAAAATCAGAAATTGCAAAGGGTTCAAACTTTTTCTTACAAATGTACATACAGTGTCATGCAAAAGCTTGTGCACCCCGGTTAAAATTTATGTTACTGTGAATAGTTGAGTAGATGAACTGATTTCCAAAAGTCATAAAGTTAAAGATGAAACATTCTTTTCAACATTTTAAGCAAGATTAGTGTATTATTTTTGTTTTGTACAATTTTAGAGTCGGGGGAGGAGAAAAAGGAAAGGAGCACCATGCAAAAGTTTGGGCACCCCAAGAGATTTGAGCTCTCAGATAACCTTTACAAAGGTATCAGACCTTAATTAGCTTGTTAGGGCTACGGCTTGTTCACAGTCATCATTAGGAAAGGCCAGGTGATGCAAATTTCAAAGCTTTATAAATACCCTGACTCCTCAAACCTTATCCCAACAATCAGCAGACATAGGCTCCTCTAAGCAGCTGCATAGCACTCTGAAAATTAAAATAAATGATGCCCACAAAGCAGAAGTCTATAAGATAGCAAAGCATTTTCAGGTAGCGATTTTCTCAGTTCGTAATGTAATTAAGAAATCGCCATCAACAGGAATGGTGGAGGTCAAGTTGAGGCCTGGAAAACCAAGAAAACTTTCCAAGAGAACTGCTTGTAGGGTTGCTAGAAAGGCAAATCAAAACCCCCATTTGACTGCAAAAAACCTTCAGGAAGATTTAGCAGACTCTGGAGTGGTGGTGCACTGCTCTACTGTGCAGCGACACCTGCACAAATATGACAATCATGGAAGAGTCATCAGAAGAAAACCTTTCCTGTGTCCTCACCACAAAATTCCACGTCAGAAGTTTGCAAAGGAACATCTAAACAAGCTTGATGCATTTTGGAAATAAATCCTGTGGACTGATGAAGTTAAAATAGAACTTTTTGGCTGCAATGAACAAAGGTATGTTTGGAGAAAAAAGGGTGCAGAATTTCATGAAAAGAACACCTCTCCAACTGTTAAGCATGGGGGTGGATCGATCATGCACGGGGAGTATTTCACTGGTAGAGGGAAGAATGAATTCAATTAAATACCAACAAATTCTAGAAGCAAACATCATACCATCTGTAAAAAAGCTGAAGATGAAAAGAGGATGGCTTCTACAACAAGATAATGATCCTAAACACACCTCAAAATCCACAATGGACTACCTCAAGGTGCAAGCTGAAGGTTTTGCCATGGCCCTCAGTCCCCCAACCTAAACATATTGAAAATCTGTGGATAGACCTCAAGAGCAGTGCATGCAAGACGGCCCAAGAATCTCACAGAACTAGAAGCCTTTTGCAAGGAAGAATGGGTGAAAATCTCCCAAACAAGAATTGAAAGACTCTTAGCTGACTACAGAAAGCGTTTACAAGCTGTGATACTTGTCAAAGGGGGTGTTACGAAGTACTGACCATGCAGGGTGCCCAAACTTTTGCTTTGGACCCTTTTCCTTTTTTGCTATTTTGAAACTGTAAAAGATAGAAATAAAGTAATCTTGCTTAAAATATTTTAAAAATGTGTCATCTTTAACTTTATGACCTGATTTCCAAAAGGCATCTTTTACTCGCCTAGCTATTCACAGTAACAGAAATTTTGACCGGGGTGCCCAAACTTATGCATGCCACTGTGGAGGCACCATTCCATCCAAAAGTTTGTGAGTTCTCCCCTCAAGTAGCACCAGTTGCTTGGGTTTTAACAACAGTTGAAGAGGGTGAGGCTGTGAGATCAGACTCTCAAACTAAGCAGCCAATAACTTAGGACAGAACCAGGTTTCTCAATCCAGAGCGCAAGTAATAATTCTGTACACAGGACGTCTGTGAAAGCTCAGTCTGAAGGCTCAGCTGAAAGGTGAAACCTATTTTTTTTTTGAAATTGAGGGAATTATGGGGTTAGTATGAGAATGTGGCACTGAGTCAAAAGAATAGCCATAATCTTGAAAAGCAGGGCACACTGAATGATTTACTTGTTTTTAAGATCAACACACACATACAATGTTAGTCCTTCAGTTAGTCCTGACGAAGGGTCTTGGCCTGAAACGTCAACTGCACCTCTTCCTACAGATGCTGCCTGGCCTGCTGCGTTCACCAGCAACTTTGATGTGTGTTGCTTGAATTTCCAGCATCTGCAGAATTCCTGTTGTTTGCATACAATGTTGGAGGTATTCAGCAGGTCAGACCTATATCTATGGAAATGAATAAACATATTGGACTGAGACCCTCATTCAGGGCTGGAAAGGAAGGGGGGAAAGATCCCAGAATAACAAGGTGGAGGGTGGGGGGAGGAGGGAAAGAGGCTGGCTGGAAGGTGATGGATGAAGCTAGGTGGTTGGGAAAGGTCAAGGGCTAGAGAAGAAAGAATCTGATAGGAGCAGAGAGTGGACCATAGTGAAAAAAAGAGGGAAGGAGGAGGGGCCCCAGGGGCAAGAAATATGCAGATGAGAAGAGTAGAAGGTTAGAGTGGGGAACAGAGGGAGGGGGAGGAATTTGGTTCCCAGAAGGAGAAATCAATATTCATTCCATCAGGTTGAAGGTTACCCAGATAGAATACAAGGTGTTGCTCCACCTTGAAGGTGGCCTCGTCTTGGCACATTTACCCAATTGGTCCCGCTTTGCCCAGCAAGTTAGCTGCCACGCTCCCAATCACGCCACTGTATCTGGCATTCCAATGCTTATCACAACCAGCTGAGAAAGAGGCCTACTGACCCACCACACACAAGCCAACTGTGAAGTACCAATCAAAACTAATCTCATTAATCAGCACTTTGTCTGAAAGCAGGAGAAAATAGTTTACAAGTGCAAGATGCTTTTAATTTCCAAGGAGTGAAAAAGATTGTTACTGCCGGCAAGTGGTATAGTGGCATCAGCACTGGACTTTGAGGCAAATGGTCTCAGGTTTGAATCCAGCTGGCTCCTTGCACACTTTCTATTTGTGCTGGGTTGAGCATTGAGCTAGAAACTTGGCCTCGTTAAAAAACAAACAAAATGCTAAAAAGACAAGGATACACTACAAGGCACAGAAAAGAACAAAAAGACTTGTTTGTGTCTGACACCAGACCATGAATCTAGGATAAATACAAGAATGCATGACCTGACATGGCTATCAAATGACTTGTAGATAATACTTATTTAGAGCTACAGCATGATAATTGGCCCAACCCCCCCAAATGCAACCATGTGACCAATTAACCTGGGAATGTGGGAGGAAACCCATGCGTTCATAAGACCATAAGGTATAGGAGCTGAAGTAGGTCATTCAGCTTATCAAGTCTGTTCCACCATTCAGTCATGGCTGATCCAATTCTTCCAATCATCCTCACTCCCCTGCCTTCACCCCATACCCTTTGATGCCCTGGCTAATCAAGAACCTATCTCTGCCTTAAATACTCCCAATGACTTGGCCTCCACAGCAACTTGTGGCAACAAATTCCACAGATTTATCGCCCACTATTATTTAACTATTTATGGTTCTATTACTATTATTTATGGTGCAACTGTAATGAAAACCAATTTCCCCCAGGATCAATAAAGTATGACTATGACTGACTAAAGTAATTTCTCTGCATCTCAGTTCTAAATGGACGTCCTTCAATCTTGAAGTCGTGCCTACTTGTCCTAGACTCTCCTACCTTGGGAAATAGGGGAGAATGTATGAACTGCTTGCAGGCTGTGGTGGAATTGAACCTGCAATTGCTGGTGCTGTAATAGCATTACTGCCACAATATTTAATTTCGCTCTTTCCATTTTCAAATTGTGATTAGCACGTCTCTAGTTGCAGAACTGTCAGTTTTAGATACGACCAAACTGGAAAACTAGCATTATAGTGGAAAGTATCCCGGTTCATATACAGAATCTTTTAAGTTCCACACCACCAGGTTCAAGAACAGCTATGGGGTGGCATGGGACTGCAGTGATTAGGCACAATGCTTCACAGTACCAGCGACACAGGTTCAATTCCTGCCGCAGACGGTAAGGAGTTTGCATGTTCTCCCTGTGACTGCATGGGCTCCAACACCACGCCCCCCCCCCCCCCAAGTGCTCTGGTTTCCACTTACAGTCCAAACACGCACCAGTTAGTAGGTTAATCGATTATTTTATGTTGTCTCATTATTAGGCTAAATTAAATTGGGGTGCTGAGTCGTGTGGCTGGAAGGACCTATTCCACACTATCTCATCACACTATCTTTATGGATAAATAATTTTCCTTTCAAGCATTTAATTTTTCAATCAGCCAGAAAAAATTCTCACCACAATAGTTTAGCAATACTGATTGATCATATTAATCTCCTTGCACCGAAATGGACCTGGCTTTTTTTTTTGTGGGCAAAGAGTGGCTCCCCACACAGTTGTTCGAACTGCGCCTTGTAAGGCATGAAAATGCCCGATGCTGGCCTCTCAGGTCTGAGTCGATGGCGTCATCTTTTTTTTTTTAGTCAAATGTTTTTATTCTTCCCTATACACAATTTTTACAAGTCTTTATGAAAGGCCCGAAATGTGAACCGTTTATGCGCCTTTCTTGCCGCCTGACTTGTTGAGTTCCACCAGCAGGTCCAGCAGCATTTATTGTACTTTATTTCGAGATATGGCACAGAACAGACCCTTCCGGCCCAGCGAGCTACTCTGCCCAGGACATTGCAGGACATTTTACAATGACCAATTAACCTACTAACTGGACTGTGGGCGAAAACTAGCACACACACTCACAGGAAGCACGTACAGATGAACTCCTTACAGGTGGTATCGGAATTGAATTCCGAACTCTTGACACCCCAAGCTGTAATAACTTTGCATTAACCACTATGCTACTGTGACATTCCATTTTGTGTGTGTTGCTGTATAATTTATGCTAATGTTTTTGGGACTATTTATGACAAACAAACCTATTAAGGAAAGCACAGAAAAGATTATGGCAGCCATGCATTCATTTTGATTAAGCTGCCCAAATAGACCCACTTCCAGCTCTTTACCCCTCACCTTAATTTAGACTTCAATATATTCAATTCTGTTTTATTTATTATTTATTGAGATACAGCATGCTCTTTGAGCCACGCCGCCCAGCAATCCCCCAGTTTAATCCTAGCCTAATCACAGGACAATTTACAATGATCAGTTAGCCTACCAACTGGTACATCTTTGGACTATGGGAGGAAACCATAGCACCCAGAGGAAACACTGCGGTCCAGGGAGAACGTACAAACTTCTTACAGGCAGCAACAGGAAATTAACTTGCACCACTGCACTACCATGCCGTCCAAAAGTGTCAGTATTGAATCTGCCTGAACCTTCCTTTCTCCCCGTCTGCTGTTTAACATACTATACAACTGTTTCTTGTATTATAATAGTGCCAGTAACATTATACTGTCTTACAAAAGCAGGCATCTCACACTCTATGTCATCCTGTCAATCTTCAGCACATGCTGCTCAGGGACTTTGACTAATATTATTTTGTGACCGCAAGTGCTGGGTCGTAACTATGCATGCTGTGTGTGACTGTATGAGACGTGTTCTGCGCCTTGGCCCCAGAGGAACAATGTTTCATTTAGCTGCATACATGTGTATGGTTGAATGACAATAAACTTGAAGTTGAGAGTTTGTAATGAACAAGATAATATTTATTTAGAGTTACAGTATGGTAACAGGCCTGCAAGCACAAAGAGCATGTGTCGACCAGTAATATCCATGTGACCAACTAACCTACCAACTTGTGAGCCTTTGGAATATGGGAGGAAACCCGAGGTCCCAGGGGAAACCCGCAGGGAGACTGTACAAACTCTTACAGACAGCAAAGTATATTGAACCCAGGTCGTTGGCTGCTGTAATAGCAGTCAAAGTACATTTATTAACAAAGTGTGTATACATTAAACAACTTTGAGATTCACCTTTTTACAGGCAACCACAAAACCAAGACCCTGCAAAACAAAACACCATAAAAAGACTGTCAAACATGTAATCTGCAGTGAGAAAAAAAATCATGCAAACAATAAATAGAAGCAAATAGTGTTCTGAACTGAAGACCATAAAGACAGTCCGTCCACAGAAACTTAGTTCAGCACAGAGCCGAGTAAACATCATTGAGCAGCAAACTGAACCTGCCCATCCCTTGCCTCAGGCCCTGACCTTCTAAACTGGTCCAGCACCTAAATCATCGCCCAAACATCTGGTTCTGTTGCTTCGATACACTCTGGGGCCTGGACCGCACCAACTAGTACAGTACCATGCTGTCCTGGCAACGCCAATAATAGGAAATGACAATATCAAAATTAAGGAACAGACCAGAGACAATTGCCATTGGCAGTTTAGCAAGTATCTGGCTGAACATACATAGACATACTGGAGGGGCTAATGCATTAAAATGATGTTGCCACCTAGTCCATTTCATTGTATATACACTCAGTGGTCACTTTATTAGGTACAGGAGTGGAGCTGGTGTGGCCCTCTGCTGCTGTAGCCCACTCATTTCAAAGTTTGATGTGTTGTGTGTTCAGAGATGCTCGCTAGACACTACTGTTGTAACGAGTGGTTACTTGGAGTTACTGTAAGCTTGAACAATTCTGGCCATTCTCCTCTGACCTCTCTCATTAACAAAGCATTTTCACCTATAGAACTGCCCATTACTTGATTTTTTTTCCTGACGAAGGGTCTCTGCCCAAAACGTCGACTGTACCTCTTCCTAGAGATGTTACCTGGCCTGCTGCGTTCACCAGCAACTTTGTGTGTTACTTGATTTTTTTTAATGTTTATCTCACCATTCTCTGTAAACTCTAGTGCAAGGGTTCGCAACCCTTTTTATGCCATTAACCAAGGGGTCCATGGACGCCAGATTGGAAACCCCTGCTCTAGAGACCATTATGTGTGTTGGGGGGGGGGGGGGGGAAGAATCAGCACTTCTGAAATACTCAAACCACCCCATCTGGCACCAACAATCATTGCACAGTCAAAGACACTTAGATCACATTCCTTCCCCATTCTAATGTTTGGTCTGAACAACAACAGAACCTCTTGACCATGTCTGCATTCTTTTATGCATTGAGCTGCTGCCACATAATTGGCTGATTAGATATTTGCATTAATGAGGTGTACAGGTGTACTGTACCAAATAAAGTGGCCACTGAGTGAATTTAGTTAGTTCTTAGTATTCTTGGGAACTTCCTAGTATTAAATATATTTAATACTAGCATTAAAGATATATAAACAACAGGAATTCTGCAGATGCTGGAAATTCAAGCAACACACATCAAAGTTGCTGGTGAACGCAGCAGGCCAGGCAGCATCTCTAGGAAGAGGTGCAGTCGAGGTTTCAGGCCGAGACCCTTTGTCAGGACTAACTGAAAGAAGAGTGAGTAAGAGATTTGAAAGATGGAGGGGGAGGGGGAGATCCAAAATGATAGGAGAAGACAGGAGGGGGAGGGATGGAGCCAAGAGCTGGACAGGTGATTGGCAAAAGGGATACGAGAGGATCATGGGACAGGAGGTCCGGGAAGAAAGACAAGGAGGGTGGCGGGGGGGGGGGGAAGAACCCAGAGGATGGGCAATGGGGAATATTCAGAGGGACAGAGGGAAAAAAAGGAGAGTGAGAGAAAGAATGTGTGTATAAAAATAAGTAACAGATGGGGTACGAGGGGGAGGTGGGGCATTAGCGGAAGTTAGAGAAGTCTATGTTCATGCCATCAGGTTGGAGGCTACCCAGACGGAATATAAGGTGTTGCTCCTCCAACCCGAGTGTGGCTTCATCTTTACAGTAGAGGAGGCCGTGGATAGACATGTCAGAATGGGAATGGGATGTGGAATTAAAATGTGTGGCCACTGGGAGATCCTGCTTTCTCTGGCGGACAGAGCGTAGATGTTCAGCAAAGCGGTCTCCCAGTCTGCATCGGGTCTCGCCAATATATAAAAGGCCACATCGGGAGCACTGGACACAGTATATCACCCCAGCTGACTCACAGGTGAAGTGTCGCCTCACCTGGAAGGACTGTTTGGGGCCCTGAATGGTGGTAAGGGAGGAAGTATAAGGGCATGTGTAGCACTTGTTCCGCTTACACGGATAAGTGCCAGGAGGGAGATCAGTGGGGAGGGATGGGGGGGATGAATGCACAAGGGAGTCACGTAGGGAGCAATCCCTGCAGAAAGGGGAGGGAAAGATGTGCTTAGTGGTGGGATCCCGTTGGAGGTGGCGGAAGTTACGGAGAATAATATGTTGGACCCGGAGGCTGGTGGGGTGGTAGGTGAGGACCAGGGGAACACTATTCCTAGTGGGGTGGCGGGAGGATGGAGTGAAAAGAAGATGTACATGAAATGGGGGAGATGCGTTTAAGAGCAGAGTTGATAGTGGAGGAAGGGAAGCCCCTTTCTTTTAAAAAAAAAGACATCTCCCTCGTCCTAGAATGAAAAGCCTCATCCTGAGAGCAGATGCGGTGGAGACGGAGGAATTGCGGGAAAGGGATGGCGTTTTTGCAAGAGACAGGGTGAGAAGAGGAATAGTCCAGATAGCTGTGAGAGTCAGTAGGCTTATAGTAGACATCAGTGGATAAGCTGTCTCCAGAGACAGAGACAGAAACAGAAAGATCTAGAAAGGGAAGGGAGGTGTTGGAAATGGACCAGGTAAACTTGAGGGCAGGGTGAAAGTTGGAGGCAAAGTTAATAAAGTCAACGAGCTCTGCATGCATGCAGGAAGCAGCGCCAATGCAGTCGTCCATGTAGCGAAGGAAAAGTGGGGGGACAGATACCAGAATAGGCACGGAACATAGATTGTTCCACAAAGCCAACAAAAAGGCAGGCATAGCTAGGACCCATATCAGCCTTGTATAAAAGACCAAGTCATTATACTGAAGGAAATCCAAGTTAAAAAATTAATCCATTTATTGCCATGTCCATATTTAGAAAGGTAGTTTATAAACAGCGAAGCTGTAATTACATGCCCCACCAAAGGCATTAAAACTGTACAGATTCCAACTCAGCTCCAGCTAGCTAAACCATATGTCCCAAGGCAAACATCTTGCTGTGACACATTGCTCCTCCAGAGTTAAAACTGTGCAGTCTCCATAAAAAAAAGCATACTTTCAGCACAGGTACAGAATAGCTCTGGCACATTTGTACATTTAGGAAGCAGCTACAGAGTGAAAAGAAGCTATTGCCAATAAATATGTACATAACACTCATGTAGCAAGTAGGACTTCAGCTCACTGTCGGGTCACTGGGGTTGAGTTACAGCAAGGATCGTTTGCAGCGATTAAAATAGATTGCAGCGAGCAGCCAAAAGACTGGGAGATCAATAACTTTGTTTTATTGCTAGTAAAATTGCACTAATGTAGCAAGTGAAAGGCAATAAAAACTAAATTATAATTACTTTAGCACCTCAAACTCAAGACTCAATCTTTACAAATGATTTGTGTAGCTAATGTACACACAGTAATATCACGTTTACGGGATCGTGACAAGATATGTTTTATTTTAAAATAATCTGTACTCATGAAATAACTACTGCTCAGGATATTGCCCTGCTATTCTCCAAAGTAACACAGACAAAATTCTGAAGGAGCTGATTAGGCCAGGCAGCATCTAAGGAAAGGAATAAACAGTCAACATTTTGAGACAACATCCTTCAAAGGGTCTCCTTTCCATAGTTGCTGCCTGACCTGATGAATTCCTCCAGCATTTCATGTCTCTTTCCCTGGATTTCCAGCATCTGCAGAATCTCATGTTTTTCTCCAAATCTGTTAAATCATTTCAAATGTATTTATTTAGAGATACAGCATGCAGTATGCCCTTCGAGCCATGCCAGACAAAAATCCAATGAACCCTATCCTAATCACAGGACATCTTACAATGATCAGTTAACCTACCTGGTACATCTGTGGGAGGAAACCTGCACATTCCACGGGGAGGACGCACAAACTCTTTACAGAACTTCTCCAACTTTATTAATTTTAGAAGAGGTTCATGTGAATGCCAAAATTTGATACAAATTTGAAGGAAATGACAAAAGTTGGTCAAAGCAGCAACTTAGAAGAGCATCAAACAGAAGAACCATAAATAGAACACCAACAGTTCTAGGTAGCCTTCAACTTGATGGCACGAACTTTGACTTCTTGAACTTCCAGAAATTGCCCCCCCCCACCTTCACCAATCCCCAATTTCTGTTTCCCTCTCTGACCTCATCTCCTTACCTGCCCATCACCTCCCTCTGGTGTTCCTCCCCCTTCCCTTTCTTCCATGATCTTCTATCCTCTCCTATCAGATTCCTTCTCCAGCCCTTTATCTCTATCACCAATCCACTTCCTTTCTCTTTACTTCACCCTTCCCCCTCTCCCAGCTTCACCCATCACTTACCACCTTGTACTTCTCCCTCCTCTTCTTACCGATTTCTCTTCCTTTCCAGCCCTGATGAAGGGCCTCAGCCTGAAACATTGACTGTTTACTCTTTTCCATAGATGCCGCCTGGCCTGCTGAGGTCCTCCAGCATTTTGTGTGTTGCTACAGAAACAGATCCCTTCAGCACATCTCCTCTCTGTTGACCACAATGCCTATCTATGCCAATTCCAATGGCTTGCAGGTCCCTATCCAAGTGCTCATCAAATATTGTAACTAAATGCCCCTACCCCACCTCCAGCAGCTTGCTCTAGATAACCCCTACCTTCTCATCCTTCAAATCTCCTCCAAACTTCGCTCCTCTCATTCTGCAGGCCCTGCCCTGGGAAATGGGTTCTAACCATCTATCCCTCCTTAATTTTATAAGCCCATGTTAAAAGAGAATGAACCCAGTCCAAACTGCTGAAAACAGTTATACCAGACATAGTTATCAGATGAGCACTTCCACTGAGGCAGCAGAACCTCAGAATGAACACTTTAAGCAACTGGCACACTTCCAAGCATTAAATGACAAAGCAAAGGCACACATTTTGCAAGTGGCCATTGATTTTGTGAATGACAATTTCAATACACAATAGTATAATAGTTTCACAAGTTACAGTGAACATGTCAGAATCTGGTTTATTATCACTGGCATACACCATGAAATTTGTTTTGTGGCAGCAGTACAGTGCAATAAAAATACTACAAGTTACAAGAAATAGATCAATGAAAAATTAAATAAGTAGTGCAAAAATAGTGAGTGTTTATGGGTTCACTGCCCATTCAGAAATCTGGTGGCGGAGGACAAGAAGCCATTTCTAACACATTGATATCTTCAGTCACCTGTACCTCCTCTCTGATGGTAGTAATAAGTAGTGAGCACACCCAGGGTGATGGACGCCACCTTTTGAAGATGTCCTCTAGGCAGGGGAGTCTAGTGCTTGAACCTGAAACACTCTGCAGTGGCCCCTCCACACCAGATGGTGATGCAACCCATTAGAATGCTCTCCTCGGTCCATCTGTAGAAATTTGCTCGAGTCTTTAGTGACATGCCAAATCTCCTCAAACTCCTAATATCACCTCTCACATTTCACCCTATTCCCAAAACAACTTGCAATTTATAGTGTTTCCGATATAGTGGACTGCCTCAAGTTAGACTGTAAGAGCAATGTTTGATACAAGGGTGAGGATATGCCTCTACCAAAGGAGGTGCAAGGCTCCGCCAGCCTGCAAGTCCCCCTTGGGCAAGGTGCAACACCAACATAGTGCCACCCCTCCCCCCAAATCCGGGAATCAGGGTCACGCAAAGCCATGGGAGCAGGTGGTGGATAGTCGTATGAGCACATGGTGCATATCGCAAGTCCTGGTTATGTGACCACTGATGCCAGAGAGACAATCTCTGAAGAGTATGATAATGGCTGGGGTCGCCCGTCTTGTAAAGACACCGCCTACCACTTCTGTAGAAAGATTTGCCAAGGACAATCATGGTCATTGACTGTAATTGCCACGTCATACGACACAGCACATAATGATGATGAAACAAAGTGATTAAAGAATCATTCAAACTAACAAGAGAAAAAAAAGGAAGTGGTTACCAGTGCGGTTGTTTTTGCAAGTGCTAAACCAAACATGTCAAACATTTCCTACATTGCTGGCCTTACAACATTCTCTCCAAATTCTCTACTGCCCTGAAGGTGGGCAAATAGTTTTGTTCTGCAAAATTCAAGAACTACTTGGATGAGTTATATAGATTCGTTCTACCTCATTCCCTACAGAATGTAGGCCATAATTCAAACAATACATGGAATTGCTCAACTGGTACCTAACCACCAAGGTTAACCACTATATCATTAACAAAGCCAATCTAAAATATACAGTGGCATGCAAAAGTTTGGGCACTCCGGTCAAAATTTCTGTTACTGTGAATAGCTAAGTAAAAGATGATCTGATTTCCAAAAGGCATAAAGTTAAAGATGACATTTCTTTAGTATTTTAAGCAAGATTACTTTTTTTATTTCCCTCTTTAACAGTTTCAAAATAGCATAAAAGGAAAAGGGCCCAAAGCAAAAGTTTGGGCACCCTGCATGGTCAGTACTTAGTAACACCCCCTTTGGCAAGTATCACAGCTTGTAAACACTTTCTGTAGCCAGCTAAGAGTCTTTCAAGCAACACACATCAAAGTTGCTGGTGAACGCAGCACGCCAAGCAGCATCTGTAGGAAGAGGTGCAGTCGACGTTTCAGGCCGAGACCCTTCGTCAGGACTAATTGAAGGAAGAGTGAGTAAGGGATTTGAAAGTTGGAGGGGGAGGGGGAGATCCAAAATGATAGGAGAAGACAGGAGGGGGAGGGATAGAGCCAAGAGCTGGACAGGTGATAGGCAAAAGGGGATACGAGAGGATCATGGGACAGGAGGTCCGGGAAGAAAGACAAGTGGGGGGGGGGGGAGAGAGACCCAGAGGATGAGCAAGAGGTATATTCAGAGGGACAGAGGGAGAAAAAGGAGAAAGAGAGAAAAAGAATGTGTGCATAAAAATAAGTAACAGATGGGGTACGAGGGGGAGGTGGGGCCTAGCGGAAGTTACAGAAGACTTCTCTAACTTCCGCTAGGCCCCACCTCCCCCTCGTACCCCATCTGTTACTTATTTTTATGCACACATTCTTTCTCTCCCTCTCCTTTTTCTCCCTCTGTCCCTCTGAATATACCTCTTGCTCATCCTCTGGGTTCCCCCCCCCCCGTCTTTCTTCCCAGACCTCCTGTCCCATGATCCTCTCTTATCCCTTTTGCCTATCACCTGTCCAGCTCTTGGCTCTATCCCTCCCCCCCCCCGTCTTCTCCTATCATTTTGGATCTCCCCCTCCCCCTCCAACTTTCAAATCCCTTACTCACTCTTCCTTCAGTTAGTCCTGACGAAGGGTCTCGGCCTGAAACGTCAACTGCGCCTCTTCCTACAGATGCTGCTTGGCCTGCTGCGTTCACCAGCAACTTTGATATGTGTTGCTTGAATTTCCAGCATCTGCAGAATTCCTGTTGTTTAAGAGTCTTTCAATTCTTGTTTGGGGGATTTTCACTCATTCTTCCTTGCAAAAGGCTTCTAGTTCTGTGAGATTCTTGGGCCGTCTTGCATGCACTGCTCTTTTGAGGTCTATCCACAGATTCTCGATAATGTTTAGGTCGGGGGACTGTGAGGGCCATGGCAAAACCTTCAGCTTGCGCCTCTTGAGGTAGTCCATTGTGGATTTTGAGGTGTGTTTAGGATCATTATCCTGTTGTAGAAGCCATCCTCTTTTCACCTTCAGCTTTTTTAAAAAATATATATACACATACACACACACACACATATACACACACACACACACACACACATACAGATGGTGTGATGTTTGCTTCCAGAATTTGCTGGTATTTAATTGAATTCATTCTTCCCTGTACCAGTGAAATACTCCTCGTGCCACTGGCTGCAACACAAGCTCAAAGCATGATTGATCCACCCCGTGCTTAACAGTTGGAGAGGTGTTCTTTTCATGAAATTCTGCAGCCTTTTTTCTCCAAACATACCTTTGCTCATTGCAGCCAAAAAGTTCTACTTTAACTTCATCAGTCCACAGGACTTGTTTCCAAAATGCATCAGGCTTGTTTAGATGTTCCTTTGCAAACTTCTGACACTGAATTTTGTGGTGAGGACACAGGAAAGGTTTTCTTCTGATGACTCTTCCATGAAGGTCATATTTGTGCAGGTGTCACTGCACAGTAGAGCAGTGCACCACCACTCCAGAGTCTGCTAAATCTTCCTGAACGTCTTTTGCAGTCAAATGGGGGTTTTGATTTGCCTTTCTAACAATCCTACGAGTAGTTCTCTCGGAAAGTTTTCTTGGTCTTCCAGACCTCAACTTGACTTCCACCTTTCCTGTCAACTGCTATTTCTTAATTACATTATGAACTGAGGAAATAGCCACCTCAAAACACTTTGCTATCTTTTGTAGCCTTCTCCTGCTTTATGGGCATCATTTATTTTAATTTTCAGAGTGCTAGGCAGCTGCTTAGAGGAGCCCATGGCTGCTGATTGCTGGGACAAGGTTTGAGGAGTCAGGTTATTTATAAAGCTTTAAAATTTGCATCACCTGGCCTTTCCTAACGATGACTGTAAACAAGCCATAGCCCTAACAAGCTAATTAAGGTCTGAGACATTGGTAAAAGTTAACTGAGAGCTCAAATCTCTCGGGGTGCCCAAACTTTTGCATGGTGCTCCTTTCCTTTTTCTCCTCCCCCCCACTCTAAAATTGTACAAAACAAAAATAGTACACTAATCTTAAAATGTTGAAGAATGTTTCATCTTTAACTTTATGACTTCTGGAGATCAGTTCATCTTCTACTCAACTATTTACAGTAACAGAAATTTTCACCAGCGTTGCTCAAACTTTTGCGTGCCACTGTACAGCTCACTCAACTTAATAGTGGAAGATCAGAGACACAAGAGACTGCAGATAACACACATAAATTGCTGGCGGAACTCAGCGGGTCAGGTAGCATCTATGGAAAACAAAAGAACAGTCGACATTTCGGGCCAAGACCATTCTGCAGGACTGCAGTTACTGGAATCTAAAGCAAAAAAAAAAAAAAAACCAAAACTGCTTAGGAAACTTCACAGATCAAGCAACATCTGTGGGAAAGCCATTGGTGAGGTTTTGGGTTGAATTAAGATCAACTTTGGCTGGCTCTTTGCTGAAACATTTCCTTCATTTTAAAGATTAAAAAGATTAAACTATTTGTCACATGCACATTGAAATACAGTAAAATGTGTTGCTTGCATCAATGACCAACACAGTCTGAGATGTGCTGGGAGGAGCTCGTAAGTGTCAGCATGCTTCTGGTGCCAATTTAGCAAGCCCACAACTTACTAACCCTATTCCGTGTGTCTTTGCAACATGGGAGGACACCTGGATGAGTCCTATGCAGTCACACAGAGAACAGACAAACAGGAGTTGAACCATGCTGCTCCAAGATCAAGCTATTCTAAGCTATGCTTAGAGGCCTTTCACTTGAGAATTAAAAACATAGGCTTAGATATGGATAATCATAGAATCATACAGCAGAGAAGCAGGCCACTCTGCCCAAGTGATCGATACTAGCATACCTTCCACGTGAATCTCCTCTACAAATACCTGTGTCAGCAGCACAGGTATTCACAGAATCTTCCATGAGGGGCCAATCCATACATTCTGCCCATGTTACCTCAGAAGCCCAATTATTCCAATACTTCCATCACTGTCCTGGCACAAACTCTGCGGTCATGCAGGTCAAGAGACTCTTTAAACAGTGAAATACACTACTCGTGTAACAAATATACCATCACAAATAAGGACCCACATTGTGTGCCCAACTAATTAAGTTATTAATTGTCCATTTCTAAACCAATCTTTTTCTGCTTACATGACATTAATCCTTTCATTTCCTGCACATTCACATGCTTGGAAGCCTCTTGAATGCCTCTAACATGCTTTCTCCACCACTACCCCAGGTAGCATATTCCAGGCACCCAGGACTATATGAAAAATTGCATTCTGCACATTTCTTTTGAACTTAGCCACACTCACCATAATTTCATGCCTTCTGGTGTTACACATTTCAACCCTGGGAAAACGATAGTGGCCGTCTACTCTGTCTATGCCTCTCAATCTTATAAACCTCTATCATATCTCAGGGGCTCCAGAAGAAAACACCCTAGTTTGTCCAACCTGTCATTAAAGCACATATCCTCTAATCCAGGATCTTCCTAGTAAACCTAAACCCTCTCCAAAATGTTGACATCCTTCCTACTATGGGGCAATCTGAACTGAATGCAACACTCCAGATGAAGTTTTATGAAGCTGCAACATAACTTCCTGATTCTTAAACTCAATTTGACTACGAAAAGCTAGCATACTGTATGCCCTTTTTAAACACCCTATTAACGTGCCTGACCACTTTCAGGGAGTTATGGATGTGGACCACAAGATTGCTTTGCACATCAACACTGTTAGGGTCTTGCCATTAATAGTGCATTGTTCTTTTACATTTGATTTCCCAAAGCACAATACTTCACATTTAGCCAGTTTAAACTGATCTATATCCTGCTGTATCCTTTGCCAGTCTTCTATGCTATCCATACCACCAGTCTTTGTATTTTCTGCAAATTTACTAACCCACACATCTACATTTTCATCCAGATTTTTACAAGCAGCAAAGGTCCCATACAGGTCCCTGCAGAACACCACCTCCTCCAGCCAGAATAAGCACTCCCAACCTCTGTCTTCAAAAGGCAAACCTATTTTGAATCCAAACAGCCAATTCACTATGGTTTTCATGCATCTTAATCTTCTGGATGAGCTTCCCATAATGAACCTTGCCTTAAAAAAACCTCCAGTAATAAGACACTGCTTGCCCTACACAAAGCCATATCGACTGTCCCTAATTGGGCAATGGTGTTCCAAATGCACGCAAATTCTTTTCTTAAGAATCCTCTCTAGTAATTTCCATACCTCTGATATGAGACTCGCCGGGCTATAGTTTCCTGGATTATCCTCCATTCCCTTCTTGAGGAATGGAACAATATTAGCTACTCAGCAGTCCTTGGGGATCTTTTCTGAGGTTAGAGAGGACATGAAGATATTGTTCAAGGTGCCAGCAATCTCATCTCTTGCCTGTCTCAATAACCTGGGGCATAGCCCATCAGACCCTGAGAACTCCCCCACCTTAACATTCTTTAAGAGACCCAACATTATTTTCTTCATCTCAAAATGTCCTAGCAAATTAATGCACTCCACACTGACCTCACTATCCTCTATGTCTTTCTCCTTGGTAAACATTGCTGCAAAATACCCATCTCTACCTCCAAGCACATGTTTGCTACTTCATCCTTGAGTGGTTTACCCACTCCCTAGTTATCCTCTTGATGCAGGTATATCAAGACCTGGGACTTGGGATTCTCTTTAATCATACTTTAAGGATTTTTCATGGTCCATCTTGGTTTTCCCAATTCTGAGTTATTTTCTGTCTCCTTTAAAATCCTCAAGGGTTCTATTTGGTCTTAGCTCTCTAAACCTGATGTTTTCTTATTCTTATTAACTAAATTCACCTTGAATCCAAGGACCCCCTACCTTACTATCTTTGTTCTTCCTCCTTACTGAAACATACCTGTTCCATACTGGAGCCTTTAAACACCTTCCATATGTCAGATGTGGACTTGCCAGAAACAGCTGATCCCAATTAACTCTCCCTAGTTCTGGCCTAATGCTGTTGTAATTTGCCCTGCTCCAATTTAATACTCCCCTGCAAGGTCCATATTTATCTTGAGGGAGCGATGATCACTATCCCTTATTCTCCCACTGGACAGGCACATTACCCAACATGAAGTCCAGTATAGCCCCACTACTTGTTGGACAAGTTGATTTATGAAACCCTCCTGGATGCCTCTAACAATTTCTCCCCCATCTAAACCTCTTGCACTAAGGAGGTCCCAGTCTATATTATGGAAGATAAAGTCATGCACTACAACAACCCTGTTGTGTTTTTTTTTTAAAAAACACCTTTCATTAATCTGTCTGCATATTTGTTCCTCAATGTACTAGCACCAATTGAACCTCCCAACTAGGATATTAGTCCCTCTACTTAAGGTGCAACCCATGTCTCTTGTACAGGTCACTAGGGTTCCAATGACCCAAGAACATTACGAGGATGATTCTTGGAATGCAGGGGCTAACATACGAGGAGCGTTTGTCGGCTCTTGGATTGTATTCATTAGAGTATAGAAGAATGAGAGGGGATCTCATAGAAACATTTCCAATGTTGAAAGGATTGGACAGAGTAGATGTGGAAAGGTTGTTTCCCTTGGTGGGTGAGTCCAGGACAAGAGGCCATAGTCTTAGAATTAGAGGGTACCCAGTTAAAACAGAGATGAGGAGAAATTTTTTTTAGCCAGAAGGTCATGGATTTGTGGAATTTGTTACCACATACAGCTGTGGAGGCCCAATCATTGAGGGTGTTTAAGGAGGAGATTGACAGGTATCTAATTAGTCAGGGTATCAAGGGATATGGAGAAAAAGCCGGAAATTGGAACTAGATGGGTGAATAGTTTAGCTCATGGGGGAGCTGCAGAGCAGACTCGATGGGCCGAATGGCCTACTTCTGCTCCTTTGACTTGTGATCTTGTGAACATGAAACCCTGCCTCATTCTTCAGCCAGTCATTCATCAGTTCTAGCTTTCTATTCTTACCCTGAATAGCACTGCAAGTAACCTGGAGATAAGAACATAAGAAATAGGAGCAGGAGTGGACCATCTGGCCCATCGAGTCTTCCCCCGCCATTCAATAAGATCATGGCTGATCTGGCCGTAAACTCAGCTCCATCTACCTGCCTTTTCCCCATAACCCTTAATTCCCTTACTATGTAAAAACCTATCTAACTGTTTCTTAAATATATCTAGTGAGGAAGCCTCAATTACTTCCCTGGGCAGAGAATTCCACAGATTCACCACGCTCTGGGAAAAACAGTTTCTTCTCATCTCCATCCTAAATCTTATCCCATGAATCTTGAGAGACAATGTCCCCTAGTTCTAGTCTCACCTACCAATGGAAACATCTTTCCTAATTCTATCTTAGCTATCCCTTTCAAAACTTTGTATGTTTCTACAAGATCCCCTCTCATTCTTCTGAACTCCAGAGAGTATAGTCCCAGGCAACTCAAACTCTCCTTATAGGTTAACCCCTTCATCCCTGGAATCAACCTGGTGAACCTCCTCTGCACTGCCTCCAAAGCCAGTATAGCCTTCAAGTATGGAGGCCAGAACTGCAGACATTACTCCAGGTGCAGCCTCACCAGTACCTTGGTATAGTTGCAGCGTGACCTCCCTGGTCTTGAATTCAATCCCTCTAGCAATGAAGGCCAACATTCCGCTTGCCTTCTTAATAACCTGTTGTACTTGCAAGCCAACTTTTTGCAATTCATGAACAAGCACTCCCAAGTCCCTCTGAAGATTATACCTTCAAGGTCCTACTTTTGAGCCTCTTTCCCAAGTCCCTCTGCTTACAGTGCAGGACCTCTTCTCCCTTTCTACCCATGTCATTAGTACCAATCTGCACCACAACCTCTGGTTGTACAATTCAAAGTTCAAAGCTTATTTATTATCAAAGTACATACATGTCACCATACACAATCCTGAGATTGATTTTCTTGTGGGTATACTCAATAAATCCATAATAGAATCAATAAAAGACTGAACTTGGGTGTTCAACCGTGCAAAATTGTGCAAATATAAAAATACTAAATAAATATCAAAAACATGAGATGAAGAGTCCTTGAAAGTGATCCATAGGTTGTGGGAACAGTTCAATGATGAAGTGAAGCTGAGTTATCCCCTTTGCACCTCAACCATCAGGTGCTTGAACCAACAGACTGCTTGTTTTACCCTGCCCTTGAAGAATCAATGTAGTGTGGTGGTTAGGACAACACTTCACAGTACCAGCAACCTACTGCTTGGAAGGAGTTTGTACTGTCTCCCCGTGACCACATAGGTTTTCTCCCACAGTCGAAAGACGTACTGGATGGTAGGTTAATTGGTCATTGTGAATTGTCCTGCGATTAGCTATCATTAAATCAGGGGTTGTTCAGCAGCATAGCTCAGAGGGCCAGAAGGGCCTACTTTGCACTGTATCCAATAAATAAAATAAAAATAAAAAAGTCAAAATCAGAATCATTACTGAAATCTTGTTTTGTGGCAGCAGCAATGCCATATATAAAATATACTATAAGTTATAATGTAAATAAAAATCATGCAAAGAGAAGCAAATATAGTGAGATAGTATACATGGGTTAATTGTCCATTCAGAAATCTTAGCAAAGCACCAGTTGCTATATGGAAAAGTCAGCACAATAAATTTTGCAAAGTTTTTTTGGGGAGGGAGCATGGATTGAAAGCAGGAAGAAGTAGGATACAAAATATTTCTCTTCACAAAATTAAAGATGGCAAAACATTTAATGCAGAACTACTAAAGGCTATTGGATGAAAACTATAATCAACATCCGCCTACACAACACCCGACATTACACCTTTACACGAAACAACATTCAACGGTCAGCCTTGATTATGCCTAATCTTGACTGACAATTTACTACACCGGCAGTAGTCCACCCTCACAGCTAAGGCATTGAGCCAAAGTGCACAACACAAGTTGGTGTTAAAAACTGTTATAAAATTCCGTACACTAACTGACATGCAGAGTCATACACTCAGTGGCCACTCTATTAGGAACACCTGCTCATTGGAGAGGAGGAGGATGAGAGGAGACATGATAGAGGTGTACAAGATGATAAGAGGAATAGATAGAGTGGACAGCCAGCACCTCTTCTCCAGGGCACCACTGGTCAATACAAGAGGACATGGCTTTAAAGTAAGGGGTGGGAAGTTCAAGGGGGATGTTAGGGGAAGGTTTTTTTTAAACTCAGAGAGTGTTTGGTGCGTGGAATGCACTGCCTGAGTCAGTGGTGGAGGCAGATACACTAGTGAAATTTAAGACTACTAGACAGGTATATGGAGGAATTTAAGGTGGAGGGTTATATGGGAGGCAGGGTTTAAGGGTCAGCACAACATTATGGGCCAAAGGGCCTGTACTGTGCTGTACTGTTCTATGTTCTATTAATGCAAATATCTAATCAGGCAATCAAGAGGTTTAGTTGTTGTTCAGATCAAACATCAGAATGGAGGAAAAAAATGATCTAAGTGACTAACCATGGAATGATTGTTGGCACCAGACGGAGCAGTTTGAGTACCTCAGAAACTGATCTTCTGGGATTTTCACGCACAACAGTCTCCAGAGTTTACAGAGAATGGTGCGAAAACAAACAAAAAAAAAAATCCTATGAGCGGCAGTTCTTTGGGCAAAAATGCTTTGTTAATGAGAGAGGTCAAAGGAGAACAGCCAGGCTGGTTCAAGATGACAGGAAGATGACAGTAACTCAAACAAATAAATATGTGTGTCTGTGTGTCTGTGTGCGCGCACACAGAAGAGCATCTTTGAATGTACGTGTCGAACCCTGAAGTGGATGGGCTACAGCAGCAGAAGACTACACTGGGTTCCATACCTGCAGCCAATTTATTACATACAGGAGTGTATCTAATATATTGGCCATTGAGTGTACATGCACCATGAAAACAGGACCTTTGGCCCATTGAATCTATGCCGATCAAATGCACATTTTCACTCAACCTGCACTCCATTTTTAATCTCCTCACATTTCTGTCAAATCCTTCCAGGTTCCACCAAAGACCAGGGATAATTTAGTAGCCAACCTACCAGCATGTACCACCTTTGGGATGGTTGAAGAAACCTCTGCGCCAGAGAAAACCCATGTGGTTACTGAGAGAATGGGCAAACTCTACACAGGCAGCACTCGAGGTCAGGATTGAACCTGGAACTCGGACACAGAGAGGGAACAGCCCTATTAACTCTGCCACAGCGCCATTCCTGTCACTTATACCAAAACAGAAGTTTGCATGCAGCAAATTCCCACAAATACTAAAGTACAAAGGACAAGGTAACCCATGAAGATGTGCAAGGGTTGAATGATAGCAGGGGTAACTCAATAGGACTCTCTAAAATAGCACCATGGGATCTTATGTACCCACATTCCCACTCTCCCCCTCCCTTATCATCACTATTTATATTTATTGACGTACAGCGTGGAACAGGCCCTTCCAGCCGCACCACCCAGCAATCCCCCAATTTAACCCTAGCCTAATCACGGGACAATTTACAATGACCAATTAACCTACCAACCAGTAGGTCTTTGGACTGTGGAGGAAAACTGGTGCACCCAGAGGAAACCCACACAATGGGGAGAATGTACAAACTCCTTACAGGCAATGGCATTAATTGAACTCAGGTCACCGATACTGTAAAACATTGTGCTGACCACTACACCACTGTGCTACCCCTTCTCAACGGAATCCCACCAATCACCCTTCAGATCTTGTTCCAGCACTTTCTCACACCACACCTTTTTAAACTGACTTTCTTCCCTTTTTCTTTCAGTCCAGATGAAAAACAACAACTGTTTATTCATTTCCATGGATGCTGCCAGACCTGCTGAGCTCCTCCCGCATTTTGTGTGTTAATCCAGATTCTATCATCTACAGTCTCATCTCTTCATAGGATATTTTGCCAATTTCTGGTTGTAGACTAATATGTAGTTGAGCCTCTCAACCAGAGACCTCCAACAGTAAAGAGATTACCTTAATTTGTCACAAATACAAAATGTACAGTGAAATGTGTCACTTGCATTGATGACCAACAGTCTGAGGATTGTGCTTTGGGCAGCCCGCAAGTGTTGCCACATACCCAGAACTTACTAAACTATATGTCTTTGGAATGTGGGAGGAAACCAGAGCACCCAGAGAAAACCCACATGGTCACAGAACAAACTCCTTATGGATAGCGGTGGAACTAAACTCCAATCACAAGTGCTTTAAAGTGCAATGCTAACCACTATACTATCAACTATGGTGGAATGGGGCTTAAGTCACAGGAGGATGGGATTTGAACTGAGAAGCTTCTTAATCAAGGGGCAGATCTGTCCCCTTAGGTTACAGGCTTAAAACAAAGTCCACAGTATTGCTTTAAAATGGGTCTTAATACGACCATAGAGGAAAAAGCAGAAACACAAAAGACTTCAGATGCTGGAATCTGCAGCAAAAATCAAACTGCTGAGCATTTGAAATGGCATTGGCTTGATGGGCTAAAGGGCCATATTTGCTCCATTCTTGTTAGATTAAAGTACATAGGGCACAGTGTAAAATAACAACTTGTGTTTTGGCACTGCTGACTGTGTAGCACACTGTCAGTCAAGATTATGCATATCTACTGACTGGCAATTTGCTGCAAAGGCCAGACTAGGCAACTGATTAACAGAGTGCCTGCACTCTGTCCACAACGACCGCCCCAAACTCCCTGCTGCATGCCATTTCAACTCCCTATTGTCACACTGACGCAACTGTTGGCCTTGTCCACTGTCATTGTGAGGCCCAAAATAGACTAGAGAAATGACACCTCATAATCTACCTGGGTAGTCTACACTGCCCTTCCCAATCTCAGGTAACCCCTACCTTCTGATTCAAGCCTGATCCTCTCATTTTTGTTCCTTTCCCATACCATCATCCATTTTCTTCCACTTCCAGGTTCCGCTCTCTAAAACAACCCACTGGAATCTCACAGTCATCTGGTTCCATCTACATTTCACATCTCCCCAGTAGTTCCATTATCAATTTAGCCTTTATGTTTCCTTTCTCTGCCCTAAACAGTTAACTTCTGATTCCCAAATCTACCTCTCTAGGCTCCATCTAGCAATCGTCCCCCCGCTTACCTACCAGCCACCTCACCTCCTCCCATTCTGTACTTCACACTAACCACCTTCTCCCTCCACACTCAGTGCGGACGCAGGCTCTTGGCCAAAATATTGACAATTCTCTCTCACCAACATATAGATGCTGCATAACCCAGTCACTTCCTCCAGAAATCTGCTTCCTTAGAGAAAACTTTTTACGTTATATGCCAATGACTTGGATGATGATATTGATGATTTTGTTGCAAAGTTTGTGGATGATACAAAAATAGATAGAGTGGCAGGTAGTTTTAAGTACAGAGGCTACAGTAGGACTTAGATTAGGAGAATGGGCAAAGGTGGTAGATGGAATACTGTGTTGGGAAGTGTATGGTAGAAGAAACAAATGAATAGACTATTTTCTAAATGGAGAGAAAATTCAAAAATCTGAGGTGCAAAGGAACTTGGAGTCCATGTGCAGGACTCCCTAAAGGTTGAGTCTGTGGCGAGAAGGGTAGATGCGATATCAACAAATCTTTGCTTGTATATCTAGTCCTCTTGAAGTGAAATGTTGAGGCTTTATAAAGCACTGGTGAGGCCTCACTTGGAGTACTGAGAGCAGTTTTGGGCTTGGAAAGGATGTACTAACATTGGAGAGGGTTCAAAAGCGGTTTACAAAAATGATTCCGGGATTGAACGGCTTGTCATATGAAGAGTGTTTGATGGCTCTGGGCCTGTATTCACTAGAGTTAAGAATGAGGGGTGACCCAATTGAAACCTATGGTGAAAGGTCTTGATAATGTGGTTGTTTCCTATGGTGGGAGAGTCTAGGACCAGAGGACACAGTCTCAGAATAGAGGGGTGTCCTATCAGAACAGAGATGAGGAGGAATTTCTTCAGCCAGAGAGTGGTGAATCTATGGAATTCATTGCCACAGGCAGCTGTCGAGTTCAAGTCTTTACAAACATTTAAGGCAGTGGTTCACAGATTCTTGATTGGTCAAGGCATGAAGAGATACGAGGAGAAGGTAGGAGATTGGGGCTGAGAGGAGTAATGGATCAGCCATGGTGGAACAGTCTCGATGGGCCAAATGGCCCAATTCTGCTCCTATGTTTTATGGTCTTAAAAAAGAAAAAAGAGAATTTTGTTTTACCATGGATACGGGGGCTCAGAAGTCATGGTCAAGAGAGCTCACCAATGCCTCTACTCTCTCAGGAGGCAAACGAAATATGGCACATCCCCATCGACCCCTACCAATTTTTATTGATGCACCATACAATGTATTCTATCTGGATACATATCAGCTTGGTATGGCAGCTGCTCTGCACGTAACCACAAGAAACTGCAGAGAGTTGCAGATACAGTTCAGCACATCATGAAGCCAGTCTCCTCTCTATGGACTCTGTACCACCAGATTCAAGGATAGCTTCTATCCTTTTGTTACCAGACACTTGAATAGACTGCTTGTATAATGACTTGGACTCTTGACCTCAATCTACCTTGTTATGTTTACCTGAGCTGCACTTTCTCTGTAGCTGTCACACTTTATTCTGCATAGTTACTGTTTTACCTTGTTCTTCCTCCATGCACTATGTCATGACCTGATCTGTATGAACAGTACACAAGATAAGATGCTCACTACATCTTGGTAGATATGGCAATGATTTAAAAAAAAACACAAGACCCTACTCTCTAGCACATCGTTGAAAAGATAATGATAGTTTGCTACTATCATTTCAAAGTAGATTATAAGGCATTTGGAACACCCAGATAAACACAATACAAATGCAAATTCTGACTTCTCCAATGGACAGAGAGGACCTCAGATCAGCATAGGGGACAAACCTACAATCTTGGCTTAAGCATGTTAGCCTGCCAAACCAAATTTTTTACAAGAGCCACACATCATTAGAAAATTTATAGGAAGAGGCGCAGTCGACGTTTCAGGCCGAGACCCTTCGTCCTGACGAAGGGTCTCGGCCTGAAACCTCGACTGCGCCTCTTCCTATAGATGCTGCCTGGCCTGCTGCGTTCACCAGCAACTTTGATGTATGTTGCTTGAATTTCCAGCATCTGCAGAATTCCTGTTGTTTTCATTAGAAAATTTGATGGCTTGTCTATTGTGCAACCGAAAAACACCACCCAGAATTTCAACACCACAACAACATGATTTGGTTATCAAGTTTATGCCAAACGCCTGTACATGCTGGAATCTGCATTGGAAAACTGCTGGCAGCATCTGTGGGCAGTCCAGATGAAGGGTCACGATTCAAAATGGCTACCATCTGTTTCTCTCCACAGATGCTGCCCGACCTACTGAGTTCCTCCAGCAGTTTATCTCATATAACCTGTTAATAGCCCACTAACCCACTCAGGCTCATTTCATTTGTAACCCTACAAGTTACCTTTTTTTGACTGCTTCAACCACATTACTGACAACAAGATCATATCATTATTTATTTATTGAGATACAGCACAGAGTAGCCCCTTCAGGCCCTTCGAGCCATGCAGCCCAGTAATCCCCTGATTTAATCCTAGCCTAACCACAGGACAATTTACAATAACTAATTAACCTACCAACAGGTACATCTTTGGAGTGTGGGAGGAAACCAGGGTACCTGGAGGAAACCCACATTGTCACGTCATTCAATAAAAATTTTAAAGTCATTCAATTAAAAAATAACATTACCTAACAACAGAAATTCTGCAGATGCTGGAAATTCAAGCAACACACATCAAAGTTGCTGGTGAACACAGCAGGCCAAGCAGCATCTATAGGAAGAGGCGCAGTCGACGTTTCAGGCCGAGACCCTTCGTCAGGACTTTACCTAACAAATTTAGCATTAAATGCAGCCTCCATTGATCTTGAACCATCTTCTACTTTCTATCAATCCAGATTTTGCCAAATCTCTTCTCAACTATCTTTACTATGTCCACTTTTAATAGCTCACTTTTAAACTAAAAGCTCAATCTTCTAAACCTATAATTATTCCAAGAGGTATTTTGTGTTCTCTCAAACAGTGACAGTGATTAGAGCTATCAAACACCTAACCAGAGGTTTAACATAGTTCATTTTAACATATATCACCTTTTATTTTCGAAGACTAGGATTTCTAAAAAATTAACTAACCACATTAACAGTGTGTCCCCAAGAGGCAGTTAGGTCTCTCCTACCCCTGTTTACAATTTGAAATTTGCCTTTTCTCACTTTTTCTAAAAAAGTAGAATTTGATCACATACGACGAAAAATGCAGTTTACAATAAATACTGCCAAGAGTCGTCTCTCGTATATTAACAGCATTCCATAAAACAGCGGGGCAGGTAATTCACAATAACAGAGCTGAACAAACAGTGTTAGACACTTATAAACAACTAGTCCAGAGAGCGCGGAGAAGAGCAATGTGAATAGCTCCACGGGTAGCTGAGAAAGGCTCCAGGCAGGGATAATAGCCTAACATATTGAAGGGTATTAAAATAGGAACGAAAGCGAGGAGGATTTCGACAGGTTAAGTCCAAAACCAGAGCTCCCTTTCACAGGCAGGCTCCTTACCTGCTTCTCCCTCAAGCCTTCCCACGGCCAGAGCTTCCGAGGCACAGCCTCCTCCTCTTATATCATCACGCAAACACGCACCACGTCAAACACTAACACTGTTTTAAAGCGAGTTTATTCTTTTCGAGAGTTAACTACTATTCTAAACGGTCGAACGAAACGCGTGAAGACAATAGTGTATCGTCATAAAAAAAAACTTAAAAAGCAGACGCTGGCTTTTGCCCCTCACAAATATGACGCCCATGAAGGAAAATGGAGACGTGTTTAATGACCGATAATTTATTCACTGCCGGTTTGTTTCTACAAAGATATCGCTGTACCCCCATCTCAAATATGAGGTAAAACTGGAGTGATTTTTTTATGAAACAACCAAGGCGCAATCTAAAGGAGAAAGGGTTGACTTTCCCCTCATTAAAATGGCGGCTGGCCCGATTCCTACAGAACTTCCAACGAAGAAACTGCGCGGCTTTTTTCCCGACTTCGGGAAGTGAGAGCTATTATTTAAACAGAATGAAATAACTAACTGTCATCGTGTAAAACGAGGCATTTATTATTTTTAAGATGGTTTCCCCTCCCCAACTTCATTCCCCTCACAAAAATGGTGACCGCCGGGTGGGAATTAATGCTGCAAAATTAAGGCAATATTGAAGATGTCAGGTGAAAACTCACGATTATAAACGTAAGAGCCTCTATGTGAAGTGCACATCGTGCCCTTACTTGAAGTGAACAAAAAACAAGTCGCAACCATCTACTGGGCGCAAGTATCTCCCAAGTCGTTAAGACTATAACATCAGTGAAACTCTTATTTATGGTGCGACTGTAACGAAAACTAATTTCCCCCGGGATCAATAAAGTATGACTATGACTCCCATAACACTCAGTATACTGTAACTCTAAACCTGGAACCTAGATCGGGAAAAATTGTAGAAGTTGGTGATCTGAAATTAAACCAAAAATGTAAATCTGAAATAACAATTAAAAGACTGGAAATCTGACAATCAAAATAAGACAAAAAAAACACTTGAAACAGTATTGAGAAAGAGTTTTAATGTGTCTTGGAGTTGAAACGTTATTTTTTTTCTTTCCACTGATAGTGCAAGATTTACTGATAGTTAGAAACGTTCAGTAAATCTTGCAGTATTTTATGTGCATATATACAGTTCAGAAGTCGGACACTTCAGCAGCAAGGTGGAGCAAGTAGTAACTTTAAAAAACGAGCAGGTGAAAGTGTGATGTTGAGGTACTCTGACCACTCCCCCCAGTCGTGGGTGAGTTGTGTAGGAACCAATAAAAAATCGACACTAACCGGAAATGATGTAAGGGGTTTGTTTTGGAGAAGCAGAGGTAAAGAATGGGTTCGTCTGCTGACGGTCACAAGGTAATAGTTCGCTGTTTATATACTGTAACTCAGAGACTTTGTAAGCCGTGATGCCGTAAAATAGTTACAGACGGTTTAAGAAAATAACATCATCGGTTGGTACTGTAGCACGGGACCCAGAAGGATAGGATCACGCATAGAGTATTTTAAGGTGTTAACTATTTATATACTCTTCTACAGCGAAAACTACAGCACAGATTATAATGACGGAAATACCATCTGGAAACGCAATAGCTAAATCATGGTAATCTGAGATACAATGGTAAATCAAGGCAAAGCATTTGCTGAGAGTTCAAAATGCAGAGCAAAACTTTTGAAACTTAAAATCTGGAATAAAAAGAGGATATTCACATCACACAGTAAACCGAACAACATCTGTGGGAGGGGCGAGAGTCAGACAGACAGTTAACTTTCTGAGTCAATAGCGTTTCATCCTTGCATTACCGGATATGATCCTGTAATTGCAGACGACATGGCGGTTGGTAGTTGCACCCAGACATTGATAGGATGCAGTCCAATCACAAACAAGAGAAAACCTGTAGATGCTGGAAATCCAAGCAACACACACAAAATGCTAGAGGAACTCAGCAGGCCAGGCAGTATCTATAGAAAAGAGTCTTTTCCATGAGTTCCTCCAGCATTTTGTGCAGAGCTGGGCTGAGAAGTGGCAGGTGGAGCTCAATATGGAAAAGTGTGAAGTGGTAAAATTTAGAAGATTGAACTTGAAGGCAGAGTACAAGGTTAATGGTAAGATTCTTAGAAGTGTGGAGAAACATAGAGATCTTGTGGTCCAGGTCCATAGATTCCTCAAAGCTGCTATGCAAGTTGATAGCGTGGGTAAGAAGGCATATGGTGTGTTGGCCTTCATTAGTTGGGGAACTGAGTTCAAGAGCTGCAAGGTAGTGTTGCAGCTCTATAAAACTGTGGTTAGGCCACACTTGGAGTGTTGCATTCAGCTCTGATTGTTTCATTAGAAGAAGAATGTGGAAACTTCAGAGGGTGCAGAGGAGATTTACCAGGATCCTGCCTGGATTAGAGGGCATATCTTATGTGGAAAGGCTGAGTGACCTTTGGAACAAAGAAGGATAAGGGGTTCTTAACATAGTAAGGCAGATAGATAGAGTAGACAGCCAGTGCCTTTTCTTTCCACAGTGGCAATGGCTAATATGTGAGGGTATAATGTTAGGGTGATTGGAGGAAAGTATAGGGGGATGTCAGAAGTAGGTATCTTACACAAAGAGTGGTATGTGCGTGGAACACATTGCCGGGTGTGGTGGCAGAGGCATATACCTTAAAGACATTTAAGTGACCCTTAGATAGGTACATGGATGAAATTAAAATGGAGATCTTTTTCGGAGGGAAAGGTTAGATCGATCTTGGTGTAGGTTAAGAGGTTGGCTCAACATCTTGAGCTGAAGGACTTGTACTGTGCTGTAATATTTTATGTTCTGTGATAACTGGTCATTGATCTGAAACATTTGCTCCATCTCCCTCTTCAAAAATGCTGTTAATCTACGAGTATTTCTTGGGTTTAATTGTAGGCAGAGAATTACAAGCTCACTGGATGTTTTCCTCGCACCATTCTCTGTATACCCTAGAGACAGTTGTGCAATGAAAATCCCAGGAGATCAGCAGTTTCTGAGATACTCAAACCACCCCGTCTGCATCAACGATGATTCCATGATCAAAGTCACTTAGATCATATTTCTACCGCATTCTGATGTTTGGTCTGAACAGTGTCTGAACAGCAACTGAACCTCTTGACCATGTCAGCGTGCTTTGAGTTACTGCCACATGATTAGCTGATGAGATATTTGCATTTTTGAGCAGGTGTACAGGTACACCTAATGAAGTGACCATAGATTGTAGAACAGTACAGCACAGGAATAGGCCCTTCTAGTCTTCTAGGTGAAGATCTTTCTTCTGACATTGTGGTGTTCGCTGAGCTTGGCAATTAGCTTGCAGACGTTTCGTCACCAGTTGAGGTGATGTCCTCAGTGCGCAGCTGTTGGTGTTTCTCTCTGGAAATGCTCGCAGTTATATAAAACCATAAGACATAGGAGCAGAATTAGGCCATTCCATCATGGCTGATCCTGGATCCCACTCAACCCCATACACCTGCCTTCTCACCATATCCTTTGATCCCTTGACTGATCAAGACACGATCAACTTCCGCCTTAAATATGTGCACGGACCTGGCCTCCACCACAGTCTGCGGCAGAGCGTTCCACAGATTTACTAATCTCTGGCTAAAATTCCTCCTTACCTCTGTTCTAAACAGTTGCCCCTCAATTTTGAGGCTGTGCCTCTAGTTCTGGATACCCCCACCATAGAAAACATCCTCTCCACATCCACCTTATCTAGCCCTCTCCCCATTCACTTGCCTCGGTCCTGATTGGCTACCCCTTCAGTTGACCCTTAACGTACCTCTCACGTTTCTTTGGCTCAAAGAGGTTCGTAGATGGCGTCTCTCTCTGTTTGTTTACAGAGGACTATATAAATGCACCCAGAGAGAAACACCCAACAACTGCACCTTTGAGGGTGTCTCCTTGATTGGTGATGAAATGTCTGCAAGCTAGCTGCCAGGCTCAGGAAACACTGCAACATCAAACGCCTCAGCCTGAGCTACCAGTATCAACCCCTATCCTGAAGCTGCTTCCTCTCTCATGGATGAGGTCTTCAGAGCTTCTGTTGGCATTTCTGTAGCTCTGTGTCTTTACAGGATGGGCCAAGCCTCCTCCTTTCGCAGCCGGGCTTGGGATCTTTCATGGCAGAGTTAAGTGCTGATTGATGATCAATAAGAATATTAGTAGGAAAGTCTATGTCAGCAAGATTGTCCGTAATTATAATTGTAGATAGAATTGGCAATTGGTTTGATGAATTAATCATGTACTGTATGTGCAATTGTAGAGGTTGTTAATGAACGTGCCTGTACATGTCAATTAGCTTTTAAGTAACCTCTTTCAAAGTGCTCTTTAAGTTACTTCTGGAGTTGCTAAACACTTTACAGCAATAACATTACAGTACAATATAGGAAACATAAGTAATTTGTAAATTGTTCAAAATTCTACCACCAGCAGTAGGATGTGACTGTCAGTCTATTTGTGATGTTGATTGTTAAGCCCATCACCCCTACTGGGGCATAGGCTGCTGCAGCAGCTCACCTGAGTTCTCTGTCCTGTGCCAGTCTTCCAAGTTGTCCCCAGGTGTAGCCCACCTTCCTCTCCTAGGGATGAGATCTTTGCAGCTTCTGCTGGCATTTCTGTAGCTCTGGATTTTTACTGGATGGGGTTCTAGCCCCATGCCCAACCATCCACCTTTCTCATCCGGGCTTGGTGAAGTTATTTGCAACACTAATTGACTATTAACCATTAGCCAGACCTCCCCCATCTTTCTTCAGAATACTGCATTTACCAAAAAGGGACTGGGGCCCCAGTGACCTGGAAGAGTGTGCAACTGGCACAGTAATTGTGGTGTAGGTGGTAACATTTTGACATGGATAGAAGACTGGCTGGTTTACAAGAAATAAAGAGTAGGCCTCAGCAGAGCTTTTCTTGGTTGGTGAGGGGTAATGAATGATTGCCATGGAGACCAGTCCTGACAGCTCAACTTTTTACAATTTATACGAACAACTTGGATGCATATTCTAGGAGTGTTGTTGCCAATTGATAATAGAAAGATAGAAAAGTAAGTCATAAAGAGAACCAGGCTATCAAAATTTGCAGAGGGCTTTGGACCAGCTGGAAAAACGGACTGAAAAATGGTGGATGGAACTGAATGCAGACAAGGTGCGAGGTATTGCACTTTGGGGGGACAAGCCAGGGTAGGACTTACACAGTGAACGATAGGGCACTGAGGAGTGCAGTAGAACAGAGTCCCCGAGGAATAAAGACCCATAATTCCTTGAAAGAGGCTTCACAGGTAGATGGGGTCGTAAAGAAAGCTCTTGGCACATAGGCCATCCTAAATCAAAATATTGAGTACAAGGCCTGGGGTGTTTTGTTGAAGTGGTATAGGACTTTGGTGAGGCCTAATATGGAGTATTATGTGCACTTCTACAGGAAAGGTATCAATAGTAGTGCAAGGATGTTGCTGGGACTTGAGTTCTTGAGTTATAGGGAAAGGTTGAATGGGCTCGGACTTTATTCCCTGGAGCCATAGGAGAACGAGGGGAGGTTTGATAGAGGTATGCAAAATTGAGGGATGTAGATAGGGTAAATGAAAGAAGGCTTTCTCTACTGAGATTGGGTGGGACTACAACTAGAGGTCATGAGTTAAGAGTGAAGGGTGAAATGCTTAAGGGGAACATGAGGGGAAATTTCTTCACTCAGAGAGTGGTGCAAGTGTGGAGCAAGCTGCCAGTAGAGGTGGTAATTGCAGACTTGATTTCAACCTTTAAGAGAAATTTGGGTAAGTACATCTATGAGGGGGGGTATTGAGAGCTATGATCAAGATGTGAGTCGATGGAACTAGGCAGAATAACCGTTTGTCATGGACTAGATGGGCTGAAGGGCCTGTTTCTGTACTGTAGAATCAACATCTATCTCCTCACTTCCTCTGATCCTGATATGCTGAGCCCCTTGCCCCCTCTCTGTTAATAACCATTCTAATCCCACCATTCCCCCCTTCACCCCAGACGCATTCACTTCTCCCTTTCTTCCCCCCACCCCCCGATCTCACCTTATACTTCACGTGAAGAAAGAAGATGTTCGCAAGCTATTTTGGAAAACAGATCATTGGATAAAGCTGCAGGCCCTGATGGTGTCTCACCTCATACTCTAAGGCACTGTGTGGACCAGCTAGCACCTGTCTTCGCTGAGATATTTGACACTTCCCTGCAATTATGTGGGGTTCTGGACTGTTTTAAGGTTGCCACAATCATTCCAGTTCCCAAGAAAGATAAGATCACTGGATTTAATGATTAAGAGGCCAGTTGCTCTGACTTCAGTAGTATTGAAAACTTTTGTATGTCTGGTATTGGCCTACCTTAAGTCCATCACTGCTTCTTTTCTTTACCCATGACAGTTTGTTTATAGAGCGAGTTGTTCAGTTGAGGATGCAGTTCATTTGTGCCTTCACTACATTCTTCAATATTCTGACTCCCCCATCAGCTTTCTGAGGATCTTATTTGTAGAGTTTAGTTCTGCTTTCAACACTATTGTCCTGGATTTGCTCCAAAGCCAGTTAAGCCAGCTAGCTGTACCCTGCAGTGTCTGTCAGTGGATTATGTACTTTCTGACAGAAAGGAAGCAGTATGTAAGGCTGGGCTCCTACTTTCCAGTCCAATGTCTATAAGCACAGGCTCTAACCAGGGCTGTGTTCTTTACCCCTCCTGTTCTCACTTTATACAAATGACTGTACCTCAAAAACAAATCTATTAAAATCCTAAAGCTCACAGATAACACAACTGCAGTTAATCTCTTTAATAATGGTGAGCGACCTGCTATCAAAGAGAGGAAGACCATCTTGCAGCATGGTGTGCTCGTAACAGTTTGGAGTTTAATGCTATCAAGACAGTGGAAAGGAGGATTGACTTCTTCTGATAAACCCCTACCTGGGCCTCTTTGGAAATTAACGGGCAGGCTGTGTCTGTGAATGGGTTATTCAAATTCTAGTGGACTGCTATTACCAATACATTGAAGTGAGACAAGCACATTACACACATCACTAGGAAAGCCCAGCAGAGACTGTTCTTCCAGCAGGGCATATCTTGATGAATTTTTACTCAACCATCATTGAAAGTGTTGTGACCATTTCTATCGCCATTTGGTTTCCCGCCTCCTTCCTCTCCAAGTCCAGGTTATAGCCCACTCAGTGGAGAAGATAATTAACTGTCACCTACGGACATTAAAAGACCTTTTCACTGCGAGAGCGAAGAAAAGAGTTGAAAAACTACTTGCTGACTTCACCCACCCTAGCAGTCACCTATTCACCAAATTGCCATCAGGGAGACGCTACAAGTCTATCATCACCAGGATTACACGTCTTCTCTGAAGCTTCTTTCCTGTCACTATCCAGCTTCTCAACAAAACTCACTCAGGTGTAAAACCCTAAATGTCCCTGCTCAACATCCGTTAAATGGTCTTTCATGATCTCCTTGTTCTGTTGATAATTATTGAGTCTGTCCATATGTTCACATTTATTTAAGCTTGTTTATTGACATTTGCACATGTAATCATTCTGCTAATTATTGATTGCTCCTGGCTGTTTGCACTATGGTCTTGTAAATTGTTAGTTGCTATTGTGTTGTCTGTTATGTGTTATGTTTGGCATCGAACCATAATCAATTCTGGTATTTTTTATCAACTGGCAATAAAATGATTCTGATTCTTTAGTACTCTGTGACTCCTAAGTTTTGGGTTACATGAGTGGGCAAAGATCTGACAAATGAAGTATAATGTGGGAAAATGTGACATTATCCATTTTGGCAGGAAAAATAAAAAAAGGAACATATTATCTAAATAGTGAGAGATTGTGCACTCTGAGATGTATATAGATACACTAATCTCTCTACATGATTCACAAGAGGCTACCACACAGTCAGAACAAGAGCTTCAGGAACAATGATTACCCCTCAACCATCAGATTCTTGAACCAAAGGGGTTAAGTTCAATCAACTTCACTCACCCCATCACTGATATGTTTGCACATCCACTGGATTCACTTTCAAAGACACTTCATCTCATGTTCTCTATATTTTTTGCTTATTTATTATTATTATTTTTTCTTTTTGTATTTGCAACGTTCGTTGTCTTCTACACTCTGGTTGAACGCCTTAGTTGGGTGGTCTTTCATTGATACTATTATTTTTATTATTCTGTAGAT
The DNA here is from genome assembly GCF_963921235.1 of Mobula hypostoma. Lineage (NCBI taxonomy): Eukaryota > Metazoa > Chordata > Chondrichthyes > Myliobatiformes > Myliobatidae > Mobula > Mobula hypostoma. Next base: position 112,142,393 of record NC_086107.1, read on the forward strand.
TTATTGAGTATGTTCACAAGAAAATGAATCTCAGGGTTGTATATGGTGACATTAATATACTTTGATAATAACATTTATTTTGAACTTCAAAATATGTAGGGGGCATTTGGGTACTGAGAAGTTCATATCTGGGTAACTGTGTATGGTATGGGCCTTCTTGTATAAAGAAGGATGGAAACGTGTTAGAAATAGTTCAGAAAAAGCTTACTAGACTGATGTCTGCAATACCGTCTTTGAGGAAAAAGTTTGGCTAGATTTGTATCTGTTGAAGCTTAGAAGAGTGTAAGGGGCTTCAATGTTCAAAGAAAATGTTATTTTTAAAGTACGTAAATGTCACAATATACATCCCTGAGATTCTTTTTCCTGTGGGCATACTCAGCAAATCTATAGAATAATAACTATAACAGGATCAATGAAAGATGAACCAGAATGCAGAAGACAACAAATGAATAAATAGCAATAAATAATGAGAACAAGAGATAATGAGATAAAGAGTCCTTAAAGTGAGATAATTGATTGTGGGAACATTTCAATGATGGGGTAAGTGAGTGTAGTTATCCCCTTTTATTCAAGAGCCTGATGGTTGAGGGGTGGTAACTTCTTGAACCCAGTGGGGTGAGTCCTGAGGCTATTGTACCTTGTACCTGATGGCAGCAATGAAAAGACAGCATGGTCTGGATGGTGAGGGATCTCTGATGATGGATGCTGCTTCCCTATGACAGTGTTTCACGTAGATGTGCTCAATGGTTGAGGGCTTTACCCATGATGTACTGGACCAAATCCACTACCTTTTGTAGGATTTTTCATTCAAAGGCATTTGTGTTACCATGCTAGGCCATGATGTAGCCACTCAAAATACTCTACACTGCACAACTATCGAAGTTTGTCAAAGTTTTAGATGTCATGCCAAATCTCCGCAGACTCCTAAAGAAGTAGAGGCACTGCCATGCTTCCCTCACAATTGCATTTGCATGGGGAGTCTAGCTAGGATAAGTCTTCTGAAATAGTAACGCACAGGAATTTAAGGTTGCTAATCCCATCTGCATCGAATTCAGCCTGTGAGGATTGTACTGGGCAGCCCACAAACTTCAGTCACTTCCTAACATACCCACAACTCACTAATCATTAGTCTTTGGAATGCGGGAGGAAACCAGAGCACCTGGGGAAAACCTACATGGTTACGTGAAGAACGTACAGACTCTTTACGGAGAGCGGCGGGAATATTTGCCTCGAAATTTTTGTGTTTTTTTTTGGATTGAGCTTGATTCGGAGGCAAGACTGCTACCTGTTTTTATATTTGGCAAGATATGATTATGAACTCTCGAACTTTTGATCATTCTAAAATCCTGCTACCCATAGAGTCATTGAAAAGTACAGCATAGAAACAGGCCCTTCAGCCCATCTAGTCCGTACTGAATCATTTAAACTGTCTACTCCCAACAAACTACGCTGAGAATGTAGTCCTCCATACCCCTTTCATCCATGTACCTATCCAAATTTGTCTTATATGTTGAAATCGAACTTGTATGCATCACTTGCGCTGGCCGTTGAATTGAATTGGCGTTATTACTTACATGTACTTGAGGAGTAAAGATCTTTACGCTTGTTCCACGCTCACACGACACAACGAGTTAAGTTTTCCTTCATGCTAATAAAGTTCATGACACATCCCGGTGATAATATGCCTGATTCTCATTCTCATGTTCCCCTTAAACTTTTCACCTTTCTACCTTAACCCGTGACCTCTGGTTGTAGTCCCACCCAACCTCAGTGGAAAAACCCTGCTTGCCTTTACCCGATCTGTACCCCTCACAATTTTGTATCCCTCTATCAAATCTCCTCTCAATCTTCTACGTTCCAAGGAATAAAGTCATAACCTATTCAATCTTTCCTTATAGCTCAGGTCCTCCAGACCTGGCAACACCCTTGTAAATTTTCTCTGTGCTCTTTCAATTTTATTTACATCTTTTCTGTCGGTAGATGACAAAACTGCACACAGTTCTCCAAATTACCCTCACCAATGTCTTATACAATTTCAACATAATATCCCATCTCCTGTATTCAATATTTTGATTTATGAACGCCAATTTGCCAAAAGCTTTATTTTACGACCATATTGAAGTAATAACAGCCACACCACAGCAGCAGCACGTAGTTTGTTCAGATTAAAGAGGATTAGCAAATCCTTCAGTAAAGTTTATTGTCATTTAACTACATACCATCAAAGGAGACAATGTTTCTGCAGACTAGGATGTAAGCACAGTAGTTCAAAGTACAATTTATTATCTGAGTACATGCCTGTCACCACATACAACCCTGAGATTCGTTTTCTGTGGGCATACTTAACAATCTATAGAACAGTAACTGTAGACATGAGAAACTGTAAGCAAACTGTGCAAATGCAGAAATAAATAAATAGCAGTAAGTAATGAGCATGAAATAACAAGATAAAAGGATCCTTAAATGAGTGTGGGTATCCCCTTTTGTTTAAGAGCCTGATGGTTGAGGGGTAGTAACTGTTCTTGAACCTGGTGGTGCGAATCCTGAGGCTCTTGTACCTTCAACCTGATGCAGCAGCGAGAAAAGAGCATGGCCTGGGTGGTGAGAATCTTTGATGCTGCTTTTCTATGGCAACGTTTCATGTAGATGTGCTCAATGTTTGGGAGGGTTTTACCCGTGATGTACTGGGCTGAATCCACTACCTTTTATAGGATATTCCACTCAAAGGTATTGGTGTTCCCGTACCAGGCCATGATGCAGCCAGTAAGCACACTTTCCACCACACATCTATGGAAGTTTGCCAAGGTCTTTGATGATATGCTGATTCTCCACAGACTTCTGATGAAGTAGAGGTGTTGTTGTGCTTTCTTCACAATTATATTTATCTGATGGGTCCAGGACAGGTCCTCTGAGATGGTGACACCCAGGAATTTAAAGTTACTGACCTCTCTACCTCTGACCCTCCAATGATTACTGGCTCACAGACCTTTCCTGAAGTCTACAATCAGGTCCTTGGTCTTATTGACATTAAATAGAATAGAATAGTACAGCACAGTACAGGCCCTTCGGCCCACAATGTTGTGCCGACCCTCAAACCCTGCCTCCCATATGACCCCCCACCTTAAATTCCTCCATATACCTGTCTCTTAAACTTCACTAGTGTATCTGCCTCCACCACTGACTCAGGCAGTGCATTCCACACACCAACCACTCTCTGAGTAAAAAACCTTCCTCTAATATCCCCCTTGAATTTCCCACCCCTTACCTTAAAGCTATTTCCTCTTGTATTGAGCAGTGGTGCCCTGGGGAAGAGGCACTGGCTATCCACTCTATCTATTCCTCTTATTATCTTGTACACCTCTATCATGTCTGCTGTCATCCTTCTTCTCTCCAAAGAGTAAAGCCCTAGCTCCCTTAATCTCTGATCATAATGCATACTCTCTAAACCAGGCAACATCCTGGTAAATCTCCTCTGTACCCTTTCCAATGCTTCTACATCCTTCCTATAGTGAGGCGACCAGAACTGGACACAGTACTCCAAGTGTGGCCTAACCAGAGTTTTATAGAGCTGCATCATTACGTCGCAACTCTTAAACTCTGTCCCTCGACTTATGAAAGCTAACACCCCATAAGCTTTCTTAACTACCCTATCCACCTGTGAGACAACTTTCAGGGATCTGTGGACATGTACCCCCAGATCCCTCTGCTCCTCCACACTACCAAGTATCCTGCCATCTACTTTGTACTCTGCCTTGGAGTTTGTTCTTCCAAAGTGTACCACCTCACACTTCTCCGGGTTGAACTCCATCTGCCACTTCTCAGCCCACTTCTGCATCCTATCAATGTCTCTCTGCAATCTTTCACAATCCTCTACACTACCTACAACACCACCAACCTTTGTGTTGTCTGCAAACTTGCCAACCCACCCTTCTACCCCCACATCCAGGTCGTTAATAAAAATCACGAAAAGTAGAGGTCCCAGAATAGATCCTTGTGGGACACCACTAGTCACAATCCTCCAATCTGAATGTACTCCCTCCACCGCAACCCTCTGCCTTCTGCAGGCAAGCCAATTCTGAATCCACCTGGCCAAACTTCACTGGATCCCATGCCTTGTGACTTTCTGAATAAGCCTACCATGTGGAACCTTGTCAAATGCCTTACTAAAATCCACATAGATCACATCCACTGCTCTACCCTCATCTATATGCATGGTCACCTCCTCAAAGAACTCCATCAGGCTTGTTAGACACGATCTGCCCTTCACAAAGCCATGCTGACTGTCCCTGATCAGGCCATGATTCTCTAAATGCCCATAGATCCCATCTCTAAGAATCTATTCCAACAGCTTTCCCACCACAGACGCAAGGCTCACTGGTCTATAATTACCCGGACTATCCCCACTACCTTTTTTGAACAAGGGGACAACATTCGCCTCCCTCTAATCCTTCGGTACCATTCCCGTGGACAACGAGGACATAAAGATCCTAGCCGGAGGCTCAGCAATCTCTTCCCTCTTGTGGAGCAGCCTGGGGAATATTCCATCAGGCCCCGGGGACTTATCCGTCCTACTGTATTTTAACAACTCCAACACCACCTCTCCCTTAATATCAACATGCTCCAGAACATCAACCTCACTCAAATTGTCCTCACTATCAAATTCCCTCTCATTGGTGAATACCGAGAGAAGTATTCATTGAGGACCTCGCTCACTTCCACAGCCTCCAGGCATATCTTCCCATCTTTATCTCTAATCAGTCCTACCTTCACTCCTGTCATCCTTTTTTTCTTTACATAATTGAATGCCTTGGGGTTTTCCTTTACCCTACTCGCCAAGGCCTTCTCATGCCCCCTTCTTGCTCTTCTCAGCCCCTTCTTAAGCTCCTTTCTTGCTACCCTATATTCCTCAATAGACTCATCTGATCCTTGCTTCCTAAACCTCATGAATGCTGCCTTCTTCCACCTGACTAGATTTTCCACCTCACTTGTCACCCATGGTTCCTTCACCCTACCATTCTTTATCTTCCTCACCGGGACAAATTTATCCCTAACATCCTGCAAGAGATCTCTAAACATCAACCACATGTCAATAGTACATTTCCCTGCAAAAACATCATCCCAGTTCACACCCGCAAGTTCTAGCCTTATAGCCTCATAATTTGCCCTTCCCCAATTAAAAATTTTCCTGTCCTCTCTGATTCAATCCTTTTCCATGATAATGCTAAAGGCCAGGGAGCAGTCCCCCAGATGCTCACTCACTGAGAGAACTGTGACCTAACCCAGTTCATTACCTAGTACTAGATCTAGTATGGCATTCCCCCTAATCGGCTTCTCTATATACTGTGACAGGAATCCGTCCTGGACACACTTAACAAACTCTGCCCCATCTAAACCCTTGGAACTAATCAGGTGCCAATCAATATTAGGGAAGTTAAAGTCACCCATGATAATAACCCTGTTATTTTTGCACCTTTCCAAAATCTGCCTCCCAATCTGCTCCTCTGTATCTCTGCTGCTACCAGGGTGCCTATAGAATACCCCCAATAGGGTAACTGCTCCCTTCCTGTTCCTGACTTCCACCCATACTGACTCAAAAGAGGATCCTGCTACATTACCCACCCTTTCTGTAGCTGTAATAGTATCCCTGACCAGTAGTGCCATCCCTCCTCCCCTTTTTCCCTCCTCTCTATCCCTTTTATAGCACTGAAATCCAGGAATATTGAGAATCCATTCCTGCCCTGGTGCCAGCCAATTCTCTGTAATGGCCACTACATCATAATTCCATGTATGTATCCAAGCTCTCAATTCATCACCTTTGTTCCTGATGCTTCTTGCATTGAGGTACACACACTTCAGCCCTTCTACCTTACTGTCTTTACACTGTTTATTCTGTTTCTCTTTCCTCAAAGCCTCTCTATATGTTAGATCTGGCTTTACTCCATGCACTTCTTTCACTGCTCTATCGCTCTGGGTCCCATCCCCCTTGAAAATTAGTTTAAACCCTCCCGAACCATGCTAGCAAACCTACCTGCAAGGATATTGCTGCCCCTTGAGTTCGGGTGCAACCTATCCAATCTGTACAGGTCCCACCTTCCCCAGAATGATCCAAAAATCTAAAATCCTGCTCCCTGCACCAACTGCTCAGCCACGCATTCAATTGCCATCTCCTCCAATTCTTACAATCACTGTCACGTAGCACTGGCAGCAATCCTGAGAACGCCACCCCTGAGGTCCTGTTCTTCAGCCTTCTGCCTAGTTCCCGAAACTCACACTTCAGTACCTCATCCCTCTTCCTGCCTATGTCGTTGGTACCAACGTGTATTACGACTTCTGGTTGCTTTCCCTCTTGTACCAGGATGTCGTGCACCCGGTCAGAGACATCCCGGACCCTGGCACCTGGGAGGCAACAAACCATGTGGGTGTCCTTCTCACGTCCACAAAATCTCCTGTCTGCTTTCCTGACTATAGTCTCCAATGACGACAGCTCTCCTCTTCTCCGTCCCACCCTTCTGCACCACAGGGTCAGACTCAGTGCCGGAGGCCCTGCCACCGTGGCTCACACCTGGTCGGTTGTCCCCGACAACAGTATCCAGGACGGTAAACTTATTATTCAGGGGAATGGCTACAGGGGTGCTCTGCACTACCTGTCTGCTCACCTTTGCTCTTCCCCCCTCTGACTGTCACCCAATGACCTGCTTCCGGCAGCCTAGGTGTGACTACCTCCCTGTAGCTCTCATCTATGACTGCCTCGTTCTTCCTAATGAGTCGGAGGTCATCCAGCTGCTGCTCCAGATTCTTTACATGGTCTTCCAGATCGCCCAGCCGTATGCACTTCTGGCAGATGTGATTCTGCGGGAGAGGGGAGTTCCCCCACAACTGCCACATCTCACATGAGAGGCACATCACCGTCTCAAGAGGCATTGTAAAGACTAACTGCGAGCAAGCTTGTCCTCTGCCTCTTCTCGTCGAAGCCTCTCGAGTCAAAGCCTCAAAGCTCCACTCCTTCACTGGCCCACTCACGCTCTGGCCGCTTTGCTTGAGCTACCCCTCTATTTATCTGTTTGAGCTTTTCAAAATGCTTGGTCACCTGACCTCCATTGCCCAATCAGCTGCTTTCTGCTGAGTCTGATCTATTCAAATCTTGATTGACTTGATTGCACAGACCAACTGCCAAAACTGCCAGAACCTCTCGAGTCAAAGCCTCAAAGCTCCACTCCTTCACTGGCCCAGTCACTCACTGGCTGCTTTCCACAGGCCGCTCCGCTTGAGCTACCCCTCTATTTATCTGTTTGAGCTTCTCAAAATGCTTGGTCACCTGACCTCGATTGCCCAATCAGCTGCTTTCTGTTGAGTCTGAGCTATTCAAATCTTGATTGTCTAATCAACGGCTTCCTGCTGATCTATTCAAATCTTGATTGCACAGACCAACTGCCAAAACTGCCAGAATCTTTCGAGTTAAAGCCTCAAAGCTCCACTCCTTCACTGGCCCACTCACTCACTGGCTGCTTTGAGTGAGAGGATGTTGTTATGACACCACTCAGCCAAGTTTTCAATCTCCCTCCTGTGTGCTGATTCATCACCACCTTTGATACAGCCCACAACAGTGGTGTCATTAGCAAACTTGTATATGGTGTTGGAGTGGTACAAAGCCACACAGTCATTGGTGTAAACTGAGTAGAGCAGGGAGCTAAGCACAGAACACATATAACACACACTTACTAATGAAGACAAGGATGAAATCTACAGACAGATTACGCATAAATAAACTAAAGTGCATAAATTAAATATTGTGTACGGGGTTTTTTTATGCTAAATTTAAAATGGCTTCTTTGTTATGTTATACTGGGGAATGCTTCTTTGTTATGTTAAATGCTGAGAAAGTCTCTAGCTGGACAGTTGCTTGGGTTAATACAGACAGCAGGGTGCTATTAGCCAATGGGTGTTTATGTATCGTTTTGTTTCGGATACCATGCTGTATCATATGACTGGGGACAGGGTTTTTGGCGGGGAGTCGGAGGAGAGACGGGGAGGACGGTGGAGAGACGGGGAGGACGGTGGAGAGACGGGGAGGACGGTGGAGAGACGGGGAGGACGGTGGAGAGACGGGGAGGACGGTGGAGAGACGGGGAGCACGGCGGACGTGCGGAAAGGCTCTGGTCGATCACTTCGGGTGGTCCCGAGCCGTGAGTCGACAGGATCCGGGTGGTCATCAGGAATCGATTGAGCTCCAACGGTTGCGCGCGAAGAACTTGGACTTCGATAAGTCTTGGCGCTTTTTTTCCCATTACTTCCTTTTTTGTATCGAATTTATATTAATGTCATAGAATTAGTAATATCTATAAAGTGTACTTGGTAAAACGTACTGGGTGTGCTAGCTGATGATTGATGTTTGGGATTGATTTGGGTGGCAACAGACTCCGTGGGAAGCATTGAGGCAGGTGCTGGGTGGGATTTCCCCTAGACATATACGAGCCAATATAACTGAGCGTTACAATTGTTAGTTATAGAACAAATTAACCAGTGACACCTTGAATGTGATGCGGCAGGGAGTTCAGAAGCATGAGGAAAGAAACTGTCTCCCATTCTGAGTGTTCTTGTTTTTATGCATTGGAGTTTCTTGACTGAGGGTAGAAAGTCAAACAGGATAGATAGATACTTTAATGATCCCAAAGGAAATTAGTGTCTCAGTAGCATTACAAATGCAAAGATATAAAAATATTAGAAGAGAAGTAGAAAGAATAAAAAATAAGTTGGCTGAAACAGTCCAATAGGACGGGGTAATCACTTCCCTGACTGTAGGTTGACTCATTATTGAGCCTAATGGCCGAGGGTAAGAATGACCTCATATAGCGCTTTTTGGAGCAGCGCAGTTGTCTTGGTCTATTACTAAAAGTGTTCCTCTGTTCTGCCACGGTGGCATGCAGAGGGTGAGAAACATTGTCCAGAATTGCCAGGGTTTTCTGTAGGGTCCTTTGTTCTACCACGATCTCCAGTGTGTCCAGCCTTTCTAATCAGTTTATTGACCCTGTTGGCATCACCCATGTTGATGTCATTGCCCCAGCACACCACCCACATAGAAGATTGTACTGGCAACAAGAAACTGGTTGAACATGTGAAGAAGAGGCCTGCATACTCCAAAGGACTCCAGTTTCCTCAGGAAGTAGAGGCGACTCTGGCCCTTCTTGTACACAGCCTCTGTGTTGGTGTTCCACTTGAGTCTGTCATCCAGATGCATCCCCAGGTACTTGTAGGTCCTCACCACATCAATCTCCTCAGCACCAATAGTAACAGGGAGCAGTGCAGGCTTAGTCTTCCTAAAGTCCATCACCACCTCCTTTGTCTTACTGATGTTAAGCTGCAGATGATTCAGCTTGCACTATTTGACAAAGTCCTCCACCAGGGCCCTGTAATCATCCTCCCGTCCTCCCTTTATACCTCCAACTATTGCTAAGTCATCAAAAAATTTCTGCAAATGACATGATTCAGTGTTGTATCTAAAATCCAAGGTATATAGTAACTCTGCTTCCCATTCCCATTCAGATATGTCCATACATGGCCTCCTCTACTGCCATGATGAGGCTAAACTTAGGTTGGAGGAGTGACACCTCATATACCGTCTAGGTAGTCTCCAGCCCCTTGGTATGAACATAGAGTTCTCCAATTTCCAGTAATTCCCTCCCCCTCTCTTCCTCTATCCCTATTTCACTCTACCCCCTCCCCCAGCTCCCTCATGGTTCCGCCTCCTTCTTCTACCACCCATTGTTTTCAGGGCTATGACGTCAATGCTTCCCCTCCCCCACCCTTTTGTCTTTCAAATTACTGGTCTATCAACTGACACTACAAGCATTCTTCAAATCCTTCCCCATCTTTCACTCTTCAGTCCTGACAAAGGGTTCCGGCTTGAAACGTCAACTCATTGTTTCTGACTGATGCTGCCCGACTTGTTGAGTTCATCCAGCGTACTGAAAGTGTTGCTTTGATCTTTTACAGCATCTGCAGATTATTTTGTGTTTACAAGGTATATAGTAAACAGGAAGGGAGCCAATGCAGTCCCCTGTGGGGCCCCAGTGCTGCTTATAGCCATGTCTGACGCACAGCTGTGAAGCCACACAAACTGAGGTCTACCACTCAGGTAGTCCATTATCCATTAAACAATGGAAATGCCAGTCTGCATTGAATGGAGCTTCCCCCCCCAGCAATGAGGACTGTACGGTATTGAAGGCACTTAGGAAATTAAAAACCATGATCCTCACAGTGCTGCCCTGCTTATCCAAATTGGAGTAGGCTCTGTTCAGCAGATTAAAGACAGCATCTTCGACTTCAATGTGCTCCTGGTAGACAAACTGCAGGGGATTGAGCTGTTCTGACCAGGGGTCAAAGGTGAGCCGGGACCAGCCTCTCTAGGGTCTTTGTAATGTGTGAGGTCAGGGTCACTGGACGGTAGTCATTCAAGACTTTCGGTTGGCCCTTCTTGGGTACTGGGACTACTCGAGATGTTTTCCACACAGTCGGGACCCTTTCCAGGCTGAGACTCTGATTCAAAATGAGCTGAGCTCCATACAACTGCTCAGCACAGTCCTTCAGGACCTTGGGGTTCACACCATCCAGTCCCAAAACTTTGCTGTGCCTGAGTTTCCCCAGAGCCCTTCTCACCCGCTCAGATGCTGGATGGCTGGGTGGAACCCTTGATAATGCTAAGGGTGCTTCTGATAAATGTCCCTGATGGATGATAGGGAGACCCATATGACCCTGTCATCTGTTCTCTTGGACGGCCAACCCTAGCCCCCAGCCATGCCGTCTAGTCTTCAGTACATTAGTGCACCGTGTTTGGAAACCTGGTACAAACTTTAATTGAGCAAGCTTGGGCATTGCTGGAAAATCCATCCAGGAACAGACATGCGATTAAGGATAGGACATAGCAAGGACACAGCAAGACTATTTAACCTTGTCAAGCATAGTCGATGCAGAAGGTACAGCCTGAGCTGGGAATGAAAGCTGGGTTCAAATCTGATCTCTAGAAACATCGTCCAATTGAGTTGACAATCTAGGTCAGGGGTCCCCAACCTTTTCTGTACTGCGGACCTGTTTAATATTGACAATATTCTTGCGTACCGGCCGACCCGGGGGGTGCGGGGAGTGTCCAAGTAGGGTTAAACTCACCTCATCATGTCTTTTACAGTTAGGGTTGCCAACTTTCTCACTCCCAAATAAGGGACAAAAGTAGCAGTCAAATCCTGGGACACTTTACCCCAGGAAAGACTACCATGATCATAAAGCCTTGCGCGGGCACCTGTGTGCGCATGCGTAACGTGCGCATGTGCGTACGTGCTGGTTTTTCCCCCACAAATCGGTTTTGCCTTCATTTTCCCGACTATACTGTGTATACATTATTTCTACTTTATATAGGCTGTGTATTTATCATAACATTCCTGCTTTTACTACATGTTAGTGTTATTTATTTTCGGTTTTATGTGTTATTTGGTATGATTTGTTAGGTTATTTTTTGGGTCTGGGAACGCTCAGAATTTTTTCCCATATAAATTAATGGTAATTGCTTCTGCGCTTTACGCCGTTTTTGGCATGAAGAGTTTCATAGGAACGCTGTACCGTAGCGGGGGAAATATGGGAGAAACCAATTTAGTCCAATATATGGGATGTCCGGGCAAATATGGGACAGTTGGCAACCCTATGTTCAAGTTCAACAGTGCGTTACAGGGAATGAGGAAAAGTGCAGCTGACTCATATCGTTTCCTCACAGCCTGGTACCGGTCCGTGGCCCGGTGGTTGGGGACCGCTGATCTAGGTGCAGAAGAGTCTGGACCTCAAACATCGACTGTTTAATTCCCTCCATAGAAACTGCCTGACCTGCTGAGTTCCTCCAGAATTTGGATGTGTGTGTTCCTCTCAGTTTCTAGCATCTGCAGAATCACTTGTGTTTAGGAAATCTTTCGAAGTGCTCAGTTTGTGTATTCATTTAGAATTAGATTTCTTACAGTTTATAATTTGGGACATGCTGTGTTGAGTTGTTACAGAACGAAAAAATGACTTTGGAGCCAGATTTACAAAACTCGTTCCTCGCCTTGTCGGAGTCAGTTGAATATTTTATTCATTAGTATAGATAAGCATGAAGGTCAGCTTAGATTGTTTGAATGATTTATTGATTAATTGATAAAGCCCGGAAGATGCTCTTCCAGCCATTTGAGCCAACAGCCCTTAAAACTGCAATTTAACCCTTACCTAATCATGAGACAATTTACAATGACCAAGTAACCTAGTAACCGGTATGTCTTTGGACTGTGGGGGGAAAACGGAGCACCTGGGGGAACCCCACACATTCCACAGGGAGGGCATACAGTGACTCCTTACAGAAGATGCCGGAATTGGACGCCGCACTCCGATGCCCAGAGCTGTAATAGCTTCATGCTAACCGCTACGCTCCCATGACAAACTGAGGTTGAGATTAACCGGTGAGATTAGTATATTGTCAGTGAATTATATAACTATCAGCTGGTGAAATGTGTTGGGTTCTTTCACACATCTGCAATTCTTGTTTCCATCAAGGGAACGTTTTTGTAGAAGTAAAACTGATTTTGGTTAACAACTGGAAAGCCCCCAGTTTTTCTCCACAAACCAAACTTCTGCATTTTCACCGAACACATAATCAGATGTTCTGATTTGTAGGGAAATTTGATGTCAGTTGTGACTTCATTTTGAAAACCTAGCAACTAAATCACCTCTGATTTTTGCCAAAAGAGCAGATAGATATGCCAGTCCATATCACCACTACCACTTCCCGACTCTGAACTTTCAACAATTGTGAGTGATTTGCCTGGTTTTCAAATTCTTGGGTCAGTGAAAAGAAGTTTCCCCAACGGGCCCAATGTTGTGGATGAAAAAGAATGGTTAAAGCTGCTGAATTCACATGTACAGTATGGCCAGAGGCAAATCTTGGAACACTTGTGTTAGTGTGCCTTCAGAAAAGGAATTAGTTGATTGTGAGTGCATTTTCAGACTCACTGAAGAAGTTTACGAAGATTTGGTCTTCTAAAATGTTGACAACTTCTATAGATGTATGATAGAGAGCATATTGACTGGTTGCATCGCGGCCTGGTATGAAACACCAATCCCTCTAATTGAAAAGCTTGCAGGAATGTGGATATGGCCCAATTCATCATGGGCAAAGTCCTCCCCACCGTTGAGCACATCTGCTTGGAACGCTGTCACAGGAAAGCAGCATCCATCATCAAAGACCCCCACCATCCAGGCCATGCTCTCTTCTTGCTGCTGCCACCAGGAAGAAGGTACAGGAGCCTCAGGACCCACACCACCAGGTTCAGGATCGGTTATTACCCCTCAGCCATCAGACTCTTGAACCAGAGGGAATAACTTCGCTCAACTTCACTTACCCCATCACTGAACTATTCCCACAACCTCTGAACTCACTTTCAAGGACTCTTCATCTCAAGTTGATATTTACTGCTTATCTATTTAATATTATAGTTGTAGTTATTTTTTGTCTTTTATGTATTTGCACAATTTGTTGCCTTTTGCACATTGGTTGCTTGTCCATCTTTACGTGCAGTTTTTCATTGACTTTATTGTGTTTCATCGTATTTCCTGTGAATACCCACAGGAAAATGAATCTCAGGGTAATATATGGTGACATATATGTACTTTGTACTTGAACTTTGAACTAAAAGTAACATTGACCCTTACCAATTTTTATCAATGCACTACAGAAGGCATTCTATCTGGATCCATAATTGCTTGGTATGCCATTTCCATGTGGGCGATCTGTTGGTTTTTGTGCGAGGGAAGGGTTGGGGGCCGGTTTGGGGTTTGATGTTCTAGCTGCCATTTTCCATGTGGGTTTTGGGTTTGCACATTTTGTTTCTTTTTCTTTTTCATGGGGGTGGGAGGTCATGTCTTTTCTTTCAACAACTCCATGGTTTTTCTGTATTTCACGGCTATCTGGAGAAGGCAAATATCAGAGTTGTATTGTACATGCATACTTTGACAATGAAATGAACCTTTGCTCTGTCCGTAACCACAAGAAGCTGCAACAAGTTGTAGATTCTCAATATAACACAGAAACCAGCCTCTTGTCTCTGGGCTCTGTCTATACTTCAGTAAAATATCCAGCATAATTGAAGACCCCACCCATCACAGGCATTTTTTCCCCTCTCCCATCAGGCAGAAGATACAAAAGCCTGAAAGCACATACCACCAGGCTCGAGGACAACTTCAATCCCACTGTTATTAGACTCTTGGAACGGACCTCTTGTATGATAAGATCGACTCTTCACCTTACGGTTTACCTCGTTATGATCTCGTACTTTAATGTTTACTTGCACTACACTTTCTCTATAGCTGTAACACTTTATTCTGCATTGTTATTGTTGCTGTCCTGCCTTGTGGCATACCGGGCACCAACCTTGCTGTTTCTTTAACATTTTGCTTTTTTTAATGAGGGTGAGTTGTTAGCTCGATGCTCGACGCTCAGCCCAGCATGGAGGCCGGGTTTGAAACCAGGACCATTTGCCTTGAAGTGCAGTGCAGGTACCACTACACCACCGGCTGGCCCTCTGCATTGTATCACACACAAAATGCTGGAGAAACTCAGCAGGTCAGGCAGAATCTATGGAGGGAAGTGAACAGTCGATGTTTCAGGCTGCGACCCTTAGTCAGGACTGTAAAGCAAGGGAGCAGAGGCCAGAATAAGGTGGTGCGGGGAGGGGAGGGTGTGCAAGTTGGCAGGTGATAGGCGATGAGAAAGGTGGGTGGGGGTGTAAAAAGCTGGGAGATGATAGGTTGAAGAGGTAAAGGGCTGAAGAAGAAGGAATCTTATAGGAGAAGACCTTGGATCAAGAAAGAAAGGGAAGGTAAACACAAAATAATCTGCAGATGTTGGGGTCAAAGCAACACTCACAACATGCTGGAGGAACTCAGCAGGTCGGGCAGCATCCGTGGAAAAGATTGGTCGACGTTTCGGGCGGGAACCCTTCGTCAGGACCGGACAATAATATTGTGAAATTTGTTGGGTTAGAGTAAAGGTGCACAGTCTTTATTCCTAGGTTGGGGAATCAAAAAAAAGTATAGTGAGCCTTGGTCTGCGGTGAGAGGGGGAGATTTAATAGGAACCTCAGGGGAAACAGTTTCACCCTGAGGGTAGTCAGTATATGGAATAAGCAGCAAGTGAAAGTGGTTGAGGAGATAAATTATCAACATTCAAATGGTACCTGGACAGGTACACAGATAGGAAAGGTTCAAAGTACATGTATTATCAAATTATGTATGCAGTATACAACTCTGAGATTCGTCTTCTCCAGACAGCCACGAAACAAAGAAAACCATAGAGCAGTTCGAAGAAAGTCATCAACCCCTCCACGTGCAAAAAAAAACAAATCGCGCAAACAGCAACAAGAATATCAACTGTAATGTGCAGATGACAAACAGAACATCAACCCCTCCCACACTAAAAAAAAAGAACAAATTGCGCAAACAGTAACAAGAATGTCAATGCTCCCCCTCCCACCATGCTCAAAAATCAAATCATGCAGAAAGCAATAAGAACGGGTGAAAACACAGAATATAAAAAACATAACACTGTAAGAGTCCAAGTGAACCACGGTCCAATCCATAAATCACAGGCCCAGAACTTCATTATCATCCTCCAACAGCAGTGAGAGGGAGGGAGGGGGAGAGGGAGAGACACTATTCAAATGCACTCAGGAGTGGCGAGCGAGCGATCATTACACACAGACATACTTCTCCAGCAGCAGCAAGTAACAGGTATAGACCAAATACAAATACGACTAGTTTACATAGGAATCTTGGTCAGGATGGACCAGTTGGGCCGAAAGGCCTGTTTTCATCCAGTGTGACTGACTCATTGATAGAGTCTTGGACAGTGGAGTCTTTCACCCCTCTCACTCACAAACCAATCCTCATAGAGGGATCAGAAGTGGAGAGAGTGATCATTTTCAAGTTCCTGGGTGTCAGCATCTCTGAGGATCTAACCTGGTCCCAACATATCACTGCAGCTAAAGAGAAGGCAAGAGCGGTTATATTTTATCAGGAATTTGAGGAGATTTGGTTTGTCACCAAAAACTTCTTCAGATGTACCATGAAGAACATTCTGACTGACTGCAGTACTGTCTGGTATGGGGTGGCTACTGCACAGGATTGTAGCAAGCTGCAGAGAGTTGTAAAGTTAGTCAGCTCCATCATGGGCACTAGCCTCTGTAGTATCCAAGACATCTTCAAGGAGTGGTGCCTCAGAAAAACAGCTTCCATCATCAAGGACTTCCACCATCCAGGACATGCCCTCTTCTCACTGTAACAATCAGGAAAGAGGTACAGAAGCATGAAGGCAGTCAGCAATTCAGGAATAGCTTCTTCCCCTCTGCCATCCGATTTCTGAATGGACATTGAACCCATGAACACTACCTCACTACTTTCTTCTTTTTAATTCCTGTTTTTTTGCACCATTTATCTTAATTTAACTATTTATTTACTGCGATTGATTTTTTCCTGTATTTATCATGTATTGCATTGTACTGCTGTCACAAAGTTAATAAATTTTACGACATGTGCCAGTGATATTAAACCTGATTCTGATTCTGATTCTTTCCAATGGATGCGAAGCTAGGGAAACACAGTGAGTCATATGTTTTAGCAAGAATTGAAATCAGTCTCTCTACACCCATGACTCTGTGGCTAGGGATAGCTCAAACAGCTTCTATAAATTTGCTGATGATACAACCACTGTTAGCAGAATTTCAGATGGTGATGAGAGGGCATACAGGAGTGATATGTACCAGTTAGTTGAGAGGTGTCACAGCAACCATCTTGCACTCAGCGTCAGTAAGACTGAAGAGCTAGTTGCGGACTTCAGGAAGGGTAAGACGAGGGAACACAAACCAATCCTCATAGGGGGATCAGAAGTGAAGAGAGTGAGCAGTTTCAAGCTCCTCGATGTTAGTATCTGAGGACCTAACCTGGACACAACGTATCGATGCAGCTATAAAGAAGGTAAGACAGCGGTGGTATTTCATTAGGAGTTTGAAGAGATTTGGTTTGTCACCTAAAAAAACCTCTACAAATGTACCATGGAGAACATTCTGACTGGCTGCTTCATCGTCTGGTGTGGGGAGGGCTACCGCACAAGATCAAAGTTAGTTGCAGAAACTTGTAAAATTAGCTCTATCACGGGTACCAGTTCCCGTAGTATCCAAGACATCTTCAGAGAATGGTGCCTTAGGAAGATGGTGTCCATCGTTAAGGACCCTCACCACCCGGAATATGTCCTTTTCTCATTGTTACTGTTGGGACGGAGGTACAGGAGCCTGAAGGCACACACTGAATGATTCAGGAACAGCTTTTTACCCTCTGCCATCCGATTGTCTAAATGGGCATTGACCCTCATGACCACTACCTCACTGCTTTTTTATTCCTGTTAATTTGCGCTAATAGTTCAACTTAACTATTATATTTATACTGCTGCAGTAAAGTTAGCAAACTTCACAATGTATGCCGGTGGTATTATGTCAGATTTGCTAAGGCACTGTGGTTTGAGAAATACGGCCTTAAATTTTGTCAAATATGCTAAAGATTTTCAGAAGCACATTTCTGAATATTGTTTGGTCACCGGTGGCATTGCTGCGGGGTCAGACACACCAATTATACCACATGATTTCTGGCATTCATGTTATTTGGGAAATGTTTCCAGCTGTATAGACAGTACTTCGTTAAATACCAAGAAATGATCATCGGGCAGTTACTTCCTTTTGCAATAGATACCGGTTTTTCTGACATTTGATTCTTGGAATTTGATCATAAATTTCAAGATGTTTAACATGCCGTCACAACTTTTAACTGCTGTGGTGTCTGTACAAATTAATAATATAACAATCGACCACAGTGGTGTATGCCTGGAATCAAAGTTCAAAGGGGGCAGCGCGGTAGTGTAGTGGTGAGCGCAGCGTTTTTACGGTGCAAGTACCCCAGGTTCAATTCCTGCCTCTGCCTGTAAGGAGTATGAATGTTCTCCCCGTGACTACGGAGTTTCCTTTGGGTCTCTGCTTTCCTCCCACAGACCAAAGTCATACCAGTTGGTAGGTTAATTGATCATTGTAAATTGTCCTGTGATTAGGCTAGGATTAAATTGGGGGTATTGACGGATGGCATGGCTTGAAAGGCCACACTGTATATCATAAAGGTTTTAAAAATAAATTTATTATCAAAGTACATATATGTTGCTACATACAACCCTGAGATTGCAGGCATTCACAGTAAATACAAGAAACACAATAGAATCAATGAAAGACCGCACCCAACAGGACGGACAAACAACCAATACACAAAAATGGCAACAAACTGAAAATTTGAGCCGAAAAGTCTTTGACAGTAAGTCCACAGGTGGTGGGAACAGTTCATTGATGGGGTGAATGAAGTTACCCCCTTTGGTTCAAGAGCCTGATGATTGAGGGGTGATAACTGTTCCTGAACCTGGTGGTGCACGTCCTGAGGCTCCTGTACCCTCTTCCTGATTGTAGCTGCAAGAAGAAAGCATGTCCTGGGGGGTGAGTGTCCCTGATGATGGATGTTGCTTTCTTGTGTCAGCGCTCCATGCAGATGCTCAATGGTGGGGTGGGCTTTACGCATAATAGACTGGGTCATATCCACTACTTTTTGTAGGCTCTTCCATTTAATGGCACCTGTGTTTCCATACCAGGTCGTGATACAACCAGTCAGTATACTCTCCAATACACATCTAGAGAAGTTAATTAAAGTTTTTACATTGCGAGACTTTTGCAAACTTATAAGAAAGTAAAGGCGCCATGACTTCTTTGTAATGACACTTTGGTAATGGACCCAGGACGGCTCCTCTGCAACGATAATACCGAGGAATTTAAAGTTGCTGACCCTCTCTACTACAGATCCCCTGATGAGGACTGACTCATGGACCTCCTTTTCCTCTTCCTGAAGTCAATAATCATCTCCTTGACCTTGCTGACATTGTGTGAGAGGTTGTTGTTGTGGCACCACTCAGCCAGATTTTCAATCTCCCTCATATATGCAGATTCGTCACCACCTTTGATTTGGTCAACAACAGTGGTGCTGTCAGCAAATTTAAATATGGCGTTGGAGCTGTGCGTAGCCTCACGGTCATCAGTATAAAATGAGTAGAGCAGGAGGTTAAGCACACAGCCTTGTGGTGCTCTTGTGTTGATGGAGATTGTGGATGAGATGTTGCCAATCCGAACTGATAGGAGTCTGCAAGTGAGGAAACCGAGGATCCAATTGCTCAAGGAGGTATTGAGGTCTGGTCTTGGAGCTTACTAATAAGTTTTCAGAGGCTGAGCTCTAGTCAATGAAGAACATCCTGACATATGCATCTTCTCTGTCCAGATGTTTCAGGTGAGTGAAGAGCCAATTAAATAGTACCTGCTGTGGACTTGTTGTGCCATAGGCAAATTGGAGCAGATCCAAGTCTCTTCTCAGGCAGGAGTTGATATGTTTCATCACCAACCTCTCAAAGCACTTCATCACTGTGGATGTAATTTCTACTGGACCATAGTCATTGAAGCAGGTTACCACGTTCTTCTTAGGCACTGATATAAGCGAAGCCTGCTTGAAGCAGGTGGGTAACTCAGACTGCCGTAGCAAGAGGTTAAAAGATCTCAGTGAATACTCCAGCCAGATGATCAGCACAGGTCTTTAGCACTTGGCTGTGTACCCCGTCTGGGTCAGATGCATCCTGTGGGTTCACCGTCCTGAACACCTAATTGCTCTTCACTAGACTGCACTTCAGTTGTGTTTTTTAAAAATTTTCCCCGTTTATATTCCTCTGCATTGCAGATCGCCTTTGAGAGAGATGGTGTGTTTCTCAACACGAGCACAAAACGGACAAATGACCAGGACACGCACATCCCTGGGGTGATCCGGATCATTGAGAAGGTAAGGCCCGATCCACACAAGTGCTTTACAGTCATGCGGTACTGAGTTTCAGGGTTGCTGTTTCCAGCATGGACGTGAGACAACACTGAACAGCTCTTTGCATGCAGGTTCTTCAGGTATGTGACCTCCTTCTATCCTGATTTTGTAAAAAATAATATGGTTGAGGAACCCTCCACTCATCCAGTCTGTACCTTGGAGCTGTCAACTTGTGTTGAGCACGTGAATTATCTGTGATTCCATTGAATATGACTTGATTCATAGAGAGGGCACTGTGTGAAAACCAATTTCCGTACAACACACAAAATGCTGCAGGAACCCAGCGATCAGGCCAGCATTTATGGAAATGAATAAACAGCCAACGTTTTGTGCTGAAACCCTTTTTCAGGACTGCAAAGGAAGGGGGAAGGTGCCAGAATAAAAAGGTGGAGGGAGGGGAAGAAGGACAGGCTAGCAGGTAATAAGTGAAGCCAGGTGAGAGGGAAGGTGAGTGGGTGGGGGAGGAAGCAATGATGTAAGAAGCTGGGAGGTGATAATTGGAAAAGGTAAAGGGCTGGAGAAGAAGGAATCGGGTAGGAGAGTAGAGTAGACCAGGGGTCCCTCCCATTCTTGCACTGCGGACCGGTTTAATATTGACAATATTCTTGCAGACCGTCGACCCGGGGGGGGGGCGGGGGTGGTGTAGGGTTGCCAACGGACAAGAGTAGCTGTCAATATGTTTTGTTTACCCAGAGAAAGACTACAATGACCATGAAGCCTTGCGTGGGCACCAGTGCGCATGCGTGACTTGTGTATGCGTGTACGTGTCGATTTTTTTTTCTGCAAATCGTTTTTGGCGATTCTGTTCGGGGTGGGGGGGTTAATCTCGACCGGAATATAGGTGATAAGTGGCTAATACACTCAATTTTGTTTCTAAAAGGGTTTATCTAACGAATTTAATATTAAACACACAGCGCATATTTTCCCCGTGTGAATATAGTGATAAGTCAATTATCAGGGTGGATAGGGGAGCTTGAAGTAAGTGTTGAACGAACTTCCAGTAGAAGTGGTAGAGGCAGGTTCAATATTATCATTTAAAGAAAAATTGAATAGGTATATGGACAGGAAAGGAATGGAGGGTTGTGGGCTGAGTACAGGTCGGTGGGACTAGGTGAGAGTAGCGTTCGGCACAGACTAGAAGGGCAGAGATGGCCTGTTTCAGTGCTGTAATTGTTATATGGTTATACAAGTCAATAGCATCATAACATCTTAAGTAATGTTTGGATATTAAACACACAGCACATACTTTCCCCGTATGGACATATAAAATCATTGCAATACCCCAATATCGCTGAATCAGTGGGAGCCCTGGGCTTGTTTCCCTGCTACAACACGGTCCTATCGAGGGGTGTTGGGAGACAGCGGTACTCGAAGGGGGTTCCTTATGTCCAGTCTATTCCGCAATTTAGTTTTCATTGCATTCATTGCAGAAAACTCCGCTTCGCAGAAAAATGTTGGAAATGGAAGCAACGTTTTCAGTGCTTTCGTGGCTATCTCTGGATTTTTAGCCCTGACTTTGATCCAGAGTGCCGGCGGAGATGTTATGTCAAACATACTTTTCAGCCCTCCGTCATTCGCAAGCTTAAGGAGTTGATCTCCTTCCTGCGCTGACAAGGATGACGCGCGCGTAGTGACCTCGCGTGCGTTCAAGCTCAACAGCGGGCGTGACAGGGAATGAGGAAAGGTGCCCCTGACTCGTATCGCCAAATCATATTGTTTCCTCGCGGCCCGGTAGCAGATGCTTTGCGGCCCGGTACCGGTCCGCGGCCCGGTGGTTGGGGACTGCTGCAGTAGACCGTGGGAGAAAAGGAGGAAAGGCACCAAGGGAAGTGACGGGTGGGTGAGGAGAAGGGGTAAGTGGCCAGAGTGGGGAATAGAAGGAAAGGGAAGGGGGGAGAAGGGAAAAATAAAGAGGAAATAAAAGTAGCAGAAGGAGAAATCGATGTTCATGTCATCAGGTTGGAGGCTAACCAGACGGAATATGGGGTGTTGCTTCTCCAGCCTGAGGGACCACTTGCTTCGAAATCCGGTGCTGATACCACTCACCACCAGCTGACAATTTTTTTTTATTATACAAGATTATGAGAGGTATAAATAAAGTAAATGCAAGCAGGCTTTTTCAACTGAGGTTGAGTGAGACTAGAACTAGAGGTCATACTGTAGGTTAAGAGTGAAAGGTGGGATGTTTAAGGGGAGCCCGAGGGAGAATAACTTCTCTCAGAGGGTGGTGAGAGTGTGCCTGCGCAAGTGGCAGATGCAGATTCAATTTCAACATTTAAGAGAAGTTTGGACAAGTACATGGATAGGAGGGGTATGGAGGGCTACAGTCTGGGGCTAGGCAGAGTAAACCCCGAGGAAAGATCCAGAGCTGGTGTCCCTAAGGCAATCCTACGTTAAGTTCAACACTGACAACTCCTGAGATGCCATTGGTGCCGAACTGTATCGGTCTCTGCCATTCCTTTGGATTCATCAGCTGCATGGAGAAGGGGAGTCTGCTGTATTGGCAACAGCTTACTCCCCAGATTGTACTGGCCTACTTGTGTACTGGCTCATGTAGACAGCCAGGACACAATATCCACGGCTGACTCTGGCCAACGAGGGCTTCGGAAAGCAATACCGGGCAAAATGTTAAAATGGATAACCCTCCCCTGTCCCAACTTGTGGAATTCCCATTCAGTCTACCCTCCCTTTTCTTATTTTGATTATTTGTTCTTGTTTTGCCCCTCAGGGTCCTGATACTGTGGTGGATTGGACTCCAGTATGTGAGACTGAAGAACCCTCTCAAATCCTTTACTCCAAAAAGGTAAGTCTACTGGTCTATGTATACGGTGTAGAGTTTTGGTTGAGTATTGATTAAATTTCTCAGACAATATGTATATACAGCAGATTCCAGTTAAATTGGGACACATCGGGACCAGTGCATTTTGGCCCAGCTAGCCAAAGTCTCATGGAAATAGTTAAGAGGTATAAAAAAGATAAACTACCATTTAACTGAGTAACAAATTGTGTATTTAAATGAAATACAGATCAAATTAGAACATTACACTCCTATAAAACTGTCCATTAGTTCCTAATGGGTTTTGACAGAGGAATTCATTCAGTGTATGCTGCAGTGTTCTTTTGATTGACTGTAAATGAACAATATCAGCACAGACACCTAGGGCAGATAGTGGTTTGCCTTCATTAGATTAGATTATGAGGACACTCAGTCCTCGTTTATTGTCATTTAGAAATGCATGCATACAATTCTTTTGACGATTGCATCCTCCAAATCTTCTTATTCATTGTAACATTCAATATAATTGTTGATACCTTTAAATACTTCATAGTCCCTAGCTTGTTAAAGTAGTGAAATCATTTCATTTTCACTCCCGGTCATTTCTGGCGTCTCCAAACCTGAATGCTGGAAACTGCAGTGAGCAAAAGAGTTCTGAATTGTCTTAGTGTTTATTTCTCACCAACTATCAGAGACAAAAATCACTCTTTGAACACCAACATGCACAACTGATGCTATTTGAAAACTGTTCATTCTAAGCACGGTGCAGTTTCCAATGGCCACAAATGTGCATGACTGACATTAGTTAGAAACTGTTTGACAACAGTCTCCTGCCCAATTAATTGGCATGGTGTCCCAAATAAACTAAGGGAATGCTGGCTATTTTCTTGATTAGTTTTTGTTCTTTAAGAGTTGTCCCAAATAAGTAACTTCCCTATAAACCAATGGCCCAATTAACTGGAATTCACTGTATTTACTTCCATCCAATTGCAAGACCCCATCTTATAGGGGAACTTGACAGTTTGCCCCTTCACTTTCAACTTGCACCAATCCAGGATGGCTCCAGGACAGATTAGATACGGAAGTGAAGTTCCTTCCACTTTGCGGTCACAGAGCAAAAGCACTAGCCACATCAACTTCTATTGGTATGGTGCTTTCAGCCAGAGTACCTCAAGGTGCTTCCCAGAGGATTTGTGGTGGGTGGATAAACAGTATTAAGAAATGTTTGCTTAAAATTAAGGCTTTTAAATATACACAGAGAAGCAAAAGAGTTTTGGTAACAATTTTGTGGTTTGTGACTTGCTTTCCCACTGCTCTGTATTATCTTGTTTTAAATACACTCATTTAGGTACTCCTGAACATCTACTTGTTAATGCAAATATCTAATCAGCCAATCATGTAAAAGCTTGTAGACATGGTCAAGAGTTTCAGTTGTTGTTCAGGCCAAACATTAGAATGGGGACGTAATGTTATCTAAGTGACTGACCTTGAGGATTGTTGGTCCAGATGTGGTTGGTTTGAGTAACTCAGCAACTGCTGATCTTCTAGGATCTTCATGCACTACAATCTGTAGAGTTTACAGAGAATAATGCAAAAAAAAACACAAAAACCATCCAGTGAGCGGCAGTTCTGTAGGCGAAATCGCCTTGTTAATGAGAGAGGTCAGAGGAGGATGGAGTCCTGATGAAAGGTCTCAACCCAAACCTCTTTTCCATATGAGTTCCTCCAGCATTTTGTGTGTGTTGCTTGGATTTCCACCATCTGCAGATTTTCTCTTGGTGAAGAATGGCCAGACTGGCTCAAGCTGACAAGAAGGCAACAGTAACTCAAATAACCACATATTATAACAGTTGAACCTTGAAGTGGAGGGGCTACAGCAGCAGATGATCACACCAGGTTCCACTCCTGTACCTAATAAAATGGCCACTTGAGTGTAGATTATATTTGGTATTCATGGGAGAAGAGCCCAGCTTAGTTCTAAAGACCTTGTTATGGTGCCAAGTGACATGCTTTTGTTTATTAGTATCCACAGTTGCCCTTGCTTTCATCGGCTGCTTTTCTGCTTTTTTTTTCCGCAGGATTCCACAGTGAATGGAGCCAGTCACACTGAAGAAGATATGTTTGACCCAGGTTATGAACCTGACTGGGCTGTTATTAGCACAGTTGGAACCAGGACACGGCCACAGGAGGATGCACGTGGTAAGAAGCAGAGGCTCACTATTGTAATACACTAATAGTTATATTTGTACATTGATCATTGTGAGCAATTTTGGGCCCCTTATCTAAGAAAGGGATGCTGGCATTGGAGAGGATCCAGAGGAGGTTTATGCGAATGGCCCAGTAATGAAAGGATTAATGTATGAGGCGCAACACAAATGAGAGAAAAGCTGCAGATGTTGGAAATCCAGAGCAACACACACAAAATGCTGGAGGAACTCAGCAGGCCAGGCAGCATCTATGGAAAAGAATAAACAATCGACATTTTGGGTCAAGACCCTTCATCAGGACTGAGAAGGAAGTGGGGGCAGATGCCAAATTAAAAAGGTGGGGGGGGGAGGGGAAAGCAGCTAGCCAAAAGGTGATAGGTGAAGCCAGGTGGGTGAGAAAGGTCAAGGCGGAATCTGATTGGAGAGGAGAGTGGACAATAGGAGAAAGGAAAGGAGAAGAAAACCCATGAGGAATAGAGGAAAGAGGGGAAGTAAAAGGTCAGAGTGGAAAATAGAGGAAGGAGGGGAGGGAAATTTTGTTAAGCAGAAGGAGAAATTGATATTTATACCATCAGCTTGGAGGGTACCCAGATGAAATATGAGGTGTTGCTCATCCATCCTGAGGGTACCCTCATCTTGGCTCAAGAGGAGGCCATGGATCAACGTCTTGGAATGGGAAACGAATTAAAATATTTGGCCACCAGGTAGTCCCGCTTCTGGCGGGTGGTGTGAAGGAGCTCAACAAAGCAGTTACCCGAGTTATGACGGATCTCACAAATGTAGAGGAGGCTGCATCGAGAGCACCGGACACAATAGACGACCCCAGCAGATTCACAGGTGAAGTGTTGCCTCACCTGGAAAGACTGTTTGGGTCCTTGAATGGAGAGGAGGGAGGAAGTGTATGGGCAGGTGTAGCAATTCATAGTCATAGTCATACTTTATTGATCCTGGGGGAAATTGGTTTCCGTTACAGTTGCACCATAAATAATTAAATAGTAATAAAACCATAACTAGTTAAATAGTAATATGTAAATATGTAAATTATGCCAGGAAATAAGTCCAGGACCAGCCTCTTGGCTCAGGGTGTCTGACCCTCCAAGGGAGGAGTTGTAAAGTTTGATGGCCACAGGCAGGAATGACTTCCTATGACGCTCTGTGTTGCATCTCGGTGGAATGAGTCTCTGGCTGAATGTACTCCTGTGCCCAACCAGTACATTATGTAGTGGATGGGAGACATTGTCCAAGATCGCATGCAACTTGACAGCATCCTCTTTTCAGACCACTTACAGGGGTAAGTGCCTGGAGGGAGATTAGTGGGGAGGGATGAATGGAGAAGGGAATTATGGAGGGAATGATCCCTTGGAAACCGGAGGTGGGGGAGTTAAAGCTATGTTTAGTGTAAGGATCCCTTTGGAGATGGTGGAGGTTGCAGAGGATAATGTGTTGGATGCGGAGGTTGATTGGGTGGTAGGTCAGGAGAAGAGGGTCTGTATCACTATTGGCCAAAAGAGTATTAACAATCAAGGAATCTAGATTACCTGCGTACTTCAATAAATTGAACTTACCATCCCTATTATGATGGAATCCCAATGATGCTGAGAACTCAAGCACTGATTTTGTTATAGAGTTATACCAAATGAAAAGAGGCAATCAGCCTACCATGCTGATGTCAGATAGCTAAAAATCTATTCAGATTTATCTTCCCTGCCCTTGTTCGTTACCCCATTATCTCTGCAAACTTTTCCCATAGAAGAGACATTCAGCTCTTTTCTGAAGATTGCGATTGAATCTGCCTGTCATGCACTGCTCTCCAGATTATAGCAATTATCTGTTATCTTTCATTCTCTCCATCTGGTTAATCAGCAACTCTTCTGGTAATGGAAACCATTTCTCCTTATGTACTCTTTCAAAACTGTTTAAACATCGTTTAAAATCCACCAAGCTAGTGAGGTAACTTGTGAACTTAAATTAGCAATTTGGTGTTTAGTTAGATATAGATTTCATTACAGGGTTTCACAACCTGGAGTCCACAGACCCCTTGCTTCATGGTATTAGTCCATGGCATTAAAAAGGGTGGGAAACCCTGGTCTAAAGCTTTGTGAGAAATAAAATCATGTAAAAGTTTGCTTTAGGAAACCTTTGCATCATCTCCGGAGAGGTTCCGGAGGATTGGAGGGTTGCAGATGTTGTTCAAGAAAGGGAGCAGAGATAGCCCAGGAAATTATAGACCATTGAGTCTTACTTCAGTGGTTTGTAAGTTGATGGAGAAGATCCTGAGAGGCAGGATTTATGAACATTTGGAGAGGCATAATATGATTAGAAATAGTCAGCATGCTTGTCAAAGGCAGGCCGTGCCTTATGAGCCTGATTGAGTTTTTTGAGGATGTGACTAAATGCGTTGATGAAGGTAGAGCAGTAGATGCAGTGTATATGGATTTCAGCAAGGAATTTGATAAGGTACCCCATGCAAGGCTTATTGAGAAAGTAAGGAGGCATGGGATCCAAGAGTACCTTGCTTTGTGGATCCAGAACTGGCTTGCCCACAGAAGGCAAAGAGTGGTTGTAGACGGATCATATTCTGCATGGAGGTCAGTAACCAGTGGTGTGCCTCAGGAATCTATTCTGGGACCCCCTTCTCTTCATGATTTTTATAAATGACCTGGATGAAGAAGTGGAGGGATGGATTAGTAAATTTGCTGATGACACAAAGGTTAGGGGTGTTGCGGATAGTGTGGTGGGCTTTCAAAGGTTACAGCGGGACATCAATAGGATGCAAAACTGGGCTGAGAAGTGGCAGAAGGAGTTCAACCCAGATAAGTGTGATGTGGTTCATTTTGGTAGGTCAAATATGATTGCAGAATATAGTATTCATGGTAAGACACTTGGCAGTGTGGAGGATCAGAGGGATCTTGGGGTCTGAGTCCATAGGACACTCAAAGCTGTTGTGCAGGTTGACTGTGTGGATAAGAAGGCATACGGTGCATTGGCCTTCATCAACCATGGAATTGAATTCAAGAGCTCAGAGGTAACGTTACAGCAATATAGGACTCTGGTCAGACCCCACTTGGAGTACTGTGCTCAGTTCTGGTCACCTCACTACAGGAAGGATGTGGAAACTATTGAAAGGGTGCAGAGGAGATTTACAAGGATGTTGCCTGGACTGGGGAGCATGCCTCATGAGAATAGGTTGAGTGAACTCTGCCTTTTCTCCTTGGAGCGACGGAGGATGAGAGGTGACCTGATAGAGGCGTATAAGATGATGGGAGGCATTGATTGTGTGCATAGTCAGAGGCTTTTTCCCAGGGCTGAAATGGCTAACACGAGAGGAGACAGTTTTAAGATGCTTGGAAGTAGGTACAGAGGAGATGTTGGGTAAATTTTCTGTGCAGAGAGTGGTGAGTGTGTGGAATGGACTGCTGGTGACGGTGGGGGAGACGGATAGGATAGGGTCTTTTAAGAGACTTTTGGATAGGTACGCGGAGCTTAGTAAAACAGAGGGCAATGGGTAACCTGAGGTAATTTCTAAAGTAAGTATATGTTTGGCACAGCATTGTGGGCCAAAGGGCCTGTATTGTGCTGAGGTTTTCTACATTTCTGTGTTTCTAAATTATTAGTTTGTTATGTGCCATGTCATCTGACGTGAGTGATCATGCTCTTTCCATGACCATGATTGTTCTTGGCAAATTTTTCTACAGAAGCGGTTTACCATTTCCTTCAACACACATAAAAGCTGCTGGTGAACGCAGCAGGCCAGGCAGCATCTCTAGGAAGAGGTACAGTTGACATTTCGGGCCGAGACCCTTACCATTTCCTCCTTCTGGACGGGTGACCCCAGCCATTGTCACTACTCTTCGGGGATTGTCTGCCTGGTGTCAGTAGTTGCGTAACCAGGAGCAGCTGTTTATAAGACCATCCAGCACCTACACCCGTGGCTTCACGTGACCCTGATCGGGGGACTAAGCAGATGCTACACCTGCCAAGAGTGACTTGCAGGCTAGCAGGGGGAAGGGGCAACTTGCACCTCCTTTGCTAAAGACATATCTCCACCCCACGACCCTGAGGAAATAGTATCTCTGGTATTTTAGAAACGGTAAAGTCTGTCCATGTCTTGTAGGCATTGGGAGAGAAGCTTGGGAAAGAAGTAATTATCAGACTAATCTATCCAGTTAAGTTTGTGTACCGTGAATTCAAATTAAGAATGTATACAGGTGACATCTCTTTCAACACTGGCATTCCTTCATGGAAAAGCACCGTTTAAGGTCAGGTAATTGAAATTAGTAACTACTTTTTGGACTATTCAGAATAAAGTTGCTTTTTTTAAAGGACCCACACCACCCTGGCTATGCTCTCTTCTCGCTGTTACCATCAGGAAAGGGGTACAGGAGCCTTGGGTCCCACACCACCAGCTTTAGGAACAGTTATTACCCGTCAAGCATCAGGCTCTGGAACCAGCGCGGATAACTTCTCTCAATTCCGAACTGATTCCACAAGTGGACTCACTTTTAAGGACGTTATAACCATTGTGCTCAATATTATTTATATATTCTGTTATTTTTCTTTTTTAATTTGCACAACTTGTCATCTTTTGCACATTGTCTATTTTTGTTTGTGGTTTTTCATTGATTCTATTGTGTTTCTTTGTAATTACTGTGAATGCCCGCAAGAAAATGAATCTGAGGGTAGTGTATGGTGACATATATGTACTTCGAAAATACATTGAACTCTGACTTGCATTTCAACAGTCAGTAATACACCAAGAGAGGCAGCCTCTAGATTTTGTGCTCTGCAGGGTACATCTGTGGAAATTCTGATGATACATTTTTGTTAAGGATGACCAGTTTAGAAAGGAAGCAGAATAATTGAAGAAATAAATTTGGTTTTATTCACTCCACTGAATGACTTCTTGCTTTGTTCCCTTGGTTAAATGCTTTTTTCTCTCTCTCCTTTTCATGCCAACTCTTAGCTGCCACTCAGTACCCGGGAGCACACAGCAAGTGGGCGTTCTCCATCAGCCTGTCAGAGTTGAAATCCATCCGGAAAAACAAGCCAGGCCTGGGCTGGTCATACCTCATCTTCATCAGCAAGGATGGCATCTCCTTTCCAGCGCTTCATTTCCATGCTGGAGGCACCAGAGCTTTACTCAAGTGTTTGTGTAAATATGTTGTCCTGGCTACGTAAGTATCTAATTTCTCCGTTCACCTGGTAGCATTACGGTCAGCTTCAGATTTATTTATCACATGTACATAGAAACGTGCAGTAAAATTTGTCCTTTGTGTTAACAACCAACACATCTGAGGGTGTGCTGGGGGCAGCCCACAACTGTCGCCACACATTCTGACGCCAATGTAGCACACCCATAGTTCCCGGCAGCATAACAAAGAACACAACAAGCGACGAAAACAACAACAGCAAACAAAGTCTATATATACACACACACACACACACTCCTGCAACCCCAGGACAGACCTCCGTTTCTCCAGTCTCCAGGCTTCAGCCAGTGGGCTTCAACTTCCCATCAATCTTAGGGCTTCATTGTTTGGTATTGAGCCCCGGACCAGCTGATGACAGGATGTCGAACTCCACCCTTGTGTCTCCTGCTCACACAGACGTCCGATCCTGGGACAGCCCAGTATCCACAGGTGTCTTTCATCAGCCGTCCTTATCACTGGCCTGCGAGCATGGAGCAGAACAGCATTGCCTGCTTCTCTGGCCTTTGGGCCCAGAACAGAGGCCGAGACTCGTCGGATCATTTCAGTGGTGCAGTGTGTTTTGTTCCTGTTTAAAAATAAACAGATAACCTTTGGTGAACCAAGCATTATAATATCCCATATACAGTATAGTACTTAAGCCTACTACCCTTACTGGGGCATAGGCCGTCCACAGCAGATCATCAGAGTCCTCTGACCTGGGCCAATCTTTCACGTTGTCCCCAGGTGTAACTCACCTTCTTGCTGTCAGCTTCCAGGCAAAGAGCTTTCCTCTCCCAGGGATGATGTCTTTGGAGCTTCTTTTGGTGTTTCTGTAGCTCTGAGATTTTACAGGATGGAGTTGCTAACCCCACCATTCCTAACCCCCCCCCCCCACTTCCACATCTAGGCTTGGACTGTCTATGACAGAGTTCCCACAAAGAGTCATAGACGAGTACAGCACAGAAACAGGCCCTTTGGCCCATCTAGTCCATGCTGAGCCACATACAGGCTGCGTCCCATTTTATTTGAACCTTACAGATTTTTTGTTGCCCTTATTGTGTTTGTCCAGTAAGATCTCTGCCAGTTTTGAGAGCAACGGGGGGTCAGAAGAAACAACTGTCAGGGTTTTCAAAGCTATCTGCAGCACAGTGACCTGTCCCAGTATCAATTAGCCGTTGCTTTTCAATCTATTTCAATCCTTGTCAATGCTTCCTGAGCTTATACTTTTAATGAAGTGGATTGCTGTCAGAATTTTCTGAGGAAACTTGAATTTATTTCCGCAGTGTTCTCTCCGAAGTTGATTGATGTTTACTCCACTTTTCGGTGCTCTGAGGCCAAGGCTGTGGCCTGTCCCAGGCTTCGTGTCTGCAGGCTCTGCGACGTTTGCTCTGCTCTATACTGAACTGAGAACGAGGCTGTGACCTGTTCCAGGCTTCGTGTCTGCGGGCTCTGCGACGTTTACTCTGCTCTGTACCGAACTGAGGCTGAGGCTGTGGCCTGTTCCAGGCTTCGTGTCTGCGGGCTCTGCGATGTTTACTCTGCTATGTGCTGAACTTTGTGTCTCAGGACTCACCTCATTCTAAATGCTATTTGCTTACTTTTATTGTTTGCACAATTTTTTTTTCTCTCTCTCTGCACATTGGGTGTTTGACAATCTTTTTTTTAAATGGGTGCTTTTGGGGTTTCTTGTTTTGTGGCTGCCTGTAAGGATACAAATCCTTAAATTAATGGTTTGTTGACTATCAATGCTCTTTGGCAGGTCGAAAAAGGACCCTCGTCTCTATCTGGTCTACGCTCATGATTCCCATGCCCTGTCTCAGTCTTTTGACGAGTTGCAGCTGTTCGATGAGCATTCCTCCGATCTGGTGTCAGTGAGTAATTCTGTTTGCCTGAAGCTTCTTTTTTGGTGGGGACCAGACAGGATTTAATCAATATCCATTTTGTGAGGTCTTCATGCATATTGTGCATTTTGATCTCTGTTGAATGCCAGCAGCACCAGTGTTTACTGCAGTCATATCTACTTTCAGAAAGAAACCATTTGGGGTTAAGCATTTTGCCCACCCAAGTGAAACAAACAAAGCTATGTTTAGACAAGAACAGTTTCAATAATAGCGAGTCCATGTCAGTTCAAGCACTCCCAGGTCAGGAACAACATCAGTTGAACACAGCATAACGCTCCCTCAAACCTGTCCCAACATAGAACAGTGTAGCACTGGAATAGGTCATTCAGCCCACACTGTTTTGCCTGACCAATTAAGTTAGTCATCAAACCGCTAACTAATCCTTTCCACCTACATAATGTACATATCCTTCCATTTTCCTCACGTTCACATGCCTATCCAAATGTCTCTTAAAAGTCCCTAATATTTCTGCTTCGACCACCACAACAGGCACCCACCACTCTCTATGCTTAAACAAAGGTCTTGTCCCTCACATCTCCTTTGAACTTACCTTAAATGCATGCCCTCTGGTAGTAGACATTTCATACCTGGGGAATAAAGATACTGTCTGTCTGCGCTATCTGTGCCTCTCATAATCTAGAGAACCTCTATTTGGTCTTTCCTCAGCCTCAGCCTCTCCAGAGGAAAAAAAAACCCATGTTTGTCCAACCAGGTACACCCTCTAATCCTGGCGACATCCTTGCAAACCTCTTCTGCACCCTCTCCAAAGCTCGACAGCTTTTCTATTATGGGGTGACCAGAACTGTGTGCAATACTCCAGATACGGCCTAACTAGAGTTTTATAAAGCTGCAGTGTAACTTCCTGATTTTTTTAACTCAATGCCTTGACTAATAAGCAAGCATTCCATATGCCTTCTTAACCATCTTATTGACCTGTCTAGCCACTTTCAAAGAACTATGAACTTGGACCCTAAGATCACTCTGCTCATCACATATCTCTGTCTTCTTCATGTGCCTTGCGCGTTACACGCTTGGGCGATCATGGCTTTCCACATCGAACGATCCCACACAGCGTCAATGATATCTCGCACACTTAGATCTGTTAGTTCTTTCACAGTCCATATATTTTCTTCTTTGCCTTCTTCTTCCGCGTTGCCCAGGCATACGGCCTTGTAATGTAAGGCATTCTATTTCTCCCTTTCTGATGACATGGCTCAGGAATTTGTACTGTACTGTATAAATTTACCATCTCTTTACATTTGACCTACCATGGTACAAGACTTCATGTTTATCTGGGTTAAACTCCATTTGCCATTTCTCTGTCCGTGTCTGCAACTGATCTATATCCCGTTTTATTCCTTGCCAGTCTTCCACGGTATCCACAACACCACCAATCTTTGTATCATCTGCAAAACTTTAATAACCCACCCTTCTACATTTTCATCCAGGTCATTTATATACGTCACAAATTACTTCCAGGACAAGGAAAACAGAGTAAAATATCCATTGTAATTTCTTCAATTGATTAGTAACATCATTAGCAACAACCCTTGAACACTCTTTTCACCTGGTTATTTAATTTTTTGTATATATTTTTTATTTGAACTTGTAGTATATTTGATGTATTGCTGCTGCAAAACAATAAATTTCACGATGTATCTGTCATAATAAACCTGATTCTGAACCAATATGGCTGTTCTTGGGCTCTCTCATTATGTGTGTGATGGGGGGAGGGGAGGGGGTACTCAGTTTAATTCACATTCTACCAAACCTTAGTGAATATAGACACATTTTTTTCAATCCATAAGAGCACAAGACATAGGAGCAGAATTGGGCTCTTTGGCCCACCAAGTCTGCTCTGCCATCATATCGTGGCTGATTTATTATCTCTCTCAATCCCATTCTTCTGTCTTAACCTTTGGCACCCTAATGAATTAAGAACCTAGCAGCCTCTGCTTTAAATATACCTAATCACTTTGGCTCCACAGCCGTCTGTGGCAATGAATTCCACAGGTCCACCACCCTCGGGCTGAAGAAATTCCTCCTCATCTCTGTTCTATAAAGGGACGTCCTTCCATTATGAGGCTGTGCCCTCTGGTCTTCAACTTTCCCACTAGAAGAAACAATCTCTCCACATCCACTCCATCTGAACCTTTCAGTATTCAATAGGTTTCAATGAGAACCCCCCACCCCCATTCTTCTAAACTCAGTGAGCACAGGCCCAGAGACATCAAACGCTCCTCATACATTAACTCTTTCATTCCTGGAGTCATTTTCCTGAGCCTCTTCAGGACCCCCTCCAATTTGAAAATCTAACCCTCTCATTTTACCCTCTCCAATATGAAGAAATCCCTCTCCACCAATCCCTGAAGAAATTGATCACATGGATTTTAGTTACAACCCTCTGGGGCACTGATAGGGGAATCGGAAAAGTGCAAGAGATTGGGGCCGTACACAAGAGGACAGCATGGTAGTTTAACAGTTAGCGCGGTCCTATTACAGCTCTGAGCGTTCCAGAGTTCAAAGTTCAATCCCAGCGCCATTCTGTAAGGAATCTCTGTATGTCCACCCTATAAAATGTGTGGCTTTTCCTCTGGTACTCTGGTTTCCTCCCACTGTCCAAAGATGTACCGCTTAGTAGGTTAATTGATTACTACTATTAGGCAAGGGTTAAATGGGGGTTTGCTAGAGCAGCATAACTCAAAGGGCCAGGAGGGCATGTATCTCAAAGAGGGCTGGTTCAGTTGTTGTGTGTCACTCAGTGATTCTAGGTGAAAACATTCAGCATTGCTCTTTCTTCCTGCAGCGTTTCATACACGACCCTTACGCTGCGACTTTTGGCAGCTTTTCCAAGGTGACCAATTTCCTGCGTGATGCTCTGCGGCCCCCAGATGGTCCCCGCCATCGTCCGATACGTGAGACGGCAACGGGGATAGACATAGACCAGCAGGATGAGCCAGGCTTCGAGGTCATCAGCTGCGTAAGTTGGCATATATTATTTATTTGGAGTTACAAACCGGAATAGGCCTTTCAAGCTGCACCACCCAGCGACACCTGACAACCCCGATTTAAACCCAATCTTATCACGGGACAATTTACAATGGCCAATTAACCTACCCGGTATGTCTTTGGTCTGTGGGAGGAAACCGGAGCATCGGGAGAAAACCCACACACACTCCATGGAGAACTCCTTACAGAGGACACCGGCGTTGAACTCTGAACTCCGACACCCTGAGCTGTAATAGTGCCGCACTAACCACTGCGACACCATGTAAGTTTGTAAGGTGGTGACAAGGTTAGCAGAGACCAGCAAATGTACATCTTTATATCATTATATCCCCCATAATGTAAGTTTTTTCCACTGTTGGGTGGGACTACAACTAGAGGTCATAGGTTAAGGGTGAAATGTTTAAGGGGAAACTACTTCACTCGGAGGGCCGTGAGAGTGTGGAGCAAGCTGCCAGCACAAATGGCTCGATTTCAACATTTAAGAGAAGTTTGTATAGGTACCTGGGTGGCAGAGGTATGGAGGACTATGGTCCCGGTGCGGGTCGATGGGAGTAGGCAACTTAAATGGCTCGGCACAGACTAGATGGGCCGAAGGGCCTTTTTCTGTGCTGTATTTTTTTATAAAGTAAAAGTGATATTGGAAAGTCTCTGCTTCTTGTCCTTCGCTCTCATGTTGCGGCACAGAAATGGCCAGTAGGATAATGCTGGTGTTTAGGCTCTCGGTTAGTTTTCTCTTAGTCTAACAACCTATTCTGTGCAATGCACACAACATGCTGCAAAGACTCAGCAGGTCATGCAGCATTTATGGAGAGGGATAAACAGCCAACATTCCGGGCTGAGACCCTTCATCAGGACTGGAGTGGAAGGGGGAAGGAGCCAGGAAAAGAAGTGGGGGAGGGGAAGGAGTACAAGCTGTCAGGCGGAAGGTGAGACCGGGTGAGAGGGAAGGAAGTTGGGTGGGAACAAAGTAAGAAGCTTGGAAGTGATAGGTGGAAGGGAGAAAGGGCTGAAGAAGGAGGAAACTGATAGGAGAGCGGACCACGGGAGAAAGGGAAGGAGGAGGGGCACCAGGAGAAGTGATGGGCTGGTGAGAAAAGAAGGGAGCCGGAATGGGGAGTGGAGAAAGGGAGAAATTACTGGAAGTTGGAGAAATCACTGTTCATCCCATTGGGTTGGAGCCTACCCAGACAATATGAGGGTTGCTCCTATCTGAGAGTGGCCTCATCTCTTGAGATAACAACATATTTATGTATTAATTCATTGAGACACAGTGCGGAATAGGCCCTTTGGCCCTTTGAACTGTACTACCCAGCAATCCCCCAGTTTAACCCGAGCCTAATCACGGGACAATTTGCATTGACCAATTAACCTACCAACCGGTACATCTTTGGACTGTGGGTACATTCACAAGGAGAACGTACAAACTCCTTACAGGCAGCAACGGTATGTTGGAAATTTCAGGGGATTTGCCAGGATGCTGCTCGGATTAAAGACTATGTCTTATGAGGATAGGTTGAGTGATCTAGGGCTGTACTTTGGAGTGAAGGAGGATGAGAGATGTGTAAGATGATTACGGGCATTTATAGAATGGACAGCTGGAGACTTTTTCTCAGGGTGGAAATGGCTAATACGAGGGGCATAATTTCAGAGTAATTGGAGAGTGTGGGGGAGATGTCAGGGATAGGTTTTTTTTACACAGAGTGGTGGGTGTGTGGAACAACAGCCAGGGGTTGTCATAGAGGCAGATGCATTAGTGCAGGAGTTCCCAATCTGGGGTCCACGTAAGGCTCCATGGCATTAAAAAGGTTGGGAACCTCTGTATTAGGGACATTTAAGAGTCTCTTAGATAGGTACATCAGACATCCCACCCTGCAAACGCTCATTTCAGGGAGATAGCACCATCAGTTTGCGGGAGACTCCCAGAACTTCCGAGAGAGGTGGGATGTCTGCAATAGAGTAGCTCCTTAGCAGCTAGCCAGCTAGTTTAAATAACGTTAGCTATGCTAATAAACGAATGACACCTGTTAAACTCACCTCAACATGTCTTTTACAGTCTTAACCCACCATGGGCAATAGAAAAGTCACTGTTGCAAACAGTGCAGCGAGCAACACTGTCATTATTTTTGACCCCTATTAGGCAGGGGTGCACTTTAGTGTAATCTGGGGTTACATACGTTTTGTATTGGAACACACTGCCATGGTGCGCGTTCTCTCTCTCTCGATTTCTCTCTCTCTCTCTCTCTCTCTCTCTCTCTCTCTCTATCTCTATCTCTATCTCTCTCTCTCTCTGTCTATCTCTATCTCTCTCTCTCTCTCTGTCTATCTCTATCTCTATCTCTCTATCTCTCTATCTCTCTATCTCTCTATCAAAAAAATTGATTTCCGGGATACTGTATATAATTTACGGGCATCAGGGAGCCACTATTAATATGCGGGAGACTCCCGGAACTTCCGGGAGAGGTGGGATGTCTGGGTACCTGAATGAAAGAAAAACGGAGGGCTTTAGGGGAAGGGAAGTGTTAGATTGATCTTAGAGTAAGTTAAAAGATCGGCATACCATCGTGAGCTGAAGTGCCAGAACTGTGCTGTTCTGTGTTCCCTCTCAGCCGGTATTAGTTGAAATTATTGTTCAATAAATTTTAAAATGTCTATAGTGCTGCATATTGCTGGTCTGCAAGAGATAGGGAGTCCTGCATTGTGAGTGTGTTACTGTTTGAAAGCTGCGTTAACAGTAGTGAAGATACAGGACGAGAAATGCATCTTTGATCACCAGTGTTAAATTGATGGATTGACATCAACTGCAGTCTGCACATTTAGTCCATCTGAAGTCACTGGAACCAGATGTGTAGCAGGCGAATACTCATATACTTGTTTAACATGCATAATTAAAGTCTAGTTTCTCTTCTCCAGTCTCGTATTGATGAAGATCCCAGGCTCTATAATCCTTTCACTCTAGCAACATGCTGATTTTTCAATGATTCAAAGTAAATTTATTATCAAATAATGTATAAATTATACAACCTTGAGATTTTTCTGCTTACAAGTAGCCACAAAGCAAGAATCCTGAAAGAATCCAATTTTAAAAAAAAGTAAAGACCAACCCCCAATGCGCAGAGAAAGGAAAAAAAACACAAATCATACAAACAATCAAAGCAAGCAATGGCATTCAGAACCAAATTGAGTCCAAGTCCCCAGAGCAAGCGGAGTAGCCCCAAAGCCTCGGTCTCAGTTCATCATATTTGTGGGGCAAATTGCTGCAAAGCTCTCAGACACGAAGCACAGCAGCCGGGGCAGTCTCACAACCTCAACGCAAAACCGTCCCAATCCTCCTCTCCGGCCTTTCCAGTCTCTCCAGGCCAGCGTTTAAATTGACCAAATAGCCGATCGTGCCTCGCATTTGGACCGGGGCCCTGCCGCAGCGATACACTTACGCAATTGTATCGCCTCATGTTCTTGCTGCCCGGTATGCCATCTTCTTCCTGACTCTTGATGCAGAAAATCAGAATATATATATCAAATAGTCAAAATTTGGCAGGACTAGCACAGTAGGGCTGCTACCTCAGCAATTCCATCAACTCTCCCTGGATTTGATCCTGACCTCCAGTGCAGTCCGTTTGGAGCTACACATTTACAGAGCCAAAGCGTTGCCACAGGGAATGGTAGAAACTGCAGTGTTTTAAAGACATTCGGATGGGTTAATACTGTAGACGAGAAAGTTTCGGCTCAAATGCAGGTAGATGGGACCAGCTGAGGAAGGCACCTATGTCAGTATGAATGAGCTGTGCTGGTTTCTGTACTGTATTAACCTGAAGCTGTCTGACCACATGACCAAAGACGTGCTGATAGATAAGATAATTGTTCACTGGGAGTTGCCTTTGGTGTGCAGGTAAGGGATAAAAGCTTGATGGCAAGTGGGGAATGTGGATTTCTGGGATTGAAAAGCTTATCATATGAGGAGTGTTCATGGCTCTGATCCTCTACTGACTGGAATTCAGAAGAAAGAGGGGTGATGTCATTGAAACCTATCGGATGTTGAAAGGCCTCAGAGTGGATGTGGAGAGGATATTTCCTATGGCAGGAGAGTCTAAGACCACAGCCTCAAAATAGAGGGGTGTCCTTTTAGAATGGAAGTGAAGAGCAATTTCTTCAGTCAGAGGGTAGTGAATCTGTGGAATTCATCACCACAGGCAGCTGTGGAGGCCAAGTCACTGGACATACTTAAGGAAGAGGTTGATAGATTTTTTATGAGTCGGGGCATAAAGGGATATGGGGAGAAGACAGGAGATTGGGTCTGTGAGGGAAAATGGATCTGTCATGGTGGAGTAGACTCGATGGGCCAAGTGCCCTAAATCTGCTCCTATATCTTATGGATGTTGATGCGAATGGGGGCAGAATGGGCTACAGGGAAAGTTAGTGACAGAACAGTTGGAAAGGCTGAATGGTCAACATCTTACAGAAACATAGAAATAATCTGATTGGGTGCACTGTTTCCTCCAAGCTGCGCGATAACTGAAATGCTGCCACGCACGTAGCCTTTGTTGCTGCACAGCTGGAATTTTCTTCTATCTCAAGCAATCTCAACATTTTGTTTTAATGCCGTGGACCAATACTATTAAGAAAGGGGTCCGTGAATGTTTTATTAAAGTGTCGCGCAGTTTTCGGGCTGTATTTTTAAAACAAAATAGTGCTCAGAGCAACGGTAGGTCCATGCAGCTGCAAAAACAAGGCAAAGGGGATGTTGCAACACACACAAAGTGCTGGAGGAACCCAGCAGGCCAGGCAGCATCAATGGAAAGGAGTAGACGGTTGACTTTTTAGACCGAGACCCTTCATCAGGAGGGGAAATTAAGAGGTGGTGTCACGTACCCTGTGATGGGGATAAAGAATCAGCAGAGATGGAAAACACTTTGGAGTCTAGTATTGCTATAAGCTAGTAATATTTATTAGTAACTACGCAGTACAGTAATATAAGTGTAGATAAATCAAACAGGTTAGCAATGATTTTATATATATATATGTATATGTAAGTATATCAGTAAGTGTGGAAATATATGTATGAAAAACCAAGCTTCTTTAAGCCTAGGGATAAAAAGATAGTTTTACGATGATGAGTAAAGTTCAGTTCAGTTTGTGGTATTGAGTTGAGTTGAGTAGTGATGGAGAGAGAGGGAGAGATTTGAGTCTTCAGGTGAGCTAACGCCATCGATCTTTTCGTTGTCCTTCGAAATCCTTTAAAAGTCACCGGCTGTGACTTTAACAAAGGGGACCGGTTTTCTGTGGTGGAGCTATCCCCCAGGCGAGGGTGGACACATGGACAACTCCCGACCAGTCAACCCTTTTCCTCTTTCCACTGCAAGAGCGATGGATCGATTTGCCTGATCGATCCTCGAAAACCTACTTTTCCTGCGGGCACAACAATGCTCATTCAGTATCCGAACATGTGTCTGAGGTCTGTATCATCTGACCTCCTATTTTATCTTCCTGTACTGAGCATCAACTGTCATTCAAATACTCCTTCCTTCCTTTGTCTGTGATGAAATGCAAGCAGGCAAAAATCCTTGAAGAAAGTGTCAACAACCTGCCCTCGGTCACCATAACAACTTTCAAGCTGCTCGGTGCCATCTCTCTCCAATTCAGCAGACATCCAAAAGTTAACCAGTTCTTAAAGTGACAGTCCAACAGTTAGTCTTCATCTCTCTCTCTTTTCCAAACAAGCTATCGATGGTAAATAACTCTCTTTTCAAAAGCACAGTTAATAGTGGTACTTCAGGATTCCCTCACAGTGGTAAGAGTAAGAAGGTGGGGGAGGGGAGAAAGAAGTGCAAGGTGGTAGGTGACAGGAGGAATGTAGATTGGGTGGGGCGGGGCGGGTGCTGACTGATGTGGAACCTACACATCAGTATTGACCTAAAAGGCCTAACAGTTATT
Source organism: Mobula hypostoma (assembly GCF_963921235.1). Lineage (NCBI taxonomy): Eukaryota > Metazoa > Chordata > Chondrichthyes > Myliobatiformes > Myliobatidae > Mobula > Mobula hypostoma. The sequence continues at coordinate 112,183,401 of NC_086107.1, forward strand.
TCTGTGCTGTGTATTGAGTAATATGAAGCACAAATAGAAATCTCGCATGATCTGGGTGGCATAGCAGTTAGTGTGCCAGCAATGTGGGTTCAAATCTAGCCACTGTCTATAAAGAGTTTTGAATGTTCTCCCCGTGACTGCTTGGGTTTCCTCCAGGTGCTCCAATTTCCCCTCGCTTTCTAAAGGCATGCATGGGTGTAACTGGGCACTGTGGGCCCCTTTGGAGGGGGCCTGTTACTGCGCTGTATTTCTAAGTAAAGATCACTTAAAGCAGAGGTTCCGCACATACACACCTCAAACTTTTTCTTTATATCCTTCTTACTAGCAAGCTGATCTTGGCCAGAGACCGACAGTGCAGCGGCAGGAGACTCTAACGGCTGCAGAGTGGGCGAAACATCTGGACCCAGAAGGAAGAGTTCGGGATGTGGAGGAACTGAAGAAGAAGATTTTTAAAGGAGTAGGTAGATTCTTTCATTCATTCATTATCAGATTCCGTATTTACGTCTAAAACATTTCATGCCATTATTGCAAAGTATCATTTACCTGTCTTAATTGCAGGTTGATAACACAAATAAAACAGAAATTTGCACTCAGTGGCCACTTTATGAGGTACCTCCTGTACCTAATAAAGTGGCCACTGAGTGTGTGTTCGTGGTCTTCTGCATGTTCAATATGTTGTGCATTCAGAGATGTGCTTCTGCACACCACTGTTGTAACGGGTGGTTACTTGAGTTACTGTCAGCTTGAACCAGTTTGCCCCTGTTCGCTGACCTCTCTCATTATCAAGGCATTTTCACCTTGTATTACTGGATGTTATTTGTTTCTCCCACCATTCTCTGTAAACTCTAGACACTTGTGTGTGAAAATCTCAGAAGATCAGCAGTTTCTGAGATACTCAAACCACCCTATCTGGCACCAACAATCATTCCACGGTTAAAGTCACTTTTCTTTCCCAATTCTGATGTTTGTTCTGAACAACAACTGAACCACTTGACCAGGTCTGCATGCCTTTGTACATTGAGTTGCTGCCACATGACTGGCTGATTAGCAAGCAGGCGTACCTCATCGACTGGCCACTGAGAGTAGAGTAATTTTGATTGGATCTTGTATTAAGAATAGAGCATGCTGCAGAAAGTGCAAGTGGTTCTGTGGTTCAGAACCCAAAATATTTTTAAATGTTCTGCCAACTGAGGGATTTGTGATTGGAGGTAAAAAAAAATGTCACTGAGGTAAAAGAACTGATTGAATTACAGAGTAGGCACAAGGAATTGAATGACCTTGTGCTGCCTCTCTCTAGTGTGTTCACTGAATTGTTCTCTCAAGAGATGAATGCAAGCTCTACCGTCTTGAGGCAAAGAAGTTTAAAAGTTTAAGAGGATATTGAAACATAAACTCTTAGAAGTCATAGAGTCGTAGTCACCGAGTTATAGAATGCTACAGCAGAGAAGCAAAGCCTTTGGCCTGTCTAGTCCATGCTAACTATTATTCTGCCTCTTCCCCTCGACCTGCACCTGGACCAGAGTCCTCCATACCCCTCCCATAGTCATAGTCATACTTTATTGATCCCGAGGGAAATTGGTATTTGTTACAGTTGCACCATAAATAATAAATATTAATAGAAATAGTAATAGTAATATTACAATTAGAAAATAGTAATATGTAAATTATGCCAGTAAATTATGAAAGGTCCAGGACCAGCCTATCGGCTCAGGGTGTCTGACCCTCCAAGGGAGGAGTTGTAAAGTTTGATGGCCACAGGCAGGAATGACTTCCTATGACGCTCTGTGCTGCATCTCGGTGGAATGAGTCTCTGGCTGAATGTACTCCTGTGCCCACCCAGTACATTATGTAGTGGATGGGAGACATTGACCAAGATGGCATGCAACTTAGACAGCATCCTCTTTTCAGACACCACCGTCAGAGAGTCCAGTTCCATTCCCACAACATCACTGGCCTTACGAATGAGTTTGTTGATTCTGTTGGTGTCTGCTACCCTCAGCCTGCTGCCCCAGCACACAACAGCAAACACGATCGCACTGGCCACCACAGACTCATAGAACATCCTCAGCGTCGTCCGGCAGATGTTAAAGGACCTCAGTCTCCTCAGGGAATAGAGACGGCTCTGACCCTTCTTGTAGACAGCCTCAGTGTTCTTTGACCAGTCTAGTTTATTGTCAATTCGTATCCTCAGGTATTTGTAATCCTCCACCATGTCCACACTGACCCCCTAGATGGAAACAGGGGTCACCAGTACCTTAGCCTTCCTCAGGTCTACCACCAGCTCCTTAGTCTTTTTCACATGAAGCTGCAGATAATTCTGCTCACAGCATGTGACAAAGTTTCCTACCGTAGCCCTGTACTCAGCCTCATCTCCCTTGCTGATGCATCCAACTATGGCAGAGTCATCCGAAAACTTCTGAAGATGAGAAGACTCTGTAGTAGTTGAAGTCTGAGGTGTAGATGTAGATGTACTTGGTAAGTAGATGGATGTACCATCCATGTACTTATCCAAACTTCTTTTAATTGTTGAAATCGACCCCATATCCACCACATCCACTGCCGGCCTGTTCCAAACTCTCACCATCCTCTGAGTGAAGGTGTGCCCCCTCAGGTTCTCGATATTTTATCTTTCACCCTTAGTCATTAGTTCTAGTCTCACCCAACCTCAGTGGAAAAACGAGGAAATCTGCAGATGCTGGAATTTCAAGCAACACACATAAAAATTGCTGGTGAACGCAGCAGGCCAGACAGCAACTCTAGGAAGAGGTACAATCGACATTTCGGGCCCAGACCCTTTGCAGGACTAACTAAAAGAAGAGCTAGTAAGAGATTTGAGAGGGGGAGGGGAGGGGAGGGGACGATCCTGTCATTTTGGATCTCCCCCTCCCTCTCCCACTTTCAAATCTCTTGCTATCTCTTCTTTCAGTTAGTCCTGACGAAAGGTCTCGGCCCGAAACGTCAACTGTACCTCTTCCTAGAGATGCTGCCTGGCCTGCTGCGTTCACCAGTAACTTTTATGTGTGTTGCTCAGTGGAAAAAGCCTGCTTGCATTTCATCATTATGTGCTGTGTTGTATGACGTGGGAGATCATGGTCTTTGATTGTCTGCCTGGTGTCAGCAGTTGCATAACCAGGACTTGTGACATGCCCCAGCTGCTCATATGACCATCCACCACCTGCTTCCATGGCTTCACCTGATCCTGATCAGGGGGCTAAGCAGGTGCTACACCTTGTCCAAGGGTGACCTGCAAGCTAGTGGAGGGAAGGAGTGCCTTACACCTCCTTTGGTAGAGACGTACCTCCATCCTGCCACCAAAATACTTGCATTTACCCGAACTATCCCCCTCATAGTTTTGTATACTTCTATCAAGTCTCCCCTCGGTCTTCTATGTTCTAGGGAATAAAGTACTAACCTATTCTGCCTTTCCCTATAACTCAGGTCTTCAAGTCCCAGTAACATCCTTGTAAATTATCTCTGTAATCTTTCAGCCTTATTTACATCTTTTCTGAAGGTTGGTGACCAAAACTGAACACAATTCTCCAAATTAGGCCTCACCAATGTCTTATACAACTTCAACGAAACATCCCATCTCCTGTACTCATACTTTGATTTATGAAGGCCAATCTGCCAAAAGCTTTCTTTACGACCCTATCTACCTCTGACTCCACTTTCAAGGAATTATTGCTCTGTATTTGCAGATCCCTCCGTTCTACCACACTCCTCAGTGCCCTACCGCTGACTGTGTAAGACCTACCCTGGTTAGTCCTCTCAAAGTGCAACTTGCCTGTATTAAGTTCGATCTGCCATTTTTCCAGCCGGTCCAGATGCCGCTGCAAACTTCGATGATCTTCCTCACTGACCACTACACTTCCATTCTTGGTGTCATCCATAAATTTGCTGATCCAGTTAACCACATTATCACCCAGATAGATTCTTGATTAGTCAGGGTGTCAAAGGTTGTGGGGAGAAGGCAGGAGAATGGGGTTGAGAGGGATAATAAATCAGCCATGGCGGAATGGCAGAGGGGAACTGATGGGCCAAATGGCCTAATTCTACTCCTTTGTCCTGTGGTCTTATTTCCAGTTAAGGCACCGAGGTGCTCTGTATCAATCGTTCATCAGACTTTTGGATTCTCACATCACCACCGGCCCGCAGTATAGCAACATCATATGCTCGTATGTCTTGTGGATAAAGAACTATGGGGATTTCTGAGTGGTCGGTCGAGGATTATCCGAGTCTTGCAGTGCTTGCTGTTTGAACTCTGGCACGTTGGCCATATTTAAAACAGTCCAGTTGTTTAATGATTACCAATGCTGATGCTGGATATAAGAGAATTTCAATTCCTTGCCATCTCTGCTTCAATTTAAACATGTGCCTCCAGATCAATAATTTCAAGGCTCTGAAGTTATTGATCCGGAGGTACGTGGATGGAAAGCCATTAAGGTTTCCAGGTGACACTAAGAAGACAGCTCAAAGGGGATTGAGTTCATCCGGCAGTATTTCTCAACTGTTGATAAGAAGAGGGAACGTATTCTACACCTGATCTCTGGGTGATTTTTTTTTTAATGGAACAAGTTCTGACAATGTGGAATGTACTGCCTGGAAAGGTAATACAAGAAAAGTCAACAATAAAACCACCTGTGCAGAATTAGGCCATTCGACCCGTCAAGTCGACTCTGCCATTATGGTTGAATTATTATCCCTCTCAACCCCACTCTCCCGCCTTCTTTCCATAACCTTCGACTCCTACAATGATCAAGATCCTACCAACCTCCGCTTTAAATATACTCAATGACTTAGTCATAGTCATACTTTATCGATCCCGGGGATAAATAATTAAATAGTAATAAAACCATAAATAGTTAAATAGTAATATGTAAATTGTGCCAGGAAATATGTCCAGGACCAACCTATTTGCTCAGGGTGTCTGACCCTCCAAGGGAGGAGTTGTAAAGTTTAATGGCCACAGGCAGGAATGACCTCATCCATCTGTGGCAATGAATTCCACAGATTCACCACCAGGCTAAAGAAACTCCTGCTCTAAGGGGCCATCCCTCTATTCTGCGGCTGTGCTCTCCAGTCCTTGACTCACCCACTACAGGAAACATCCACTCCATCTAGGCCTTTCGATATACAATAGATTTCAGTAAGATCACGCCTCATTCTTCTAAACTCCAGTGGGTACAGGTTCAGAGCCATCAAACACTCCTCGTACATTAAACCTTCTGTTCCCGGAATAATTCTCCTGAATCTCCCGTGGGCCCTCTCCAGTGCCAGTTCATCTTTGCTTAAAGAGGCCTGTTAAGGAGGTAAAGAAATCCCTCCTCATCTCTGTTCTGAAGGGCTGTCCCTCTATTCTGAGGCTGTGCCCTCTGGTCCTAAACTCCTCCTCTATAGAAAACATCCTCTTCACATCCACTCTATTGAGCCCTTTCAATATTCGATGGGTTTCAATGAGAGTAGGAAGCTTGAGTAATGAGGTAGAAAGCAAGGACAGGAACCTAATCTTATTCAAGGGAGTTTAACCCCAGTCTCTGCCTGTACTGTATCTGCGTGGTAATATTCCAGAGAAAGAGGCCCAAAACTGCTCACAGTAAAGAGAGGAGGTTGTAAAGACCAACACCCTACACCAGTGGATGCTTTACCTTTGATTGTTCTGCCGACCAGATTAAATCACAAACTATTGCTTATTTGGCACTCTGCTGTGCAGAGTTATGGCTGCTCTTCAGAGTACCTTGGTGGCTGAGGAGTGTTTTAGCAATATTGTGGGCTTGAAAGTTGTACAAGTGAAAGAGTTTTCTTGAATAACATTTGGACATCTTGTTTTCTCACATTAATTTTGGACCCCCTTCATCTAATGAGATAACAAGTGTTTCTGCACCCAGTGTCCATGTTCTCTGTTTACAATACTGTTAAATCATTGTGGGGGGGGGGGTGCACTTCACAACTCTGAAAGGATAGAAGCCTTTTGTCTCATAGCTTTCAGCTTTGGCTGTTGCTCTCTCCCATAGCCTAGCATTGCTTTACGTTTTTCCAGTTTGTTCTATTTAGTGATACAGCACGGTGACAGGCTCTTTTCCAGCCCGACAATTCATGCGGCCCAGCAGCCCTCGATTTAACCCTAGGCTAATCATAGGACCAGAGTCCAATTAATCTACAAACTGGTACATCTTAGGGATGGGGGAGGAAACCAGAGCACCTGGTAGAAACCCACGTGCGTAAAGGAAGTGCATACTTAAAGAGGGCGCTGGAATTGAACTCCAAACTCCGATGCCCCCCAGCTGTAATAACGTCACACTAACCGCTACGCTACTGTGGTGCAGCAGTTTTTATGGATTTTGCACTTGTTTCCCTTTCAGATGGTACATTGATTGTCATAGTTTGCTATGTTTTTTGTTTAAAAAATTCCCAGCTTCTTTCATGTTTCTTTTCTACTTCAAAGTTTGAAGTACATTTAATATCAATGTATGTATACATTATTCACTCTTGAGATTCCTCTCCTTACAGTCAGCCACAAAACAAAGAAACTATATAAGAACCCATTTTTAAAAAAAGACCCTCAAACACCCAATGTGCAGAGATTAAAAAAGCAAGTATGCAAACAATAAACGCAAACAAATCGTGTTCTGAACTGAAGACAACAAAGGCAGTCCTGTCCACAGACCCTTAGTTCAGTGCAGAGCAGAGCAACGAGCTGAACCGGTCCATCCCTCACCTCCGGTCCCAAAACCCTGACCTTTACAGTCTGGCCCAGTGCCTAAATCATCATCAAAACCCTGGGTTCAGTTGCTTCAATACACTGTGGGCCTGAACCCCGCTACCTTGACTCAGCCTGTACCTGACCTTCCCAATTTTGGACAGGTGCCTAAATTGACTGAACCTCAGGTCTTCCTCACCCTCAGCGAGGGGCCCACTGCCTCACCTTTGTTCCGCCACATCAAATTGCCTCCAAGTCCAAAGGGAAGTTACAGACCATTACTTGCAATGATTGTTTACCAGAAAAAAAGTGCTTAACAAATTACTTAAATGTTAAAAAAGAAATAAATCTAATTTCTTCTCCCACCAGTCAGTCAGTCAGTCAGTCGGTGCCGTCCCGAATCTGGGGTGGGCGGCTATGCACCTCCATCTTCCTCGATCTTGCGACAGCACTAAGTACAGCCTCTCCTCCAGTTTGTTCTCGCTGGCCGCCTTGGCACTGCCCGCCACCGCCCCTGCCGAACTCAAGCCCGAGGCTATGTCGGCTTCCAGCTGCAGCCGCTTCTTCAAGCTTGGCCCTTCCTTAGGCGGAGGCCTTGGGCAGGTCCAGGCACACGGTGCAGCGCCCAAGTTCATCATGTCTCTTCTAAGTCCTTAGCATACGATTCGTAGATACGTGGTGAGGCTTTAATCTCTTCCACGGAAGATGGCCGTTGGCTCACAAGGAGCTCATCCGCCCTTTGTCAGGTCTTGTTGTTTTTAGTCCTGCTGGGTGTCCTCCCACCCTCCTCACCAAACTCAGTCCGGTGGGGGAGCCGGCCCAAGTTGCCGACCACTCGACCACGGCCCCTGGCCGAGCGCCGGTATCCCTTTGTTATTGTGTGATTTGGCCATCACCATAGCAACCCACCAAAGATTCTTTCATACCTCCTCCCAAATCCATTATCCTCTCCACCAAGATATCTGTGTACTGCCACCATCTATAAAATTCCTTAAGAAGTGCATACTATTCCGACTTTGACACAGATCACTGATCCTTCATCCTATGTGGGATAAAATCTCAGAATCATTATTCCAACAGTATTGAGGAGTACTTGAAGTATTTAAGTGGGCAGGACATAGGTGATCAGGAATTGACAGTCAATTGCCTCATTGCCAGCAAAGATGTGCTGTCTAGTTACTGTCTAGATGTGAGTCCTGACGAAGGGTCTCGGCCTGAAACATCGACTGCACCTCTTCCTAGAGATCTGCCTGGCCTGCTGCGTTCACCAGCAACTTTTATGTGTGTTGCTGTCTAGTTACTAGTCATCTTGACAGTAGAAACCATTTCTTGTTGATTCCTCTCATCAAAGCCCCTTGAAATCTATCCAATTTATTCCCTATTCCTTTTATCTTAGGGACTATGTCACAGCATCCGTCGGGAAGTGTGGAAATTCCTGCTGGGATACTACCCCTGGGGCAGTACAGCCGAGGAACGCAAAGTTATGGTAAAGCAAAAAACGTAAGCGGCAACTCTACTTGTGACCCTACATTGGAAAAAGTGAAGAGAGGAGGCAACGGGGTTGTTTGTGTGTGGAAGCATGAGTGGTCGGGCAAGAGGTTTTCCCAGGGGAGGGCAACTGGAGGGTTGATGGAATTCACGAGTAATGCATTGGGACGCGGACACATTTTTCAATCTGATTTGTGATAACAGGCTGAAACTTTACCCTCTTTGTTATCTAACTATGTACACCTTAAATGCAGTAAGCCCCAGCAAGTTCTAAGCTGCTGTAAAGCACCAGGAGCCACTGAGTTCAGTGCAAAGTGGCTCCGATATGGTTTAACAAAAAACTATCATTAATACGTTGTTTTAAAGATTTGCTTCATTCGTACATGGAAGAGTGCAATGAAATGCATCAAATCAAATTAGGATATGCTGAGGGAAGCTGAGGGAACACGATTCCAATGCCAGCATAGCATGCTTGTGGTTTACTAACCGTAACCCGGATGTGGGGCAGGGAAACTCAAAAGAAACCATGGGGAGAATATTCAGATTCCATGCAGATAGCGACTGGAATCAGTGATCGCTGGCACTATCAACTAACTGCGTTAACCACAATGCAACCATGCCGCCTGGTGGATGAAGGCATCTTATAGGACTGCACACTAGCTCTCTGTAACAGAAATGCCATCAGATCAAAGAGATACTATGAGAGGGTCTAAGTGATTGGAAGTATAAGATCGTTAAGATATAGGAGCGAAATTAGGTCATTTGGCTCATCGAGTCTGCTCCGCCATTTCATCATGGCTGATTCATTTTTGCTGTTAGCCCCAATCCCATGCCTTCTCCCCATATCCCTTCATGCCCTGACTAAGCAAGAACCTATCAACCTCTGCCTTAAATATACATAAAGACTTGGCCTCCACAGTCACCTATGGCAAAGAATTCCACAGATACACCAGTCTCTAGCTAAAGAAATTCCTCCTCTGTTCTAAAGGAACTCCCTTCTATCCTGAGGCTGTGTCCTCTGGCCCGACACTCTCTTTCCATAAGAAACATCCTCTCCACATCCACTCTATCAAGACCTTTCACCATTCAATAGGTTTCAATTAGGTCACCCCTCATTCATCTGAATTCAAGAACAATCCCGCCAAAAAGCGCTCTTCATGTGGCAAGCCGTTCAATGCTGGAATCGGTTTTGTGAACCTTCTTTGAATCCTCTCCAGTGTCAGTAGATCCTTTCTAAGATAAGGGGCCCAAAACTGTTTGCAACACCCCAAGTGAGGCCTCACCAGTGCTTACTAAAGCCTCAACATTACATATACTTAAGGTTTTCGAGGAGTACTGAGATCTTGGTTACAGGTGACATGGGATGAAGAACGGAGAACAGGAGGAATCTTGCTGTGTAACTGATAATACAAAGAGCCTTTTAAACCAGATAGTAATGAGCTGAGAGCCATATGGGATGGTGTTGCTGTACTTCTATCTGGCCATGGTGTGCTTGAATCCCTGTACAGAGCTGCCTTTATTAATCCTTGTAACTCACACATGGTCGTCCAATCCCGCCAAGAAAGTAAGTTGCATCCGCAGAAGTTCTGTTCCACTCCGTGCAACAGGAAAGATAAACTATCGGTGATTTCTATAGAGATGAATATTTCCGGATGAAACTGCAGTGGAAATCAGTGACAGAGGATCAGGAACGTCGGAACTCCCTGCTACGGGCATACAAGAGTCTGATTGGTGAGTTTGTCAGAGAGAGGAGCAAACTTTCAAATCCTTCTACCGTAGTCAGAGATCAGAGGCACGTCATACGCAGGTGCCTTTGTATTGTCAGTGATCCCTCCCGTCCATCCAACAATTTCTTTCACCCCCCCCACCACCACCCAACAATCTCTTTGACCCCTGTCACCACCACCCAACAATCTCTTTGACCCCACCACCACCACCCAACAATATCTTTGACCCCCCCACTACCCAACAATCTCTTTGACCCCCCCACCACCCAACAATCTCTTTGACCCCCCATCACCACCCAACAATCTCTTTGACCCCCCCCACCACCACTCAACAATCTCTTTGACCCCTGTCACCACCACTCAACAATCTCTTTGACCCCCCCACCACCCAACAATCTCTTTGACCCCCCATCACCACCCAACAATCTCTGACCCCCCATCACCACCCAACAATCTCTTTGACCCCCCCATCACCACTCAACAATCTCTTTGACCCCTGTCACCACCACCCAACAATCTCTTTGACCCCCCCACCACCCAACAATCTCTTTGACCCCTCCATCACCACCCAACAATCTCTTTGACCCCCCACCACCCAACAATCTCTTTGACCCCTCCATCACCACCCAACAATCTCTTTGACCCCCCCACCACCCACCAATCTCTTTGACCCCCCCACCACCACCCACCAATCTCTTTGAACCCCCACCACCACCCAACAATCTCTTTGACCCCCCCCACCACCCAACAATCTCTTTGACTTCCCCCACCACCAGCCACATCAGGCAAGAGGTACTGTAACATTAGGATAAGGGCTCTTCGGTTAGGAAACAACTTCTTCCCCCAGGCTGTGAGATTACCGAACTCTCTGCCACCCAGTAAGTCTGCTCCACCCTTCCATCGTGGCTGATTCTTTATCCCCTTTCTCCTGCCTTCTCCACTTAACCTTTGATGTCCTGATTGATGAACCTATCAACCTCCGCTAAAAATATACCCAATGGCTTGGCCTCCCTGTGGCAATCAATTTCACCGATTCACCACCCTCTGGCTGAAGAAATTCTTCCTCATCTCTGTTCTAAAGGGACCTTCTTGTATTCTGAGGCTGTGCCCTCTAGGTCCTAGACTGTCCCGTTATAGGAAACATCCTCTCCAGGTCCACGCTCTCTCAGCCTTTCTATATTTGATAGGTTTTAATGAGGTGCCCCCCTCATTCTTCTGAACTTCAATGAGTACAGCACTGATATGGTGAGGTCTGAATTGCACCACTGTTTGGAATCCTTTTTGCTAACATGTTGGTCCAAATGGCTGCCAGTCCTATTTTGGGAACTGCATTAACTTGTTAACACTTAGTATTAGCATTAGGGACTGTGTGTTGGAATTAATTTTTTTTTCTCTCTCTGCAGAGCGGGATGTTAGTAGGACTGATCGCAACAACAAGTTCTACGAGGGGAATGACAACCCATGCCTGGTGCTGTTGAATGACGTGCTGATGACTTACTGCATGTACAACTTCGATCTAGGTACCCTGTCTTTTCATGCTCGTATGCAAGCAGACACACACACATTCACCCAGAGAGACAAGCAGGCGCGCGCGCACACACACACACACACACACACATTCACCCAGAGAGACAAGCAGGCGTGCGCGCACACACACACACACACACACACACACACACACACACACACCCAGGGAGACAAACAGACACACACACACACACACTCACCCAGGGAGACAAACAGACACACACACACACACACTCACCCAGGGAGACAAACAGACACACACACACACCCAGGGAGACAAGCAGGCGCGCGCGCACACACACACACACACACACACACATTCACCCAGAGAGACAAGCAGGCGCGCGCGCACACACACACACACACACACACACACACCCAGAGAGACAAGCAGGCGTGCGCGCACACACACACACACACACACACACACACACACTCACCCAGGGAGACAAACAGACACACACACACACACACACTCACCCAGGGAGACAAACAGGCACGCACACACACACACTCATCCAGAGAGACAAACAGGCACACACACACGCACGCAGAGACACACACTCACCCAGAGAGACAAACAGACACACACACACACACACGCACGCACGCAGAGACACACACTCACCCAGAGAGACAAACAGGCACACACACACACGCAGAGACACACACACACCCACACACACTCACCCAGAGAGACAGACAGGCACGCGCACACACACGCACGGAGACAGATACACCCACACAGACGCACAAATCTTAGTGAGATGATGGAGTTTAAGGAGAAGATTTCTAACTTTGAGTTCATGTGTAGCCGATACTGAAGTGTGGCGGTATTTGGGTATGTCAGGATTGGAGTCCGAGGGTTTGGGGTGGGAGGCTGATGAAGTGAGTTTGTGGGTTCAGGTTGAGAATTTTCAGTGTGGGGCTTTTAATGGACTGGGGATCTGTGTTCGTTAGCAAATGCTGTGAAGGAAGTTGGTTACCAGGGCAACATAAATCTGGACTTACACTTATGGCCAATGGAATGGAGATCAAGGTGGAACAAACTGATAATAAAATATTTTAATTGCAAAATTAGATTAAAAGCAAAAATTGTATTATATTTATCAGCCATCCCATCCCATCGGGGTCTTTCCAGTACAGAACTCAAAAACTGCAGCTATTGTGCATTTCAATCAAATTCTTCCCTCTCTCCTGATCTGAGTAGGTCTTCACTGCTCTGTCCTTTTTCACTGTGTTGTATTGTATTTACAAAGTTAAAGAGCATAAAGAATTTGGGGTTGTCACCCGGACAAATAACAGCAGTGAGATGACCAACCTGGATCCAACTGAGAACGGACTGCCTCTGTACCTAGTGACAATATGCGCTAAGGTGCTGTACACTAGTGTCTTGTATCATATTTTAGAATTGGGCGGCATAGGAAGAGGCTATTCAACCCATCACAACTGTGCTAGCTCTTTGAAGGACCATTACAGTTAATCCCAATCTCCCTGTTTTTTTCTTTGTAACCCCCCCAAAAAAATGATCCCTTTGAAGAATTTTTTCAAATTCTCATTGAAAGCTACTCTTTCTTCTGTACCTACTGTCCTTTTAGACAGTAAGTACGAAATCATAAAATGAGACCCTCGGCTGGTCAGGGTCAACCATGGAAGTTGCCTCCTAGCTGCCTGAGTGTCGGTACGCAAGCCAGGGCAGTACAATATGGAGAGCAAGCTGTTGTCCGTGCAGCTGATGAATCCAAGGGCAAGGCAGAGACCGATACAGTTTGTACCAGCAGCTTCACAGGAGTTTGCCAGTCAGCATTGAACTCAATGTAGGGCTGCCTTAAGGAGTCCAACTCTGGACCTTTTCCCTCACTGTTTACTCCTGAAGCCTTCTCCATGAGTAGGTATAACCACAAGGCGGCAGAGGTTTGAGATCAGAGTTTTCCTTCTAGATGAGCTGCCATCTGGTGAGCCCCCTCTGCCCGAATCAACTGGTTTTAATATGCCAGTAACCCACCTTTGTCCCTTCTCCTGCCGGTAGAAACAATTCCGCTGGGCTTAGTAGCTAAGCCACAAGTGAAAGCCTGGAGTTGGACTTGGTTGCCAGAGGCTATTTGAGACGTACGCCATTCAGAGCATTTAATAGGTAGTGGGAGCTTATCCCCATTATTACCCTGGCTACGACCAAGATCACAAAAACCCTCCGTTCAAAAGCTGTACTAATTCTCGGACCTTTTGCAAATGGTCTTACACTTGTGACCCATTTGCTGACCTCCTGCCCATAGAAAGAGTTTTCTCCTTATTGACTCTCAAATGCTTTTAGAAATTCCTCCACATCTCAAAGGCACGAGGGTTGGTAGGTTGGTCACTGTGAATGGTCCCCGGTGTGTAGCTGAGTAGCAGAATCTGTGGAGAAGGAAAATAAGTGTGCGTAAATTTATTTAGAGATACAGCGCAGAGCAGGAGTTTCTGGCCCTTTGAGCCGCATTGCCCAGCAACCCCCGATTTAACCCTTGCCTAATCGCAGGGCAATCTACAATGACCACTTAGCCTACTAACCAGTACGTCTTTGGATTGTGGGACGAAACCAGAGCACCCGGAAAAAACCCCCGCAATCTACATACATATTCCCTACAGGTTACATCGGAATTAAACTCCAAACTCCGATGCCCCGAACTATAATAGCATTGCGCTAACTGTGGCGCCCAAATGGGTGCTTAATAACTTAATGGTCATCATGCACCAAGTGCACCAAAGTGCCTGTTTCTGTGCTGAGTGGTTCTACAACATTTAAATTCTACTTTAACCTTTTCAGCTCGAAGGGAAGCTCCCCCCAGCCTCTCATTCCCTGGTAACATTCTGACAGACCTGTGTACCTTCCCTCTAAGCTGACGTCTGAAACGGTTTGTGTTGCTCTGTTTTGCAGGTTACGTGCAGGGAATGAGTGACCTCCTCTCTCCCATACTCTATGTGACCCAGAATGAAGTCGATTCCTTCTGGTGTTTCACAGGCTTCATGGAGAAAGTGGTGAGTCCCCTGGGGGCCAGGGATATCCATTCTGCGTGGACAAGAGCGGGGAAGGTGCAGCAGCTCTTGGCTGGGTACCCTTTCCTCTGTCAGCCTCTAAGAAGCAGGTAGAGGAGTGACTGTTGTCGTTCAGTTAAGCTCAACCCTTGCTGCATTTACAGGCCTCTTGTGTCATAGGTCTCATTGCATGAACATGCCTCTCCTCCTCCTCCTGTCATTTAATATCATCTGGCAGACCAACTACAAGGTGCATTACTGCCCCCAACTGGACTGTGCTTTGCTAATATCATCTTCCAAACATCAAAGTAAACTTTTTTTGTCAGAGTACATACACGCCCCCACATACAACCCCCATGAATCTTTTTCCTGCATACCTAGCAAATCTATAGAACTGTAACTGTAAACGGGATCAATGAACAACAAACTGTATAAATGTAAATAAAAATAAATAGCAATAAATATCGAGCATGAAATAACTAAAAATAAATAACAATAAATATCGAGCATGGAATAACAAGATAAAGATTCCTTAAAGTGAGCCCATCGGTTATGAGAACACCAGAAGTGGAATGAGTGTAGTTATCTCCCTTTGTTCGAGAGCCTGATGGTTGAGGGGTAGTAACTGTTCTTGAACGTGATGGTGCGAGTCCTGAGGCTCTTGTGCCTTCGACCTGATGAGAGCAGTGGGAAAAGAGCATGGCCTGGGTGGTGAGGATCTTTGATGATGGATGCTGCTTTCCTACGACAGCATTTCATGTGGCTGTGCTCAATGGTCGGGAGGGCTGTTACCTGCGATGTACAGGGCCGAATCGACTACCTTCTATAGGATTTTCCACCCAAAGGCATTGGTGCTCCCATGCCAGGCCGTGATACACAACATAAAACTGAATCCGGTGTCATTAAATGCTCCAGGAACTTATCGCACTGAACCAAGAGGATGTCTTGTAATTTCTGAGCCAGCATGAAAACAGCAGCAATGACTGGATAAATCTGTCCTCTCCAGCCTATAGAAGGCCCGGACCAATAATTGCAATTACTTCCGGGAGCATGGTGCACATCCAAGTATTATTCTCTAAACTTAGCAGCCTGTTTAAACAGCCTGTCACTCCCTCACTGGTGCCCATCAACGTCCCCTCTAATTTGTAATGACCAGTGTGTGCAAACATCTTGTGTTGAGCAATCTTTTGCCCAGTGAAGCAACGTGTGCACACTGGATAATTTTTTCAATAAAAGCAGTATAAATAAGCCAATTCTAAAATCTGCAGACAAATCACCGCAAATTGCACGTTGTCAACACCGTCCACGTCAGAAACCGAAGAAGGAAATGTGATTGTGTACGATCGTGAAATATACTTAACAGCTGCCAACGAGGTAGAAGGCGACAACCTTTTGTGCGCAAGTAGCAAAAGATGAGTGTGCACACAGGTACACACCTTAGAGGGAGTGTTGGTGTTCATTTCAAACCAGCCGATGGGGTTTCTTTCAGTTGCCACACCTCTCCCTTCTTTTCCACCTTCAGCCTTCTCTAGTCGGCTGTCAGTCTTCCCAAAATCATTCGTTCTTGGTCTCCATCTGAAGTCCCACACGCTTCTCCTGACTGAAGAGCACCTTGTATATCTGCGCGTTACATAGCTCATCTCTCAGTCAGAGAAACAAAGACCAGTAATCAGAGTCATTTCACCCTGACAGGTTGTCTGTCCTCTCTTCCTTTTGTCACTTAGCAGATATCAATTGCTCGTTAAGGGTAAATACAAAATAATCTGTAGATGCTGTGATCAAAGCAACACTTTCAGTACGCTGGATGAACTCAGCAGGTCGGGCAGCATCAGTTAGAAACGTTAAGAGTAATACTGATCATAGGACTTAGGATGTGAACTGCAATACTCAGTTGGTAGTACAGAGGATTCCGGTTAATTGGGACACATCAGGACCAGTACATTTTGCCCCAATTATAATTGTCCTGCCATGCAGCATCCACCCTGCCTAAACACGCCTGGGCAAGATAGAAACATTTTCAGCTTACGTGGTGGGCATCATTTTAATTGACGAATTATGAATTGAAATAATGAATATAGGCAAATTCAAAAAGGATGGTGCATGATAGGGAAATTTCATGGTGATTTTCATGATTGGCAGCCCAAAATCCACAAGATACACCCGAAGGTATTCAGGAAGCAAAGTCTTTGTTGTCTGGTGTTTGCTGAAGTTTCATGGAAATAATTAAAAATGTATTTTTTAAAAAAAGATAAACAGTAATAAATATGTATTTAAGCAAAATAAGAAGAGATTAGAACATTACCAATAAAATCATGTAATAGTTCCCTATATTTATCATGAGAGAAATTCATCCAGTGTATGCTGAACAAAATCAGTGTAGACACCTAGCGTAGATAATGGACTGCCTTCATACAATGCTGTTGATGATTGCATCCTCCAAATCTTCATTTTCATTGCAACATTCAAAATGATTGTCGATACCTTCAAATTCTTCATAGTGTTTAACTTGTTGAAGTAGTGAAATCGTTTCATTTTCACTACCAGCCGTTTCCAGCATCTCCAAGCCTGAATGCTTGAAACCGCAGTGAGCAAAATCGTTCTGAACACCAACTATCCTACATTTTGAACGCAAACACATACAGCTGACACTATTTAAAAACTGTTCATTCTAAGCATGGTCAAGCATCTAACAGCCACACAAGCGCACAAACTGATGCACGATAGAATCTTCCCCAATTGATCAGCATGATGTCCCAAATAAGCGGCTGTCCCAATCAACCGATGGCCCAATTAACTGGAATCCACTGCATTTGACAAGCTGCTGTGGTTGGTTTGTGACGCTTTAGGTAGCTGACAGGTATCATATGATTTTCCAAAGTCAGTAAATGTTGTGGAATATTTCAGCCAATCTTAAATTGTGAAGGAACTTTGTCTACATATTTATTAATTTGTTATTTTAGTGATTCAGAATCAGGTTTAATATCACTGCATATGTCATGAAAGTTGTTAACTTAGCAGCAATATAGTACAGTACATGATAAATAGTAAAAAAGAATTACAGTAAGTATGTATGTATATTAAATAGTTAAATTAAAAATAGTAGTGCTAAAACAGAAATAAAAAAAAGGAAGTAATAAGGTAGTGTCCATGGGTTCAATGTCCACTCAGAAATCTGATGGCAGAGGGGAAGAAGTTGTTTCTGAATCACTGAGTGTGTGCCTTCTGGCTTCTGCACCTCCTTCCCGATGGTAACAATGAAAAGAGGGCATGTCCTGTGTGAAGAGGGTCCTTTAATAATGGACGTTGCCTTTCTGAGACACCGCTCCTTGAAGGTGTCTTGGATGCTACAGAGTACCCAAGATGGAGCTGACTAACTCTACAACTTTCTGGAGCTTCTTTCAATCCTGTGCAGTAGCCTTCCCTCCATTATCAGACAATGATTCAGCCAGTCAGAATGCTCTTCTTGGTACATTTGTAGAAATTTGCAACTGTCTTAGGTGACGAACCAGATTTGCTCAAACTTCCGTCTTGCCTTCATTATGGCTGCAGCAGTATGTTGGGAGCAGGATAAATCCTCAGAGATATTGACAGGAAGTTGAGATTCCTCACTCTCTGCACTTCCGATCCCTCTATGAGGAAGGGTGTGAGTTCCCTCGTCTTGCCCTTTCTGAAGTCCACAATCAGCTCTTTGATCTTGCTGATGTTGAGTGCAAGGTTGAAGTGCAGTATAATCGTGTATCTTTGTACCGTGCTGCTGCCACAAATTTCACATCATGTAAGTCAGTTATAAAGAGATGCCTCAAAAAGGCAATATACATTATTAAGGACTCCCATCAACCATTACATGCCCTCTTCTCATTGCTACCATCAGGGAGAAGGTACAGGAGCCTGAGGAGACACACTCAATGTTTTAGGAACAGTTTCTTCCCTTCTGCCATCAGATTTCTGAATGGACATTGAAACTATGTACACTACCTCCCTATTTTTTGCCATATTCAGTTAATTTCTTTTTTATATATACTCACTGTAGTTTATAGTTTTCATTATTACGCATTGCATTGTACTGCTGCCACAAAACAACAAATTTCACAGCACATGCCAGTGATATTAAACCTGATTCTGACCTTTGACGGTGAGAAACTGCTTCTGACGGAAAGGTTGTGCAAGCCCTGCTCATGAAAGTCTGTCTCGTGCCGTTGTTCACAGCACCGGAATTTTGAGGAAAGCCAGGAGAGCATGAAGGAACAGCTGGAAAAGTTGGCCCTGCTGCTGAGGGTGCTGGACTCTGCACTCTGCGACTTCCTAGGTCAGTGATGCATTCCAGCATGTGTACAGTCCTTGAAAAACTATTCATCCCCCAACCTTTTGTTCACAGGTACTTTTGAGTTTTTCAATTTAACTGAAAATGCTTATTTGTGAATCACACCTTTTTTTCACAGTAGTGCCCAAAAACAGGGGAAATTGTAAAGCGTGAAAAACTAAGAATTCAAATTATTCACCTTCCCCCATTTTCAACCTGACCATTTACCTTGACTCCATGTTGATTGTCACTTGCTGCCCATGCTCTTGATGTTACTTTAGTACATAGAACATTGAACAGTACAACACAGTATAGAGTCATAGAAAACTACAACAGAGAAACAGGCCCTTTGGCCCGTCTAGTCCATGCTGAACCATTTAAACTCCCATAGACCTGCAACTGGGACCATAGCCCTCCATACCCCTACCATCTGTGTACCTATCCAAACTTCTCTTAAACGTTGAAATGAAGACTAGATTAGATTATGAGGGCACTCAGTCCTCGTTTATTGTCATTTAGAAATCCATGCATTAAAAATGATACGTTCATTTTTTAATGAACGTATTAAAAATACGTTCCTCCAGAATGATATCACGAGAACACAGGACAAACCAAGACTAAAACTGACAAAACCACATAATTATAACATATAGTTTCAACAGTGCAAAGCAATACCACTTGTGCTGGCATGCTCCCATGACCCTCTGAGTGAAGAAGTTCCCCCTCATGTGTCCGTTAAATCTTGCTCACCTTTCACACTTAGCCCATGACCCCTGGTTGTAGTTCCACTTAACCTCAGTGGAAAAAGCCTGCTTGCATTTACCCTATCTGTACCCCTCATAGTTTTGTCTCATAATATTGCTTGCATAAGGTGCTGGAGATGCATAATAACTATGACGTCATCTACTTGCCTAACAACCTTCAAACAGGAAACTGTTAAAATTAAATCATCTATTGAGAAATATTATTTAATTTTAACTGTTTACGTACGTGTGTGTGTGCATGCGTGCGCCAATGGCCCTTATCTGTGATAGACTGGCTTCCATGGTTTTTCTCTGGATGCTACTGATCACAAAACTGAGTGAGTTGGTAGGTTGATTGACTGCGGAAAATTGCCCCTAGTGTGTAAACGAGTGTTAGAAGGTGGGATAAATTTATGGGATTGTTGGGAGAGTGAAAATATCTGATTTAATGTAGGATTTGGTATAAATGGGTGGTTACTGATCAGCGTTGACTTTGTAGGTCAAAAGTCATGTTTCCATGCTGTGTGACACTGAGGTCTCTCGTTACCACCATCACCCTCCTCTATAAAACACTACCACCACTTCTACACAGCCCACCACAGACACGCACACGTACACACACACACACACACACACACACATTTTAATTTCCTGGTTTGCAGGTGCAGGAGGACGTGTGTAGAGATGCATGCAATTGCACCACCTACACACGCTTCTAATCTCTTGTCTTACACGTGGTATAAACAGAGCAGGTGGTTCTTTTCGCTGGCGGCTGTCAATTGAAAGCTATCAATTAGGCTGACTCCATCCAGTTCAGTGCGGGGGGGGGGCGATAGTGTCTGAATGTTGTAACATTGGCAGTTGCTGCTATTTTCCATACCCTCTGTCTCCCAGAGGCTCTAAGAAAGACAGCTCAAGCTGTATTCTGAAGGCAGTTCCTGTGCATCTGGACAAGGTTTGAGACAGATTGGGGCGCTTGGATGGTTACTGAGAGTCACTGCACATGGCGAGTGTGGATATGAATGAGAGATTGCACGGTTGCTTAGAACTTCTGGAACTAATGCGGCAATGGAACCCCATCACAACTTCTGTTTAATTTTAAAGATACCTTGTTATTCCAAGTTCTAATCCACAGTAATAACACTAGAAACTGCCAGCAAGGCTAGTTTTCCAGATGTCTTCTTCTTGAGGACCACAGTTGAGGGTTCGTTACCCGTGGGAGTGGGAGGGGTCAGGCAGGGGGAGTATGCTCCTCAGCAGCGGTGTGAATAGATGAATCAACATGGTGCCACAGGAGTGGCTGGAAATGTGGAAGGGTATAGACCATAAAGGAACTTCGGCAAAGGAATGAGAGTCAACGCCTGGTTTTTAATTGTAAATAGTTTTATTGTAAATCGGTTTTATTCTTGACTAAGGTTTGAGAGTCAACGAATGATTTATTGTAAACATCTTTGTTTTGAATAAGGACTGAGAGCCAACGCATGATTTATTGTAAATAACTTTACTTATTGAATAAGGACGCAGAGTCAATGCATGATTTATTGTAAATAACTTTATTTATTGAATAAGGACGCAGAGTCAACGAATGTTTTTTTGTAAATAACTTTATTTTGCAATATTTCTGAATAAAGTATATTTTTGAGAAAAAAAAGATGTCTTCTTCTTGGCCCCAATCTCCCAGTAGAGCTTAGGCTGCCAATGACCGCCCATCTCCATCATCCTCTGTCCTGACTTGTCTCTCTCTGTTATTTGTAATGTGGACTGAGTGAAACTAAATACTCTACTGTAAATTGCGAGACAGCTTTGCTCCATCCGCCACAAAAAGCGGGATTTCACCGAGACCACCCATTTCAATTCTACTTCTCATTCCCGTTCCGACGTGTCAGTCCACAGCCTCCTCTACTGCCAGAGTGAGGCCAGACTCAGGTTGGAGGAGCAACACCTCATATTCCATCTGGTGCCCCCTCCTTCACCATTTCCCATTCCCATTTCCCTCTCTCACCAAAACACCTCCCTCCAGTGCTCCTCCCCCTTCCCTTTCTTCCATGGTCCTCTGTCCTCTCCTATCAGGTTCCCCCTTCTCCAGCCCGTTATCTCTTCTGCCAGTCATCCCCAGCTCTTCACTTAGCCGTTCCCCCTCTCCTGATTTCACCCATCATCTTCCTCCTCTGTTTCCCCCCACCTCCTTACTCTGACTCTGAAATCTCCTTTTCCTTTCCAGTCCAGACTGTTTGTTCTCCTCCATAGATGCTGCCTGGCCTGCTGAGCTCCTCCAGCATTTTGTGTGTGTTCCAATGTTGATTCCTTGATATCAGTGCATACTATCTGCTTTGATTAATACATTGTTTTCATTTGGCGATAATATGCCATTCATCGGACAAAAAAAAATTCTCAGGCCTCTTGTCACATTTACTACAATGAGCATATTAATGACGGTGGAATTTTTTTGTGTTCTGCCAATCCTGTGCTTATTATTTTAAGGGCTTTTTACCCTTGATTTATCTAGTTTGGTTATAGTACCTTTTGTAGGGGTTTAATTTCTTTTTAAGGGGTTGATTGGGGCGATTGATTTAATTGCCTTTTAGTTGGGGAAAGGGATTCCTTCCACCTTGTGTTTGGATGGCTAGGGTGTGCCTACACTGCCCTCTAGTAGCGAGCTGTTCCTACTACACTTGCTTAGCAGCTTCAAAGAGATGGCTTTATTTGTCACAAGAATGTTGAAACATCGCAACGTTGTGTGAAATATGCCGTTTTGCGTCAACGACCAACACAGTTTGTGCTGGGGGCAGCCCGCAAGTGTCCGCTGCCAACATAGCCTGCCTGCAAGTCACAAACCCTAACCCGTACGTCTTGTGGGAGGAAGCTGGAGCACCGGGAGGAAGTCCGTGGAGTCACAGGGAGAAAGTGCAAACTTCTTCCAGACAGGGTTGAGAATAGAACCCCAGTCAGCGATCACAGGTGCTGTAAAGCGATTATGCTACCCACTACGCTACCGTGATGCCGTCTACACTTCTGTGCCGTCCTCTATGCAACCGTTCCAATGACTCTTTCTTTCCCCAGATTCCAGAGAGTCGGGTAACCTCTGCTTCTGTTTCCGCTGGCTTCTCATCTGGTTTAAAAGGGAGTTTTCCTTTCCAGATATACTGCGCCTTTGGGAGGTATGGACTTTGATTCAATGGTGATATGCTGTGTTGGTGCCTACGTTATCTAGACACCCAATTTATGCAGTTCCAATTTTTATTCATAGTCATAGTCATACTTTATTAATCCCGGGGGAAATTGGTTTTCATTACAGTTGCTCCATAAATAATAACTAGTAATAGAACCATAAATAGTTAAATAGTAATATGTAAATTATGCCAGCAAATTATGAAATAAGTCCAGGACCAGTCTATTGGCTCAGGGTGTCTGACCCTCCAAGGGAGGAGTTGTAAAGTTTGATGGCCACAGGTAGGAATGACTTCCTATGACGCTCAGTGCTGCATCTCCGTGGGATGAGTCTCTGGCTGAATGTACTCCTGTGCCGAACTAGTACATTATGTAGTGGGTGGGAGACATTGTCCAAGATGGCATGCAACTTGGACAGCATCCTCTTTTCAGACACCACCATGAGAGAGTCCAGTTCCATCCCCACAACATCACTGGCCTTACGAATGAGTTTGTTGATTCTGTTGGTGTCTGCTACCCGCAACCTGCTGCCCCAGCACACAACAGCAAACATGATAGCACTGGCCACCACAGTCTCGTAGAACATCCTCAGAATCGTCCGGCAGATGTTAAAGGACTTCAGTCTCCTCAGGAAATAGAGACAGCTCTGGCCCTTCTTGTAGACAGCCTCAGTGTTCTTTGACCAGTCCAGTTTATTGTCAATTCGTATCCCCAGGTATTTGTAATCCTCCACCATGTCCACACTGACCCCCTGGATGGAAACAGGGGTCCCCAGTACCTTAGCTCTCCTCAGGTCTACCACCAGCTCCTTAGTCTTTTTCACATGAAGCTGCAGATAATTCTGCTCACAGCATGTGACAAAGTTTCCTACCGTAGCCCTGTACTCAACCTCATCTCCCTTGCTGATGCATCCAACTATGGCAGAGTCATCAGAAAACTTATGAAGATGACAAGACTCTGTGCAGTAGTTGAAGTCCGAGGTGTAAATGGTGAAGAGAA
Source organism: Mobula hypostoma (assembly GCF_963921235.1). Taxonomy (NCBI): domain Eukaryota; kingdom Metazoa; phylum Chordata; class Chondrichthyes; order Myliobatiformes; family Myliobatidae; genus Mobula; species Mobula hypostoma. The sequence continues at coordinate 112,207,062 of NC_086107.1, forward strand.
AGGGAGACAAGACAGTCCCCTGTGGAGCCCCAGTGCTGCTGATCACTCTGTCGGACACACAGTGTTGCAAGCACACGTACTGTGGTCTGCCAGTCAGGTAATCAAGAATCCATGACACCAGGAAAGCATCCACCTGCATCGCTGCATTCTTTGTAACACTTTCCTTGAGTAAAGTAAATATTGAATGCAATGACTCAAACAATTAAAAATTAGTTTTATTTTGGGCTACCTCGTCACAGGATGAGAACAGTTAACAGTGCAACAGGAAGCCATTCTGTCCGTCGAGTCAGTACTAGCTGCATGTACGAGCATACTTTGCCTTGTCACTCTGTTAACATTGCGCTGAGTATACGCACTTCATTGTCTACCGTGGCATATTCTCACAGTGGGTCCTAAACTGAGCTGATGTGTGCAGGTTGGTTTTATGGTGCCTTTCCCGCCTTGTACGTAGAGTATTCCATTTCTTCATTTCTTCAGTAATGCAGATATGTAAATGTGTATATATTGTCTGTATACTGTATTTAAGGTAGATGCTTCTGTTTTGGAATACAATTGTAACTACTTTGTGGGATGCATTATGTTCTGATTCATGTGTAGTCTTAAGTTAACTTTGTGTGTAATTAAAGATGCTATGTCCTGGTGCCTAATTATCAGGGCTCATCGCTCTCAGAGGGAGAGAGTGAGATCGGGGCTGCCAGGAGTTCACACCGTACAAAAGTATGGAGCTGTTATTATGTTTTCTGGTAGATATCTTTTTGTAAATATTCGCACTTTTCTTTTGTAAGTTTGATTTTTGACGCACCAAATAAACACCCTCGCACTTAAGTGCTGAGCAACTCCAACCATTCTTCCTTTGGTCGTATTCCACATATCTAACAGCGTCCAAGACAAACAAGCCTGCTGATTGGCATCTCATCAACAGTTTAAATATTCATTCCCTTCCCCACTGCTGCACAGTGGCTGCTCTGTTTTGTCAGCTACAAAACGCAGCGCTGTGACTCATTTCGTCTACTCTTGGCAGCATCTCTAAGCTTACCATCTCTAGCAACGAGGAAGACAAAAGTGGCACTTGCAGGAGAACATCACAGCCTGCTGTTTTGCTCTGAGTAACCAGCACCCTGAATTCCTGGTCCTCTCTGTATGGAAATAGCCCTGCACTAATCTTTGACGCCACAGTATCGTAGCGGTTAGTGCAGCACGGGGTGTCGGAGTTCGGTATTCAATTCCAACGCTATCTGTACGTCCTCCCCATAGAATGTGTGGATTTTTTTTCCTCCAACAACCCAAAGACATATCAGCTAAGTAGGTTAATTGTAAATTGTCCCGTGATTAGTCTCGGGTTAAATGGGGGTGGCTGGGAGGCACAGTTTGAAGGGCCGGAAGGGCCTATTCCATGCTGTATCACAATAAATTAATTAATCAATCAATCAATCAATCCTGGAATTCCCTGTCTCTTAGCACCATGGTTCGTGAGAAGGCATTTACTGAGCTTTAGTACGTTTCTGTACTCGACATAGAAACAGGCCCTTTGGCCCATCTAATTTGAGCTGATCAAGATGCCTTCCAGACCTAGTCCCACTGGCCTGAATTGGGCCCATATGCCTCCAAATCTTTGGCTGCATCTACCAAGGTACAGTGAAAACATTGTCCTGCTTAAACAGATCAACTCATTGCACAGTGCATGGACTGAAATAAGGTAAAACAATAACGCTGCACCGTAAGCTACCAAAAAAGCGCAGTGCAAGGGAAGCGATAAAGTGCAAGATCGTTAACAGGTAGATTGTGAGACCAAGAGTCCATCTAATCGTACAAGAGGTCCATTCGATAGCCTGGTAACGGTGGGGTAGAAGCTGCCCTCGAGTCTGGTGGTACGTGCTTTCTGGCTTTTGTATCTTCTACCCGGTGGGAGAGGGGAGTAGAGAGGATGACTGGGGTGAGTGGGGTCTTGGATTATGTTGACTGCTTTAATCAGTCAGTGAGAAGTAGAGACAGAGTCCATAGAGGGAAGGCTGAGCTGTGTCCACAATGCTCTGCGGTTTGTTGGCGGTCATGTGTAGATCAGTTGCCACACCAAGCTGTTATGTGTTCAGAAAGAATGTTTTCTATGGTGCATTGACAAAAATAGAAGAATTGTAGGAGCATGCTGAATTTCTTTAGCCTCCAGAGGAATTAGAGATGTTGGTGAGCCATGACATCAGAACGGGCTATTGGTGATGTCAACACTTGAAGTTTTCAACCCTCTCAAATTCAACATCTTTCCTGTCCATGTCGCTGTCAAAATGTCTTCTCAACATTGTAATTATAACCACTTCTAACACTTTGGTGTTCTGCCAAAGGGTTTCAGCCCGAAACATCGGCTGTACTTATTTCCATAGATGCTGCCTGGCCTGCTGAGTTCCTCCAGCATTTTGTGTGTGTTGTTCGGATGCCCAGCATCTGCAGATTTTCTCTAGTTTCTAACTTGCCTCACACTTTCTCTGGCAGCTCATTCCCTACAACCGCAACCCTTTGAGTGGGAAACCTCTACCTCTCACACCCCTTTAAATCTTCCTCCTCTCACCCTAACTAACCAGGAAAAGGAAACTCTCACCATGCACTGTATCTGTACCCCTCCTGATTTTATACGGACTGGGCTGGATACAGTGGACGTGGCCCAGTCCATCACGGGTAAAGTCCACCCCACCGGTGATTACCTGTACACGGGAGCGCTGTTGCAGGAAAGAAGCAGCCATCATCAGGGATCCCCACCATCCAGGCCATGCTCTCTTCTCCTTGCTGCCATCAGGAAGAAGGCACAGGAGCCACAGGGCCCACGCCACCGAGTTCAGGAACAGTTACTACCCCTCAACCATCAGGCTCTTAAACCAGAGAGAACAACTTCACTCAACTTCACTTGCCCCATCACTGAACTGTTCCCCCAACCTATGGACTCACTTTCAAGGACTCTTCATCTCACTTTCTCTATTTATTATTATTTTGTTTTTTATTTCTCATTTTGGATTTGCGAGTTTGTTTTTTGTTGCACATTGGTTGTTTGTCCATCCTGTTAGGCGCAGTCTTTCAGTGATTCTATTGTGCTTCTTGTATTTACTGTGAATGCCCACAAGAAAATGAATCTCAGGGTTGTATATCGTGATGTATATGCACTTTCATAATGAATTTATTTTGAACTTTAAACGTTTTATACCTCTGAGGTCACCCCTCTGCATCCTCAGCTCTAGATGACTCTCCAGCAGCTTCTCAGACTCAGTCAGGGATGGGCAAGAAATGCTGGCCTTTCAAGTAGTGCCAAGATCTTGAAAATTACCTTCTTTAAATTATTTTTTGAAAAGTGTTTGATGCGCCAATTTAAGGAGTCAGCTGGGCGCCGTGACAACACAGCGGTTTGCACAACGCTGTTACAGCTCATGTCATCGGAGGTCAGAGTTCAATTCTGACGTCATCTGTAAGGAATCTATACGTCCTCCCCGTGGAACGCGTGGGATTTCTCCGGGTGCTCCGGTTTCCTCCCGCAGTCCAAAGACGTACCAGTCAGTAGGCTAATTGGTCGGTGTAAATTGGCCTGTCATTAGGCTAGGGTTTAAACTCGGTTTCTGGGAGGCACAGCTCAAAGGGCCGGAAGGGCAAATCCGTGCTGTATCTCAATAGATGGATAAGACCAACGGGCGTGGACTACATCAGGAAATGTTGCTACGTAGTGTGGTTTATCTCATTACAAACCAGAGCATAATGCTGGCTCCAGTTCTTCGCAGTTGCCAGTACCATGATTGGTTGTATTGAGTTTGCTTTGCAGTTCTCATGTGGTACTGATCAACTGAGCTCTTCTTCTTCCCCTCCTGCCAGGTACAATGGACAGGCCATCCATGTCCTAACTTCCACCTGCTGGTGTGCTGTGCTATCCTGGACTCTGAGCGAGATGCACTGATGAACCCCAACTACGGCTTCAATGAGATACTCAAGGTAATCACTCAGAAGTGTTTGTAAATGTGAATTTTCTGCTTTTTTTTTCCCCCTTTAAGCTGATAAGCGGCACATACTACCTTCATGTTATACAGTCATAGAAAAGTCCATGCCAAACCATTTAAACTGCCTGCTCCCATCGACCTGCACCAGGTCCATAGCCCTCCATACTTCTCCTATCCATATACCTATCCAAACTTCTCTTAAACGTTGAAATCGAGCTCGCATGCACCACTTGTACTGGCAGCTCATTCTCATGACCCTCTGAGTAAAGAAGTTTCCTGTCATGCTCCCCTTAAACTTTTCACTTTTCACCTTTCACCTTAACCCATTGGTGGTTGTAGTCCCACCAATCCTCAGTGGGAAAAAGCCTGCTTGCATTACTCTATCTATATCCCTCTATCAAATCTCCTCTCAATCTTCTACGCTCCAAGGAATAAAGTCCTAAACTATTCAATCTTTCCTTATAACTCAGGTCCTCCCGACCTGGCAACATCCTTGTATATTTTCTCTGAACTCTTATTTACATCTCTCCTGACCAAAACTGCACACAATACTCCAAATTGGCCCTCACCAACATCTTATACAATTTCAACATAACATCCCATCTCCTGTACCCAGTATTTTGATCTGTGCCAAAAGCTTTCTTTACAACCTTATCAGCTCTTTGCTTCATTTCACTTTCAAACAAGTGCCAGGAATATGGAACCTAAAATGACTATAGACTCAGTGGCCCCTTTATTAGGTACACCTCATTAATGCAAATATCCAATCAGCCAATCATGTAGCAGCAACTCAATGCACAAAAGCATGCAGACATGGTCAAGAGGTTCAGTTGTTAGTCAGACCAAACATCAGCATGGGGAAGAAATATGATCCAAGTGATTTTGACCATGGAAGAGTTGTTGGTGTCAAATGGGGTGGTTTGAGTATCTCAGAAATTGCTCATCTCCTGGTATTTTCACACACAATTGTCTGTAGAGTTTACAGAGAATGGTGTGAAAAACAAAAAAAAACATCCAGTGAGAGGCAGTTCTGTGGGAGAAAACACCTTGTTAATGAGAGAGGTCAGAGGAGAATGGTCAGACTGGTTCAAACTGACAGGAAGGAGGCAGTAACTCAAATAACCACACGTTACAACAGTGGTGTGCAGAGGAGTTTCTCTGAATGCACAACACGTCCAAACTTGACCTGGATGGGCTACAGCAGCAGGAGATCGTAAACATGCACTCAGTGTCCACTTTATTATGTAAAGGAAGTACCTCATGAAGTGTCCACTAAGTGACCCATTCCTGGATCTCACCATCAGGGGGTTTTTAGAGTACCCGAGAATTGCTGTCACCTACTCCGCATCAGCTACACCAGCACTCCGGTATGAGTTGATAGTTTTCAGCAACACACACAAAATGCTGGAGGAACTCAGCAAGCCAGGCATCATCTATGGAGGGGGAATAAACAGTCGATGTTCCAGGCGGAGACCCTTCATCAGGACGGAAACGGAACCGGGAAGAAGCCAGAGCAAGAAGTTGGGAAGAGAGGGAGTACAAGCTGGAATGTGATAGGTTAGGCCAGATGGCGGGGGGGGGGGGGAATGGATGGGTGGGAGGGGTAAATGTTGTAAGAGGCCAGGATGTGATAGGTGGAATAGACCTATCACAGACTGAAGAAGAAAGAATCTGATAGAAGAGGACAGTGGGTCATGGGAGAAAGGGAAGGAGGAGGGAGGTGATGAGCACTTAAGGATAAGAGAAAGGTGAGAGGAGAACAAGAAATGGGGAATGGAGAAAGAGGAGAGGGGGAAAAATTACTGGAATTCAGCGAAGAACCTTGATACTTTACATCAGCTACACCAGCCCTCCAGTTTGGGTTCATGATCTACTGCTGGAGCCCTCCGCTTCCAGGTTCGGCGTGCTGTGCCTTCAGAGGTCTTCCACGTCCGCAGAACCGCTTGAATTTATAATAGTGCTGGATCTCTGAGTCCCTCTTTCTCTCCTGCAGCACATCAATGAGCTGACCATGAGACTGAACATGGAAGACATCCTGTGCAGGGCGGAAGCGATATACCAGCAGTTGGCTGCCTGTCCGGTGAGTTTGGCCAGAAGCAACAACTGCAGTAATGTGTCACCATACTTCACAGCTTTGTAAGGAACGTGAATCTGTCTGGGATAGGGACTGAGTTCCAATGGCAGATGGAATACAGTGTGGGGAAGCACTTTGAGCCTTTCCTGGTTGGCTGCAGGTGACTAGTGATATTCCTCGCTTGGTGTTGGTCCATTACTTTCCAGTATATATGTTAATGACTTGAATGATGGGATTGATGGCATTTTGGCCACGTTTGTGTGTGATACAAAGACCATATAGGAGCAAAACTAGGCCTTTTGGCCCATCAAGTCTGCTCTACCATTTCTCATGGCTGATCCAATTTTCCTCTCAGCCCCAAACTCCTGCCTTCTCCCTGTATCCCTTCATGCTCAGACCAATCAAGAATCTATCAACCTCTGCCTTAAATATGCATAAAGACTTGGGCCTTCACAGCTGCCTGTGGCAACGAATTCCACAGATTCGCCACTCTCTGGCTAAAGGAATTCCTTCTCATCTCTGTTCTAAAAGGATCCCCCTATATTTTGAGGCTGTGTCCTCTGGTCTTAGACTCTCCCACCATAGGAAACATCCTCTCCACATGCACTCTATCAAGGCCTTTCACCATTCGATAGGTTTCAATGAGATCACCCCTCATTCTTCTGAATTCCAGTGAATACAGGCCCAGAGCCATCAAACGTTCTTTATATAACAAGCCATTCAATTCTGGAATCATTTTTGTGAACCTCCTTTGAACCCTTGCCAGTCTTTGCACATCCTTTCTAAGATAAGAGGCCCAAACCTGCTCACAATACTCGAAGAGAGGCCTTATCAGTGTTTTACAAAGTTTTAAAGATAGGTGGAAGGGCTTTTACTGTTGGGCGGTAGGGAGCCTGTAGAAAGACTTGGACAGATTAGGAGAACGGGGAAGAAGTGGTAGGTGGAATACAGTGTCGGGAAGTGTACGGTCATGCACTTTGGTAGAAGGAATAAAAGCATCGACTGTCTTCTAAATAGGGAGCAAATGCAGAAATCGGAGGTGCAAAGGGGGTCTTAGTGCAAAGGTTGAGTCGACAGTGAGGAAGGCAATGCAGTGTTAGCATTCAATGTTAGAATATAAAAGGATGTAATGCTGGGGCTTAATAAGGAATTGGTCAGACCATATTTGGAGTATTGTGAGCAGTTTATGTAAGAAAGGGTGTGGTGGCATTGGAGAGGGTCCAGAGGAGTTTTACAAGGATGATCTCAGGAATGAGAAGGTTATCCTACGAGGAGTGTTTGATAACTCTGGGACTGTACATACTAGAGTTTAGAAGAATGGTGGCGGGGTGGAATCTCATTGAAACACACCAAATATTGAAAGGCTTAGATAGAATGGATGTGCATCTAGGGCTAGAGGGCACAGTCTTGTAGATGGAAGCCCCTTTAGAACAGAGGCAAAGAGGAATTTCTTCAGCCAGAGGGTACTGAATCTGTGGAATTCATTGCCACAGACAGCTGTGGAGGCCAAATCATTGGGTATATGTAGAGGGGTGGTTTATTGTTTCTTGATTACTAAGGGTGTCAATAGCTACAGGAGAAGCAGGTGATGGATGGTTGTATGAGCAGCGAGCACTGGCGCCAAGCAGACAATCTCTTGAGAGTATTAATAATGGCTGGGGTCACCTGTCTTGTGAAGCCACTGCCTAGAAGAAGGCAATGGCAAACCACTTCTGTAGAAAAATTTGCCAAGAACATTCGTGGTCAAGATCGTGATCGCCTGCGTCATATGACATGGCACATGATGATGGTGACGATGAAACTGAGATACTGGGGTAAAATTTTGTGTATTAAGTAAGCTGAGGTAGTCAGAAGCAAGCAATGCTGAATATGGTGCTCTGGTTGCAGAGACACAAGAGATACTGCAGATGCTGGGGATCTAGAGCAAAACACACAATGTGCTGGAGGAGCTCAGCAGGTCAGGCAGCACCTGTGAGTGGGAATAAACAGTTAATGTTTTGGTTTGAGACTCTTCATTGGGACTGGACAGGTTACAGATGTAGTGCAGTGTAGGTAAATTTGGAGAGGTAGATTTGGAGATAAAGTATTAACCTTCAGTACACAGGAGGTCCAATCAATAGTCTGATAACAGCAGGACAGAACCTATCCTTGAGTCTGGTGTTATGTGCTTCCAGTCTTTTGCATCTTCTGTTGATGGGAAGGGGGAGAAAAGAGAATGTCTGAGGGGGGTGGGGCCTTTTGATTATTTTGGCAGCTTTACTGAGGCAGCAGGAAATGTAGACAAAGTCCATGTAGGGGCGGCTGGTTTGTGTGACCTGTCGTGAAAGGTTGAATAGGTTAGTTCTTTATTACCTAGAGCACAGGAGAATGAGGGACGGTTTGAGGGAGGTGCACAAAATTATGAGGGGTATAAATAGGGTAAATATAAGCAGGCTTTTTCCACTGAGGTTGGGTGGGAGTAGAGTAAAGGTCACGGGTTAAGGATGAAAGGTGAAATGTTTAAGGGGAACATGAGGGGAAACTTCTTCACTCAGAAGGTGGTGAGAGGGTGGAACGAGCTGCCAGCACAAGTGGTGGATGTGCATTCAATTTCAACATTTAAGAGAAGTTTGCGTAAGTACATGGATGGGAAGGTTATGGAGGGCGATGGTCCAGGTGTAGGTTGATGCGTCTCAGCTGAGTAATAATTTGCCATGGACTAGATGGGCTGAAGGGCCTGTTTCTGTGCTGTCGTACATGACTGGGCTATCTATACTTTCACAACTCTCATGCAGATTGAGAGGTTAATTGGCTGCTGAAAATTGCCCCTAGTGGTAGGCAGGTAATATATCAGGAAATTTGAATGAAATGTGGTTTAGAGTCTTGAATGTCTGAATGACCCAGAGAGCAATGTTGGCTGGAGTCAGGGCGTTGTGCATTGGCTCTTGGTAGGGTCACCCATGCCAGACAGGTCAAAGGGTAGAGGCCAGACTAAGAGTAGTCCACCGATCCTCCGGGTTCGGGGGTTCAGCTCAGGACTAACAACCCTGAGCGGAAACAGCGATGAAGAATCCTTCTACATCTGGCTGGCTAAAGACAGACAGCGATGGAGGACCTTCATTGCTGCCGTAAACTACAGCGGCATAGCCGGCTGGAAGTAAATAAGTGTAACGATGGCTTGACGGACTTGAGTGAACGAGTGATGTCTGTGCCGGTGACTAACCACTTTGGTGGTGGGAGGGATGACAAGCGGAGGAGACTGAGGACAGAGGATGCAGAGTGGGGGAGTAGAAACAGTTGGTGTGTCGCGGGGAGTGTGGGGAATCAGCCGGTGGTGGTGGGTCAGTAGAAGGCATGCTGGAAGGTTGAGAGCAGAGGGCGAGGTGTTGCCCACAGAACTAATGGCTCTCTTTCCTCTTGAACAGCAGCTGCAGCGGAGTGTGCAGCAGATCCTGGGTCTGGCGGAGGCCTGCACCCCTACGCCCAGCTCGCGCTCAGGGTCCAGTACAGGAAGCTCACCCGAGGCACTATCCCCCAGCCAGATGCACGAGTCGGAGCTGACAGACAGCGCCTCGCACAGCCTTCCCGACAGCAGCATCGAGATCCTACATACTGACGACGGGAACTTGGAGTCTACCCACAGCCCATAGGTGCCGGGGAGGCCCTGCCAACCCCTTCCCAGCAGAAAGCCTTGAGCCCTCACCCAAGACACTCGCACGTTTTCAGCAAAGCCCGTGAGCAAGACGTTTACCTACACAGCTTTGAAAATGAGACCAACTTCATGCAATTAGTCCCGTGACATGGACAATTATCCCTCCCCTCACTAACTTAGCTTTGCACCGGTGAATTGTACTGTAACGTCTGACGTTTATCCTGAATCCTGTAGGAGGCCTTGCGAACCAGTTACTCTGTTTAGATAATTAAGTGCCCTTTCTCAAGGGAACAGTGCTTCTCTCTCCAGAGGCTGTTTTTCCGGATAGTTTTATGAATTACACAGCAGGTCAAGCAGCATCTATAGGGTGAAAATTTCCCCCCACTTCCTTTATTCCCTCTCTGACCAGTCTATTACTTCCCCCTGGGTCCCCTCCTCCTTCCCTTTCTCCCATGGTCCACTCTCCTCTCCTATCAGATTATTTCTTCTCCAGCCCTTGACCTTTCCCACCCGCCTGGCTTCACCTATCACCTTCTAGCTAGCCTCCTTCCCCTCCCTCCACCTTTTTATTCTGGCATCTTCCCCCTTCCTTCTCAGTCTTAATGAAGGATCTCGGCCCGATACATTGATCGTTACTTTTCCGTAGATGCTGCCTGATGCTCCTCCAGCATTTCGTGTATGTTGCTTTGAGGGTGATAAAGAGTTAATTTCTCTTTTTTTTATATATATATATATATAGAGATACATGCCCTTCTGGCCCAGTGAGACTGTGCCTCCCAAATACACCCATGTGACCGATTAACCTACTATCCCGTACGCCTTTGGACTGTGGGAGGAAACGGGAGCACCCGGAGGAAACCCACGCGGTCACGGGGAGAACGTACAAACTCCTTACAGACAGTGGTGGGAGTTGAACCCACATATTGGCATGTAATAGTGTTACACTAACTGCCACTGTCTGCGGGAGTGTGCGCTCCGGGCGCGTGGGTTTCACCCACGATCCAAAGACGTATGGGTTAATAGGTTAATTGGTTACACGGGTGTAATTGGGTGATGCAGGGCTCACTGGGCCTCGAGCCTGTTACTCCCCTATATCTCTAAATAAACAGATTAACCTTGCAGGCTGATGATCTATCGAAAAGACTCGAAGTTGCAGTAGAGGGGAGAGAATAGGAAAGAACCAAAGGTCAGTGATACGATGGAGACCAAGAGAGATTGAATGAGACCGTAATGACGTCAGCTAAAGGACAAAGGCAAGGGTGAGGAACTAACAGAAGGTACATAAAACAATAGGTGTGGTGATGCTTTTGCCACTGTGCATCTGAACAGTGGGAGGAAACCCACGCAGATACTGGGAGAGTACATGCAGACAGGGCTGGTTAACGTAACACTGCTACAGCCCCAGCATTACCATCCTCTGTCTGCTGGAATCACCACCAATTACGTCGTTCAAACTTACTTGTGTCTCTCCTTTCTCTGCTTAATATCCCAGCTCAGCTGAAACTTCAGCCTGAATCTTTATCTGTTTTTTTTTTGTTACCCCTTCACAGATGAACAGCTGAAATCTCCCACCATTTTTATTTTGCTTTAGTTTCAGAAGTTAGCACCTTGCATTAGGGTTTTCTCTCTCCGCCAAGGGAGCACTGGTTTCCTGCCTCTCCCCCTGCAGTACTGCAGCCAAGCTCCCATGGAGTTATTTTAATTCTATGATCACTACAAGATAGCAAACATTCATCATGCTGATGGTGTGTGCCCCAGCTCTGCACCTTGCTGGGTGCTGCCCCTGCTTTCTCCGATTCTCTCTTCCCACAAGCACTGAACTTTTCCAGCATGCTTTGTTTGATTTGACAAAAGGTAATCTCTTCTCAGTGGCCACCCTCACCTTCACACCCTCTCCCCTGCCCCCTCCACCTACTTCTCTCCCCCTCGGCCAGCTAATCAGTACATTTTGCATGGTAAAAATCACCCACTGCCTCATTGCTGCCAGCTGTTCTCTGTCGGACGAGCATTGTGGACGTATGGTTCTGCTGAGAATGTTACCTTTTGATTTTGTTGATTAGTGTCTGTTCCTCCTACCATGTCACTCACCACATGAGGGCAGAATCCTTTTTTACACAGGCGCGTATTAATCTTCCCCCTCTGCAGAATATTTAAGTGCTGCAAAGTATATTAAGGCATCCTATAAGTTAACTCTTTTTCACTGAACTATTTCTGTCGATGGATTTGATGGTGACTTCTTGAATCCATCTTAGTGATGAGGAAGGCTGCAAAATATACAAAGCCTATAGTTTCTTCTAACTGTGTGTTTAATGGCTTGTGATTATGCTGCATTAAATATTTGTCACAGATTTTCTTTGTATTAAATATATATATATATATACTGTATATCTGTAGTAGAAATATATCAGAATGAGTGGATTACAAGTTGAAAGTTATGTTCCATTGTGCCAAACAGAAAGGATGGCGAAATGTATCACAAATTATGTTATATGAGAGATAATGTGCAATTCTGTCTCCGTTTCTCTCCCCCCTCCCCCATCTCTCTCTCTTTCTCTCTCTCTCTCTGTCTCCCTCTCTCTCCCCCCCCCCCCGGCTGTGATAGTGGGTGTCTGTCTGTCTCTCTCTCTCTCTGACACAATGTGTATGTCTCATTTTCTCTCTCATTTTCTCTCTCTCGTTCTTTCTCTCTCTCTCCTCTCTCCTCTCCTCTCTCTCTCTCTCTCTCTCTGTCATTCTCCCTCTCTCATTCTCCCCCTCCCTCCCTCTTACCCTCTTCCTCCCTCTCTCATTTTCTCTGTCCGCCTGTGTGTCCCTCTGCTTTTGGAGTACACATTTTTTGAGTTTCTTGAAAAGGCATGTGAACAAAAGAATTTGCATTCCGTACATACTGTTCCATCCACTTGTAGAGGTGTGGTTAGTTTGTGGAACACACAACTGTCTGAAATTAGCCACAGGACGCAATTGGCTGCTACAATAGCAACTTTCAGACAGACAATGGACAACTTGTTTGCTTTGAGAAGAGTGAAATTTCCTCTGTATCAAAGAACTCTATCTGTCCTGCACTTGTTTTTGGAATGTTATAGAGGGGTTATAGAGGGAGCTTTGCAGAATCTAACCTTCTTCCCTCTTTCCCCCCACACCCCAAACAGCTGTTTTTGCTCTGGGAGAATTAAACGGAATAGTGTAGAAAAAAAAGTAAACAGTATTTAACCCACTGGGTGCCTGAAGTTACTGTGTTTGTTTCCAGTTACTGACAAGACTCTAACTGATTCAATAAAAGAAATCGTTTCAAATAATCAGAGGTAGTTATCAATGTTGACACATCAAACCAGCTCCATCATGGGAGAGGATGTGGTACAGCCACTGCTTTAAGTTATGAATCACCTGTTGCCTTCAAACATGCCCATGTACACAGCTAAATGAAACAACATTCCTCTGGGGCAAAACACAGTACTGTACATATTTTACAATATGGCTCATGTAGTTTTTGGCCCCTTATCTTCGAAAGGATGTGCTGAAACAGGAGAGGCTTCAAAGGAAGTTCACGAAAATGATTCCAGGATTGGATGGCTTCTCGTGTGAAGAGCGTTTGATGGCTCTGGACCTGTACTCACTGGAATTCAGAAGAATGAGAGGTGACTGCATTGAAACCTATCGAAAGGTGAAAGACCTTGATAGAGTGGATGTGGAGAGGATGTTTCCTGTGGTGGGAGAGCCTGAGACCGGAGAACACAGCCTCAGAAGAGAGAGGCATCCTTTTAGAACGGAGATGAGATATTTCTGTAGCCAGAGAGTGGTGAATCTGTAGAATTCTTTGCCACAGCTAGCTGTGGAGGCCAAGTCTTTATGTATATTTAAGGCAGAGGTTGATAGATCCTTAATTGGTTAGGGCATGAAGGGATATGGGGAGAAGGCAGGAGACTGGGGCTGAGAGGAAAATTGGATCAGCCATGATGAAATGACAGATAAGACTTGATTGGCCATTAATTCTGCTCCTATACCTTATGGTCTTATATAGTGACGATAAATCACATATTGTCACAAAATAATATTAGCACAAGTCCCTGAGTGGCAGGGCCTGAACATTGATGGTGCATGGGATGTTGTCCTGGAACCACGTTTCTGTAAGAACAAGCACGCAGCAGTTCCTCCTCTCACTCTGGGCTAGTTGCAGACAATGTTTGTTTTCCAGGAAGTGAACTTTGGAGAGCAGGATTAACGGGACAGCTGGTCTGCAGGGATTAGCCCTTTAACCTGGTACGGATTCCAGCTCCTTCCCTGGGTGCCTGCGACAGGTGAGGGCCTGGACTGGGCAATAACCCAAAGCTAGGCAGCTCCTGTGCTGTCTGTCTTGCTAATGAACTGGACGTGCAGTACTTTGTACGTGTCAACCCAGCAGAAACCATCCAGAGGATGACAGGAGCAATGGTCACTGAGAGACTTCATCAGCTAGGTAAGGATCTGGCCAGGTTAATCCTGAGCTCCACCAACATATGGCACGTTGTGCCTGTCCCATCTCCAGCCACAGGTTGACACCAGCATTTTTTTTTTTACTAACAACAGCTCCTGTGTCATCAGTCTCAACTGCTTGTAGCACCCTCTCCGAGACCAGAACTAGAGGTCATAGGTTAAGGGTGAAAGGTGAAATGCTTACAGGGAACATGAGGGAGGATTTCTTCCCTCAGAGGGGTGATGAGAGTGGGGGGGGGAAGCTGCCAGCGGAAGTGGTATCTTGTGGGTTCGATGTCAACATTTAAGAGAAGTTTGGACAAGTACATGGATGGGAGGGGTGTGGTCCAGGTTCAGGTTGATGGGATCTAGGCAGAAAAATAGTTCAGCATGGACTAGATGGGCTGAAGGGTCTGGTCCGCACTGTAGTCCTCTATGACTCTATAGTTCACCTGTAGCAATACTATAAATCTGATCTGTGACATTACACTCAGTGTCAGTAAGACCAAAGAACTGATTGTGGACTTCAGAAAGGCTAAGACGAGGAAACACACTCTAGTCCTCATAGAGGGAGCAATATCAAGTTCCTGGGTGTCAAGATCTCTGAGGATCTAACCTGGACACAACATATCGATGCAGCTACAAAGAAGGCAAGACAGCAGCTATATTTCATTTGGAGGAGATTTGGTTTGTCACCAAAAACACTTGCAAACATCTATAGATGTGCTGTGGAGAGCATTCTAACTGGCTGCATCACCGTCTGGTATGCGGGGGTCGGGGAGGGAGCTACTGCACAGGATCATAATAAGTTGCAGAGAGTTGTAAACTTAGTCAGCTCCATCATGGGTACCAGCCTCCGTAGCATCCAGGACATCTTCAAGGAACGATGCCTCAAAAAGGTGGCATCCATCATTAAGGGCCCCCACCACCCAGGACATGCCCTCTTCTCATTGTTACCATCAGGAAGGTTCTTCCGCTCTGCCATCCGATTCCTAAATGGACATTGAACCCTTGAACACTACCTCACTACTTTTTTGCTCTACTTATTTAATTTAACTATTTAATATAAATATACACTTACTGTAATTCACAGATCTTTTTCTCTATGCTACCATTGTACTGCAGCTGCAAAATTAACAAAATTTCATGACGTGCTGGTGATATTAAACCTGAATTCTAAATCAGATTTAGAATTGAGATCTAATTCTAAATCTCAAATATATATTTCACACTGAGCTGACCTTTTAAACAATTACCTTACCTTTACACATATAAGCAGACCTCCCCTGATTATGACAGCGGTTAATCAAAAACGTATTTTTGCTTAAGTACCAGACTATAGAAATGGATTATTTTCAATTTGGCTTGTCTATACAGGGGATCAAACTCACTGAGGTCTTGGTCGTGGGCAGCCTTTGATAGGATGCAAGGATATTGCAGAAACTCATCTCTGCTCCAAGCGCATTAGCATTTTTCCCCTCTTTCCGCATGACCCTTTAAATCGATGGAAATGATTTAAAGGGAAATAGCATTAAAATATGATCTGAAAATTCAATTAAAAGCACTTACAAATCAGTGTAACCAATACAATGGAACAATTGTCTCTTAACGATAATGCCTTCTCTGTTCCTCAGGCCAAGAATCCCCACTGAAGTGAGAGGGAAGTTGCCAAGCCCTATCGGCATCAGAGGAGACTGATGGCCCCCGTTTGGCACAGTAAGTTCTGGAGTTGCTGCAGATCGACGCGAAGCCAGCACTGGTGTAGGAGTGGGTACAGCCTGCACCCATTTCTTATCATGCTTGATATGTTATTCCCCTGGTATTGTGGCACGGAGGCAGGGTTGGCGAAATGCTTCACAGCTCCAACGACCCGGGTTCAATTCCCGCCGCTGTCTGTACCCGGGACTGCATGGGTTTCCTCCGGGTGCTCCAGTTTCTACCCAAAGGCATGCAGGTCAGCATTAGGGCGTGCCGTGTTGGCACCAGAGACACGGCGACGCTTACGGACTGTCCCCGTCGGAATGATGAAACTCACGCAGTCGTGGGGAGAAAGTACAAACCCTGTACAGACGGTGCCGGAAGTGAACCCTGGACCCCAACGCCCAGAACTGTAATAGCGTTACATTAGCCACTGTACTACCTTGGCACACCCGTTTGGTATCATGCTTGGCACAGACAAATGGTCAAAGTGCCCGTTCCTGTGCTGTATTTTCTTGTGTTCTAAAGGTAGAAAATTCTTGGAGGGCTTGCTGGGGTGGGGGGTGGTGCTCAAAATAATGAGTTAGGCCACTTGGGTCTAAAATTTAAAAAAAAACACCCATGCACAGAACGGTGGATCTTTAGAATTCTCTACTCTGGAAGGTTGTGGAGGCTGCCTTTGAAACCAAGATGATTTAATTTTTCAATATTAGAGGAACTGAATGTGAAAGGATTGTTCATGAATGTAGAAAATCAGTGAGGGTGATACTGAATGACTGAGTAGGCTGCAGGAGCCAAATGCCCTTCGCTCCTGTTTCATTCACTGATGTGAATGCTGCAGCTTGGCAGTGTTGTGTTTGACTGCCCTCTGCTGGAGAGCTTGGGGTGAGCAGCTTTTCTCAAAAAAAAACTACATGTGATCCTGTCGAAGTGTAGTCACAGGAGATAGGGTGATCAATGATATACACTCAGCAATCTCCCACAAGCAGCAATGTGATTATAACAAATTTCACAACATATGCTAGTGACATTCAACCTGATTCTGAGGATGGCTCTCAGGAGGCTGGTTGGAGGCTCGAAGTTTTCAGATGAATGGACTCAGTGTCGGCTGTGGTCGGCTGCTTCCGAGGCATCGGCAAGTTGACGGTGCCTGGAGGTTTATGGCAGGGAGTTTCTCCCTTTTGCCGCCTGCTATTGGGGACTCGGGGACTTTTGAGACTTTTTTTTTACCGTGCCCATGGTTTGTTCTTCATCAAATTATGGTATTGCTTTGCACTGCTGTAACTATATGTTATCATTATGTGGTTCTGTCAGTGTTAGTCTTTGGTTTGTCCTGTTTTCTGTGATATCACTCCGGAGAAACATTGTATCATTTCTTAATGCATGTATGCATTTCTAAATGACAATAAAAGAGGACTGAGTGTTCTCATAATCTAATCCCATATTACGTTTTCTCACTAAGAAGGAAGGAGGATATTTGACCCATCTGAACTATGCTAGCTCTGGGATCAATCTCATTCTCCTATCTATTCTCCTGAAGCCCATTCTCTCTCACAAGTCTGTTGACTTGATGGTGATTGTCCTACCACCCTCCTAAATTAAGGGCAGTTTACAAAGGTCAATCCACCTGACAGCCACATCACTTGGAAGCAGGGACACGCCAAGAGGCCATGGGGTCACAGGGAGAACTTGTAGGCACCATTGGAGGTTGGGATGGAACTGGGGTCACTGGAGCCTTGTGGTTGCAGCACTACCTGCATTTCCAGCATCTGCAGACTTCCTCCTGTTTATAGTTGATATATTTCTTCTCGTCCTCCATAATATTTTATGTATTGCACTGTATTGCTGCTGAAAAACGACAGATTTCGCGACAGGCGTCAGTGATATTAAACCTGATTCTGACATCAGCAATACTTCAGTGCCCGGCCCGTGAAGTGCTGTAGGAAAACCAGGGGCTGTGAAAAGAGCTTATGTATTTAACCGATTTCCCCCGGGATCAATAAAGTATGGCTATGACTATGAACACACTCGTACAAGTGCGTGCATACACCGGCAAACAAAGATCTGGATGTGTACCTATAACACGTACATCAGCATGAATAAGCAGACAGTACAGTAGTTTAGAAAGATGTTACAGCAAATACTGTAATTTCAAAAGTACTTGGGATCTAAATTTTATAACATTTGGGGTGGCAGCTCAGATTGGTAACACTATCTCTTCCACAACCTCCATTGGCACAGGTGCACCACAGGGCTGTGTGCTTAGCCCCCTGCTCTACCCATTTTGCCCTTATGACTGTGAGGCTAAGCAGAGCTCCAATGCCATATTCAAGTTTGATGACGACACCACCGTCATGGGCCGAATCAAAGGTGGCGACAAATCGGCATGTAGGAGGGAGGTTAAAAATCTGGCTGGGTGGCATCATAACAGCAGTGCCAGCAAGAAGGAGCTGGTGGTAGACTGTGGGAGAGGGAAACCAGAGTCCTCATCAGAGGATCCAAGGTGGAGAGGGTCAGCAGCTTTAAATTCATATAAGTGGACTCTCTGACGGTGGTGTCTGAAAAGAGGATGCTGTCCAAGTTGCATGCCATCTTGGACAATGTCTCCCATCCACTACATAATGTACTAGTTCGACACAGGAGTACATTCAGCCAGAGACTCATTCCACCGAGATGCAACACTGAGCGTCATAGGAAGTCATTCCTGCCTGTGGCCATCAAACTTTACAACTCCTCCCTTGGAGGGTCAGACATCCTGAGCCAATAGGCTGGTCCTGGACTTATTTCCTGGCATAATTTACATATTATTATTTAATTATTTATCGTTTTTATATTGCTATATTTATACTCTATTCTTGGTTGGTGCAACTGTAACGAAACCCAATTTCCCTCAGGATCAATAAAGTATGACTATGATTATGACTATGACTATGTAAGATTATTAAGGGATTGGACACGCTAGAGACAGGAAACATGTTCCCGATGTTGGGGGAGTCCAGAACCAGAGGCCACAGTTTAAGAATAAGGGGTAGACCATTTAGAACGGAGTTGCGGAAAAACTTTTTTTTTTGTGGTTCTGTGGAATGCTCTGCCTCAGAAGGCAGTGGAGGCCGATTCTCTGGATTCTTTCAAGAAAGAGTTAGATAGAGCTCTTAAAGATAGCGGAGTGAAGGGATACAGGGAGAAGGCAGGAAAAGGGTACTGATTGTGGATGATCAGCCATGATCACAGTGAATGGCGGTGCTGGCTCGAAGGGCTGAATGGCCTACTCCTGCACCTATTGTCTATTGTCTATATACGGCCTTTGATAATAAAGTTTCCAGCAGATTTGAATTTCTGTATAATTCAGGTAGAAGCAGATATTGACTGGGTTATTGTGAAATTATGGACAACTGACATCAAAAATAGAAAGCTGGGTTAGTTATTTTCAGCTGCAGTGCTTAATTAAAGGTTCCCATATCCATTGCCACCCCTACCCCCTGTCAATTATTGACCCACCAAGGACTTCAATATATAAGGCAGTTGTGTTACGTTTTAGTTCAGAGATACAACACAGTAACAAGCCATTGATCTCACACCACCAGACTACACTCAGGTGACTGATTACTTTACTAACCTGTATGTTTTGGAAATGTGAGCGGTCACGGGAGAGAACATACGGACCCATTACAGACAGCAGCAGGAATTGAATCCGGGTCGCAGGCGCTGGAGTAGCATTAGATGATCAATAATTAATTCTTGGTCAATCACACATCAGATACTGGCAGTCGTTTTATATCCCGATGCTTGCACAGTAGATTTTCCCGGCTGCATCAAATTTTATCATTTAATATGGGCCTTCTGTCAGTCAGGGTCGACGATGGATGCTGCATCCTAGCTGTCTGGATACGCAAGCTGTTGTCCGCATAGCAGAACCCCCTCTTCGCACATCTGATGTACCCAAAGGAATGTCGGTGACCGATACAGTTTGGCACCAGCGGCATCGCAGGAGTTGCCAGTCAGTGTTGAGCTCAACATAGGACTGCCTTAAGGACTCCAGCTCAGGAATTTTCCCTTGGGGTTTACAAGGCAGCGGAGATTTGAGATCTGAGTTTTCCTTCTCCTAGATGAGCTGCCAATCATGGCTGATGGGCCCCATGTACCCAAGGCGATTGGTTTTAAGGCTCCATTACCTGCCTTGCCCCTTTAGAAGGAACAGTTCTGCCAGGCTTAGTGGTTAAGCCCCACGGTGGGCTTGGTTGTCAGAGGCTATTTGAGGTGCATACCATTGGGAGCATTTCACAAGACAAAGAAGCAGAAGTAGGCCATTCGGCCCATCGAGTCTGCTCCGCAGCTCCCCCATGAGCTAAACTATTCACCCATCTAGTTCCAGTTTCCGGCTTTTTCCCCATATCCCTTGATAACCTGACTAATTAGATACCTGCCAATCTCCTCCTTAAACACCCTCAATGATCGGGCCTCCATAGCTGTATGTGGCAACGAATTCCACAAATCCACGACTCTCTGGCTAAAAAAATTTCTCCTCATCTCTGTTTTAACTGGGTACCCTCTAATTCTAAGACTATGGCCTCTTGTCCTGGACTCACCCACCAAGGGAAACAACCTTTCCACATCTACTCTGTCCAACCCTTTCAACGTTGGAAATGTTTCTATGAGATCCCCTCTCATTCTTCTATACTCTAATGAATACAATCCAAGAGCTGACAAACGCTCCTCATATGTTAGCCCCTGCATTCCAGGAATCATCCTCGTAAATCTTCCCTGAACTCTCTCCAACATCACTACATCCTTTCTAAGATAGGGGGCCCAAAACTGCACACAGTATTCCAAATGAGGTCTCACTAATGCCCCATAGAGCCTCATCAACTCCTCCTTACTCTTATACACTATTCCTCTTGAAATGAATGCCAACATAGCATTCGCTTTCCTTACCGCCAATCCAACTTGGTGGTTAACCTTTAGGGTATCCTGCACAAGGACCCCCAAGTCCCTTTGCACTTCCAATTTTTGAATTTTCTCCCCATCTAAATAATAATCTGCCCAATTATTTCTTCTTCTGAAATGTACAACTGTACATTTGCCAACGTTGTATGCATCTCATCTGCCATTTCTTTGCCCACTCTCCTAAACTGACTAAGTCTCTCTGCAACCTTTCCGTTTCTTCAACATTTCCTGCTCCTCCACCTATCTTGGTGTCATCCGCAAACTTAGCCACAAAACCATTTAATCCATAATCCAAATCATCAATATATATCGTAAAGAGAAGCGGCCCCAACACCGACCCCTAATAGGTAGTGGGATCTTATCCCCATTACCACCCCCAGCTATGACAACCTTAAGGAACTAGCATTAAATAATAACCAAATAAATGTGTGGGAGAAGCTGGGTTGGTCAATATACGCAGGGGAATACTTCATGTTGAAGATGATAAGAGGCAATGATAGAGTGGACAGCTGGAGACTTTTTTCTAGAGTGGAAATGGCTAGAAAGGATGTGGGCACTGTTCCCTATAAGCTGCGCGGGTGCGTAGCTGCACAGTAACTAAAATGCTCCCGTGCACGTAGCCTTTGTTGCCACATAGCTGGAATTGGGCACAACTGGAAAAATTGGAATTGGAAAAAGTTTATGGTACATGAGAAGTTTTCTTTGTTGTACTGTTTTTCATTATAGTCTTCAAATAATACACAAAATCAAAGTGTAGGAAATTTCAGGCTGTGTAAAAAGTTCCAACTCAAAGCAATGGTTGGTCCGCACAGCTGTAAAAAAAAAATAGATTAGAGGAATATTGGATGTGGAAGCTTTGGAGAGGGTGCAGAGGAGATTTACCAGGAGGCTACCTGGATTAGAGAGCATGTTTTATGAGAATAGGTTGAGGAAGCTAGAACTTTTCTCTTTGGAGCAAAGGAGGATGAGAGGTGACTTGATAGATGTGTATAAGATGATATGAGGCATAGATCGAGTGGACAGCCAGAGACTTTTTCCCTGAGTGAAAATGGCATAATTTTGAGGTGATTGGAGGAAAGTATAGGGGAGATGTCAGAGGTAGATTTTTGATTACAAAGAGAGTGGTGGTCATATGGAATGGTCTACCAGGGGTGGTCATAAAGGCAAATAAATTTGGAGCATTTAAGTCTCTTAGATAGACACGTGTGTTGGCACGTGGCCAAGTGGTTAAGGCATTCGCCTAGTGACCTGAAAGTCGCTAGTTCGAGCCTTGGCTGAGGGAACGTGTTGTGTCCTTGAGCAAGGCACTTAACCACACATTGCTCTGCGACGACACTGGTGCAAAGCTGTATGGGTCCTAATGCCCTTCCCTTGGACAACATTGGTGGCGTGGAGAGGGGAGACTTGCAGCATGGGCAACTGCCAGTCTTCCATACAACCTTGCCCAGGCCTGCACCCTGGAAACCTTCCAAGGTGCAAATCCATGGTCTCATGAGACTAACGGATGCCTATAGATAGACACAAGTTAAGGAACGAGGAGCTTGGCCTGACAGCCAAGCACATCAATATGGAACATGAGAAATAAAGCTGACCAAATCACTCCAAACCTCTCCACTGAAGCCTGCGTCTCCTTATACCAAGCTGAGTACAGTTGATTGATGGATCATGAACCTGGAAATCCTCTTGGACAGGAGAAGGTAGGTCAGAACATTGTTGCATATCCTGGTAATAACCATTAAGGGCATGGGCTGGTTGTAGATTTGTAGGAACATAAAGCATGGGCACAGGCTCCTCAGCCCACTGAGTCTGCCCCAACCATCAGTCAACGTTCTCACTAAGCCTGAATTAATTCCTCCCACATTCTCACCAGCCGTCGGGGTGGCAAGGTAGCGTAGAGGTTAGTGCGACACTGTGACAGTGCAAGCAGCCCAGGTTCAATCCTGCCCTTGTTTGTACATTCTCCCCATGACCGCGTGGGACAGGGACAGAGTTGAAGGGATGATGTTGGATTTGGGCCTTGGAGTCAGAGTTGGGACCCCAGCAGTCTTACCAAAGAGGGGTTGACCAATTAGTTGGTGTGTGGGGTTGCGTCTGCCAGTGTTAGTGCGGTGCCCCGGTTTCTGCCCACATCCTACAGGCGTACGGGTTAGTAGGTTAATTAGTCACGTGGGTGTAATGAGCAGGGTGGGCTCGTAGGGATGGAAGGGCCGGTTACCGAGCTGTATCTCTAAACCAAAAAAATAAACAAACTCTCCAGGGCCTCTACCACTCAGCTACCCTCTAGGGACAATCTACAGCAGCCAATTAACCGACCCACCCATGTGCTTTCAGGATGTGAGAGGAAACATGCACAGTCACAGGGAGAACCTACCCCAAGAGGGTTGATTTAGGCACCAGGCCAGATTGAAAAGGTCAGAGTGTCGGGGCCTGGGGTGAGGGAAGGGCCAGGTTCAGATCACTGCTCCACGACTTGGCTCTGCGCTAATCTAGGGCAGTGGTCCCCAACCACCGGGCCGCGGACCAGTACCGGGCCACAAAGCATCTGCTACTGGGCTGCGAGGAAACAATATGATTTGACGATATGAAATGATATGAGTCAGCTGCACCTTTCCTCATTCCCTGTCACGCCCACCGTTGAACTTGAATACATCCCCCCCTCCTTTGGCCGGTCCACAAGAATATTGTCAATATTAAACTGGTCCGTGGTGTGAGAAAGATTGCGGACCCCTGATCTATGGGACTCTCTTTGTGGACTTCAGTTCAGAACACTATTTGCCTGTGGTTATTGTTTGCACAATGTTTTTTTTCCCCTCTCTCTGCACGTTGGGTGTTCAACAGTTTTTTTATATGGGTTCTTTTGGATGTCTTTGTTCCGCGGCTGCCTGTAAGGAGACAAATCTCAAGATTGTATAATGTATGCATACTTTGATAATTAATGTACTTTGAGCTTTGAAGATCAGGTAGTGAATCAGTGGCTACATTGGCTTCACCTTCATGTCACCTGTAAACAGCTCCTGATGCTCGTGAGCTCTAAGGCATCTGCTGCTACTGAATGAGCCTTTATACAGCTTCCTCCGCAATCTCAGGGAGGAGGAGAAGATGGCGGCACGATGCAGTGCGGTAGGGTACCATGCACAGTTCTGATTTGATGGAGACAGACGTGAGAGTACGGAGGAACATCTGGAGAAACTTCTGAAATGCCCGCTTCGCTGCCGCCGCTACTGTGCAGTACCGGAATCTCTGGAGGAGAAGGCCCTGAATCCTCGGCTTTGCTTGTTTTGGCGGCCGGGGCAAGGTCGAAGGTGCTCGGCAGAGGATGGTGCTCAGGAGGCGGTATTGGAGGGGCTGGTTGGAGGCTCGAAGTTTTCGGATGGACGGACTCAGAGTCGGCTGTGGTCAGCTGCTTCCAAGGTATCGGCAGTTGTCAGTGCCTGGAGGTTTATAGCAGGGAGTTTCTCCCTTTTGCTATCGGGGACTCGGGTCGATCGGGACTTTGAGACTTTTTTTTTTACCGTGCCCATGATCTGCTCTTCATCAAATTATGGTATTGTTTTACATTGCTGTAACTATATGTTATGATTATGTGGTTCTGTCAGTGTTAGTCTTCGGTTTGTCCTGTTTTTCTGTGATATCACTCTGGAGGAACATTGTATCATTTCTTAATGCGTGCATGCATTTCTAAATGACAATAAACGAGGACTGAGTGTTCTCATAATCTAAAAACTTTACTGTAGCGGAGCACACTGAAGAAACTCTCCAACGTTTTTGAGGTCAGGCCTAAAATGGACAGTTTTGATTTGGACATTGGGGGCCGAGTTGGGGTGCCAGCAATCTCATCAAAGGACGTTAACCAGTTAATGGGGAAGGTGTTGAACCTGCTGGGTTTTACTGGGAAGCCAGAGGGAAGAGTCAGGATGAGGAAATGTTTGGTTTGAAGCCAAAGGTCAGTAGGCTTTGGGAAGTTGGATCCCGAGTCAGGAGGTAGGTGGGGAGTCAGAGAATGAGGGTGATGGGACCCACTGTCTAAAGGAAAGAAGGGTATTGACCAGTGATCATGAGACTTCAGATACTAGGAGATCTTGAAGAACACACACAAAATGCTGGAGGAACTCAGCAGGTCAGGCAGCATCTATGGAGGGGAATAAACAGTCGCTGTTTTGGGCCGAAGTTGGTTGATTGCTGATGCTGACTCAGTGAGCTGTTCCAGTGCCCCACCTTCCTATGACAACAATGTGACCTAATTTCCCAGGCAACAGGCTAAAATAACAGCTGGGCGCTTGACATCATTGCTCAAGTGTTTGATGTGCAAACTGCGTCAGCACGGCAGTTTGTGAGTCAGGAGTAGCCACCTTCCCAGAGCTTCATAATTGGACCCAGAAATCATCACGTGGTTGTGTTTGAACTCGTCTCTGCATCAGTCACCTCCAGATCTGGGAGTGGCCCAAGAGCTTATGATTGAAGTAAGGCTGGATATTCCCAGGGGCCGCTAAACCTTGCGGATTCTTGCTGAACGATCTAGTCCAGTTCACAGTGCCAGTATGCTAATGTTTACATACAACTGGCTTCTAAGTGAACTGCCACATTTTGTCTGCAAAACTCTTTAAAACCAGCGACTGGCAATCTTTCATTTAGACTGCAGACAGCCACTGAAGCCTTTGCTTCCCAAGGAGTTGGTGATCTGGAGGCGCCTAGTTCAGTTTTGCTATAGGCAGCATCTGTGGAAAGGAAACAGAAGATGCCCTTCCCTTTCCTTCAATTTGCCACTGGCTTCCCTCTTACCTTGTCTCTTCTCCTCACCTGCCTATCATTTCCCCCTGGTGCCCCTCTCCCTTTGGAGTCATAGAGTCCTATAAAAGTACAGCACAGAAACAGACCCTTTGGCCCATCTAGTCCATGCCAAACTGCCTAGTCCCAGTGACCTGCACCAGGACCATAGCGCTCTGTACCCCTGCTATCCATGTACCTATCCCAAACTTCTCTTAAATGTTGAAATTGAGCTCGCCTGCACCACTTGCACACTCTCATGACCCTCTTTCTCCCATGGTCCCCTCCCCCATGATCTCCATGTCAATCCAGGGCTCTTCAACCTGTATCTTTCATTCCGCTTCTCTCTCCACAGAGGCTGCCCGACCGGCTGAGTGCTTCCAGCATTTTTTCTTTGTAGTTCAGATTTCCGGCATCTGCATGTTTGTTTAATCGTCATTTCCATGTCAGTAAAGGAAATGATGTCATTAGCCAGGTGATGCCAGGAAGAGCAATTGGGTGATCTGACTCCTTGTCTCAAAATGACCAGGGGCTATGTGCTTTGAGGCAAATAAGTGAACCTGAATCTGGCAGGCTCGTTGTGGAACAGTGATGATGCACATTCCAGCTGCAGACTATTAAGAGTTATGAAGGAGCATCCAATCAGATTTGACCAGATGTAGACCAATTCCAACGTGGCCTGGCATGGAAACGCCAATGCCCAAGAATGGAAGGGCATTGGATCCGGCCCAGTCCATCACAGGAGAAACATTACCCACCACTGAACACATCTACAAAGAGCACGCCACCGGAAACCAGCCTCCATCATCGAGGACTCTCACTTCCGCCATCGGGAAGGAGGTACAGGAGGCTCAGGTCCCACACCGCCAGGTTCATGAACAGTTGGCTGGGATTACTTCCTTCGGTCCGTTATGAGTCTGGAGCCTTTCCGGCCTGATTGTTGTAGGTTAGCGGGCCAGACATCTGCACTTAAGGATCAATAGTGAGACTCTTGGGGTTGTAAAAGATCCAGTCTTTGCTTCAAACCTTTTTACGTGTCCGTGAAGATGTAATTAAGAACAATATACACAGCCCCAACAGTTCAGTTAAACCTTTCTGATTGGATGTTTATTGGAAATCATCGTGTAAGATTGTCATCAGCCTTACTTTACTCACTGATGATGGTGGTATCATTTCAAACAGTCGAAGTATAAACGGAAAACGCTGAAAATGCTCGGCATGTCGGGCAGTGTCTGTGGAGAGAGAAACAGTTAATGCTTCAGGTATGAGACCCTTCTTTGGAATTGGGAAAGAGTGCTGTCCCTTCGTTCGGGATAGTCTCGTCCTGGAAACATTCCAACATCTACCCTGGAGTGAACTCTCGGGATTGTATACCTCCTGTACGTAATAAAGTGGCCACTGGGTGAATGTCAGTGGTCTTCTGCTGCTGTAGCCCATCCACTGCAAGGTCTGATGTGTTGTGCGTTCAAAGATGCTCTTCTGTACACCACTGTTGCACGGTGGCCTTCCTGTTAGCTTAAACTAGTCTGGCCATTCTCCTCTGACCTCTCCCATTAACAAGGCATTTTCACCCACAGAACTGCAGCTCACTGGATTGTTTTTGGGGTTTTTTTGTACCATTCTCTGTAAACTCTAGAAGCTGTTGTACATGAAAATCCCTGCAAATCAGCAGTTTCCAAGATACTCAAACCACCCCATCTGGCACCAACAGTCATTCCACCATCAAAGTCACTTAGATCATATTTCTTCCCCATTCAGATATTTGTTCTGAACAACAACTGAACCTCTTGGCCATGTCTGCATGCTTTTATGCATTGTGTTGCTGCCACATGATTAGCTGACAGAAAAATCCCTTCTTCTCACCAACTACCCCAGTGAATCTCTCTTGAAATACCTTGAAGGACTTTACAGCTTATTCCTGCTAATTTTATTCATTCTTATGCAACGCGCTGTATGGTTTCACTGCTAATGTAGTGGGCTCTCTGTAATCTTTCTTTAGGCATCCGTTAGTCTTGCGAGACCATGGACCTGCGCCTGGAAAGTCTTCACTCTCCAGGGCGCAGGCCTAGGTATGGTTGTATGGAAGACCAGCAGTTGCCCATGCTGCAAGTCTCCCCTCTCCACAACACCAATGTTGTCCAAGGGAAGGGCATTAGGACCCATACAGCTTGGCACCAGTGTCATCGTAGAGCAATGTGTGATTAAGTACCTTGCTCAAGGACACAGCACGTTGCCTCGGCCAAGGCTCAAACTCACGACTTTCAGGTTGCTAGTCCAATGCCTTAACCACTTGGCCACGTAATATTTCACTGCTAAGGTAATGGTTTCTCTGTCGCAGCAATGTTTGAGTTATGACTGGAGATAACAGGGTTGGAATGTGCACTATCCAATGAGAGGCATGTTGTTCTTTCTTGCGGGTCTGGGAGCAGGGATTTCGCGGGCTTTTGTCAGCGAGAGATGAAGAGAGAAGACGCGAGTGGAGAGAGTTGGTAGACTGGCGGACAGAGTGGACTCGGAGCGAGGGTCCGACAGTCAGTGACACTCGGAGGTGGTCGATGGGGAACAAATGGACGAATCCGCGAGCTCCAACGTGCACGTTAGACTGTTTCATTAAAACAGGCCCATTTCCTTTTTATTTTCTTTACTAACTCTATAGTCAGATTAAGATTTATAAAGTTCAATTGTTTAATTGCATAAATACTGTCTGATATTTTACGGTTCGGATTTGTAACCGGGCAACACATCACGCAGCGTCCACAGAAACGAGATTTCTCATTTTGGCCGGGCCAGAGGCTGCCCCACCCTGGACACACACGTGTTAGCTGAACCTGAGGATTACACTTAAGATGTGGGTGTTACCAGCGTTGTGGACGTTTATTGCCCTCACAAACCCCCCCCCGCCACCCATTTGCCCCTGAGATGGTGACGCTCTGGCCTTCCTGAACTATTCTCCCCACAGTGCCCTTGGGGAGGGAGCCCCAGGGTTCAGACCCAGCATCAACAAGAGACTGCCGTGGTTCAAGAAAGGATAAATATTTATA
The DNA here is from genome assembly GCF_963921235.1 of Mobula hypostoma. NCBI lineage: Eukaryota > Metazoa > Chordata > Chondrichthyes > Myliobatiformes > Myliobatidae > Mobula > Mobula hypostoma. The sequence goes on from NC_086107.1 coordinate 112,235,628, forward strand.
GAATCGGCTCAAAGTTCTGATGCAGAAAAGGCTATTCGGCCCATCCTGTCTGTAGTGGTCAGACAAAGTAAGGTATTGGCAGCCCTGTTCAAATCCACGCCCAAATATTTTTGAAGGGTTTCTGCCCTTCAGTCAAGAACCCATCCCACGAGCAACATCACTGCCATGGATTAACTGATTGCTATCACGTTGCTTTTTGTGGGATCTTGCTGCACATGGCTTGGTGGACATGTTTCCAACATCACAAGATTACGAGGGTTATACACAGGGTGAATGCAAGCAGGCTTTCTTTTCCCCCACTGAGCTTGGGTGAGACTACAACGAGAGGCCACGGGTTAAGGGTGAGGGGTGAAATGTTTAAGGGGAATATGAGGGGGAGCAACTTCTCTCACAGGGTGGTGAGAGTGCGGAACGAGCTGCCAGCGCGAGTGGTGGATGCAAGTTCAATTTCAACATTTCAGAGCAGTTTGGATAGGTGCATTGATGGGAGGGGTATGGGGAGCTGTGGTCCTGGTGCAGGTTGATGGAAGCAGGCAGAATAATAGTTCGGCACAGACTAGATGGGCCGATGGGCCTATCTCTGTGCTGTAGTGTTCCATAACAGGATATACCTCACTGTGGGTAAGGGGGGGTTTGCCGTTCCTGATGGTTCGGGAGGGATAGAGAGAGGGTTGGGGTGGGGGGGAGGCGTGATAGCAAGTCCATCTTTTATTTCATCCTCTCCATCTCAGTGCACTCTGTTCCGTTTGTTGAAATGGTCGAGGATCTGTGCGAGGAGGGTTCAGCATCACCACCCGCCCCTGCCCCCGGTGGCTCAGGTGCCTGCGTGGGGGGTGGGGGGGGGAGAGAGAGAGAGAGAGAGCATTTGTTCCCGGTCCGGCAGTCAGTGAAGTGACAGCGATCGATTGTGACAGGCGGCAGCTGTTGGCTGTTCACTCACGAGGCATCGTCGTCAGCCAGCAGGGGAGAGAGAACAGCTCCCTCTCCATCTGTTGACCCTCCGTCGTAACACGCACTTCCCAGCCCTGCTCGCTCGCAATCTGCCGGAGCCCTGGTTAAACCTCACCCTCGGAAGGAACTCTTCCAAGAAGAACCCCACTGCGAACCGTGGGGAGCTAACTCATACTTCCCCGCAAGCTAAAAGGGTGGTTAAGAAGGTGTGTGGTGTGCTGGTCAAGGGACTGAGTTCGAGAACCGCGCAGCTCTATAAAACTCTGCTTGGACCACGCTCGGAGTATCGTGTTTAGTTCTGGTCACCTCATTTTCGGCAAGACGTGGAAGCTTTAGAGAGGGTGCAGAGGAGGTTTACCAGGATGCTGCCTGGATTAGAGAGCGTGTCTTATGAGGAGAGGTTGAGTGAGCTAGACCTTTTCTCTTTGGAGCGAAGTAGGGTGAGAGGTGACTTGATAGAAGTGTATAAGATAAGAGACCTTTTTTCCCCAGGGCAGAAACGGCTAACACAAGAGGGCTTAATTTGAAGGTGATTATATGAAAGAATAGAGTGGATGTCAGAAGTAGATTTTTTACCCAGGTTAGTGGATATGTGGAACACCCTGCCAGGGTGGTGGAGAGGCAGATACATTGGGGATATTTAAGAGACTCTTAGATATGCACATGGATGATAGAAAGATGGAGGGAGAGAAGGGTTAGATTGATCTTGGAGTAGATTAATAGGTCAGCACAACACTGTGTGTTGAAGGGCCTGTACAGCATTTGCTGTTCTAATATAGGAGGCCACTTGGCCTTTCAAATCCATCCTAGTTCTCAGCACATTCCCTCTAATCCCATTCCTCTACCTGTTTCCCTGTGACGACTTCCCCCATATCAGCTCCCCCCCCCCAAGTTCTCCCACCTCCCACCTGCAGTAAAGGCAATGCCCATTAACCTAACGATGCGCATACGTTTGGTATGTGGGAATAAACCAGGCAGCCAACCATCTTAATTCCTAACCCCATTCCAATATGCCGGTCCATGGCCTCATCTTCTGCTTTGATGAGGCCACCCTCAGGGTGGAGGAGCAACACCTCATATTCTGTCTGGGCAGCCTCCAGCCTGATGACATGAATGTTGTTTTCTTCTTATGGTAATTCATTTTCCCCATACACTTTCCCTCTTCTGTTTCCCACTCTGGCCTCTCACCTCTTCCATTCACCTGCCTATCACCCTCCCCTGGTGCCCCTCCTAAGGTTCCCTCTCCTCTCCTATCAGATTCCTTCGTATCCAGTCTTTTACCTTTCCCCTCCCACCTGGCTTCACCTATCACCTTCTAGCATGTCCTCCTTCCCTTCCCCTCACCTTTTTATCCTGACATCTTCCCCCTTCCTTTTCAGGTTTAGATTTAGATTCAACTTTATTGTCATTGTGCCGAGTACAGATACAAAGCCAATGAAATGCATTTAGCATCCGACCAGAAATGCGAAGAATGGTGTTATTTACAAAATAACTGCAAATAAAAAAGTGCTACAGCACACAAATATAAAAGTACTGAGACAGTACAATATGGGTGCAATACTGCTTTGCGCTGTGATGTGAGGTTCAGCAGGGTCACAGCCTCAGGGAAGAAGCTCTTCCTGTACCTGCTGGTGCGGGAGCGGAGGCTCCTGTAGTGTCTACCGGATGGGAGGAGAGTAAAAAGTCCATGGTTAGGGTGAGATGCATCCTTGATAATGCTTTTCGCCCTGCCCAGGCAGCGTTTATGGTAGATGTTCTCAATGGTGGGCAATTGGGTGCCGATAATCCGCTGGGCAGTTTTCACCACACGCTGGAGTGCTTTGCAGTCCGATACGGGACAATTGCCACACCACACTGAGGTGCAGTTGGTGAGTTTGCTCTCAATGGTACAGCGGTAAAAGTCTCAGCTGGAAAGGTTGACTGTTTATTCATTTTCATAGATGCTGCCTGACCTGCAGAGTTCCTTCAGGATTTTGTGTGTGTTGCTCAAGAAACTAGCGCACTCGGGGGACACCCAAGTGGTTACAGGAAGAACAAACAGACTCCATGCTGATTACTGGACCAGGATCTAGAGACACAAGATTACATTCCACCAAAGCAACCTGGAATTTAACTCCAGCTAATCAACTAAATCTAGTCTTGGTGATGACAACCAAGGACTCAAAAGGATTTTGGTAAGAACGTATCTGATCACTGATGTCCTTATTTGGTATCTCAAAACCCACTGCAGTGCGTGAGTGGTTGACTTTTAGCTGCCTTTAGGGATGGCCATGTTGAAAGGTGCTGGGGATGAGAATGGAGGGAGCGGAGCAGAGATGGAAAATGTAAATAAATATTTATTTACGGAGATAGAGCGCTAAATAGTATCTTCCAGCCTTTCAAGCCGTGCTACCCAGCAATCGTTCATTTTGACCCCAGCCTAATCACAATAATCACAGGGCAATTTACAATGACAATTAAGCTACTAACCGGTATGTGTTTGGAATGTGGGAGGAAACTGGAGCAACCGAAGGACGTCCACACGGCCACAGGGAGAGCGTACAAACTCATTGAATCCTTTGGACTTCCTTGGAAGTATCTCCACCTTCTTCCCAACTCTTACCAGTTCCCCTAGGTTCTTTCTCCTCCTGCTCACCTGTCATATCTCCACTTTCTCATCATACTTGTGTTTCTTCTTCTGTAGTCTCCCCCCCCCCCCTGGTTCTATCTACCCATCACCCCTTCCTTTAGCCCCTCCCCTGTGGTTCTATCTACCCATCACCCCTTCCTCTAGCCCCTCCCCTGTGGTTCTATCTGTCCATCACTCCTTCCTTTAGTCCCTCCCCCATCTGGTCCTTTAGTCCCTCCCCCATCTGGTTCTATCTATCCATCACCCATTCTTTTAGCCCCCCCCTTCCCCATTAAAATGATAATTTTTTACTGCCAAGCAGACCAAACAGGCAGATCTTCTGGAATATTGGATTTTACTCCTATTAATTCAGAATTCACGTTTTGATTGGAACTTTGGAAGAACTCGGCAGATCAGGCAGCATATATAGGAAAGTCAACATTTCGGGCCAAGACCCTTCTTCAAGACTGACGAGGAAGGGGGAAGATGTCAGAATAAAAGGGTGGGAGGAGGGGAAGGAGGCTGGCTGGAAGGTGATAGGTGAAACATGTGGGTGGGAAAGGTCAAAGGCTGGAGAAGAAGGAATCTGATAGAAGGGGAGAGTGGACCATAGGAGAAAGGGAAGGAGGAACAGACCCAGAGATAAACAATATATAAGTGTGAAGAAGTAAAAGGTCAGAGGAAGGGAGGAGGTCGAATTTGTTTGCCAGAAAGAAATCGATGTTCATGCCATCAGTTTGGAAGGTACCCAGAATAAATTTGCCAGAGCTTCACACTATGACCACTAGAGGGTGCAGTGCTCCACAGATGGAGTTGAAATTAAGTCCAACTCCGTACGTAGTAATTGCACCTCAGCCTTAGGCCATTCAGTCCAACTGCTCTCTGCTGGTCAACTCCCACTCAAGCCTCCCCACAGCGGTCCAGCCTTCTGCTCATGAACTATATTCAATAAATCAATTCTGTGAAACGTGTTAATTATAGGACAGAAGTTAAAGATTTCACTGTAGAGAAATCCAACAGCAGGGGTCACCAGCGTGAGAGAATCACTAATAAATCCAGATGGGCATTCGGAAGAAAATCCTTTATCTAGAGATGGAATCCGGAAGGTGACCCCACAGATGGGCATGAAAGGTGTTTTTGATGTCCACTACCTTGCTGTTTTCCCTCTCTTTTATATTTTTATATATATATATAATCTTCTTGTTTAGGATGATGGTGAATATTGGTAGCTCTTGTTGAGGCGTTTGATGTTGTGGTGTTCACCGACCTTAACAATTAGCTTTCAGACATCTCATCACCAGTCAAGGTGACATCCTCAGAGCGCAGTTGTTGGTGTTTCTCTCTTGGAGTGCTCGCATTTATATAGCACCCGTCTCCTCCCCATTTGTTTACCTCAGTCCTGATTAGCTAACCCTTCAGTTGACACTTGAATTCTATTGATTTGTGTTTCTTTGGTTCTTAGGGGTTGGTAGATGGCGTCTATTTCAATATGTTTGTTTACGGAGTTATCAGAAGTGAGCCACGCTTCTAAAAGTTCTCGCGCCTCCCTCGTGTTTGTCTGCATGATGTCCCACTGAAAGTGTTAAAATATCTCTTGATGAAATTTACAGTATATTTTATGCCTTGCCACAAAACAACAAATTCCACATCATATGTCAGTGATAATAGACCTGATTTTCATTCTGATTCAGGCTATTAGAAGCTGTAACCACCGAGGAAATAAAAGAAAATACTGCAGATGCTGAAAATCTGAAATAAAAAGAATTGAGAATACTGGCAACACTCAATCAGGGTGGGTGAGGTGAGGTGATAAACCAGGGGGACGGTGTGCTTTGAGGGCAGAGATGGTTGGATAATGCTCAAGGATTGGGGATAAGGCAGTAGGGAGAGCCCGGATAAGTGGGAAGGAATAAAAATGAGGGTGGAATGGGGAAAAGTCCAGGGACTGGTTTCCAGGCTGAATGTTACCTACCCAAATAGTCACAGGGTGACCATACAATCTCCTTACAGACAACAGTGGGAATTAAACCCGGGTCGCTGGCAGTGTGGTAGTGTTACACTAACCACTGCACTACCGTGCTCACCAAAAGTTCATTTCAAAGTTCAAAGTACATTTATTATCAAAGTTTGTATACATTGTACAACTTTGAGATTCGTCTTCTTACAGGCAGCCACGAAACGAAGAAATCTCAAAAGAGTCCATTTTTAAAAAGATCGTCGAACACCCAATGTGCAGAGAGCAATTAAAAACCATGCAAGCAATAAAAGTAAGCAAATAACATTTTTAGATAACTTTTTTAGAGAGCCAGCATGGTAGCAGACCCTTCCAGCCCAACAAACCCAGGGCGCGCCAATTACGCCCCTGTGACCAATTCACCTACTCACCCCTATGTCTTCGGAATGTGTGAGGAAACTGGAGCACCCAGAGGAAATCCAGAGATCCCACTATCCCTACATATAAAACCATAAGACATAGGAGCAGAATTAGGCCATTCAGCCCTAGTCCACTCCGCCATTTCATCACGGCTGATCCTGAATCTTCATTCAACCCCATACACCTGCCCGCTCACCATATCCTTCGATGCTCCGACCAATCAGGAGTCTTATCGACTTTCCACTTTAAATATACCCACGGACTTGGCCTCCACCGCAGTTTACAAAAGGTTCAAGAAACCAACCCTACCCCTTGCCCCCATCCCGTATCCTTCACCTCCTCCATCCCATCCGCTATCTCCTAGATTGTTGCCAACTAGGCCAGAACATCCTCCTGGAGTTCTCATTACATGGTTGGTCTCCATGCTTCCTGGCTCCTTCCACTGGACTCCTGACACCTCAATTAATGGGCGGTATGGTAGCGTACCGGTTAGCGCAACACTTGACAGCGCCAGCTGTTAGATCGGGGTTTGATTCCTGCCACTGTCCATAAGGAGTTTGTACGTTCTCCCAGTGGCCGCATGGGTTTCCTCCTGGTGCTCCAGCTTCCTCCCACAGTCCAAAAACGTATGGGTTAGGGTTAATGAGTTGTGGACACCGGAACACTTGCAGGCTGCCGGGCACCAACCTCGCTGGTTTGATTTGACACAACTAATGCATTTAACTTTTGATGTATATGGGACAAATAAAGCTAAACTTTCCCCATCCTGGTATCTTGCTTCCCACAGCCAATCAGAAGGAAGGTAGATTCTCTCTACCCAATCAGTTGATAGTTGAATGTCTGTCAGGTACCCCTTTCCTCTCTTTCTGTAACTAATTTAACTAATAAGCAAAAAAACTTTCAAAGAAAATTATAGTTTTAGTGCTTTTGATCTCCTCAGATAGGACCATCCCTGCAGGAATGGAAAGGATGGGAAGTGGTTAAATACTCTGGAAGGGATTGCTGAGGGGGATCTTCAGTATGCAAAGAGAAGTTCCATGTCCAACCTTGTCCAGAGGAGATCTGCAAGAGTGATCTCAGAAATGAAAGGGTTAACACATGAGGAACATTTGACGGCTCTGGGCCTGTACTTGCTGGAGTTTAGAAGAGAATCTCACTGAAACTTAGTGGAAAAGGCCTAGACAGAGTGGATGTGGAGAGGATGTTTCTGAAAGTGGCAGAGTCTAGGAGCAGGGGGCACAGCCTCAGAATAGAAGAGTATCCATTCAGAACAGAGATGAGGCGGAATTTCTTTAGCCAGAATCTGTGGGGTTTCATTGCCAAAGACGGCAGTGCAGGCCAAGTTATTGGGTATACTTAAAGCAGTGGGTGACAGGTTCTCGATTAGTAAAGGTGTCAAAAGTCACAGAGAGAAGATAGGAGAATGGGGTTGAGATGGAAGATAAATCAGCCATGATGGAATGGTGGAGCAGACTCAATGGGCCGAATGGACCAGTTCTGCTCCTGTGGCTTACCGTCTCATGGCTTGCACAAGAGAGAAGGGACAATACGGCAAGTTTGGATAATCTGAACTGGAAAATTTCTTTGAATATTTAGGCCCCTTCACACAGGAAAAGGGGAGCAGGAAAGTGATGAAACATTATAAAAGGGTTCGGTTAGGGGAGCTTCAATATAAGATCAATAATTAATGAAGTGAGAGGGTCTGCCTTACAACAGTGCAATGCTACAACACACTTCTAGAGAGAGGAGCTCTTGGGTAGGAGCCAGGGGATTTGGTGGCATAGATTTGGGATGTAGATGAGGAGAAACGGCCTGGGAGGCAGTAGAGGCTACACAATTAAATGTATTTCACACATTTTTGCATGGCTGGGAAATTAAGGGTTTTGGGGAAGGGCAGATTGGTGGAGCTGAGTCTACAGTCAGAACAGCCATGATCTTCTTGAATAGCGGAGCCGGCTCGACGGGCCAGATGGCCAACTCCTTCTCCTATTTCTTATCTTCTTATCTGAGGAGAAAATGGACGGTTCATAATTCACTTTAACCCTAAACCTATTTCACTGAAATTACTGGGCTTGAGAGAGAAGTCATGAAAGTAACAGCCAGCGAGACCAGGCCTGATGAAAGCTGATGAAGGGTCTTCAATATGAGATATTGTCTCCTTCTGTCAGGTTGTTGAGATTTTCCAGCAGTTGGCTTTTATTTCAGATTTTGGGCATCTACATTTGAAAAACCTTCAACTGGAAGAGGACAACCACCAGCTTAAGCCTGCATTCTTTCCAGCATCGTGTTACCATGAGAGCTATTTACAAAATGCACTGCATTTTAACACCGGGAGAAACCCATGCATTTCACAGGGAGAATGTACAGAGACTCCTTACAAAAAGGCGGCGGAATTGAACTCTGAACTCCGGATGCCCTGAGCTGTCATAGCGTTGCTCCAACCCCTACGCTCCCGCGATGCCCTGTAGGAATGTTTATTCCCATAGACCGCTCTAACCACACTCCCCATATCCGTGATCTCTGTCACTGAGGACAAGGACAGCAGTCAGAGAAGAACGCCTCAGTCCACAGGCTTCCCTGCAAGTCTGACTTCAGACATAAAACACAGAATATAAAGCTGTACAGCATGGTACAGGCCCTTCGGCCCACAATATTGTGCTGACCTGTTAACCTACTCCAAGATCAATCTAGCCTTTCCATTCCACATATGTATTTATCTTTCTTCCTTACAGATGTCTATCCAACAGTCACTTATAACCTCTAATGTATCTACCTCTACAGCCATTCTATGTGTTAAAAAACATCGCTCTGACATCCCCCCCATACTTTACTCCAATCTCCTTATAATTATGCTCCCTCTTATTAGCCATTTCTGCCCTTTGGAAAAAGGCTGACTGTCCACTCTTTCTATGCTTCTTATCGTCTTGTACACCTGCATCAAGTCACCTCTCATCCTTCTTTGCTCCAGAGAGGAAAACTTCAGCTGGCACAAAGTCTCCTCACAAGACATGCTCTCTAACCTGAGCTTCATCCCAGCGAATCTCCTCTGCACCCTCACTAACTCTCTAAAGTTTGCAAGTACATGGCCAGTCATTCATTGCTACTGGATCTAGCTCCTCAAAAGTTCAGGTGAAGGTTCTCAAACAAGATTGTCCATTCCCCTCCACAGATGCTGCCTGACCCCTTGAGTTCCTCCAGCATTTCCCTTTTGTTTCCCCAAGAGCTCAGCAGGAGTTCCTTCACCACACCGACTGTAGCAGTTCAGGAAGGCAACTCAAGTGCAATTGGAGATGGGGAATAAATTTTTCAAAGTTCAAAGTAAATTTACTATCAAAGTACATATATGCCACCATATACAACCCTGAGATTTGTTTTTTTGCGAGCATACACAGTAAATCCACTAACCAGGGCAGAATCAATAGAAAGCCCAAAAGGGTGGACAGACAACCAGTGTCCAAACACAAAAGAAATAATAATAAATAAGCAATAAATATTGATAACATGAGATGAAACGACCTTGAAAGTGAATCCATAAGACGTAAGACATAGGAGCAGATATAGGCCATTCACCCCATCGAGTCTGCTCTGCCATTGCATCATGACTGATCCTGGATCCCATTTAACCCTGTACACCTGCCTTCTGGCCAGATCCCTTGATGACCTGACTGATCAGGAAACTATAACTTTCGCCTTAAATATACCCACGGACTTGGTGGCCTCCACTGCAGTCTGTGGCAGAGCATTCCACAGATTCACCACTTTCTTGCTAAAAAAAAATTCATCCTTACCTCTGTTCTATAAGGCCAACCCTCAATTTTGAGGCCGTGCTCTCTAGTCCTGGGTACTCCCACCAGAGGAAACATCCTCTGCACATCCAGCCTATCTAGTCCTTGGGACATTCGGTAGATTTCAATGAGATTCCATCACATTCTTTTAAATTCCAGTGAGTACAGGCCCAAAGCTGCTAAACGCTCCTCATATGTTAACCCCTTCATTCCTTGTGAACCCCCTCTGGACCCTCTTCAATGACAACACATCCTTTCTGAGATACGGGGCCCAAAACTGTTGACCATACTCCAAGTGCAGCCTGACTCGGCCTGAGTCACGAGAATGATTCCAGGAATGAAAGGGTTACTCACCATATGAGGAACGTCTGGCCTGTCTTGGGCTGTATTCCCTGGAGTTCAGGAGAATGAGGGGAGATCTCATAGAAACCTTCTGAATGTTAAAAGGCCTGAACAGATTAGATATGGCAAAGTTATTTCCCATGGTAGGGGGTTCTAGGACAAGAGGGCACGACTTCAAGATTGAAAGACGTTCTTTTAGAACTGAGATGCGGAGAAATTACTTTAGTCAGAGGGTGGTAAATCTGTGGAATTTGTTGCCATCAGCAGCTGTGGAGGCCAAGTCATTGGGTGTATTTAAGGCAGAGATAGCTAGGTTCTTGATTAGCCAGGGCATCGAAGGGTATGGGGTGAAAGCAGGGGAGTGGAGATGACTGGAAGAATTGGATCAGCCCATGACTGAATGGTGGAGCAGACTTGATGGGCTGAATGGCCTACTTCTGCTCCTATATCTTATGGTCTTATGGAGTCCATTAGTTGTGGGACCAATTGATGTTGAGTGAAGTTAACTTCTTTGGTTCAAGGGCCTGATGGTTGAGGGGTAGTAACTGTTCCTGAACCTGGTGGTGTGAGTCCTGAGGCTCCTGTCCTTTCTTCCTGATGGCAGTGGTGAGAAGAGAGCATGATCTAGGTGGTGGGGGTCCCTGATGATGGATGCTGCTTTCCTGCGACAGCGCTCTGTGCAGATGTTCTCAATGGTGGGGAGGGCTTTACCCGTGATGGACTGGGCTGTATCCACTACGTTTTGTAGGATTTTCTGTTCAAGGGCATTGGTGTTTCCATACCAGGCTGTGATGCAGCCAGTCAATACACTCTCCACCACACATCTAAAGAAGATTGTCGGAGTTTTAGATGTCATGCTGAGTATTTGCAAACCTCTCAGGAAGTAGAGGCACTGCCATGTTTTCTTCATAATTGCAGTTACCTGCAGGGCCCAGGAGTGATAACAAATATTAGTATTTCAACATTTATGTGAAATTTGATAAGTGCATGGAAGAGAGGGGTAAAGTGGTTCATGATCTGAGTGCAGGTCAATGGGACTAGGCTGATTAACTAGATGGGCCGAAGGGCCTGTTTCTCTGCTCTAATGTGCTGTGACTCCGTGACTCTAAATACTGGGAAACTGATGCCCTGATCCTGTGAGGGTATAAAAATATTCAGAGGAGCTTTCCCTTTCACGTGTCACTGAACTCAACCATTCCAGAATTCAAGTATTCAGATATTAAATCTTTCGGCTTCAAAGAGCTCTTGAGGCCCCCAATATCTCCTCATCTCTCCTCTCTTTGAAAATTCTACACACTGTGGCCACTTTATTAGGTATACGTGTGCACCTACTTGTTAATGCAAATATCTTATCAGCCAATTGTGTGGCAGCAACTCGATGCATTAAAGCATGCAGACGTGGTCAAAAGGTTCAGTTATTGTTCAGACCAAACATCAGAATGGGGAAGAAATGTGATCTAAGTGACTTTGATCGGTGGAATGATTGCTGGTGCCAGATGGGGTAGTTTGAGTATCTCAGAAACTGCCGATCTCTTGGGGTTTTCACACACAACAGTCTCTAGAGTTTACAGAGAATGGTGAGAAAAACAGAAAACATCTAATGAGCGGCAGTTCTGTGGGTGAAAACGCCTTGTTAATGAGAGAGGTCAGAGGAGAATGGCCGGACTGGTTCAAGCTGACAGGAAGGCGACAGTAACTCAAGTGACCATTCATTACAACAGTGGAGTGCAGAAGAGCATCTCTGAATGCACAACATGTTGAACCTTGAAGTGGATGGGCTACAGCAGCAGAAGACCACAAACGTACACTCAGAGGCCGTTTTATCAGGTACAGAAGGTACAGTTCCTAATAAAGTGGCCACTGAGTATAATTATCCCTTCTAATTTCACTTCTGTTTGTTCCTGCCTCTGGGCCCTTGTTCCTCTCTGTTCTACGTCATCCCTTCTCCTGTTAATTTCCCTTCATGCCTTTCAGTCTGTGATTGGCTCCATCCAATTGTATCACCTGATTCTGAACTCCACCGGCTAAAAATATTTCTCCCTCGCTTCAGTAGCTCTGCCTTGGCCTCTCTGTTCTTCTCCCAACCTTGAGGACATGCAGGAGATTTTCAGTTCTGTTACCAAGTTGGCCGTGTGCACTGCCATTATTCTTTGAACACAAGAGATTCTGCAGATGCTGGAAATCCAGAGCAACACATGTACAAAATGAAGGGTGAGGAAGGAGTACCAGCAGGCACATTGGGGATGAAACCAGGTGAGGGGTAAGATACGTCGAAGATTGGGAGGAGGTTTGGCCGAGGTATACAAAATTATGAGGGGTATAGAAACATAGAAATTAGGTGCAGGAGTAGGCCATTCGGCCCTTCGAGCCTGCACCGCCATTTATTATGATCATGGCTGATTATCCAACTCAGAACCCCGCCCCAGCCTTCCCTCCATACCCCCTGACCCCCATAGCCACAAGGGCCATATCTAACTCCCTCTTAAATATAGCCAATGAACTGGCCTCAACTGTTTCCTGTGGCAGAGAATTCCAGTTTCACCACTCTGTGTGAAGAAGTTTTTCCTAATCTCAGTCCTAAAAGGCTTTGCCTTTATCCTCAAACTGTGACCCCTCGTTCTGGATTTCCCCAACATCAGGAACAATCTTCCTGCATCTAGCCTGTCCAATCCCTTTAGGATTTTATACATTTCAATCAGATCCCCCCTCAATCTTCTAAATTCCAATGAGTACAAACCTAGTTCATCCAGTCTTTCCTCATGAAAGTCCTGCCATCCCAGGAATCAATCTGGTGAACCACCTTTGTACTCCCTCTATGGCAAGGATGTCCTTCCTCAGATTAGGGGACCAAAACTGCACACAATACTCCAGGTGTGGTCTCACCAAGGCCTTGTACAACTGCAATAGTACCTCCCTGCTCCTGTACTCGAATCCACTCGCTATAAATGCCAGCATACCATTCGCCTTTTTCACCGCCTGCTGTACCTGCATGCCCACAGAGGTCATGGGTTAAGGGAGAAAGGTGAAAAGCTTAAGGGGAACCGAGGGGAAACTTCTTCACTCAGATAGTCATGAGCGCATGGAACGAGCTGCCAGCACAAGTGGTGCCGTGAATTCAATTGTAACATTTTAGAGAAGCTGGGATAGATACATGGATTGTGGGGGTACGGAGGGCTATGGTCCTGGTGCAGATTGATGGGAGTTGGCAGATTAAATGGTTCAGCATGGACTAGATGGGCCAAAAGGCCTGTTTCTGTGCTGTACTTTTCTATGACTCGATAACCAGGTGGGAGAGGGGGTTAAAGTGAGAAGCTGGGAGGTGATAGGTGGAAGAAGTAAAGGACTGAAGAAGGAATCTGATGGGAGAGATGAGTAGACCGTGGGAGAAAGGGAAGGAGGAGGGGCACCGGGGGAGGTGATGGGCAGGTGAGGAGAGGGAAAATGGTGAGAGGGGGAACAGAATGGAGAATAGAAAAGGTGAGAAGGGAGATGGGGGGGGGGTGGTGCAAATCACCAGAAATGAATTCCTCTTTTTCCTGATAGAACTATGTCTTTAACTGTCAGACATTTGCAGTGGCTCTTTGGCATAAGCACCGGCCTGATGGGCCACAAGGCTCGGGACAGACTTTAACTTTTTAACTTTGCTATTGGTACTGAAACAATGGCTGACTGACCCCACACAGGGCATCAGTCAGCCTTCCCCCCAGTGTCTTAACATCCTTGTCTGCTTTTCTTTTGAAGGGGATGTTGGTGTGGCAAACTGAGCCTGCATTTAATTACCCCCCCCCAGCTACTCTTCAGAAGATGGTGGTGAGTTGCAGTCCTTGAAGTGAGGAGGACGTGCCAGTTTTCTGAGCCCATGATCTATTTCCGAATCAGCATCAGGAAGGTGTGCAGCTTGAAGGGCAACTTCCAGGCGATTTATCCCCAATGCTTTTGCTGTCTTTGTCCTTCCGGCTGGCAGTGACAGGGGAACAGGTCCCACATCCTTGCTGTAGCCACTCAGCACAGAAACAGGTCATTTGGCCCATCATATGTATTCCATCAAGCAATCGCCCTTCCACTCCAATCTCATTTTTGTCCTTGCAAACCCTTAAAATAGACCCTTCTGCCCACCTGAATTAGGGGCAATTTACAGTGGGCAACTACCCTAACATCCCAGCATTTTCTTGGCACGTGGGAGGGAACAGCAAGTCCACGGGGTGAACCTGCAAACTCCACAAAGACAGTACCAGAGGTCAGGATTGAACCTGGATCACTGAAGCTGCAGGTGAGACAAACGGGCTCCTCCGCTCCGTCCGCCAAAACAGACAGGATCTCCCAGTAGCCACCCACTTCAACTCTGCTTCCCACTCCCATTCAGATATGTCCATACATGGCCTCCTGTACTGCCATGATGAGGCTAAACTCAGGTTGGAGGAGCAACACCTCATATACCATCTAGGTAGTCTCCAGCCCCTTGGTATGAACATAGAATTCTCCAGCTTCCGGTAATTCCCTCCCCCTCCTTTCCCCTATCACTACGTCACCTTGCCCCCTCCCCCAGCTGCCTGTTACCTCCCTCATGGTTCTGCCTCCTTCTACTACCCATTGTGCTTTCCCCTATTCCTTCTCCACCTTTCCTGCCTATCACCTCCCTGCTTCCCCTCCCCCACCCCTTTATCTTTCCCCTTACTGGTTTTTCACCTGGAACCTACCAGCCTTCTCCTTTCCACCCTCCCCCCACCTTCTTTATAGGGCCTCTGCCCCTTCCCTCTTCAGTCCTGACGAAGGGTTCCGGCCCGAAATGTTGATTGATCATTTCCACGGACGCTGCCCGACCTGCTGAGTTCCTCCAGCATGTTGTGAGTGAGACAAACGGGAGGCTGATCAACTCTTCCACCAACTAACTCAACCCCTCCACAACCCCAACCCACCAAGAGTTTATCATTTCCTGTCAAAGTTACCTTATGTACAGACACTCGTGTGCCTAGAGTCACTTTATGGACATACAATCAATCTACGTAATATAAGCCATCTAATGTATTTATATTTATTGTGTTTTTTATCTTATTATGTTTTTGTGCTGAATTGGATGGGGAGTAACAATTATTTCATTCTCCTTTACACTTGTAAAAACAGAACAAACACTACGACAGAATGCTTGTTACACCGCTGGCGTTTAGGGCAGCAATGAAGGTCCTTCATCTCTGGTGGTGTTCAGGGCTTCCTTCACCATGTCAGTAGCTTCCTCTTGGTCCTCACTACTGTCAGTCGTGCAAGTCCCGGGTGGAGACTCAGGAACACCAACGCTCTCACATGTAGGACTCTTCATTGCTGTTTATAACTACAGTTTTGTTTGACCAGTCAGGGTTGTTAGCCCTGAGCTGAACCCCTAAACCCGGAGGACCGGTGTCTGGCCTCTACCCTTTGACCTGGTTGGCATGGTGACCCTACCGGGAGCCAAAGCATAAAGCCCTGACTCCAACCAACGTAGCTCTCCAGGTCGTTGAGGCTCGCAAACCTCCAAACTCTACGTTGTGGGCCTCTTGGAGGACCTGTGTGCAGGAAATGACATTAAACAAATCTTGAAGCTTGAGCCGTGAATCTCATGTGCGGTTCAGGGTTTGACCTGGCGCTCTGAGAGAGAAAGGAAGAAAGAGAGAGAGGGATGGAGGGAGGAGGGGAGGAGGGGGGGGGGAGAGAGAGAAAGAATGTCATTTCTAGTACAGAAGTGTAAAGGGGAATGAGTTACTCGGAATCTGATGCAGCACAAAAACAAAACATATTAAGATAAAGAACATAATAATTAAAACACAATAAATATAAATACATAAGCTAGTGTATATACTTACTTTATACTTTATTGTCGCCAAACAATTGATACTAGGACGTACAATCATCACGGCGATATTTGATTCTGTGCTTTCTGCTCCCTTGATTACAAATATTAAATATTAAAAATAGAAATTAGTAAATATAAAAATTTAAATTATAAATCATAAATAGAAAAATGGAAATTAAGGTAGTGTTAAAAAACCGAGAGGCAGGTCCGGATATTTGGAGGGTACGGCCCAGATCTGGGTCAGGATCCGTTCAGCAGTCTTATCACAGTTGGAAAGAAGCTGTTCCGAAATCTAGCCATACCAGTCTTCAAGCTCCTGAGCCTTCTCCCAGAGGGAAGAGGGACGAAAAGTGTGTTGGCTGGGTGAGTCGTGTTTGACTATCCTGGCAGCACTGCTCCGACAGCGTGCGTTGTAAAGTGAGTCCAAGGATGGAAGATTGGTTTGTGTGATGTGCTGCACCGTGTTCACGATCTTCTGCAGCTTCTTTCGGTCTTGGACGGGACAACTTCCATACCAGGTTGTGATGCACCCTAGAAGAATGCTTTCTATGGTGCATCTATAAATATATATACATAGATTGATTTATTGTCTATAAAGTGATGCTAGGGTTCACAAGGTGACTGATGGGAAACAATAAAGTAGTGGTGGAGTTAATGGGTGGAGTTGTTGATCAGCCTTACCGCTTGGGGAGAGGAACTGTTTTTGAGTCTGGTGGTCCTGGCGTGGATGCTACGTAGCCTCCTCCCTGATGGGAGTGGGACAAACAGTCCATGAGCAGGGTGTGTGGGATCCTTCATGGTGTTACTGGCCCTTTTCCAGAAACTTTCTGTATACATGTCCTTGATAGCGGGTAGGCTGGCTCTGGTGATGCGTTGGGCAGCTTTGACTACCCGTTGTAGAGCTTTCCTGTCCATTGCAGTGCCGTTTCCGTCCCGCGCAGTGATCCGGCTTGTTCAGATGCTCTCTTCTGCATGTCTGAAAAAGTGCATGATTATATTTTCATCCACAGTCAAATAAAAATAGAAAGTGCTGGAAATACTCAGTGGGTCAGGCAGCATCTATGGAGAGAGAAATGAAGTAGATCCTCCTGAAGAGTCATCAACACCAGTGTTTTTATTTTAGATCTCAAGTGTTGTGTCTTTCCTTTTCTTACTGATTCATTTGAATAAATTGTGGTGCTATGTCAACTTTACTGGACGTTATATGTCAATGATTTAAATGACAAAATCGATGGCTTTGTGACCAAGTTTACGGATGATACAGAGATGGATGGGAGCTAGTGTTCAGGAAGCAGGGAGTCTGCAGAAGGACTTGGACAGATTAGGAGAACAGGCAAAAAAGTGCAGGGAAGTGTTCATCATGCACTTTGGTAGAAGGAACAAAAGCATTGATTATTTTCTAAATGGGAAGAAAATAGGAAGTCGAAGGTACAAATGGAGTTGGGAGTCCTTCTGAAACACGTTACGATACCAGTTCAATTCCCGTCAATGCCTGTAAGGAGATTGTACATTCTCCTCATGAACACATAGATTTCCTCCAGGTGCTCTGGTTTCCTCCCACAGTCCAAAGACCAGTTAGTAAGTTAATTGGTCGTTGTAAATTGTCCTGTGATTAGGCTCAGATTAAATCAGAGGTTTGCTGGAAGGGCCTACGAGGTCAATAACTAAGTAAATAAATAAACAAACAAAAACATATATAATCTCTCTCTCTAGTTATCCAATCCTAATCATCCTTAAATTTGACCACTGCCCCTCAGCTGGACCGTAAGCTCTAAGTTCCCTCATGAACCTCTCTGCTGCTCTCTCCCTCTCCTTTAAGAGCCCCCTGAAATCCCACCTGTTTCAACTTCCTGTCACAGTGGCCGGATATCTCCCTCTGTCGTCTGGTGTCTAATTTCGGTTATTGACAAAAGGCCACAAAATGCTTCTGCTGCTTTGTAAGAGAGCTTTAATAAAGGCAAAATCGTTGGTGGCGATGCAGCCTGCCAGCTTGTACCCTGGTGGGCTTTCAACCGATAGAGGATGGGATGTGGGAGGTTTCCTAGGGGCTTTCGATGGGGGTGGGGGGAAGGCTCTTACAGATAATGAAGTAGGCTGCAAAGTGATTCACACCCCCCCCCCACTGCCTCCATCAGCGGCCCTGGCCCGTTACAGAGGATTGATTTGCAACACTGCAATGTGTGTGACGTCAGGCCCTGTGATCTGCAGAGAGTTTTAGGGATGTCCTTGAGCCAGAGATGCTCCGCATCTGCACCTGGATCATCAGACTGTCACTCGCAGGGTCACGGTGTGAGCTTCCACAGCGCACTGCACCCCTGCTCAAAGGCACCAGGTTACTAAC
Organism: Mobula hypostoma; assembly: GCF_963921235.1. Taxonomy (NCBI): domain Eukaryota; kingdom Metazoa; phylum Chordata; class Chondrichthyes; order Myliobatiformes; family Myliobatidae; genus Mobula; species Mobula hypostoma. Next base: position 112,253,853 of record NC_086107.1, read on the forward strand.
CCACTTCCCCACCCGCTCCATTAAGCAGGCTTATGCAGCACAAAAACAGGCCACTCAGCCCATTAGATCTATGCTGTGCAAGAACCTCTTCCCCCCCCACCCCCCACCCACCCATCCCTTCTCATCTCCCTTCCACTACATTGGAAAACACGGTCTATTTTTGTGACGTGGTGTACAAAGTTCTAGAATAGTACACACACAAAATGCTGGAGGAAATTAGCAGGTCAGGCAGCATCGATGGAAAGGAATTAAAGAGTTTATGCTATTGCTAACCCGTGGTACGTTATAAAAATAAGAACACAACACGGGCCAAGACCCTTCATCGGGACTGGAAAGGAAGGGGGAAGAATAAGAAGGTACAGGAGGAGGGGAAGGAGGACAAGCTGGAAGGTGATAGATGGAACCGGCTGAGAGGGTTGAGGGGGGGATGACGTAAGAAGCTGGGAGGTGATAGGTGGAAGAGGTAAAGGGCTGAAGAAGAAGAAATCTGATAGGAGAGGAGATGAGCCAAGGGAGAAAAGGAGTATTAAGGTCTTAATTTCTATTCAGGTTTAATTAAACTGTTTAATTATATTTTGTATTCAATACCACACAAAGAGCTATTTTTCTTTGAACAGTACCCCCACATCCTCAACAGGTTTCTTCTGCTTAATTTTATCCTTACTTGCTGCCCATCCACTTCATGTTGGGAGTGAGAAGTGGAGACCCACCACTCTCCGGGGTAAGGGGTTTCTCTTGAGTTGACGTCCAAAACATAGATGCCAATGAGGGGTGTAGCCCCCCCCCCGGCCAACCTTTGTGCACAAACATTTGGAGCTCAAGACCCTCCTTCTTCACCCTGTGACCCCTCGGACCACCTTGACCGGCCGCCTGGGACCAACAACGGTGGTCGACCAGACGCTCCACACGAGTCTGTCTCCATCTCCTCTCCTCGCCGAACGGCCTCCTTGGGGTCCGACCCCGTTAGCGGACTCACAGCACCTGGTCCATCCTCTGTCTGTCTCTCCCACCTTCTGCCTCAAAACCCCACGCATACAGTATCTTCAAATACACCAAAATCATAACAACTATCCCAATTGGTTCATTCATCCTCATAATGCAAAACAAACTGCTAGTGGGAAGGACCTTCTCAGCATTTAACATAACAAAGAAGCATTCCCAAGTATAACATAACGAAGAAGCCATTTTAATTAGCCTACTCAGTAACATAAGAGATGAAACCCCCTTACAGGGGTATAGTTGGGGTAAATGCAAGCAGATTTTTCCAGTGAGGTTGGGTGGGACTACAACTAGAGGTCAAGGAGAGAAGGGAAGAAGATGGTGCCAGCAGATAACACAACCAGGGGCTTCACCCTCCAAATGCAGTTTGTGGATTGGACTCTGTGTTCATGTTATGATGTGTTTCTGGTTTCTGGCTGCTCCTCTCCTTGTTGCTATTGTAGATGATTTTGAATCGGCCCGGCCTGCAGGTAATGAACGCTGAGCTGAACTGAACATGCCTGGACTTTCCATTTTTGTGATTTGTATTCTCTGTTTCTTTGCTCTTTCTTTTTGTTGCTGTTTTCACAGTTTTGTTTTTTTAAGCACGTGGTGGGGGTTGATGTCTTTCATTGTTTCATGGCTGTCTGTGGTCAGACGAATCTCAGGGTTGTGTACTGAATACAGTTTGATAATAAATGTTCTTTGAATCTTTGATCATTCCTGATTCATAGTCATTAATGTTCATCCTGTTTTAATTGTTCCCCTTCTCTCTGTTCTCATTCACCTCTTTCTCCTTACACCTCCTCCAGTCAGTTGTAAAAAACAAGTCTTCAACATGGTGGAGCGGACACGATGGGCCGAATGGCCTAATTCTGCTCCTATGTCTTACTGTCGTATGAGGTTCCTGATATGTCAGGAAGTCAAAGGTTACGGGGAAGGCAGGAGAATGGGGGTTGGGAGGGATTATAAATCAGCCATGATGCAATGACAGAGCAGACACGATGGGCTGAATGGCCTAATTCTGCTCCTATGCCTTTTGCTCTAAGACCCTCCCCAGCAGGCACTGCCACCCCTTGTGTCATCCAGCCTCTCTTGACCACAGATATCCCCTTCGTTCTCTCCACTCCTCCCTTTCTCTGCACTCTGACTTTATAGTTCTGCTGACACAAAAAATGCTGGTGAACGCAGCAGGCCAGGCAGCATCTATAGGAAGAGGTACAGTTGACGTTTCGGGCCGGGACCCTTCGTCAGAACTAACTGGAAGAAGAGATAGTAAGAGATTTGAAAGTGGGAGGGGGAGGGGGAGATCCGAAATGATAGGAGAAGACAGGAGGGGAGGGATGGAGTCAAGAGCTGGAGAAGGGAGAGGATCATGGGACGGGAAGCCTGGGGAGAGAGAGAAGGGAGGAGGGGAGCCTGGAGGGTGGAGAGCAGGCAAGGAGTGAGAGGGACAGAGGGAGAAAAAAGAGAGAGAGAAAAAAAGGGGGGGAAATATATAAAATAAATAAGGGATGGGGTGTGAAGGGGAGGAGAGGCATTGACGGAAGTTGGAGATGTCAGTGTTCATGCCATCAGGTTGGAGGCTACCCAGACGGAATATAAGGTGTTGTTCCTCCAACCTGAGTGTGGCTTCATCTTGACAGTAGAGGAGGCCATGGATAGACATATCAGAATGGGACGTGGAATTAAAATGTGTGGCCACTGGGAGATCCTGCTTTCTCTGGCAGACAGAGCGTAGGTGTTCAGCGAAATGGCCTCCCAGTCTGCGTCAGGCCTCACCAATATATAGAAGGCCTCACTGGGAGCACCGGACACAGTATATCACCCCAGTCGGTGTGTTGCTTGAATTTCCAGCATCTGCAGATTTCCTCGTGTTATAGTTCTGCTGACCCTGTTTCTCCCTTCACAGATGCTGCCAGACCTTCTGAGTATTTTCTGATTTCATTTCAGGTTGCCAATATCTGCAGTTTTACTTGGGGACTTTTTTTTTTGGTCAGTGCTGGAAATCTGAAATAGCTACAGGAAGTGCTGGAAAGTCTTAGCAGATCAGGCACGGTAACAGTGCCCCTCCAGATCAACAAACCCACACCACCCCATTACACCCATGTGACCATGTAGCCCTTACATCTTTGGAATGTGGGAGGAAACCAGAGCACCCAGAGGAAACCTACGCAATCACAGAGAGAACTATTTGCGGTCCACGGTGGAATAGAACTGGATCACTGGTATCATAGTAGTGTTATGGTAACTGCTGTGTCGCTCTTCCGCCCCTAACTGCTACAAGTCGATGTCTCTAAAAGGAGGCATCCACCATTAAGGACCCCCTACACCCAGGACATGCCCTCTTCTCATTGCCACCATCAGGGAGGAGGTACAGGAGCCTGAAGACTCACACTCAGTATTTTAGGAACAGCTTCTTCCCCTCCGCCATCAGATTCCTGAACGGACAGTGAACCCATGAACGCTACCTCACGATTTTTGCTCTCTCTTTGCACTGCTTATTTAAATGTTTGAATATATCTTTATTATTATGTATTTTATGTATTGCACGGAACTGCTGCTGTAGAAGGGAAAACTTTGTGCCACACGTCGGTGAGAAATGACCTGATTCCGATTTGGTTTCTGTTCCGCTACCGTGCCATCCCATTTGTGGAAACATCTCCTCTACATCTGCCCCGGTAAAGTCTACTGTTAGATTGTTCTATTTTTTTTCTCTTCTGGAAATAAGTTATCGATCCATAAAGCATAGACAGGCCATTCAGCCCAACTCACCCATTCCAACCATGGTGCCTCCCCCCCCCATGCTAGTCCCAATTGCCTATGTACCTTTAAATGTCTCTTATCCATGTACTTACCCAAATGTTGCTCCAGTCTGTTCAATGAATCACTTTGCTCAATTGGTCCCCTTGTGCTTCACGGACCAATTGCTTTGGAACTCAGGTGAAAGCCATGTAGGGGGTGAGGAAGAGACTGAGAGCATCACAAAAACCAGGGAGACACGAGGAGAAAATGTGAGTGAAGCAGTCAGAGCAAAATATATGAATTAATAGCATGGGTATGAATACATTTTTATAAACTGCTCTGGACAACAAAGACTTTGCTTCCTGAATACTTTTGGGTGTATCTTATGGATTTTGGACTGCTGATCATGGAAATCACCAATAAATTTTCCTATCATGTCTCTTTTTTTAAAGTAATCGCCTATATTTGTTATTTCAATCCATAATTCAGGTCAATTAAAGTGTTGCCAACAATGTAAGCTGAAAAGCTTTCTATCTTGTCCAGGCATGCCCAGGCATACTTAGGCAGGGTGGATGCTGCCTGGCAGGATAGATTTTAGAAAGGCTATAAAAACACCACGCACTAACCATTTTACGCTTTGCGTTTACCTGTATATCGGTTTGTGATCACGTTGATGCACATGCTCTACGTGCATAGCATATTTTGTGTACGCTTTATAATAAAGTAACAGTATTTTCAGGAGTACTTCTGTTTGCAAAATGTCTCACCAACATTTTATATAAAAGAATACAAAACATTCTTTTATATTTGTGGCAAGCATATGCTTAGATCTCAAAGACAGGGCATGACTCCTCTTATTAAGAGCGTCGATGAGCTCTACTTTTGCAGCAAAATTGGCGACCAAGACAAAGCTTGGGCTCCTCACATTTGTTGCATTCCCATTTAGATTTCTTCCCTGCAAATCTTGGTACTCTCAGTAACGATCATGGTGAAAGGATTCACTAGGACATTGCGGTCATGGAGAAACGGTATCAGGGCAACTGGAATCCATCAATGCTGGCTGATTATTGTTGGACATTTAAGTGAAAAGCCTCAGACACTGAGTACAAATGAGAATCATCAACAAAACATTTTTAGCTTAGTTCTACTATTGCAAAGTGTCAATTAGCCAATTAAATGCATTATATGCAATGAGTTAATTTCTTGTTTTTTTTCCAAATTCCTACGTGATACAAGTAGCCTGAAATTATATCTGTGTTCAGCTTCAAGCAGTCTATCATGAACAAAAAAAAAATTTTGAGGAAGCAACACTTTTGAAAAAATTTGGCAGTCCATGGCCTCCTTTACTGCTGCAATGAGGCCACACTCAGGTTGGAGGAGCATCACTTTATATTCCATCTGGGTAGCCTCCAACCTGATGACATGAACACTGATTTATCAAACTTCCAGTAATTGCACCCCTCCCTTCATCATTCCCCATTCCTGTATCCCTATCTCAGCTTATCTCCTTACCTGCCCATCACCTCCCTCTGATGCTCCTCCCCTTCCCTTTCATCCACGTTCTTCTGCCCTCTCCTGTCAGATTCCCCCTTCTCCAGTCCTTTAACTCTTTCACCAATCAACTTACAAGCTCTTTCCTTCACCCCCTCCCCATCACCTGGTTTCACCTATCATCTACCACCTTGTACGTCTTCCTCCCCTCTCCCCCCCCCCCACCTTCTTACCATGACTTCTCCTCTTTGTTTCCAGTCCCGATGAAGGGTCTTGGCCTGAAATGTCAACTGTTTACTCTTCTCCACAGATGCTGCCTGGCCTCCTGAGTCCCTCCAGCATTTTGTGTGTGTTGCTTTGGATTTCCAGCATCTGCAGATTTTCTTGTGTTTGCAAAAAAAAATTGTTACCCTGTGAGCTATTAATCACAGAGTGGTACAACACAGAAACAAGTCCGTCAGACCATCATGTCCACGCCAACCTTATTGCCCAAATGCACTAATCTCGTTTGCCCACATTAGGCCAGTGTGGTCATGGCTGTAAATTTTAATCTTCATAAAATCTGGGCAAAGTAAATGTCTAGAATGTTCAAAGCTTCAGTTGCTTGAACTGGAACACAAGTAAAAGTGTGGGCATAATTATAAAATCAATAGCTTTTATCAAATAATTTTAATTATTAGAAAATTGTGGTCTGGGGTAGGGCAAGATGCCAGGCAAAACAAATTTTACAGAAGAGACTGCAGAAGGATTATAAAAAAAATGCATCCATTAGTTTTGTGAGACCATGGATCTGCGCCTGGAAAGTCTTCACTCTCCAGGGCGCAGGCCTGGGCACAGTTGTATGGAAGACCAGCAGTTGCCCATTCTGCAAGTCTCTCCCCTCTCCATGACACCAATGTTGTCCAAGGGGGCATTAGGACCCATACAGCTTGGCACCAGTGTCGTCGCAGAGCAATGTGTGATTAAGTGCCTTGCTCAAGGACACAACTCGTTGCCACGGCTGGGGCTCGAACTCACAGCCTTCAGGTCACTAGTCCAATGCCTTAACCACTTGGCCACGTGCCCACACAGAAAGATTATATGTTGGGGGATATCCAAGGTAAGGAACGAGACCACAGGATTCATGTTGCTTTCTAGTTCGGGATCCATGGTAGCGGGACAGTTAGCGCGGTACTATTACATCTCAAGGTGTCAGAGTTCAGAGTTCAATTCTGGCTTCCTCTGTAAGGAGTCCGTACACCCTCCCTGTGGGCGCGTGGATTTTCTCTGGGTGCGGCGGTCGCCATGGTGTCATGACCACAACCTTTTCCTCAAGGTCAGTGAAACCAAAGAGCTGGTCACTGAGTTCAGAAAGGTGGAGGGCAGTGGACCTGCTACTGAAAGCATTCTGTCTGGATGCTCAAAGGCTTGATATGACAGTTGCTCTGCGCCTGGCCACAAGAAACTGGAGGGAGCCATGAATGCTACTCAGTGCATCACAGGAACCAGCCTCCCCTCTATGGACATGGGAAAGTCTGCAGAGACTGGAAATCCAAAGCAACATGTGCTGGAGGAACTCAACAGGTCAGGCAGCATCTATGGAAATGAGTAAACAGTCGACGTTTCAGGCTGAGACCTTTCTTCAGGACTGGAAAGGAAGGGGGAAGACACCAATTAAGACAAGGTCTCACTTCCTTCTCCGGTGACTGCAAGAGATCCCACAACACCATTTGCATGATGTCAGGGTTTGGGTAGTGGATGTGGATGCACCCTAACAAATATTGATCAACATCATAAAAAGGGATTATCATGTTATTATCAACTAATTGAAAAAGACACAGGAGCCATGGTGGTGTCTACTTAGGTTCTTCAGTGAGGCACTTGCATAATGATGGGGTGACGTAATGATGCAAGTCATTTACGTACTTTTACATCTAACACATAATTATGTAAACAACAAAGACAACTTAATCAACAATATATTTACAAAGCAATACACAAAATGCTGGAGGAACTCAGCAGGTCAGGTAGCATCCATGGAAATGAATAAACAGTCGACGTTTCAGGCTGAGACCCTTCTTCAGGACTGAGAAGGAAGAGGAGAGACACCAGAATAAAAATGTGGAGGGAGGGAAAGAAGGACTAGAAAGAAGGTGGTAGTTGAAACGAGGTAGGTGGGAAAGGTGAAGAGCGAGAGAAGAAGGAATCTGATTGGAGAGGAGAGTTGACCATGGGAGAAAGGGAAGGAAGAGAGGACTAAGGGAAAGTGATAGTCAGGTGTGTAGAGGTAAAAGGCCAGAGTGTGGAATATATTTATAATATTACTGAAATATTAAATATATTGCAGTTAAACCCATAAAAGTGAGTCCATAGGTTGTGTTCAGTCATCAGTTCAGTGTTGTGGTGAGTGATGCTGTCCTCACGAGTTCAGTCTATCTGGCTTCCAATATTAAAATAGAGTATTGTATTTCATTGCCTGTGAAAAGATTCAAGATTGTTTAATGACATTTCCTGTGTGCAAGTGTAAAGGAAAATGAAATAATTGTTACTCCAGAGCTGATGCAGCCAAAAAAAAGCACAGAAGATAAAGAATACAAAAATAATTTTAAAAACACAATAATTATAAATATGTAAGATAACTTATATACATAGATTGATCGCAGGTCCATAAAGTGACTCTAGGCTATACATAAGGTGACTGACAGGAAATAATAAAGAAGAGGTGGGTTAGTGGGTGGAGGTGTTGATCAGCCTTACTGCTTGAGGAAAGGAACTGTTTTTGAATCTGGTGGTTATGGTGTGGATGCAACGTAGCCTCCTCACTGATAGGACTGGGACAAACAGTCCATGAGCAGGGTGGGTAGGATCCTTCATGATGTTACTGGCCTACTTCTGGCACCTTTCTATATTTAAGTCAATACTCACAACACGCTGGAGGAACTCAGCAGGTTGGGCAGCATCTGTGGAAAAGAACGGTCGACGTTTCAGGCCGGAACCCTTCGTCAGGACTGAAAAGGGAGGGGGCAGAGACCCTATAAAGAAGGCTGGGGGGAGGGTGGGAAGGAGAAGGCCGGTAGGTTCCAGGTGAAAAACCAGTAAGGGGAAAGATAAAGGGGTGGGGGAGGGGAGGTAGGGAGGTGATAGGCAGGAAAGGTGAAGAAAGAATTGGGGAAACACAATGGGTAGTAGAAGGAGGCGGAACCAAGAGGGAGGTGGTAGGCAGCTGGGGGAGGGGGCAGAGTGACATAGGGATAGGGGAAGGATAAATCATTACCTACCTATTTCCTCAACACTACCTGCCCCTCCACCAATCTCCATATCATCTGCAAACTTGGAAACAAAGCCATCTATTCCATTATCTAAATCATTGATGTACAGCAAAAAAAGAAGTGGTCCCAACACTGAACCCCAACAGAAGACCACGAGTTACTGGCAGCCGACCAGGAAAGGATCCTTTCATTCCCACTCACTGCCTCCTACCAATCAGCTAATGCTGCAACCATGCCAGTAACTTTCCTGTAATATGATGTGCTCGTAACTTGGTAAGCAGCTTCATTTGTGGGACCTTGTCAAAAGGCCTTCTGAAAGTCCAAATATACAACATCCACTGCATCCCCTTTATCTATCCTACTTGTAATCTCCTCAAAAAAACTCCAACAGGTTTGTCAGACAAGATTTTCCCTTAAGGAAGCCATGCTGACTTTGTCCTATCTTGTCCTCTGTCTCCAAATACTCCATAATCTCATCCTTAACAATTGACTCCAACAACTGAAGTCAGGCTAACTGTTCTATAATTTCCTTTCTGCTGCCTTCCTCCTTTCTTAAACAGTGGAGTGACATTTGCAGTTTTCCAGTCCTCTGGCACCATGCCAGAGTCCAATGATTTTTGAAAGATCATTACTAATGTCTCCATAATCTCTACCGCTAGCTCTTACAGAACCCCACGGTGTAGTTCATCAGGTCCTGGTGACTTATGTACCCTTAAGTCTTTCATCTTTTTGAGCACCTTCTCCTTTGGAATAGGAACTGCACCCTTCAACATCTGGCACACTGCTAGTGTCTTCCACAGTGAAGACTGATGCAAAATACTCATTTACTTTACCTGCTATCCTCCTTGCCCCCATTATTATTTCTCCACCCTCATTCTCTAGTGGTCCTATATCCACTCTCATCTCTCTTTTACTTTTTACATACCTTAAAAGCTTTTACTATCCACTTTGATATTGTTTGCTAGCTTGCTTTCATATTTAATATTCTCCCTCCTAATGATTCTTTTAGTTGCTCTCTGAAGGTTCTTAAAAGCTTCCCAATCCTCCATCTTCCATAGATCTCATTATCTCATGTTCTTGTTATTTATTGCTTTTTAGTTATATTTGCATTTGTACAGTTGTTGTCTTCTGCACTCTGGTTGATCTCTCATTGATCCTGTTAGAGTTACTATTCTATAGATTTCCTGAGTAAGCCCGCAAGAAAAATTAATCTCAAGGTTGTATATCTACTTTGGTAATAACATATACTTTGAACTTCGAACATTTACACCACTCTAGGTAAGGAAGACAGATTCCCCTACCTGTCAGACATTAGTGAACTGATTTTTGTTCCTTTTTGCAACCTTCCCTTTCTCTTGACTCAATTTCCAGTTTATTGTCTGCTGACTGCACAACCAAACAAAACAACGTTCCTCTGAACCACAGTGCACCCACAAAACATATATCACACCAAGGACATTAAACAAAATATTAACAAAAACTAGCTAATAAAATATAATTTTAAAAATGCATGTGAAGTGTGCCACGCAGGTAAACAATAAACAGCTTACTGTCCCAGTGACGAGACCTCGGTGGTGGCAGGGTATTCATTAGTCTCACAGCCTGAGGGAAGAAGCTGTTACCCAGTCTGGCAGTCCTAGTCCTGGTGCTCCTGTACCTCCTGCCTTACGGTGGTGGGTCAAAGAGATTGTGGGATGGGTGCTAGGGATCCACATGGACGACACCCAGGTCAGGAATGGACCTGGGTCTCGGGAATTGCTACGAGCTGAGTCATCGAGGTGCTACGCAGGACGGTGCAATCGATAATCTGCTGCAGGAAATCGGCCGGTCGGGCAGCACCTGCGGGAAGAAAGGATTTGCCGACATTTCGGGTCGAAACCCTGCATCAGAACTGAGAGAGGAGTGAAGAGATGGCCACTGTATAGAGGGGGAAGGGGGCAGTGGTGAAACAGCGGCCGCATCAATTGGTGAACTAGGGAGGGATGGTAGGTAATACCTGGTTGGGGGGAGGGGGGGCAGACAGTGACAGGTGAATGATAGATTGAGGCCAACAAGGAGAAATAGAGGAAAAATTATAGACATAAGAGGTTCTGCAGATGCTGGAAATCCCGCGCGACACGCACAAAACAACACAGACAAACCGCTGGAGGAACTCAGCAGGTCAGGCAGCATCTATGGACAAGAGTAAACAGTGGAGGTTTCAGGCCGAGACCCTTCATCAGGACAGAGAAGGAAGGGCGGAGATGCCTGAATTAAAAGGTGGGGTGAGGGGAAAGAGGCTGGTTGAAAGGTGGTGGGTGAAGCCAGGTGGGTGGAAAAGGTCAAGGGCTGGGGAAGGAGGATGTCTGATAGGAGAGGAGAGTGAACCGTAGAAGAAAGGAAAGGAGGAGGGGACCCTGGTGGAAGGGATAGGCAAGTGAGAAGAGGTGAAGGGTCAGAGTGGGGAATCTTGTGCACCATAACGAGAAATCAATATTCACACCATAAGTTTGAGGATACCCAGACTGAATATAAAGTGTTGTTCCTCCACTCTGAAGATAGGCTCATCGTGGCACAAGGGGAGGCCGTGGACCGACATGTTGGAATGGGAATGGAAATCAGAATTAAAATCTTGGCCACCGGGAAGCCCTGCTTGTGGAGGGAGGTGTGGATGTGCTCGACACAAAATACTGGAGGTCAGGCAGCATCTATGGAGAGGAATAAAATGAAGTGTTGACTGTTTATTCATTTTCATAGATACCAGCTGACCTGCTGAGTCCCTCCAGCGCTTTGTATGTGTTGCTCAAAAAATAATAGATGAGTCTCTGTAACAGAGAAATTTCATCATAAATATTGGAAGCCAATGCATGCTCTGGTATTTTCAATTTTTAACCATTCCCAGGAGATGAATTGTCCTTCTGGCAATCATTAGCTATCATGTTCAATTGTCATTCAACTATACATGATACAGCCAAACAAAACTGTGTTACTCTAGGGCAAAGTTGCAAAACATAGAACCCAAATTCATACTCAGCGCAAGACACCTATAGCACATATAAGATAGAGGTAAATAGTCACACAGCAAGAGCAATATAGTTCGAATCCCTGAGGCCATGAATGTTGCAGCAGTCTGCAATCAAACACGGTACAGCTTGTCTTCTGCTGAGTGTACACTGGAGGGCAGCGCTGATGCCACCAGCATGGACGCCTGACCACACTGCTTCTGGCACCGAATCCAACGCCTTCTCTTCTCAATGGCAGCAAACTAGCAAGTCCGCAGCTTGAGGTCTAGTCCTCGCTATAACCAAGGACGTGCAGCTCCCCTGCCATTCACCAACAAACCAGCAAAGCTGACTTGCAGCATTCCACGTTACCAATGTCCAACAGAGTCTTGCGACCACAAGAAAAGCAACTAAGGCAATCACACCAGCTTCGCGCACTGACTCAGATGCCTTTCTGCCGCAGGCAGCAGCACCGTCCACAGCAAGCCCAGCTCCTTCCGTTTCCCCGCCGGCGAGCAACCCGTTTATGGGCTAGACCCGCAGAACTTTACGTTCTTAACGTTCAGCAGGGTCTCGCAGTCATAAAAAAAATACTTTTAACTAAGACAATAATGCCTTTGCAGCACACACAAAATGCTGGAGGAACTCAGCAAGCCAGGCAGCATCTATGGAAAAGAGTAAACAGTCGACGTTTCGGGTTGAAACCCTTTATCATGAGTCCTGCCAAAGGGTCTCGGCCGGAACGTCGACTGTTTACCCTTTTCCGCAGATGCTGCCTGACCTGCTGAGCTCCTCCAGCATTTTGTGTGCGTTACTCTGGGTTTCCAGCATCTGCAGATTCTCTTGTGTTTTCGATTTATGAGGAAGCTGGATAAACCAATAAAGGAAAAAAGAATAGAGGGTGATGTTTTTGGAGAGTAGGGGGTTTGATGATCATGGATGGCTAGAGGCTAACGAGGAGCAGAAAGGAGATGGTGGTTCCATGGTAGCGTAGCAGTTAACGAGACACTATAATAGCCAAGGGTGACGGAGTTCAGATTTCAATTTCAACATCATCTGTAAGGAGTTTGTACGTCTTCCCTGTGGAATCCGTGGGTTTCCTCTGGGTGCTCCAGTTTCCTCCCACAATCCAAAGGCATACCGGTTGGTGGGTTAATTGGTCATTGTAAATTGTCCCATGATTAGGCCGGGGTTAAATTGGGGGTTGCTGGGCGGCGGGGCTCAGAGTGCTGGAAGGGCCCACTCTCTAAAAATAAACGCACACAGAGCTACTGAGCTAAGCGTTCCTGCACCATGCTGGAAGCCCAAAGTCATTCCCTGAAACATAAATTTGCAGAACTGCCTGTCAGAAATTAATGCATCAATTGAGCTTGAGTTAGTTGCAACCAAACAGTTAGTGAATAGTGCTGTTATGTTTTATACAAATGCTGATGCTCTCATTAGACCATTTAGGAATCAACATTTAATTAACTCTCATCGGTTACAATACATCAGTCCCGGATCACACACATGCAGCCCTCCCACTGGCACCTCTTTCCACCCAAACCCTCACAACGGTTTGACTATCGCATTTTACATCAATGGAGAGCTCTACTCTGTGTCTGGACCATTGGCGGGCGAGTGGAGAGGAGAAGGCAGAAAGGAGAGTGGAGAGAAAGCTTCACTTTGGGCACTCCGTGGCCACTTTCTTTCTCCCAGGGTAGGAGAGTCTGGGACTAGAAGGCATTGATTTAAGGTGAGAGGGGAAACATTTAAAGGGGGCCCGAGGACCATTGCCATCATCCTGACAAGTTGCATCTCCATCTGGTATGGGAGCAGCCAAGCATTGGACCGGAAGCTGAAGTCCCTACAAAAGACTGTGAGAACGGCTAAGACGATCATAGAGATCTCCCTACCATCCATCGGGGACAGCTATCAAAAGCGCTGTGTATGCTGGGCCCTTAATATTATCAATGATCCCACCCATCCATCCAGCATCCTCTTTGACTTCCTACCATCAGGCAGGAGACTCCGATGCATAAAGACAAGAATGGTCAGGATGGGAAACAGTTTCTTCCCTCAGGCCATTAGGCTTCCGAACTCCCCACCGCATCGCATTCGAAGTGTCACTGGTTAATCTGCTCTGTAATTTACAATGTTTAATCTATGCACTTCACTTTGTTTATTTATGCGCAATTCATTTGTAGATATTATCCTTACTTTCATAAGTTATAATGTATTACATGTGTGTTATGTATACTACTGTGCTTTACACCCTGGTCTGAAGAAGCGTCTTGTTTGGCCAACCGTAAGCATATGGGACCATTTCAGGTAGGCAGCTTGGTCAGTATGGTCAAGTTGTGTGGAAGGTATATTTCTATGGTGATAAGCTAACTGATAAGCTGCCTGATAGATCTTGTTGGAATATGAATTAAGTTTCGCTCTCTCCCAGGGAACCCTTAATTAAAGTGGAACCATCAGACCTATTGATTCTTTCCACGTCTGTGGAAGTGTGCCTTAACTTGGCAGCAGTGCACAACAGTGTCACCAAACACCTGCTGAAAAAAGTATATCAGGTAAAAGCCTGAGGAAGAAATATTGGGAATGAATGTTGGGGATGGATATTGAGAACAAACATGGGTACATTCGATCAATTGTACCTCACACCCAGTAAACATGGACTTTGGTCCTTTTTATCAGTGGATCTCTTCCAGATAATCGCAAATGAATAATGTATTCTCTGCATCTCATCTTTTCTCAGTGGGGGTATATCTTCATTAGAAGTCATCCACTGAAATCTCCTTTTAAGATACAGACAGTTGTCACCTTATTAGCTACCTCCTGGACCTAATAAAGTGGCCACTGAGTGTATGTTTGTGGTCTTCTGCTGCTGTAGCCCGTCCACTTCAAGGTTGGATGTGTTGTACATTCAGAGACGCTGGTTTGCACACCACTGTTGCAATGTGTGGTTATTTGGGTTACCGTCACCTTTCTGTGTGCTTGAACCAGTCTGGCCATTCTCATCTGACCTCTCTCATTAACAAGGCGTTTTCACCCACAGAACTGCTGCTTGCTGGCTTTTTTTTTTGTTTGTTTTTTTTTACACCATTCTCTGTAAACTCTAGAATCCGTTGTGTGTGAAAATCCCAGGAGATCAGCGGTTTCTGACACCAACAATCATTCTACAGTCAAAGTCACAGATCACATTTCTTCTCCGTTCTGATATTTGAACAACTGAACCTCTTGACCATGTCTACTTACTTTTATACATTGAATTGCTGCCACATGATTGGCTGATTAGATACTTGCATTAATGAGCAAGTGTGCAGGCATACATAATAAAGTAGCCAATGGGTGTATACCTCTGTTAGGTCACCCTTAAGATTCATATCCACCAGTGAAAAATGCCCCATCTTTTCCCATCTGTCCTTGTAACTCAATGCCTCTATTCCTGGTATTGTCTTTGTGAACCTTTCAAAGTTCTAAGTACATGTATTATGAAAGTACATTATGTTTATATCACCACGTACACGCCCTGACATTTGTTTTCTTGCAGGCATACTCAGTAAATCCAAGAACCATAATAGAATCAATGAAGACCACTCCCAACAGGATGGACAAGCAACTAATGTGCAAAATACAACAAGCTGTGCATGTATGAATAAATAAACAAATAAGCACTAAAATACCAAGAACAAGATGAAGAGTCCTGGAAAGTGCGTCCATAGGTTATGGGAACAGTTCAGTGATGGGGCATGTGAAGTTGTCCCACTGCTTCAAGAGCCTGATGGTGGAGGGGTAATAACTGTTCCTCAATCTGGTGGTTTGAGTCCTGAGGCTCCTGTGACTTTTTCCTGAGAGCTTGACCTGGGTGGTGGATCCTGCGACAGCACTCTGTGTAGATATGCATGCATCTTTGCTGTCCCGATGTTCTAGGGTCGAGTGAAGAGACAACGAAATGGCATCTGCTGCGGACCAGTTGTGCCGGTAGGCAAACTGGAGCAGATCCAAGTTGCTTCTCAGGCAGGTGTTGATATGTTTCATCACCAACCTCTCAAATCACTTCCTCACAGTGGATGTAAGTTCTACCTGACTATAGTCAATGAGGCACCCTTTCAAGCCTAATAACATCCTTACAAAGACCGAGTTAGATATGTGGGCTGAGATGGTGTGGTGAGAGTTATTATATTATCCCCTCACTGATTGGGTCTGTTTTCTTATGTGGGTGCAGAAAATCAGTAGAACATGAAGACCAGTAGGAGCTTTCTCTCTGGAGGCCTTGGTTAATATTCCTCTTTCAGTAAAGATTAGCTTCTTTTGGCACACATACATCAAAACATCGAAATATTCAGTGAAATACATTGTTCGTGCCAACAACAAAGTCCAAGAATGTGCTGGGGGCAGCCCACAAGTGTTGCCATGCTTCCAGTGCCAATGGAACATGCCCACAACTTTCTAACTAACCTGTATGGTACCTCTTTGGACTGTGGGAGGAAACCAGAGCACCTGGAGGAAACCCCGTGGTGAGGGAGCAGGGTTAGCATACAAACTACTTACAGACAGCAATGGGAATTTAACCTCGATCTTATGGCTGTAAAGTGTTATGCTAACCGCTACACTACCAAGTGTTACCGCACTAAAACATGTTATTCGGTTAACATTGATTTCCTGTTTGTGGAAGCTCACTGCTGACAGTTTCTCTGATGCTTTTCCCTGTCCTGTGTTGTTTTTCCAACAACAATGACTAATTATTAACAAAGAGTATGTAATTGTCTCTAAGAAGTGTGTCGGCAGTAACCCCAGAAGAAGAAGGGTATAGTAAACTATTCTAGATTAGTTTACAAAAGCAAAGATTTATGTCAGAGATTAAAGAAAATATGAAACTCCACCAGTTCCAATCTCATTGAAGATTTCAGTTTTCTCAGGATCATTGTCGGGAGACTGACATAGATCACTGCGCAACACACACAAAAAGCTGAAGGAACTCAGCAGGTCAGGCAACATCTATGGAAATGTTGCTGGTGGCCAGTGCGATCATGTTTGCTGTTGTGTGCTGGGGCAGCAGGCTGAGGGTAGCAGACACCAACAGAATCAACAAACTCATTCGTAAGGTCAGTGATGTTGTGAGGATGGAACTGGACTCTCTGACGGTGGTCTCTGAAAAGAGGATGCTGTCCAAGTTGCATGCCATCTTGGACAATGTCTCCCATCCACTACATAATGTACTGGTTGGGCACAGGAGTACATTCAGCCAGAGACTCATTCCACCAAGATGCAACACAGAGCGTCATAGGAAGTCATTCCTGCCTGTGGCCATCAAACTTTACAACTCCTCCCTTGGAGGGTCAGACACCCTGAGCCAATAGGCTGGTCTTGGACTTATTTCCTGGCATAATTTACATATTACTATTTAACTATTTATGGTTTTATTACTATTTAATAGCCAATAGACAGGTCCTGGACTTATTTTCCATCTGGCATAGTTTTGCATTTTGTTGTCTGATTGTTGGGGTTTTTTGTATTGCTATATTTACGTTCTATTCTTGGTTGGTGCAGCTGTAACAAAACCAAATTTCCCTCGGGATTAATAAAGTATATCTATCTATCTATCTATCTATCTATCTAATTATTTATGGTGCAACTGTAATGAAAACCAATTTCCCCCGGGATCAGTAAAGTATGACTATGACTATAAATGAATGTCCAGTAGATGTTTCGGGCTGAGACCCTTCATCAGGACTGGAAAGGATGGGGGCAGAAGCCAAAATAAGAAGGTGGCTAGGAGGGGAAGGAGGACAAACTAGAAGGTGATAGGTGAGGGGGAAGGTAAGTGAGTGTGGGTGTGGGGATGAAGTAAGAAGCTGGAAGGTGAGAAGTGGAAAAGGCAAAGGGTCAGAAAAGAAGGAATCTGATAGGAGAGTTGAAAGTGGATCATCTGAGAAAGGGAAGGAGAAGGGGAACCAAGAGGAGGCGATAGGCAGGTGAGAATAAGAGGCAAGAGCGGGGAAATAAAGAAGGGAGAAGTGGGAGGGAAAGCAATTTCTTGGAAATTGGAGTAATGAATGTTCATGCTGTCAGGTTGGAGGCTTCCCAGACGAAATATAAGGTGTTGTTCCTCCAACCTGAGAGTGGTCTCATTATGGTAGAAGAGAAAGCCATGGGCCTACAGGTCAGAATGGGATTGGGAATCGGAATTGAAATGGTTGGCCTTCAGGAAATTCCACTTTTTGTGGATGAAGCTGAGGTGCTTGACAGATCCTTGAGTTGGTTTTTGATTGGTTGTTAGATTTGTGCAGTTCCTTAAATGATATTCTCCGAGAGGACCAGAACCTTCTTGTAGGGTTTGGAGGCTTGTGTGCCTCAATGATCCAGAGAGCTACATTGGCTGGAGTTAGGGCCTTGTGCTTTGGCTCTAGGGAGGGTGACCCATGACAAACAGATTAAAGGATAGGGCCCAGACTAAGAGTGGACCACCAGACCTCGAATTTCAGTGGGGGGGGGGGTCAGCTCAGGGCTAACAACCCTGACTGGTCAAAAAAGATTGTTACGGATATAGCAGTAAAGAATCCTTCCATATCTTTGTGTAACAGTATGGAGATTGAGGACCTTCATTGCTGCCGTAAACACCAGGGGCATAACGGGAAGTAAGCAAGTTAGAAGTTGTGAACTGCATGTGGAAGAGTTTTTAAAGTGGAAAGGCTGTTGCATCGGAGCGGTTCCACTCTCTCAATCTCAGAATTTCAGGGTCCAGTCATCACAACTGGTGTCTTCCTTGATTGCAGGAGATGACCATGACTTCTTCCGTGCTTTGTCATGTCCTTTGCTCTCCAGGAACCGCCTTCCTGCCATTCGAGCTCACTGTTGATCTTATCCACCCAGATGGCCAGAACTGACTTCATATGCTAAGACGGGCATGTCCCTGTCTCCCCAGGGTATGAGGCACACTGGCTACCCTCACTTGGCCTGCCTGTTGAAATGGTTTACTGGGGTGTGGCTGCTTTCAAATGCAAACAGCTGCTTGGAGCCAGAGGTGAGAGCTGAGTTTCTGGTGGGAAGCAAAGGTGAGTGAGCTATACCAGAATGGACACGACAAGCTCCTTCACCAGAGGTGCTACCCATCCATGGACACTCCACACGACCCTCTCCTACCTCCCTGAGTTAGCAGTGCCTGCAAATGAACTTGCCAATGGTACCACATGGATGGGGGGGTTCTGTTGGTCTCCTACCAGAAGATAACTTCCCACACTTCTGGAATCTCAAGGCATCCTTTCCCTACAAAGTGCCAGTAACCACACTTCACGTGCATTTCATTGGTTGTAAAGCACTACCAGATATTTCTATAAGATAGAGAGATGGAGATAAGTGAGATAGAGAGCTTAGTGACATTGTGTCATGACCACAACCTTTCCCTCAATATCAACAAGATAAAAGAGCTGGTCATTGACTTCGGAAAGGGAGTCAGAACATATGTTCCTCCACCGTGTTGAGGTTGAGAGGGTTGAGAACTTCAAGTTCCCAAGTCTGAACGTTACCAATTGGCTATCCTAGTCCAACCACATCGTTATCACGGCCAAGGCAACTCACCAGCTCCTCTATTTCCACAGGAGGCTAAAGAAATTCAGCATATCCCCATTGATCCATGGATGCATAATGCCTTGGTATGCACACGACTGTAAGCAACCTCAGAGAGTTGTGGACACAGCTCAGCACATCACAGGAACCAGCCTCACCTTTATGGACTCTTTACTTCTCACTGCTTCAGTAATGCAGACACCATAATCAGACCCTTCCTACACACCCTGGAAATCCTCTCTTCTCCCCACTCCCATCAAGCATAAAATACAAAAGCCTGAAAGCACGTACCACCAGGTTCAAGGACAGCTTCTACCCTGGTGCGATCAGACTCTTGAATTAACCTTTCATATGATAAGATTGACTCTTGGCCTCATAATCTACCTTCTTATGAACTTGCACTTTATCATTTACCTGCACTGCACTCTCTCAGTAGCTTTCACACTTTATTCTGCGTTGTTCTTGTTTTACCTCATTCTAGCTCAATGGACTGTGTAATGATTAGATCTGTATGAACATTAGACAAACATTTCACTGTATCTTGATACCTGTGACAACAATAAGCCAATACCAATGGCTATTTAATCCTGAAGAAGGGTCTCATCCTGAAATGTCGATTCTTTAATCATTTATGTGAATGATGAGTCCCTCCAGCATTTTGTCTGTGTTTCTCTGTATTTCCAGCGTCTGCAGACACTGTTGTGTGTCTGAATTTTGCTCAACCCTGAATCTCATTGTGTGCTGTCCATGGTGCTGAAATCTCCTGTTTGAACCCACGCACACTCTGGAGTAGGTCCAGAGCCACGGTAATGAAACATGCTTCAGCTCCACGAGTGCTCAAAGTGACAAAGGAGAATTTGGGATGTTATTGAGAACAATGACTCAATGCATCGGGAGCACAGACGGATCACTTGTAACCATTTGATGGTACACACTAATTTACAGTACAACGTATAACCCCTGTTTCCACCCAGGGGGTCAGTGTGGACATGGTGGAGGATTACAAATACCTGGGGATACGAATTGACAATAAACTGGACTGGTCAAAGAACACTGAGGCTGTCTACAAGAAGGGTCAGAGCCGTCTCTATTTCCTGAGAAGACTGAGGTCCTTTAACATCTGCTGGATTATGCTGAGGATGTTCTACGAGTCTGTGGTGACCAGTGTGATCATGTTTGCTGTTGTGTGCTGGGGCATCAGGCTGAGGGTAGCAGACACCAACAGAATCAACAAACTCATTCGTAAGGCCAGTGATGTTGTGGGGATGGAATTGGACTCTCTGACGGTGGTATCTGAAAAGAGGATGCTGTCCAAGTTGCATGCCATCTTGGATAATGTACTGGTTGGGCACAGGAGTACATTTAGCCAGAGACTCATCCCACCAAGATGCAACACAAAGTGTCATAGGAAGTCATTCCTACCTGTGGCCATCAAACTTTACAACTCCTCCCTTGGAGGGTCAGACACCCTGAGCCAATAGGCTGGTCCTGGACTTATTTCCAGGCATAATTTACATATTACTATTTAATTATTTATGGTTTTATTACTATTTAATTATTTATGGTGCAACTGTAACGAAAACCAACTTCCCCCGGGATCAATAAAGTATGACTATGACTATGACTATGAAACACAAGAAGAGTAGGAATTTCAAGTTGTTTACATTCTCTGATATTAAATTGAACCATTGAACATGTGACAATAATAAAGAAATACCTATACTTCCTATAACTAAAACCTTCCTTTCCAGGCAACGTCCTGCATGGTCCGGTTCAAATCGTTACTCCACGAGGTTCACTCATCTCTACACCCAACAGTGGCTGTGGCCTGCAACAATCACAGTGTGACCTCACCTTTGTCAGCTTCAGTTCTGAATGCTATTTGCTTACTTATGTTGTTTGCACATTTTGTTTTTCTTTATTTTCTTCTCTGCATGTTGGGTGTTTGGCAGTCTTCTTTTGCTTTAATCGGTTCTATTGGGTTTCTTTGTTTTGTAGCTGCCCGTAAAAAGGCGAATCTCAAGGTTGTATAAAGTATACATACTTTGATAATAAATGCTCCTTGACTTGACTTTGACTTGCACTGCTAAAGTATGATGATCAGAACTGCACATTTTTTTTGGTGGGATACTAAAGGATCACAGATGGGTTGCATCAGTTCATGATTCGTGCCAACCATTTGATGAAAGTCTAATTGGAAAAGACACCATATTTTGGATAATAAACATGAGAAAGTCTGCAGATGCTAGAAATCCAAAGCAATACACACAAAATGCTGGAGGAACTCCAGGTCAGGCAACATCTATGGAAATTAATAAATAATCAATGTTTCGGGCCTTCAGGACTGTAAAGGGGAAGATGCCAGAATAAAAGCTGGGTAGAGAGGAAGGAGACTAGCTAGAAGGTGGTAGATGAAGACAGGAGGGTGGGAAAGGTAAAGCACTGGAATCTGATAGGAGTGGAGAGTGAACCATGGGACAAAGGAAGGGAGGAGGGACAAAGTGGGAAGTGATAGGCTGGAGAGAAAAGGTAAGAATCCAGAGTGGGGAATAGAAGAAAAGGGGAGGGGCGGGATTTTTTTCACCAGAGGAGAAATTGATATTCATTCCATCAAGCTGGAGGTTACCCAGATGGAATATAAGGTGTTGGTCCTCCACCCTGAGGGTGGACTCATCTTTGCACAAGTAGAGGCATGGACCAACATGTCAGAATGGGAATGGGAATTGAAATTAAGATGTTTGGCCACCAGGAAGTTCAAACTATTTACCTGCTCCATTTGCGGAGGAAACTGCAACTCCCATATTCATTACCTATTTCAGAACCCACATAGCCTGAAATGGACTAAGTCATCCTTGAATCCTAAAGATCGTCTGAGGAGAGGAATTGCTTTTGTTAATTAAATAGATGAGATCCTATAACGCTCTACAGGCCATCTTGTTAAGTCAGTAGTGTGTTGTTTCAAATAGTCTAGGGGCAGTACTTGTGCCTTCAGCACACCAAGCCAAATGCAGCACAGATTAGGAATAAAGTTCTTCTTCTTCTTCTTCTTAAACCCATTACCCCTACTAGGGCACAGGCCGGTGACTGAAGCTCACTCAGAGTCCTTTGTCCTGGGCCAAAGGTTGATCACCCCTGTGCCTTCTGCTTTCACCACACGACTTCGTACACCTACTAGGCCAAGGTTTTTCCTCTCCCAGGGATGAAGTCTTTGGAGGTTCTGTTAGAATTTCTAAAACTCTGGGCTTTTATGGAATGAGGTTGTGAGCCCCGTGCCCAACCCTCCTTTCGCAGCCGGGCTTGGGACCATCAATGGTGGAAAGGATATCAGTGGAAAAAACAAGATGAGGAAAGAGTCCAAGTTAGCTTTACAGTAAAGTTTACGCTGGTTGGTTAGTTGTTGCCCATCATATCTGACAATGACAGGAAACCTGTGCGAGAGAGATTTTAAAGTCTAAAGTTCTTGATCTCAAAGCTCCACTCTCTTGATCTCGCAAACACAAGGAATTCTGCAGATGCTGGAAATTCAAGCAACACACATCAAAGTTGCTGGTGAACGCAGCAGGCCAGGCAGCATCTCTAGAAAGAGGTACAGTCGACGTTTCGGGCCGAGACTCTTCGTCAGGACTGGTGAAAGTAAAGCGGTGGGGGCCAGGGAACTTAAAATCATCGAAAAGTTTAAGAGCGTGAGAAGTGTCGCGAACATAGGTAGGAAGGGATTGAACAAGGGGGGATAAAACCGTGTCGAGGTATGCAGAAACGAGTTCGGTGGGGCAGGAGCAAGCTGAGACAATAGGTCGGCCAGGACAGGCAGGTTTGTGGATCTTGGGTAGGAGATAGAAACGGGAAGTGCGGGGTGTGGGAACTATAAGGTTGGTAGCAGTGGATGGGAGATCCCCTGAGCGGATAAAGTCGGTGATGGTGTGGGAGACAATGGCCTGGTGCTTCTTAGTGGGGTCACGATCGAGGGGTAAATAAGAGGAGGTATTCGTGAGTTGTCGCTGTGCCTCGGCAAGGTAGAGGTCAGTGCGCCAGACTACAACTTATCATCGGGTTTAATAGTAAGGTTAGGATTAGTGCGGAGGGAGTGGAGAGCAGAGCGTTCCGAAGGAGTGAGGTTGGAATGGGAACAAGGTGCGGTGAAGTCGAGATGGTTGATGTCCCGTCGGCAGTTAGCAATAAAGAGATCCAGAGCAGGCAGAAGACCAGAGCGGGGTGTCCATGAAGAGGAGGAGGGTTGAAGACGGGAGAAGGGGTCATCGGTGGGGGTGGAAGCGTCCTTGCCGAAGAAGTAGGCTTGGAGACGGAGACGGCGGAAGAAGAGTTCCGCATCATGGCGATCTCTTGATCTCGTAAGTCCAGGTCCAGTGATCTGAGTAGGCATCACAATTGGGGTCTTCCTCGGTTGCAGTGGATGACCTCGTTAGGCTATTCACTTTCCATGGAGGATGCAGACCTCCTTCCTGGATATTGGATCTTATTGAAGATCTCATCTACCAGTCCACCGAAGCTGACTTCGCGTACTAGGACAGGCATGTCCCTATCTCACTGGGGTATGAGACCACCGGCTACCTTCACCTGGTTTAGCCAACTCACAGGTCATGGGTTAGATACTGACTAAATCATTCCCTGCACTATTCCATGGACACTCCCAGGGTCAGTACAAGATACATTAATATAAATCCCCCACTCTACTCTGAAACAGATATTCCCAAGGTATTTATTTATTTGTTTGTTTGTTTGTTTGAGATACAGCGCAGAACAGGTCTCTCTGGCCTCTCTGGCCCTTCAAGTCACGCCACCTAGCAACCCCCGATTTAACCCTAACCTAGTCTCGGGACAATTTACACTGACCCATTAACCTACCAACTGGTACGTCTTTGGACTGTGGGAGAAAGCCCACACAGTCGTGGGGAGAGGGTGCAAACTCATTACATAACAGTGACGAGTAGCATGAGTTAGGTACAGAATAAAGGCCCCTCTTCAGTTACCCATCCACCCATTCCAAGGCAGTTACATGCTGTGCCAGTCTTCCCCTACACTTCACACACTAAATGCTGGAGGAACTCAGCAGGCCAGGCAGTGGCTATGGAAAAGAGCAAACAGTCAAGGTTTCAGGCCGAGTCCCTTTCATCAGAGTCTTGTTGACTGCTTACTCTTCTCCATCGATTCTGCCTGGCCTGCTGAGTTCCTCCAGCATTTTGCGTGTGTTGCTTTGGCTTTTTCGGGCTCCTCTACATGACCCCAGATTCTGAAATCTGGGATAATACAGGACAAGGCTTCCTCTACACACTTCCATTAGGTGATACCCCAGCACCTAAAGAAAAGACTACGCATGCATTTAACACCCCTCTACACTGTCCTTTGCCCATCAAGCATTTAGAAGGCAAAGACTATATGTGTGAAGCTTCCTCGACAGTCCGCACTCTCACATCAAGCTGTCGTGGAAAGTGGACATTTATCAAAACATATTGGAGGCATGGGAGTGAGAACAAACATGTAACAACACAGACTTTGAATGACAGCAAAATAAACTAGATTTGTTCTAACACCGGTATCAGCTCACACCAGTCACTGTCTGCCTAATTTCTTCTTTGTATCGGGCCCTAATCCCTGACAAGGTTTGCCTTTTCATTTTTTTTGTTATTATTGAAACTCCCTCAGTCCCCACTGCAGCCTTATCGAAGCTATATTTATTTCACAGTGCCCAGGCTAAAATACTTCCTCTGGTTAACACCTGCATTATTTCAGAAACCTGCATTTACAGTGGTGCTAGAAAGTTTGTGAACCCTGTAGGATTTTCTCTATTTCTACATAAGCATGACCTAAAATGTGATCGGATCTTCACATAAGTCCTAAAACTAGATAAAGAGAAACCAGTTAAATAAATAACACAAAACATTATACTTGTTCATTTATTTATTGAGAAAAATTATCCAATATGTGCTATGCACCTTTTTTTGTTAACCATGGCCTCAATATCTCTTGAAAATCACTTATTCTGACCAGCACATATGAAGATTTGTACTCACAAAATTTCATTTTTGAAACTCTTACTTTCCAAGTACACCTTTGCCAGAAAACAGCCTGTCCTAACCCACACTTAACAGATCCTTTCTAATACCATCAAAATTGGCCTTTCTCCAGTTCAGAATCTCAACCTGCGAACCTGACCTATCTTTTTTCCATATCTATTTTGAAACTAATTGCATTATGATCACTAGGATGCAAAGTGTTTCCCCATATAAACTTTTGTCATTTGCCTAATAGCAGATCAAGTATCGCACAGTCTCTCACTGGGACTTCTATGAACTGATTAAGAAAGCTTTCCTGAACACGTTTGACAAACTCTATCCCATCTAATCCATTTATAGTAAGGGATTACCAGTCAATTATGTGGAAAGTTAAAATCACCTACTATAACACATTATGTTTCTTGCTCTAATCTGTGATCTTTCTACAAATTCGTTCCTCTAAATCCTGAGGACTATTGGGTCCTCTGTAATATAACCCCATTAATTCTGAAATGCCTGGTTTTGCTGCCGCTGCTACTGTGCGACCAAGAATCTCCGGAGGGAAGGCCCCAAAATCCCCGGCTTTGCCTGCTGCTGGCGACCGAGGCTGAGGTCGAATCGTTCGGATAGAGATGGTGCTCAGTACTCGGTGTCAGAGGGCTGATCAGAGCTCGAAGTTTTCGGATGACTCAGAGTCGGACTGTGGTCGGGCATGGCAGGGAGAGTTTTCTTCCTTCTCCCGTCTGCGTGAGATGTGGGACTTTCGAGAGACTTTGAACTTTTTTACTGTGCTCATGGCCTGTTCTTCATCAAGTTATGGTATTGTTGCACTGTTGTAACGATATGTTATAATTATGTGGTTTTTGTCAGTTTTTCAGTCTTGGTCTGTCCTGTGTTTCTGTGATATCACACCGGAGGAATATTGTATCATTTCTTAATGCATGCATTACTAAATGACAATAAAAGAGGACTGCATGTCCTCATAATCTAATCTAATCTAATGTGGTCATACCTTTCTTATTTCTCATTTCCATCCATAACTCCTCACTAGATGAGTTCTCTAGTCTGTCCTCACCGGGCACTTCTGTGGTATTTTCCCTGACTAATAATGCCACCCCTCTTCCTTTAATCCCTCCCACTCTGTCGCATCTAAAACAACAGAACCCCAGAATACTGAGCTGCCCCTCCTGCCCCTCCTACAACCAAGTCTCACTAATGGCTACAATATCATAATTCCAGGTGTTGATCCACGCCCTGAGCTCATCTGCCTTTCCTACGAGACTTCTTGCATTGAAGTATAGGCAGCTCAGGACGCTAGTCCCACCACGCTGAACCTTTTGATTCCTGACTTTGTCTGAGGTTTTAACAACATCTTTCTCCAGAACAACTCCACTATCTGTTCTGGCAATCTGGTTCCCATCCCCATGCAACTCTAGTGTTTATGATTTAATGAAGCGTTAATGAGATAATGAAGAGTTAATGGCATGCAGTTCTGGTCACATAGTAACAGGAAAGATTGAAAGAGTAAATTTACAAGGATGTTTCCAAGACTTGAGGACCATTATGAAAGGGAAAGGTTGAACAGGTTAGGACCACCAGGAATGGGTGCGAACGGTATGCTGGCATTTATAGCGAGAGGATTCGAGTACAGGAGCAGGGAGGTACTACTGCAGTTGTACAAGGCCTTGGTGAGACCACACCTGGAGTATTGTGTGCAGTTTTGGTCCCCTAATCTGAGGAAAGACATCTTTGCCATAGAGGGAGTACAAAGAAGGTTCACCAGATTGATTCCTGGGATGGCAGGTCTTTCATATGAAGAAAGACTGGATGAACTGGGCTTGTACTCGTTGGAATTTAGAAGATTGAGGGGGGATCTGATTGAAACGTATAAGATCCTAAAGGGATTGGACAGGCTAGATGCGGGAAGATTGTTCCCGATGTTGGGGAGGTCTAGAACGAGGGGTCACAGTTTGAGGATAGAGGGGAAGCCTTTTAGGACCGAGATTAGGAAAAACTTCTTCACACAGAGAGTGGTGAATCTGTGGAATTCTCTGCCACAGCAAACTGTTGAGGCCAGTTCATTAGCTATGTTTAAAAGGAAGTTAGATATGGCCCATGTGGCTACGGGGGTCAGGGGGTATGGAGGGAAGGCTGGGTTCTGAGTTGGATGATCAGCCATGATCATAATAAATGGCGGTGCAGGCTCGAAGGGCCGAATGGGCTACTCCTGCACCTATTTTCTATGTTTCTATGTTTCTATGACTACATATCATCTCCAAAGTTTCTTTCCTGTAGCTCTCCTGCTTCTCAACAAAACTCACTCAGATGTAATACCCTAACTGTCCCTGCTCAACATCCGTTAAATGGTCTTTCCTGATCTCCTTGTTCTGCTGATAATTATTGAGTCTGTTCATATGTTCACATTTATTTAAATTATTATTAGCCTTTGCATATGTGACCGTTGTGCTCATTGTCGATCGCTGATGGCTGTTTGCACTATGGTCTTGTAAATTGTTGATTGCCATTGTGTTGTCTGTTATGGTATTTCCCTGTGCTTTATGCTTGCACCAGACCACAGTCAATTCTGGGATGTTTCACATACTGACAAAAAAAAAGCATTTCTGGTTCTGAGTTTGAAGGATGTTGTCCTTTTGCAGCTCTAACATTGTAAAGCATACCATGCTTCTTCATAGGGTGTTTGACGTCGAGACACAAAGAAGGGTTAGCGGGGCAGGGGGACAAAGAGCAGTTCATCACATTGCTTTTTATAGTGGGATGGAGAGGCAAACAAGTTCAGAAAAGGAGTTCCAAAGCTCAGTTGAATACATGTCCACAAATATAGATATGTCAATCTATAATGTCAATCCATGCTCTCTTCCTGCACCAAGATGAGGTCAGCCCTGCCCTTGACCTTTCCCATCCACCTGGCTTCACCTATCACCTTCCAGCTAGCTTCCTTCACCTCCCCTACCACCCCATCTTTTCATTCAGGCATCTTCCTCAAAATGTCAACGGTTTATTCATTTCCATAGATGCTGCCTGACCTGTTTAATTCCTCCAGCATTCTGTGTGTGTTGCTTTGGATTGCTTGCACCTGCAGACTTCCTCATGTTTTAGATAATGATTAAAATCAGGATGTGCAAGAGGTCATAACTGGAGGAACACAGACACCTTCGTGTTTGTGAGGCTGGTGAAGGGTCAGATGTGGAGGTGGTCTCTACACCTTCCTGTCCAGATGGACACGTTGTAAAGTGGTGCAGAGTGACACGTTGACAGAAAATATGACCAGAACCATCATCATCATGCATCTGTCCTGGGGACCTCCACAATGTGAGGTGAAAGGGTGGTATCATTGAGAGCCCTGAAAGACCAACGTGTCTGACGTAAACACAACAACATCTGCAGATGCTGGAAATCCAGAGCAACACACACAAAATGCTGAAGGAACTCAGCAGGTCAGGCAGCATCTGGAGACATGAATAAACAGTCAGCGTTTTGGGCTGAGACCCTTCTTCCGGACTGGAAATAGAGGGGGGAAGAATAAAAAGGTGGGGTGGGAAGGGGAAAACAGGAAAGCTAGAACGTGAGAGGGGTCTGATATGACTTGCTTTCTCAATCAAATGAAATGCTTCCTGCCGAGATTCTTCCTCCCTCCAGCTTTGCGCTTTTCTTTTGGTTTTCACTTTCCTTTTCTCTGAATCTTTTCATCTTGGCTCACTGTTTACATTCTCTACTGCTTCTTTACAAGTCTTTCATTGCCCATTTCTCTCCCCCTGGTTTTGTCTTTTACCCTCTCTTAGTTGTTTTGTCTTTCACACATCTCCTCCATCACATCTTCCCTATTTTTTCCTCTTTCTTCACGCTTTCCATTTTCTCTTTCTCTTTTTCTCTCACTCAGTGCCCCTCAATAAACTCATAAGACAAACCATGTTAGATGTTAGATGTTAGATATGGCCCTTGTGGCTACGGGGGTCAGGGGGTATGGAGGGAAGGCTGGGGCGGGGTTCTGAGTTGGATGATCAGCCATGATCATAATAAATGACGATGCAGGCTCAAAGGGCCGAATGGCCTACTCCTGCACCTATTTTCTATGTTTCTATGTTTCTATGCAGTTAGGGTGGTCTGCACTATTCTGCGATATTAAATTTACAATTTGCTTTTAAGTATACTTATTCCATTGTCATGGGAGTGCATATTCAATCAGTGGTCATTTTCTTATGTACCTCCTATACCTAATAAAGTGGCCACTGAGTGTATGTTCATGGTCTTCTGCTGCTGTAGCCCGTCCACTTCCAGGTTCGATGTGTTGTGTGTTTAGAGATGCTCTCCTCTGATGAAATATTAAACTGAGGATCCTCTGTATCTTCTTCGTTGATATAAACACTCAGTGGCCACTTTATTAGGTACCTCCTGTACCTAATAAAGTGGCCATGAGTGTATCTTCATGGTCTTCTTCTGCACACCGTTGTTGTAACGCGTGGTTATTTGATTTACTGGCACCTTCCTGTCAGCTTGAACCAGTCTGGCCATTCTACTCTGATGCCTTTCATTAACAAGGTGTTTTGGAAGTTCAAGGGGGATATTAGAGGAAGGTTTTTTACTCAGAGAGTGGTTGGTACATGGAATGCACTGCCTGAGTCAGTGGGTGGAGGCAGATACACTAGTGAAGTTTAAGAGACTACTAGACAGGTATATGGAGGAATTTAAGGTGGGGGGTTATATGGGAGGCAGGGTTTGAGGGTCGGCACAACATTGTGGGCCGAAGGGCCTGTAATGTGCTGTACTATTCTATGTTCTGTGTTCTATGAACTGCTGCTCACTGGATGTTTTTATTGATTTTCACACCATTCTTTGTAAATTCTAAAATTTACAGCTTTAGAGACTGTTATGTGTGAGGATTCGAGGAGATCAGCAGTTTCTGAGATACTCAAACCACCCCTTCTGACAGCAACAATCACTCCATGGTCAAAATCACTTCGATCAAATCTCTTCCCCATTCTGACGTTTGGCCTGAACAACGACTTGACCATGTCTGCATGCTTTTACTCATTGAGTTGCTGCCGCATGATTGGCTGATTAGATATTTGCATTAACGAGGCAGTGTACAGGTGTACCTAATAAAGTGGCCACTGAGTGTGTAAGGGAGAGACAATATTACATTTAAAACAAGCTATATTTATTTGCAATCTAACAATGTATGAACATTTATTTATGGATGATCAAAATGATTGAGTTCAACATGCTGTTTGATAGGGAGAAAAGGAAAAAACAGTCGATAAGAATTCAGATTTTAGACTGTGGTGAAGATGAATGAGACACAAAATGGCCAAATCCATTAATGTAGAAAAAGATAGGATATTGACAGGGGTGAGTTATAGGTATTCTAGCAATTGAAAACAAGTTCATACCCATTTGGTGCAAGCTCCCCTTTAACCAAAACAAAAACAGCCAAGGGCTGTTTGTTGAGGAGAAGATGGCAACGCGACGACAGCGCATGCGGCCACTTCGGTGGTGATGTCTGTTATCTGTCAAGTAGGGGACCGTGCACAATTCTGATTTGATGGAGAGACGGACGTGAGAGCACGGAGGACCAACTGGAAACTTCTGGAATGCCCGCTTCGCTGCCGCTGCTACTGTGTGGTAACCAGAATCTCTGGAGCTGAAGGCCCCGAAATCCTCAACTTTGCGTGTTTCAGCGGCCGGGGCGAGGTCGAAGGTGCTCGGCAGAGGATGGCGCTCGGGAGGCTGTATCAGAGAGGCTGGTCGGAAGCTCAGAGTTTTCGGACGGATGGATTCCGAGTCGGCTGCTTCCAAGGCATCGGCAAGTTGACGGTGCCTGGAGATTTATAGCAGGGAGTTTCTCCCTTTTGCCGCCTGCTATCGGGGACTCGGGAGTCGATCAACTCGGGACTTTGAGACTTTTTTTTTACTGTGCTTATGATCTGTTCTTTATCAAATTATGGTATTGCTTTGCACTGCTGTAACTATATGTTATAATTATGTGGTTCTATCAGTGTTAGTCTTTGGTTTGTCCTGTTTTCTGTGATATCACTCTGGGGAAACATTGTATCATTTCTTAATGTGTGTATGCATTTCTAAATGACAATAAAAGAGGACTGAGTGTTCTCATAATCTAAATCAAAAGGTAAAATACAAAATGCAACTTAAAAATGAAGATTAGCTTTATTGTCACGTGTACATTGAAACATAAAATGTGTCATTTGCATTGAATCAAATCAGCAAGGATTGTGCCAGAGGCCATCTGGAAGTATCGCCCTGCATTCACGCCTACACAGCATGTCTACAGCTTACTAACGTTAAACTGTCCATCTTGAAATATGGGAGGAAACCGGAGCACTCAGGGGAAATCCATGTGGTCACAAGGAGAACGTACAAACTCCTTACAGGCAGTGACGGGAATCGAACCGTGATCGCCCGTGCTGTAAAGTGGCATGCTATCTGCTGCTGTAAAGGTAAATAAACTTTTACTGCCATCTACGCAATTCTCTCTCACATGCTTTCAGTCATGTTTCTCTCTCCTTTCTGGGTCATGATCCTTGACCATCTCGGTCACTTTTTGGTTCCCAACTAGCTTCTTTCTTACTCGATCTGTGTCATTTCCCATGGATCTCATTCCCTTTCTGTCTCTGTCACTTTGAGCCTCACACATCGCTCTAACTCTGTAACTCTCCCTCGCTCCTTAGTCACTTTGTTTAAGCAATGCTCTGTCCTTCGGTCTGTGTCACTTTTTTCTGCACACACACACATTGTCATCATTTCTGTCTGGCCCTCTCTCCCTTTCCCTCTGCACCTTCATTTACTCTTCTCTTCATTCCTTGATAGTGTCTCCCACTCTTCTTGGCTTCACAAGTAATCCCAGCTATATCCCATCTATCCCACAATCTGGAGCAAAAGCTCGACAGCCCCCCCACCTCGCCCTGCACCTTACGCTGAGCTGCAGACCTGGCCTGACCTTTACAGTGGATTAGTCAGCTCACTGACAAACGGCAGCTCGCTACCTAGGCGAGAACGAAAGGCATAGCACAGCAGCTCAAGTTACGCAAGCAAGCAGCCATACAATCCCTTGTGCGGGCTTTTATTCAGCTGACTGCTCAATATTCAGAACTGGCGGAATAAAAGTTAGCCAATCTCGTTCGGCAGCACTTTTTCTTTAAATGCCTGAGCTGTCGAGACCCGAGTGTCAACACTTCAGTGCTGTGCTGCGTGTGCAATGCAGGTTCCAGGAAGACTTGCGATAGGCTATGTGTAGAAAATTGGTGCACGATCTAACAAATGCGACATTACTGCATTGTCTTCAGTCACTCTTACCCCAGTAACCTTTGCTCTTACAGAAAGGACAGGCATTGGCAACACCAAAAAGTACTTTTTCCCCTCTGAAACTGTTACAATGCACCAGACTGGTGCACATGCAAGATCCCACCGTCTAACACACAAACCAGCTTGCAGGTCAGGCAGCATCCACGGAGAGAGAACCAGAGGTAATGTTTGACCCATCACCAGAACCAGGTGGTTGAGGAGACAAGATAGTTTTAAGTTGCGGAGGGAGGGGGTGCAAAGAACAAAGGGAATATTTCTCATTGGGTAAAGGTAGGTTGCTGAGAGGATGCCAGTGTAAATGAGTGAATATATTAATAACGTGGTTAGAGAGAGGAAGAAAACCAAAGGGATATTATAAAGGTCATGAAATGCAGGTCAGAGTTGTGGCATCCTTCATTTTCCAAAACCCTTTAGCAGTCCCACCAGTTCCTTAACTTCATTGAAAATTGCAGTCTAGCAACGAGTGATTGTATTCAGTGTTTCTCTTGCCCCTTTGGTCATTGGAAATGTGTAAAATACTGGAAGTCTGTTTCCCTTGTCTATTGAAGAGACAGGTGACAGGGGAGCCGCCTGGCCTCGCTTGTAGTGAGGACTAGGCCTCAAGCCGCAGGCTTTCCTGTTGTAGTAGTCCAGCAGAGGGGACACTGGAGGCAGTGTAACATGGTGTCCATGCTGGGTTGGGGGCTTGCCCCTCCCATCGCTACTGCTCTCCAGTGTTCACTCAGTTGTAAACAAGCTGGATTGTGTTCATGGGACTGCTGAGAACTGCTTGTTCTTGCCAATGACACCAATGCACCATCAACTTACAGGACGTCACACAGAGACTTGGGCTATATATATTTTTTATGAGACTGTCTGTTTACTATCTTATACGTGCTATATGTGTCTTGTGCTGAGTGTGACTGTTAAAAATTGTGTTTTGCACTTGGCCCTTGTTTCGTTTGGCTGTATTCATGGGTATTCATGTATGGTTGAAGGATAATTTAACTTGAACTTGAAAATCAAAAACCTACAGATGCTGATATAAAAATAGGAATACCAAAATATGCTCAGCTGGCCAGTCAGTATCAACAGAGAGAGAAACAACAGGTTGACAGGATATAAATTTATACCATCACTTGGAGATACGAGAAAATGAAGGGTGGCTGAATATGTCTGCAAGTGCCGTGGAAGCTGAGACCCTTAAGCACTCCCTGGATGAATACTTGCACCCCTCAGCCAGCTGGCTCTTGAACCAAAGGGGATAACTTCACTCAGTTTCACTTGCCCCATCATTGTAATGTTCCCACTCACTTTCAAGGATTCCTCATCTCATGTCCTCAATATTTATTGTTTATTTATTTATAATAATGTTTCTTCTTTTTGCATTTGAACAGCTTGTTATCTTCTGCACTCTGGTTGAACACCCTAACACACTGATCCTGTTTACAGTTACTATTCTATAGATTCGCTGAGTATGCCCGCAGGAAAATGAATCTCAGGGTTGTATATGGTGACATGTATGTACTTCGATAATAAAATTTACTTCGAGCTTTGAACTTTGAACACCAGTAACTGACATGACTATGGCTGAGAACTTGAACAACATTGGCTATCCAGCGATAGGGGAAACCCTTACTGCAGAGTGTGGTAGCTCTGATACAGACAGGAAAAGCAAGATACTTAAAATTAGAGATATCAGAATTGAGCCCAGGTGGTGGAAAGGTCACCAGAATGAAGTTGAGATGCTGCCCCTCAAAAACCTAAAGATATGTGCGATGGGAGGTCAATTGCCACTGTGGATTGCCCCTTGTGTATCGGTGGGTGGAGAATTGATGGGGTCTGTGGGAAGAATAAATGGGTTTGTGGATTAATTAGCTATTTCTTGTTTATTAAGGGTGTCAAAGGTTACAGGGAGAAAGCAGAAGAATGGGGTTGAGAGGATTAATAAAACGCAGTGATGGAAAGGTGAAGCAGATGCGATGGTCCAAATGGCCGATTGGTGCTTCTAATAGTCTTATGGTCTATTCTAAAAGTGTGTGGAAGTGTGTAGTTCCATCGTAGGGAACTGATGGGAATGTAGGGAGAACAGTAGCAGGGTAGATCAGTGGGGAAATGGGATTAATCTATGTGCTGACATGGACTTTATTGGCTGAATATTCTTACTCAATATCAATGAAAATATGATGAGAGGCTGACATAAAAAAATAGGAGCGGGAGTAAGTGACGTGGAGCCTAAAGCCTGCCCCACTGCTGAATAAAACCACAGGCCTCATTAGATTAGATTAGATTATGAGGACACACAGTCCTCTTTTATTGTCATTTAGTAATGCATGCATTAAGAAATGATGCAATATTTCCTCCGGTGTGATATCACAAAACACAGGACAGACCAAGACTGAAAACCTAACAAAACCACATAATTATAACATATAGTTACAACAGTGCAACAATACCATAACAGGCCATTCTCCCCTTCTGAAACACTTCACCCCATCTCTCCATTCTCTGAAAATGTATCTCCTCCTTTTTAGATGCCTCTTGCTTTTGCAATCTCTCTGCTTTAGGGCATTCTAGTGGTACTCCATCCTCTGCAAGAAGAAATTCATGCTCACCTCCGGTTTAACAGACTGTTCCCTTATCAGAATCAGGTCTAACATCGCCGGTATGTTGTGAAATCTGTTAATTTTGCAGCAGCAGTGCATTGCAATATATAATAATAGAGAAAAAGAACTGTGAATTAAAGTAGATATATATAATTAAATTAAATAAGTTGTGCAAAAAATAGAAATAAAAAAGTAGTGAGGTAGTGTTCATGGGTTCAATGTCCATTCAGAAATTGGATGGCAGAGGGGAAGAAGCTGTTCCTGAATCGCTGAGTGTGTGCCTTCAGACTCCTGTATCTCCTTCCTGATGGTAACAATGAGAAGCGGGCATGTCCTGGGTGATGGGGGTCCCTTCATAATGGATGTCACATCTTGTAACTATGTCCCCCCCCCATTTGAGACACTTCCAACAAGGGAAAATATCTTGACAAGTACACCTCCATATCTCCTCAGGATTTTTAAGACCACTCTTCATTCTTCTTATCTTCCAAGAAAACAAATCTAACTATAATATTTTATCCATTCATAGTAGAACATTTCTCCATTGTAGGATTTAGCCCTGAGAACCTCTTCTCAACTGTCTCCAGTTTTATAATAGCCAAAGTCAAAGTCAAAGTAAATTTATTATCAAGATACAAGGAATAAGCTTCCATGTAAGTACCTTAAGATTTCAAGGTACCTTGGGATAGAAGCCTGGTGCATTTCTATCTAGCCATTATGAAACTACTCAACACACTCAAAATGCTGAAGGAACTCAGCAGATCATGACAGAAGGTCTTGGCCAGAAACATCAACTGTTTATTCCTCTCAGTAGATGCAGTCTGACTTGCTGAGTTCCTCCAGCATTTTGTGTGCATTATTCTGTACTCCCAGTTTATGCAAAATCTCTTGTGTTTTTGAAAACTATTGAACAGTCACCTACTATGATAAGATGGAATCTTGACCTCACAAGCTACCTTGAATGACCTTCCATCTACTTATCTGCCTGCACTGCACGTTCTCAGTAACATTTTATTCTGCATTCTGTTACTGTTTTTCTTGTACTACCTCGATGCACTGTGCAATGAAGAGATTGGAATGGATGGCGTGCAAAACAAAGTTTTTCACAGTGCCTCAGTTATTATGACCATCATAATTAAATCAAAATCCAAATCAAATCATTACACACATGACTCTTTGCAAATAATGTGACCAAAGCCATACGCAGTACTCCGGACAAACTCTAGAATCAGAATCAAGGTTAATATCAAACACGAGAAAGTCTGAAGATGCTGGAAATCCAAAGCCACACACACAAAATGCTGGAGGAACCTAGCAGGCCAGGCAGCATTTATGGAAATGAATAAACAGTCGACGTTTCGGGCCGAGACCCTTCATTGGAACTGGAAAGGAAGGGGGAAGATGCCAGAATAAGGTGGGGGGAGGGTAGGTGAAGAAGGACAAGCTACAAGGTGATAGGTGAAGCCAGGTAGATGGGGGAGGAGGGGTGAAGTAAGAAGCTGGGAAGTGATAGGTGGGAAAGGGAAAGGGCTGGAGAAGAAGGAATCTGAAAGGAGAAGAGGGTGAGCCATGGGAGAAAGGGAAGAAGGGGGAGCACCTGGGGGATTTGATAGGCAGGTGAGGAGAAGAGGTAAGAGGTAAGAGGCCAGAGTTGGGAATTAAAGAAGAGGGAAGAGGGAAGGGGGGGATAATACTGGAAATTGGAAAAATCAATGTTCCTGCCATCAGGCTGAGAGTAGCTCCATGTGCTATCTCACCAACACCCTGTACAACAGAACCAAGACTTTTCTACTTCTGCCCCCCGCCCCAACCTATTTGCATTAAAGGTCAATGTAGCCTTCCTAAGCAGCTCGCTAAATTCTGTTTATCACGCACACGATGGTCTCAGTACAGTGAGGGTAGCACTACTGAGTTAGGGGAGCTGCCATTCTATTGAGATCCTGCCTGACCTCTCCGGAAGATCTTTCATGTCATTTTGGAAAAGAACAGCAGATTTCTTCCCAGAATGCTGGGCAATAGTTATTCTCCCACTGATACATATTATCAGAATCGTATCTGGGTGATCAAACAGAGGAGTCTACTCCCAAATGTACAGTTCCCAATCAAAATCAGCATCAGGTTTATTATCATTGTCGTAAGTCGTGAAATTTGTTGTTTTGTGACAGCAGCACAGTGTAAGACATAAAAATTACTATAAATTATGATTCCTTTCTGTTCCTTTCCACGCTTTATGGTGCATCGGGCGGCAGCTTGCCGTTCCTTTAACATTTTTGTCTGTTTTTTTTTACGAAGGCCGAGTTGCTATCTCAACACTCAACCCAACGCGGACGGAAAGCGTGCAAGGAAGGGGTCGACCAGATTCGAACCCGGGACAACTCACTTTGAAGTCGCTATATGACTGGCCGGCAACAAATGATAATAAGTATATTAGTAAATATGGCAAAAAAGAGAGCAGGATAGTGAGGTAGTGTTAATGGGGTTCACGGACCGTTCAGAAATTTGGTGGCAGAGGGACAAAGCTATTTCTAAAATATTGAATGTGTGCCTTCTGGCTCCTGTAACACTCTCCCTGATGGTAGTAATGAGAAGAAGGCATGCCCTGGGTGGCGGGAGTCCTTCATGGTGGATGCCTCCTTCTTGACTTCAAAAGTTCATTTAATATCAGAGAATGTATACAGTATACAACCTGAAATTCGTACTCTTCATAGACATCCACAAAACAAGAAACCCCAGAGAATGAATGATAGAAATATTGAAGCTCCGACGTTGCCCTGTCCTCCCCATCCTTCACAAAAGAGGCATCACCTTTTGGAGATGTCCTTGAAGGTGGGGAAGCTAGTGCCCAAGATGGAAAAGACTCAGTTTACAACCCTTTGCGGCTTTTCCCGAACCTGTGCAGTGGTGCCTCCATTTCAGAGCAGTGAACTATGTTAGTTCACAGTGATGGAACTAACGTAGAGGTGCCGCCTCACAGTTCCAGTTCGATCCTGAGGTAAGGCGCTGCCTCTGGGGGTTTGCACCCTCCCCCGATGACCCGCATGAGTTTCCCCCTGTTCTTCTCATCTCTTTCCACCTCGCAAGGACGGTTGGCTACTGGAGCATAAGTGAGTGGTGGGATCCAGTTTAGTTGATGGGATTGTGAAGGGAACATAATGTAATTAGTGAAGGATGAGTGTAAACAAATGGTTGATGGTTAACATTGGATTGCGGGCTGAAGGGACTGCTTTCAAGTTTTCCCACTCAATGACTCCATTGCAGCACTTTAAAGTAGCTTCATTTACTTTTAGAACCCCCTGAAAGGGACATAGAAGTTGCTACAGAATATTTTCTTCCATTTATAGTTACAGTACAGAATAGGCCCTTCCTGCCCTTCGAGCCCTGCTGCCCAGCAACCCCGATTTAACCCTTGCCTAATCATGGGAGTGGTCGGCGACTTGGGCCGGTTCCCCCACTGGACTTAGTCTGGTTGGAGGGTGTGAGGACACCCAGCAGGACTGATAAAAACAAGACCTGACAAAGGGCGGATGAGCTCCTTGTGAGCCAACGGCCATCTTCCGTGGAAGAGATTAAAGCCTCACCATGCATCTACTAATCGTACGCTATCTACCTAGTTAGAAGAGACACGATGAACCTGGGCGCTGCACCGTGTGCCTGGACCTGCCCAAGGCCTCCGCCTAAGGAAGGGCCGAGCTCGAAGAAGCAGCCGCGGCTGGAGGCCGACACGGCCTCGGGCTCGAGTTCGGCGGGGGCGGCAGCGGGCGGTGCCAAGGGGGCCAGCGAGAACAAACTGGAGGAGAGGCTGTACTCGGTGCTGTCGCAAGATCGAAGAAGATGGAGGTGCATAGCCGCCAACCCTGGATTCATGACGGCACCGCTGACTGACTAAATCACGGGACAATTTACAATGACCAATTAACCTACTGACTGGTAGATCTTCAGACTGTGGGAGGAAACCGGAGCACCTGGAGGAAACCTATACATTCCACGGGGAGAACATACAGATTCCTTACAGGCAACGATGGAATTGGACTCTGAACTCCAACACCCCGAGCTGTAAAAGTGTTGCACCAACCACTGCGCTACTGTAGCGCAGGAATGCAAGTCTGTCTTTTTGAGCTGAATGCAGACAGTTTGCTAAACAGTATGATGATTAAGTTGGAATGCTTCGGATTTTGAACAGGTCCACCACATGAGGAGGTCATCAGAAATCCAAGTCCAGCAGCTCTAATTCCCAGAGGGATGTGAAAGGCTGAGCTGTTAACTGGCTCACAGTCTCACTAAAGGACTTGAGGACCTGAGTTATAGGGAAAGATTGAATAGGTTAGGCGCCAGCGTCCGACGGTAATGTGATGCAGACTTCTTTCTGACCGCGATCGATTGCAGCCTGTAATTTCCCATTTACGGATGTATTTTTGAGCCGACTAAACGATCTGACACTCTTGCGATCTCCTGGGGGACTCGCGGTGGATGAGAGTGGAGAGTGCAGCTACGGCCAGGGTGGCCATCACTGGGGGGCGGGGAGGGGGTTTGTGGGTGCATCAATTCCTGATGGTGGAACACGAACTCGCGGTCGGCTCCTGTGGTAAACCATGCATATTTGTTGTAACTGGGTTACCTGTCTGGACACGCCCCTCTGCTGACTGCTCCTGTGGCTCCTCCCACAGATTCCTGAATAAAGGCGATTGTGCCATTGCTCCTCCCTCAGTCCAGGGACAGATACTCAGCATGATGGAGGTCACATTTTACTGCTAATAAAAGCCTTTCAGTATTTACTCTACTCCCAGTCTTTTGGAGTTATTGATAGTGCATCAGCTCCATTGCTCCGTGCCAATTAAAGCACCGAACAAGACTCATTCGTCGAAGACAAGAGCAGAAAACAAAAGGCTTTTCAATGCCTTCTGCCTGTGTTTGACCGGACTCCCTCTCTTCTCAACGCTGCCATTGGGTGAGAGTTGCAGGAGTCTTGGCCCCACGCCACCCAAGTTTGGGAGCAGTCGTTGCCTGGCAGCCATCGGCCTGCTGGACAGGCTTCACTTGCCTCAGCACTGAATGAGCCCCACAGCTGAGGACTCACTTTCAGGGACTCTGCAGTCCATGTTCCTTGTGTTTCTGTTGGCTTTTTCCCCCACTATTTGCACAATTTAACAAAGGCGCCTCTGCGCTGAACTGACTCTGCAGCTGTGGCCTGCGACCGTCGGTGCTGGGCTGAACTGTTACCATGGCTCTGCCCTCAATTTCAGAGACTCTGTGGTTAATGTTCTGTGTGCTGTTTATATTGTTCACACAATTTGTTCTTTTTTTCACATATTGTGAGTTTGATAGTCTTTGCTGTGTGGGTTTTTTACCTTAAAAGGTTTCTATTGTATTTCACAAACACCAGAAAGTCAGCAGATGTTAGAAATACAAAGCAGACATCCCACCTCTCCAGGAAGTTCTGGGAGTCTCCTGTATATTAATAGTGGCTCCCTGATGCCCGCAAATTATATACAATGTCCCGGAAATCAATTTTTTTTGAGAGCGAGTGTGAGAGAGAGAGCAAGAGAGAGTGTGAGAGAGAAAGAGAGAGCACGAGAGATAGACCACGAGAGCGAGAGAGAGAGAGAGAGAGAGAGCGACCACGAGAGAGCACGCAAGAGAGAGAGAGTCCGCCATGGCAGAGTGTTCCAAAAAAAGAAAATATAAAACGTACGTCACCCCAGACTACACTAAAGTGTACCCCACCTAATAGGGGTCAAAAATAATGACAGTGTTGCTCGCTGCACTGTTTGCAACAGTGACTTTTCTATTGCCCGTGGTGCTTTAAGACTGCAAAAGACATGCTGAGGTGAGTTTAACGGGTGTCATTCGTTCATTAGCATAGCTAACGTTATTTAAACTAGCTGGCTGGCTGCTAAGGAGCTACTCTATTGCAGACATCCCACCTCTCCCGGAAGTTCCAGGAGTCTCCTGCAAATTGATGGTGCTACCTCCCTGAAATGAGTTTTTGCAGGATGGGATGTCTGACAAAGCAACACACACAAAATGCTGGAGGAATTCAGCAGGCCAGGCAGCATCTTTGGAACTGAATAGACAGTTGATATTTCGGGCTGAGACCCTTCATCAGGACTAAGGAGCAAGGCAGAAGATGCACAAATAAAAAGATGGAGTGAGGGGAAGGATAGCTAGCTGGAAGGTGAAGCCATTTGGGTGGGATAGGTCAAGGATTGGAGAGGAAGGCATCTGATAGGAGAGGAGAGTGGACCATAGGAGAAAGGGAAAGAGGAGGGGACCCAGGGAGAATTAATAGGCAGGAGAGAAGAAGTGAAAGGTCAGAGTGGGGAATAGAGGAAGGGAGGGGGAAATTGTTCATCGGAAGGTGAAATCAATATTCATGCCATCAGGTTGGAGGGTACACAGACGGAATGTGAAGTGTTGCTCCTCCACCCTGAGGGTGGCTTCATCCTGGCACAGGAGGAGGCCATGGTTCGACATGTCGGAGTAGGAATGGGAATTGAACTTGAAGTGTTCAGCCACTGGGAAATCCCGCTTGCGGCAGATGGAGCAAAGGTGTTCAACAAAGCGGTGCCCTAATTTATGACGGGTCTCACCAGTGTAGGGGAGGCCGCATCGGGAGCACCGGACACAACACACAACCCCAGCAGACTCGCAGGTGAAGAGTTGCCTCGCCTGGAAGGACTGTTTGGGGCCCCGAATGGAGGTGAGGTCTTTGCTTTGTGGCTGCCTGCAAGGAGACAAATGTCAAGGTCGTATACTGCATACATGCTTTTATAATAAATGTACTTTGAACTTTAGACTGTATTCCCTGGAGTGTTGGAGAATGAGGCGAGAATTGATAAAGGTATTCAAAATTATGAGGGGTATAGACAGGGTAAATGCAAGCAGGCTTTTTCCACTGAGGTTGAGTGAGACTTGAACTAGAGGCCATGGGTTAAGGGTGAAAGGTGCAATATTTAAAGGGAAGATGGGGGGAACCTTCATTCAGAATGTGGAACAAGTTGCCAGAGGAAATGATGTTTATAGGTTTGATCTCAACATTCAACAGAAATTTGGATAGGTACAAGGATGGGAGGGGTATGGAGGGATATGGTCCAAGTGCAGTTTGATGGGACTAGGCAGAGTAATAGTTTGGCATGGACTAGATGGGCCAAAGGGCCTGTTTCTGTGCTGTACTGCTCTATGACTCTATAATACGACTCTTGTTCCCAAAATGGTCCTTGTTCAAATTCATAGATGGATCACCTTGTTCTCATAATATCAATGTTTAAAATCAAGAATGGTTCATTTTTCCTTGTAACCTTTAGGTAATTCCTTTCTTTATCCATTTCTATTCATAAATAACCGTGGGTTGCAGCCTCAGTAGATCTGGTCTAGGTTATTAACAGGGGAGTATCCTTTGGAATGGAAACACCAATGACCGTGAATGGAAAAGTACAAAAAGTGATATAGAACATAGAACATAGAATAGTACAGCACATTACAGGCCCCTCAGCCCACAATGTTGTGCTGACCCTCAGACCCTGCCTCCCATATAACCCCCCACCTTAAATTCCTCCATATACCTGTCCAGTAGTCTCTTAAACTTCACTAGTGTATCTGCCTCCACCACTGTCTCAGGCAGTGCATTCCACACACCAACCACTCTCTGAGTAAAAAACCTTCCTCTAATATCCCCCTTGAACTTCCCACCCCTTATCTTAAGGCCATGTCCTCTTGTTTGAGCAGCGGTGCCCTGGGGAAGAGGCACTGGCTATCCACTCTATCTATTCCTCTTAATATCTTGTACACCTCTATCATGTCTCCTCTCATGCTCCTTCTCTCCAAAGAGTAAAGCCCTAGCTCCCTTAATCTCTGATCATAATGCATACTCTCTAAACCAGGCAGCAACCTGGTAAATCTCCTCTGTACCCTTTCCAATGCTTCCACATCCTTCCTATAGTGAGGCGACCAGAAATGGACACAGCACTCCAAGTGTGGCCTAACCAGAGTTTTATAGAGCTGCATCATTACATCGCAAATCTTAAACTCTATCCCTCGACTTATGAAAGCTAACACCCCATAAGCTTTCTTAACTACCCTATCTACCTGTGAGGCAACTTTCAGGGATCTGTGGACATGTCCCTCACGGGTAAAGCCCTCCCCAACACTGAGTACATTTACAAGGAGCCTTGTCGCAGGAAAGCAGCATCCATCATCAGAGATCCCCACCACCCAGCCCATGCTCTCTTCTCGCTGCTGCCATCAGGTAGAAGGTACAGGAGCCTCAGGACTCACTTCACCAGGTTCAGGAACAATTACTACCCCTCAACCATCAGGCTCTTGAACAAAGGGGATAACTACACTTCCTTGCCCAGCTATTGAGATGTTCCTACAACCAATAATCTCACTTTAAGGGTTCTTTATCTCATTATCTCATGTCTCATTATTTATTGCTATTTATTTATAATTGTGTTTGCACAGTGTGTTGCCTTCTGCACTCTGGTTGATCTTTCATTGATCCTGTTATAGTTACTATTCCATAGATTTGCTGAGTATGCCTACAGGAAAATGAATCTCAGGGTTGTATATGGTGACATTTATGTACCTTAATCATAAAATTTACTTTGAACTTTGAACTCTGAAATTGCCTTTGGTGCGTAAGTGAGCCTGTGGGGAATTCGGGGAATAAAATATGGTTTGTATTAACGGTTGTTTAACGTGTTGCGTAAAGACATTAGGCTGAGCAGCCCCTTACTTTGTTGTATGAGTCTCT